>NC_064249.1:71080104-71706176 GCF_003254725.2 Canis lupus dingo
CCTAAAATTGGAGCTGGGAAAACCAAGGACTCCCTTGTCTCCATGATGAACTGAAAACTAAATAATAAGCAACTGTTGGGAGAAAGACAAGAGTGTGGAGAAAGATCTCCCTGGATGTGCGGATGTGTAGGGACTACTGAAAGCTGAGGGTAAAGCAAGATCCTTAAAAAAAAAAAAAAAAAAGAAAGAAAGAAAAAGGCTGCTCACCTTCCTAATGGAGAAATTTGAAGCCTGGAGTACACTGAAGGCAAACACAAACCCAACACACTTAATGGACTCAGCCTCCAACACCAAGCACCTGATTGGAAAAAAAAAAAAAAAAAAAAAAGAAAGTCTGCTCATTTCTGCTACTGTTTTACACAAACTGCCTAGCCTTTAATAAAAAATAATGAGACACACAGAAAAAAAAAAAAGATTCAACCATTGTCAACAGAAAAAGCAATAAATTATGGCCTCTATTATGCAGGCATTTGAAATGATATTTAGAGCATAAAAATATTCCCATGATATGGTCATTACCTTGGGAAAAAAGTTTAGACATGTATCTCCTAATATTCACATAAATAAATAGAATGAGTTAGTGGAAGCATTATACCAAAAATGTGCTTGTACTCGAGTGATGGCATTATTTTTTAATGTGCTTTTATTTCTATCTTTATATTCTAGGTTTGATGCATTGTTGTCACCCATTTTATATAATAATAATAAGCTCCATCTAGTAAAAACATATATGACTGTAAAAGACTTTTTTTCATGATTTTCTGTTGTCTAAAAGGCATTTAGACTGCTTGGCAACCAGAAAAGCTACAAGTATCAGACAATTCAGTGAAAAAGAGATGACTCACTGGTGGTCAAAATGTTTAATTGACCTATAACTGAAAGGCTGGGCAAAAAAATACCCCAAAACATGATTCTTAATCAGAGAAGTAATAATAATGTTGCTGCAACAATCAACATCATCAGTTTAGCATTTTCTAAGTGACATGAACACTACATATATTAGCTTATATCCAAAATGATCCCTACTTACAGAGAAGCAAAGTGACATCTAACTTTGAATGTATTTAAAATATCAACAGCTATCAAATATAATTAATATTAAGCAAGTCATGATGATGATAACTGTAAAAATAGCTGTTAAGTTTAGTATTTTCTGATACTAATCACCTGATATTCTAGACTCTGTCCTAACTGTTTTAGACATAGTTTCAAAATAACTCTTTAACTGAATTTCAGATAGTTTGTGCCCACAATCATACAGCTGGTAAGGGAAGGTGTCCAGGTTCAAAGAAATATCCAGCATATTTCAAAGTACAGTCCCTTATCTCCTGTAATTTATAGACATGGCATTGAATGTCCTGAAATTGGATCAATCTGTCAAATTCCTTCCTGTAACATAACCTGAAGTACTTTATAGGATATTCCTGATTTTTGCCAAGGGTCTGGATTCTGGTTTGGTGAATCTTCCTTGCTAGTCAGTTTCTGGACATTTAAAAACTTATTTAAAATAGAGTTTTAAACTAAAAAGTGGTGGTAGATAGACAACAAAATGGCCACAATACCCCAATCCTCCCTGTATCCAAGTCTTTGCAATATGACTTTGTAGCTTCCCTATCAAAGAGTGAAATCTATTTTCCTATACTTTAACTCTATTTTAAATAAGTTTTTAAATTTTAATTCTGATATAAAATACAGTGTTATATTAGTTTCAGGTGGAAAATATGATTAAAAATTTTATACATTACTCAGTGCTTATCATGATAAGTGCATTCCTTAATCTCCATCATCTATTTAACCCATCCCCTACCCATCTATCCTCTGGTAACCATTAGTTTGTTCCCCATAGTTTAATCTCTTTCCTAGTTTGTCTTTCCCTCTCTCTCTTTTTTTCCCTTTGCTCATATGTTTTATTAATTAAATTTCACAATATGGGGGAAATCACATGGTATTTGCCTTTCTTTGAATGATGTATTTTGCATAGCCTAATACTCTTTAGCTCCAACCCTGTCATTGCAAATGGCAAGATTTCAATTCATTCTTTTTTATGGCTAATATTCCCGTGTGTGTGTGTGTGTGTGTCACATCTTCTTTATTCATTCATCACTTGATGGACATTTTGGCTCTTTACACAATTTGCCTATGGCGGATAATGCTGAAGTTTTGTATTCTTTGGGCAAATACCTAGTGGTACATTTGCAGGATCATAGGGTAGTTCTATTTTTACTTTTTGAGAAACTTCGATGCTCTTGTCCAGAGCGGCCACACCAGTTTGCATTCCCACTAACAGTGTAAGAGGGTTCCCCTTTCTCCACATCCTCACCAACACCTATTGTTTCCAGTGTCATTAATTTTAACCAGTCTCACCATACTCACCATAGTGTAGGTGATACCTCAGTTTTGAATTGTATTTCCCTGTTGATGAATGAAATTGAGCATCTTTTCATGTATCTGCTGGCCACTTGGATGTCTTCTTTGGAAAAATGTGTATTCATGTCTTCTGCCCATTTCTTAATTTGATTGTTTTTTTGAATGTTGAGTTTAATATGTTCTTGATAGATTTTGTATACTCAACCTTTATCAGATATATCATTTTGCAATATCTTCTCCTGTTCCATAAGTTGCCTTTTAGTCTTGTTGATAATTTTCTTTACTGTGAAGAAGCTTTTTATTTTGATGAAGCCCCAAGAATTTATTTTTTATTTTGTTTCCCTTGCCTCAGGAGACATATCTAGTAGAAAGTTGTAGCAGCAGAGGTCAAAGAGGTTACTACCTGTCTAGGGTTTTCTAGGTTTCCTGTCTGGCTTCCTGTCACACATTTAGGTCTTTCATCCATTTTGAATTTATTTTTGTGTATGATGTAAGAAAGTGGTCTAGATTCATTCTTTTGCATGTTGCTGTCCAGGTTTTGCAGCACCATTTGTTGAAAAGACTGTCTTTTTTCCATTGGATGTTCTTTTCTGCTTTATCAAAAAGTAGTTGACCTTATAATTGTGGTCCATTTCTGGGCTTTCTAGTCTGTACCATTGATCTATGTGCCTCTGTGCCAGTACCATACTGTCTGGATGACCACAGCTTTGTAATAAAGCTTAAAATCTGGAATTGTGATGCCTCAATTCTTGGTTTTCTTTTTCAGGATTGCTTTGACTATTTGCAGTCTTTTGTGGTTCCATAACATTTTAGAATTGTTTGTTTAAGATCTGTGAAAAACACTGGTCTGAGGGATGCCTGGGTGACTCAGCAGTTGGGCGCCTGCCTTCGGCTCAGGTCATGATCCCGGGATCTGGGATTGAGTCCTGCATCTGGCTCTATGCAAGGAGCCTCTTCTCCCTCTGCCTATGTCTCTGCCTCTCTCTCTGTCTCTCTCTGTGTCTCTCATGAATAAATAAATAAATCTTTTTAAAAAATGCTGGTTAGATTTTGATAAGGATTACATTAAGTGTGTAGATAGCTTTGGGTAGTATAGACATTTTAACAATACTTGTTCTTCCAATACATGAGTATGGAATGTCTCTCCATGTCTTTCTGTCATCTTTAATTTCTTTCACAAGTGTTCTATAGTTTTCAGAGTACAGAGCTTTTATCTCCTTTGTTAGGTTTATTCCTAGGTGTCTTATGGGTTTTGGTGCAGTTGTAAATGGGATCAATTCTTTTGTTTCTCTTTCTGCTTCTTCATTATTGGTGTATAGAAAGAAATGCAACAGATTTTTGTATCTTGATTTTGTGTCCTGAAACTTTACTGGATTCGTGTATCCATTATAGCAATTTTTTGGTGGAGTCTTTTAGATTACTATCATATCATCTGCAGACAATGAAAGTGTGACTTATTACTTGCTCATTTGGATGTTTTTTATTTATTTTTGTTGTCTGATTCCTGTGGCTAGGACTTCCAATACTATGTTAAAAAAATAGTGGTGGGAGTAGACATCCCTATCTTGTTCCTGACCATAGAGGAAAAGCTCTCAGTTTTTCCCCCATTGAGTATGATGTTCACTGGGAGTTTTAATACATGGCCTTTATTTTGTTGAGGTATGTTCCCTCTAATCCTACTTTATTGAGGGATTTTACCATGAATGGTTGTTGTACTTTGTCAAGTGCTTTTTCTGCATCTATTGAAAGGATCATATGGTTCTTATTCTTTCTTTTATTAATGTGGTATATTAAGTTGATTGAATTGGGAATATTGACCACCCTTATAACTCAAGAATAAATCCCACTTGATTGTGGTGAATGATTCTTTTAAAGTACTGTTGGATTCGGTTTACTGGTATTTTATTGAGAATTTTTGCATCCATGTTCATCAGGGATTTTGGCCTGTAATCCTCTTTTTTAGTGGAGTCTTTATCTGCTTTTGGTATCAGGGTAATGTTGGGCTTGTGGAATGATTTTGGAAGTTTTCCTTCCATTTATATTTTTTGGAACAGTTTGAGAAGAATAGGTATTAATTCTTCTTTAAATGGTTGGTAAAATTCACCTGTGAAGCCATTTGGCTCTGGACTTGTTTGTTGGGAGATTTTTGACTGTTTCAATTTCTTTGCTAGTTATCAGTCCATTTCAGTTTTGGTAGTTCTTATGTTTCTAGGAATGCATCCATTTTTTCTAGGTTGTCCAATTTGTTGGCATATAGTTTTTCATAAATTCTAATTGTTTACATTTCTATGGTGTTAGTTGTTATTTCCCTTCCCTCATTTGTGATTTTATTTATTTGGGTCCTTTCTCTTTTTTCTTTGGTAAGTCTGGCTAGGAATTTATCAATTTTATTACTTTTTTCCAATGAATCAGCTCCTGGTTTCATTGATCTGTTCTACTGTGTATGCATCTGTGTGTGTGTGTGTGTGTGTGTGTGTGTGTATGTTTAATTTCTATATCATTTATTGTGCTCTAATCTTTATTTCTTTTCTTCTGCTGGCTTTAGACTACATTTGTTATTTTTCTAGCTCCTTCTTTAGGTGCAAGGTTAGGTTGTTTATTTGAGATTTTTCTTGCTTCTTAAAGTAGGCCTGTATTGCTATATACTTCCTTCTTAGAACTATGTTTGCTGCATTGTAAAGGTTTTGGACTGTTCTGTTTCATTTCATTGTTCATGTATTTTTTCATTTCTTTGATCTCCATTCTTTCTTTAGTAGCATGTTGTTTAGCCTTCATATATTTGCAGTCTTTCCAAATTTTTTTCTTGTAGGTGACTTCAGGTACCATAATATTGTGGTCAGAAAATATGCATGGTATGATCTCAATCTTTTTGTACTTGTTGAGGAATGATTTGTGATGTAGTATGTGATCTATTGGAGAATGTTCCATGTGCACTTGAAAAGAATGTGTATTCTGCTGCTTTAGGATAGAATATTCTGAAAATACCTGTTAAGTCCATCTGCTCCAGAGTCTCATTAAAAGCAATTGTTTTCCTTATTGATTTTCTGCTTAAATGACCTGTCCATTGCTGCAAGTGAGGTGTTAAAGTCCCCTACTATTATTGTATTATTATCCATGAGTTCCTTTAGGTTTGTTATCTTTTTATGTATTTGGGTGCTCTCATCTTGGGTGCATAAATATTTACAATTGTTAAATCTTCTTGTTGGATTGTCCCCTTTATTATGATGTAGTGCTTTTCTTCATTTCTTGTTACAGTCTTTGCTTTAAAATCTAGTTTTTGTGATATATATATGGCTACTCCAGCTTTCTTTTGATGCATATTAGCACAATAAATGATTATCCATCCCCTCCCTTTCAATCTGCAGGTGTCTTTAGGTTTGAAATAAGTCTCTTGTAGGCAGCATATAGATGGGTCTTGTTTTTTTATCCACTCTAACATCCTGTGTTTGGGTGGAAACATTTATTCCATTAACATTCAGAGTAATTATTGATAAATATGTATTTAGTGCCATTTTATTACTTGTCTTTTGTTGTTGTTTCTGGAGATTTTCTCTGTTCCTTTCTTGTCTTTGTCATTTTTCATCTTTCCTTTCCACGGCTACTTTAGTGGTCATGAACTTCATTAGTTTTGTCTGAGAAATCTTTATCTCTCCTTCTATTCTGAATGATAATCTTGCTGGATAGAATATTCTTGTTGTATATTTTTCCCGTTCAGCACATTGAATATATCTTGCAACTGTCTTTTGCCCTGCCAGTTTCTGTGGAGAGATCTGTTGTAGGTATTTCTTTCACCTTGTTGCTATTAAGATTTTTTCTTTATGACTATATTTTGCAAATTTTATTACAGTATGTCTTGGTATTGGCCTGCTTTTATTGATTTTTATGGGACTTCTCTGTCTCTCCTGGATTTGAATATCTATTTCCTTCCCCAGATTAGGAAAGTTTTCAGCAATGATTTCCTCAAAACATTTTCTGCCCTCTTTCTCTCTCTTCTTCTTCTGAGACTCCTATAATATGAATGTTATTACATTTGTTGGAGTCACTAAGTTCTCTAAATCTATTCTTGTGTTGCATGATTCTTCATTCTCTCTTTTGTTCTGCTTCATTATTTTTCCATGATTTTGTCTTCTACATCACTTATTTGTTCTTCTGCTTCTTCCAGACTTGTATTCATTGCATCAAGTCTTTTTTCCAATTTGTTACTGCATTCTTCATTTCTGACTGATTCTTTTGTGGTAAGGACTTCCCTGAAGTCTTTCATTCTTTTCTCAAGACCAGCCTTATGATTATTGATTCAAATTATCCATCATACATGTTACTTATATCTGTTTCACTTAGATCTCTGGCCATGCACCCTTTGTCCCCAGAGAGACACCACCCTGAATGCTACCTCTCAGGGATATGCTCCAAAGTGAATAATACCCACCTACTCCCTTCCCCCAACCCCATGTGTCCCAAGAGTTCAGATCACTGTTTCTGTGCCATCCAGGAGTAGGGCAGTGCCCTCAAAGCTCTATTCTAGCCAAGCCCCCAATCTTTAAAATTCCAGTCTTTAAGCCCCACTGGTTACAAGAACGCAGGAAAATTTTGTTTTCCCAGCCAATGGCTTTGAGGAAATGTTTTGCTTTTGTGTTCCCCTGTGTGCTCCCCCTCTCTCACCTTTCTCTGTGACCACAGTTCTCTCCCCTTGCCAGCACCTGTGATCCATTTCTCCCTTAAACCATGTCTCTGCACCTCCTACCTTCTCTGAAGTGGCTTCTTCTCCTTCTTTAGTTGTAGAGTTTGTTCTGTCAGTCTTCAGGTTGATTTCTGGGGTATTTCTAATGATCTGATAATTATCCAGTTATGTTTAAGGGAGTAGATGAGCCTAGGGCCCACCTAGTGTGCTGCCATCTTAGCTTCCATCATTGTATCTTCTTGTTGGTTTGTTCCCTTTATTATTATATAGAATCCTTTATCTCTTGTTACAGTCTTTGTTTTTAAGTCTATTTTATCCAATATAAGTATTATCACCCCAGCTTTTATTCTGTCACCCATTGCATGATAAATATTTCTCCTTTCCCTCATTTTCAATCTGCAGGTGACCTTAGGTCTGAAATGAGTCTCTTATAAGCAGCATATAGATGGGTCTTAGTTGTTTTTTTTTTTAACCCATTCTCTCACCCTATGTCTTTTGATTGAGGTATTTAGTCCATTTACATTAAAAGTAATTATTGGTAGATATGTGTTTGCCATGTTGTTGCTTGTTTTGTGGTTGTTTAGTAATTTTTCTCTGATATTTTCTTTTTTTGCTCTCTTTCATGGTTTGTTGGCTTTCTTTACTGATATACTTGGATTCATTTCTCTTCACTCTTTGCATATATACTATCAGTTTTTGATTTGTGGTTATCATTAGGTTTGTACATAACATCTTCTGTGTGTAGTACAATATATATAGTTGATGGTTGCTTAAGTTTGAACACATTCTTTACTCCTCTCCCCCTCATACAACATTTTAGATATATGATGTCATATTTTATAACCTTTTATTTTGTGAATCTTTTGACTGATTTTTAAGAACTACTTTTTTGTACTGCTGTTGTGCTTCCAACTTCTCATACTGTCATTTATGGCTTTCCTTTCCACTCAGAGTTCCTCTTAATATGTCTCTAGCCCTGGCTTAGTGGTCATGAACTCCTTTAGTTTCTGTTTGTCTGAGAAACTCTTTATTTCTCCTTCTATTCTGAATGATAACCTTCATGGATAGAGTATTCTATCTGGCTGCAGATTTTTCCCTTTCAGCACTTTGAATATATCATGCCACTCTCTTGTGGCCTGCATTTTCTGATGAAAAATCTACTAATAGCCTTATGAGGTGTCCTTTGTCTGTAATTGTCTTTTCTTTTGCTCCTTAAAAAATTTTTTCTTTATCACTACTCTTTGCCATTTTAATTACTATATGTCCTGGTGTGGACTCCTTGGGTTGATTTGGTGTACCTCCTGTACTTTCTGGACCTGTATATCTGTTTCCTTCCACCAGATAATGGAAGTTTTCAGCTATTATTTCCTTAAACAAATATTGTGCCCCCTTTTCTCCCTTCTCCTTCTGGGATCCCTATAATGAAAATGTTACTACAGTTGATGGAGTCATGAATTCTTTAAGTCTGTTGTCATTTTGCATAATTCTTCCTTCTCTCATTTCTTCAGCTTGACTACTTTCCATTACTCTGTCCTCCGGGTCACTGATTTGTTCTGCTTCTTCTAGTCTGCTATTTATTACATCAAACGTATTTTCAATTTCATTTATTGTGTTCTTCACCTCTGACTGGTTCTTATCTCATGTAAAGGGTCTCACTGATGTCCTTCACCCTTTTCTCACATCCAGAAAGTACCTTTATGATTATTACTTTAAATTCTCCATCTGGTATATTACTTATATCTGTTTCTTTTAGATCTCTTGCTGTAATTTGGTCCTATTCTTCCATTTGATATGTGTTCCTCTGTCCATTTTGTCTAACTCTCTGTGTCCATTTCTGTGTGTTTGGAAATGCAGCTACATCTCTTGCTCTTGAATGTAATGATCTTAGGAAGAAGAGGTCCTGTCGTACCACATAGTGCAATGTCCCGTTTCCCAGGGTCTGGTGCTTCAGAGACTGTCTCCTATGTGTGTTAAATGTACTCTGCTCTTGAGTCCTGGCCATTTTATCCCTTGGTCTAGTTTTCTGCAGAGGCTTTCTTGTCTTATGCAGGTAGTGTTTTTTTTTAATATAAATTTATTTTTTATTGGTGTTCAATTTGCCGACATATAGAATAACACCCAGTGCTCATCCTGTCAAGTGCCCCCCTCAATGCCCATCACCCAGTCACCCCCACCCCCCACCCACCTCCCTTTCCACCATCCCTAGTTGGTTTCCCAGAGTTAGGAGTCTCTCATGTTCTATCTCCCTTTCTGATATTTCCCACTCATTTTTTCTCCTTTCTCCTTTATTCCCTTTCACTATTTCTTATATTCCCCAAATGAATGAGACCATATAATGTTTGTCCTTCTCCAATTGACTTATTTCACTCAGCATAATACCCTCCAGTTCCATTCATGTCGAAGCAAATGGTGGGTATTTGTCGTTTCTTTTCTTTTTTTTTTTTTTTTTAGTT
Organism: Canis lupus dingo; assembly: GCF_003254725.2. Classification (NCBI taxonomy): domain Eukaryota; kingdom Metazoa; phylum Chordata; class Mammalia; order Carnivora; family Canidae; genus Canis; species Canis lupus. The sequence continues at coordinate 71,089,603 of NC_064249.1, forward strand.
TTTATTTATTATTTATGATAGTCACACACAGAGAGAGAGAGAGAGGCAGAGACACAGGCAGAGGGAGAAGCAGGCTCCATGCACCGGGAGCCCGTCGTGGGATTCGATCTGGGGTCTCCAGGATCGTGCCCTGGGCCAAAGGCAGGCGCCAAACCGCTGCGCCACCCAGGGATCCCGTATTTGTCGTTTCTAATGGCTGAGTAATATTCCATTGTATACATAGACCACAGCTTCTTTATCCATTCATCTTTTGATGGACACTGAGGCTCCTTCCACAGTTTGGCTATTGTGGACATTGCTGCTATAAACATCGGGGTGCAGGTATCCCGGCGTTTCACTGCATCTGTATCTTTGGGGTAAATCCCCAGCAGTGCAATTGCTGGGTCGTAGGGAAGATCTATTTTTAACACTTTGAGGAACCTCCACACAGCTTTTCAGAGTGGCTGCACCAGTTCACATTTGCAGGCAGTGTTTTGTCCCTGGTTGGCTGGGGTGCATTTTAACAAGATGTGCCGTGATCTGCTTACAAAATTGGCCCTGCCACCATCACTGCCTGAACTGAGACCCAGCAAATGGTGTGGGTCAGAGATGGTGCTGGCAAGGTTTGTGCAGGTCTTCTGTGAGAGAGGCTCTGCAGAGCAGGGACTGAGGCAAGTATGACTGGAAAGGGTGGATCTGCCAAAGCATAAGGGGCAGGGCTTGATGTTAAGCATGTTAGGTATGCTGGTTCCTTCAGATAGCAATGTATTTACACTGGGGAGTAGCGGATGGAAGTAGCTCCTGTCAGCTTGTCTGTTCCTGGAGGGGTCTCCCCATGATCTCTGCCTGTCTGGGCTATGCCCTCCCATAGTAAATCACTATCTCCCCCATGTGCCCCAAAAGGATTTTTTCAAACTATATCTGCACTGGCTGTTTGTCCTATTGTCTATATGAGTGAGGACTCAGTTTCCTAATGCCCTCCAGGCTCTCCCAGAGCTGAACCTGCTGAATTTTAAAAGTCCAGGCTTTAAGTCCACTTGTTGTAAGAACTCAAGAGATTCAGCCCCTCTTGCTGAGGCTTCAAAGCCAAATGTTATGGGATCCATCTTCTCTGTGCAGGATCCCTGATGTGGCAGTCTGTTTTAGACACCCTTCTCTGCACCACCAGCTCTTTCCCCAGCAGACAGCCAAGGTCTCTTTTGCTCCCTAACTGTGTCTTCACCCATCCTACCTTCTTCTATGTGGCCTCTTTTCTACCTTTAGTTGTGGAGTTCATTCTGCCAGTCTTTGTCTCGTTTTCTGGGTTATTTATACTGATGTGAGTGTTATCTAGTTGTATCTGTGGGATAAAGCAAGCTTAGGGTTTTCCTACTCCACCATCTTCTCAACCTCCAATCCTATACTTTAACTTTTAACTGGGCATGTGATTCACCTCTGCTGATAGAATGTTTTGGAAGTTATGGTATGCCAGTTCTAGCCCTAGCACACATTCTATTATTCACTTGGACCCCTACTTCAGCCTGGATAGTTCACTAGAGGGTGAGAGCCCGTGGGGAACAGAACTGAATCACTCAGTTCTCCTATCAAAGGCCCAGGCCTGGGAGCAAGGCTAGACAAGAGCAAAAGGGCAGACTTCCAGACCCACATCTGACTCATGAAGCATGAGAGAACCAAACTGATCCCAGCTAACATTTATTACTCACAGAACTATGAGATAAGTAAGTGGTGGTTGTTTTGAGTCATTAAGTTTTAAAGTGGCTTGTAATACAGCATTACTCTGCCAATGGTAAACCAATAAAAAGGCCAAAGTGGTAATTATGGAACTTCAAGTACTACTGTCTGTATGGTCAATAATTGGAAAATCTGTCTCTAGTTTGAGAGAAAAGTTTGAGGCTAATCCACTGTCCTTTAGAAAGCATCTCTGAGCCTTCCCTACTACTGTGCTAATACCAGTGTGGCTTTAATTTTAGCCTGGGACAGAAAAGCATTTGTTTCACTTCTACAAAGAGAACCACTGCCTCCCTCACCTCTGAAATCTAATATCCAAGGCCTTTACCTTAACAAACAATATAAACTATTTACATTAATCATGTACTTTAGGACTTCAACTTAAAATATAGTGTTTGTCCAAAGCTCAACTAAGACATTTCAAGAAATACTTTAATGTACATATTTTCTTCCTCCTTGATAATTTAGACACAGCAGGAAAGAAAGCTGTGGCAGAGATTACTATTTTTCTTCCAATATTCATTGTCCTTTCTTTTATCAGAGAATCCTTATTTTATCACGCACATGACCAACCAGAATAAAAACCACATCTCTGCATCTACCATCTACATTCTGGCCATACAAAGATGTACAGGACACTGGGATGTGAGTAGAAGGAAAGGGTGCTGCTTCTCCATACTCTTCTCCTTCTTGTACTGGCCTTGATTGAGGATGTGGAACTGAGCCATCTTGGTCAGTCATGACCATGGTGACAATGAGGGTAACAGTCCAGAAATGTGAAGCAGTGAGATATAAAGAATCCCAGTCCATGGATAATCTCAGAGATTGGAAGGTGGGACCAGACCTAGGCTTTGTACCTCCAGGCCACTAGGTAAAAGGAAAATAAAGATTTCATTTACTTGAACTCTACCTTAAGTTTCTGTTTCTTGCAGGTGAACATATATCCTAATACTCTTGTTGTTATCTCGGAGTCTCACAGAAATTCCTTCACTGAATTATAGATTAATATTATTTCCCCCACGGAAGAAAGTTCTTCAGATTTCTGGAAAATGGTAAACAAAAATATTCTATAATTTACTTCACAATGCCTCTTATGAAAGAATATGAATACTTGTGTCATATTCTTGCTTGGATTTTGTCAGGAAAACACATTTTTAAATTATATTTTTGTGAGAAATTGATAGCTCTATAACATGAATTTTTACACATAGTACCAGGAAACTATAGGCAATTATATTATCCAATTATAATCATCTCCTTGATTTAAGCCACTAAAATGTCTGATTTCTTTCATTTTCACTATTTAAATGAAATATTAAATGTTTTATGGGGATCCTTGGGTGGCTCAGCGGTTTAGCGCCTGCCTTCGGCCCAGGGCATGATCCTGGAGTCCCATGATCGAGTCCACATCAGGCTCCTTGCATGGAGCCTGCTTCTCCCTCTGCCTGTGTCTCTGCCTCTCTCTCTCTCTCTCTCTCTCTCTGTATGTGTGAATAATAAATGAATAAATAAAATAAAAATCTAAAAATAAATAAATAAATGTTTACCTGTACTTTTATATAATAAATAAGGTAACACAAAAACTGGGAAATACATAAAGAAACATATTTAGTGACTAAAAAAAAAAAAAGACTACTAAACAGTGTCCTAGTGATTATAATTTGCATAGGAACTCAGAGGTATAAGGAATCAAATAATCAATAAACTTGCCAATATGTGCCCAGAGAACACTCTTACTAAACTGGCATTCCATGGAGAAAAATTTCTCTAATCAAAAATTTTTTATTATATATTCATTTATTGAATAATCAAAATATGGATCAAAATTTTAAAAGATCTGACAAGGTCTGCAGATAGGATTCTATATAGTAAAATTCCTTTTTGTCTGTAATACCATATTAACATCCTCCAAAAGTAGTGTTTATGCAAACACATTTGGGAGCAGTTTGAGATAACAAAGTTTTCTTAAAAAAACACATTTGGGAATAGGTTGAGATAACAAAGTTTTCTTAAAAAAAAAAAAAGATAAAATCTGAGCCTGGATTTTAAAAAATGGGTAAAATTTATATGAAGAGTATAGTCAGGAGAGGATTGTCCAGGCAAGAGGAAATAAAAAATATCTGTTGGGCATCTGTATTAGACTTGGTATTTATGGTGAACCACACAGTCTCAGTGCCTGAGGGCTTTGAGCTGCTAACCAGTGGAAGCCTGAATAATAGGCAGTCTTCTAAGCCCTGAGAACAAATGGTAAAAAGTAGTAACATAAAAGAAGCATATCAAATATATGAATGTAGCCAGCATGACTGATGCTGAAAGTCAGATTTAATGAAAAGTAGGGTCTAAATTGTGGAGGGCCACTAATTTAAGGAGACAACATTATCGTCGAAGACTTGGGGGAATTTGATCATGGATATAGAAACCTAGAGGAAAAAAAATGAACATAGTGTAGTATTTGTTTAAATGTGGCATTTTTTCCTAGTACAAAGTTCTGGAATTTCTTACACATAACTGTATATTGCTAAATATTCTATATGTTATAGACTACATATTTGTGTCCCTCAGTAAAATCTGTAATTTGAAATCCTAAAACCCAATGTGATGGTTTTAGGCAGTGGAAACTTTGGGCAGTAGCTAGGTCATGAAGGCTCCACCCTCATGAATGTAATTAGCACCATATAGGAAAAGACATATGACAGCTTGTTTGTTTCTTGCTCTCTGCCATTTGAAGATACAAGGAGAAGATGGCTGTCTGAAAATCCAGAAGAGGGCCTTTACCAAGAACCAGATCCGGCCAACAGCATGGCCTTGGTCTTCCTAGCCTCCAGAATTGTGAGAAATAATTATGTGTAATTTAAGCCTCCCAGTCTGGGGTAATTTGTTATAACTGCCTGAACTAATTAAGACACTGTGGTTAGATAAACTTAATATATTTTGAATTTAATAAACACTAAATTATAATATGATATCTTATTCAATAAAGGTAATTAGTTCTAATGTATGTCACAGTTTTAAAAATGGCTATGGAAGGAAGGAGTTAAGATGGCAGAAGTGTAGGGGACCCTAATTTCATCTAGTCCCTGGAATTCTCTTTTTTTAAAAGATTTATTTATTTATTCATGAGACACAGACTGAGAGAGAGGCAGAGACATAGGCAGAGGGAGAAGCAGACTCCTCACAGGGAGCCTGATGTGGGACTCGATCCCAGACCCCAGGATCACGACCGGATCTGAAGGCAGGTGCCCAACCACTGAGCCACCTAGGTGTCGCTAGTCCCTGGAATTCAGATAGACAGTTATCAAATCTTTCTGGACACATGCAAAGTCAACCAGAGAGCTGAGAAAAGAATGCTGCAAATCTACAAATAGAAAAGTGACCACTTACTGGAAGGTAGAACATGTAGAGACATGATCTGGGTGTATCTCAGAAGATAAACTGTGGAAGGGAGGGAGCTTGGTTAAGGTGCCTACCAGAAAATGTTATAAGCAGCAAAGTGCCAAATCAGAACTTTTAGAAGTCTGCTACAGTTGGGGACATCCTTGGCTGAGACATGCTTAGGTGACAAAGTGGAGCAGAATCCCAAGTAGACAGCATGGTCTTGGGATACCCAGGATCACAAAAAGAACCGGGGTACCTGAGTGTGGCGGAGTTCCCAGTTCAGAGCAGGGAAGCTGGCTGAAAACAGTGAGTCTCGGTGCCAGCTTTATGCTTGGCTTTGCCATAAGCTTCCAACTACTGCACAGTTGTGCAATCACTCTGAGGCAGTGGCCCAACAAAAGACAGAAGCATGGGGAGACCCCCTTCTACCCTCTGTGAGGAATGGTGCCAGTTTGGGCTGGTTTAGAAACTAAAGACTGGGTCATATGCCTGAGATAAAAACACCAGTCACAGGCTGGGTGAACACAAAGTTAGGACTGAAACCAGAAAGACAAGAATGATTGGCTGATTTTCTGTGAGGGCTCACTGAAGAGTAGGGGGAAGGAACTATCCATTCCCATGCTAGAGATAGGGGCTGCCATTTTCATCCCCTACGTTGGTGCTGAAAGCCTTCAGGGAGCAAAAGAGCACCACATAGTGCAATCCAGGCTGCTTACACTGAGGCTGAGCCCTGGTAAGATGGGGCACAATTCCACCAAGGCAAGGACACCTGAGAATCAGCACAGCAGGCCCTTCCTCCAGAGGACCAGCAGGAACGACCACCTAACACCAAGTTTCCCGATCATAGAGAACTGCAAAACCTTATCTCTTGGGGAAAATGGTATATAGAGGTAGTGATTTTTTTAAATTATTTAATTTTTCAAAAAAAAAAAATAAATAAATAAAAAAATAAAAAATAAATTATTTAATTTTTCAGTTTTTTCTAGCTATTTTCCTATTTTATCATTTATTTTAATTATATATAGTATATATATAGTGTTTATATATAGCATATATAGTAATTATATATAGTATTTTTGTTTTCCTTTCATTGCATTTTAATATATATATATGTATATATATTATATATATATATATATATTTATATATAAATCTTTCCCATTTTGGTATCTTGTTTCTTTTAATAAACAGACCAAAATATACCCAGGATCTAGTTTATTATTTTGTTCTGTTTTACTTGTTTGATTTTTTCTTATTCTGTCTTGTTTCTGTTTTCCTTTGGTTTGTTTGTATTTTTAAATTTTGTTACTTTTCGCTTTTCTCTCTCTTTCATCTATTCTTTTCTGAACATAATGAAGAGATGTAGAAACCCACCCCAAAAGAAAGAACAGGAAGTAGTACTCACTGCCATGGATTTAACCAATACAGATATAAGTAAGATGTTGAACTAGAATTCAAAAAAAAATAACTGTAGAGATACTAGCTGGGCTTTTAAAAAGCATAGAAGACAGTGGAATATCCATTACTTTATAAATAAAAAAATCCTAAAATCTAATCAGGCTGAATTAAAAATGCTATTACTGAGATATAGTCAAAAATGGAGGCTCTAATCAGACAAGAAAGTCAGTGAAATAGAAAACAAAAAAAATGACTAATAAGGAAGCTGAGAAAAAAACAACTACTAGATCATGAAGGGTGAATTCAAGAAATAAGTGATACCACAAAGCAAAATAATATTCAATAATAGGGGTCCCAGATGAGGAAGGGGAGCAGAAGGTTTATTTGAACAAATCATAGCTGAGAACTTCCCTAATCTGAGAAGGGAAACAGGCTTTCAAGTCCAAGAGGCACAGAGAATGCCTCTCAAAATCAATAAACATAGGTCATCACCCCAACATGTAACAGTGAAGTTTGCAAACTTCAGAGATAAAGAGAAAATCCTGAAAGTAGTTCCTGAAAGAGGTCCTTAACCTATAAGGGTTAAAACATAAGGCTGGTAGCAGACCTATCCCCAGAGACCTGGCAGGTCAGAAAGAACTGGCATGATATATTCCAGCTGCTAAGTGAGAAAAATATGCAGCCAAGAACACTTTATACAGGAAGGCTGTCATTTAGAATAAAAGGAGAGATAAAGAGTTTCCAGGACAAAAACTAAAGGAATTCACGAACACTCAACCAGTCTGCAAGAAATATTAAAGGGGATCTTTTAAATAAGAGAGAGCCCAAAAGTAACAAAGACCAGAAAGGAACAGAGACAATCTACAGAAACAATGACTTTACAGGTAATACAATGGCACTAAATTCATATCTTTCAACAATTACTCTGAATGTAAATGGACTATGTTCCAATCAAAAGACACAGTGTATCAGATTGGATTTTTTTAAAAGACCCATTGATATGCCGTCTACAAGAGATGTATTTTATTTATTTCTTCTTATTTAAATTCAATTATTCAACATATACTATATCATTGGTTTTAAATGTAATGTTCAGGGATGCCTGGTTGGCTTAACAACTGAGCACCTACCTTTGGCCCAGGATATGATCCTGGAGTCCTGGGATCGAGTCTCACATTGGGCTTCCTGCATGGAGCCTGCTTCTCCTTCTGCCTGTGTCTCTCTCTGCTTCTATCTCTGTGTCTGTTACGAATAAATAAATAAAAGCTTAAAAAAGCCTGTGTCTCTGCCTCTCTCTGTGTGTCTCTTGTGAATATATGAATAAAATCTTTTTAAAAAAAAAAGATGTAGTGTTCAATAATTTATCAGTTGCAAGTTATACCCAGTGCTCATCACATCATGTGCCCTTAATAATGCCCATCATCCAATTACCTCATCTACCCCATCAACCTCCCCTCCAACTCATTTTAGACACAAACACACCTCCAGATTGAAAGTGAGGGGGTGGAAAGCCATTTATCATGATAATGGGCATTGAAAAAAAGCTGGAGTTGCAATTCTTAGACAAACCAGATTTTAAACTAAAGACTGCAGTAAGAGGTGAAAAAGGACTCTATACCATAATAAAAGGGTCTATCCAATAAGAAGATCTAGCAACTGTAAATATTTATGACCCTAAATTGGGAGCAGCCAATTATATAAACCAATTAATAATAAAATTAAAGAAACACATTGATAATAATACAATAATAGTAGGAGACTTTAACCACTAACCCACCCACAGCAATGGGCAGATCATCTAAGCAGAAGATCAACAAGGAAACAGGACTTTGAATGCCACACTGGACCATATGGACTCCACAGAGATATTCAGAGCATTTCATCCTAAAGCAACAGTACACATTCTTCTCAAATGCAAATAGAACATACTCTAGATTAAATTGCATACTGGGTCACAAATTAGTTCTTAACTGTTTCCAAAAGACTGAGATTATACGATACACATTTTCATACCACAATGTTTAAAACTTGAACTCAATCACAAGAGAAAATTTGGAAGGAACATAAATACATGGAAGTTAACGAGCATTCTACTAAAGAATGAATGGGTTAACCAGAAAATTAGGAAGAATTTTAAAAATATATATGGAAATAAATGAAAATCCCAAGTTCAGAACCCTTGAGATGCAGCAAAGGCAGTCCAAAAGGGAAGTATATTGCAATACAGGCCGTTCTCAATAAACAAGAGAAGTCTGAAATATACAACCTAACCTTAAACCTAAAAGACCTGGGAAAAGATCAGCAAAGAAAGCCTAAATCCAGCAGAAGAGAAACAATAAAAATTAGAGCAGAAATCAATGATATAGAAATCAAAAGAGGGATCCCTGAGTGGTGCAGCGGTTTAGCGCCTGCCTTTGGCCCAGGGCGCGATCCTGGAGACCCTGGATCAAATCCCACGTCGGGCTCCCTGCATGGAGCCTGCTTCTCCCTCTGCCTGTGTCTCTGCCTCTCTCTCTCTCTCTCTCTCTTTCTCTCTCTCTCTCTCTCTGTGACTATCATGAATAAATAAATAAAATCTTAAAAGAAATCAAAAGAACAGTAGAACAGATCAATGAATCTAGAAGCTAGTTCTTTTTTTTTAAGATTTTATTTATTTATTCATGAAAGACATACAGAAAGAGAGAGAGGCAGAGACACAGGCAGAGGAGAAGCAGGCTCCACACCGGGAGCCCAACGTGGGACTCAATCCCAGGACTCCAGGATCACACCCTGGGCTGAAGGCAGGCGCTAAACTACTGAGCCATCCAAGGATCCCCAGGAGCTAGATCTTTGAAAGAATTAATAAGATCGATAAACCACTAGCCAGACTTATCGAAAAGAAAAAAGAAAGGATCCAAATAAATAAAATAATAAATGAAAGAGGAGAGATCACAGACATCAAATATACAAGCAATTACAAGAAAATATTATGAGCAATTATATGCCAACAAATTAGGCAATCTGAAAGAATTGGATGCATTCCTAGAAACATATAAACTATCAAAACTGAAAAAGGAAGAAATAGAAAACTTAAGTGGACCCATAACTAGCAAATAAATTAAAGTAGTAATCAAGGGTAGCCCCAGTGGTGCAGCGGTTTAGCACCGCCTGCAGCCCAGGGTGTGATCCTGGAGACCTGGGATCGAGTCCCCCGTTGGGCTCCCTGCATTGAACCCGCTTCTCCCTCTGCCTGTTCTCTGCCTCTCTCTCTTTGTGTGCCTCTATGAGTAAATAAATAAAATCTTAAAAAAAAAAAAAGTAGTAATCAAGGGATCCCTGAGTGGCTCAGCAGTTGAGTGCCTGCCTTCAGCCCAGGGTGTGGTCCCGGAGTCCGGGGATCAAGTCCACATTGGGCTCCCTGCATGGAGCCTGCTTCTCCCTCTCCCTATGTCTCTGTGCCTCTCTCTCTGTGTGTCTCTCATGAATAAATTTTTAAAATATTTTTAAAAAAATAAAATAAATAAATAAAGTAGTAATAAAAAATAAAGGATCCAGGGCCAGGTGGCCTCTCAGCAGAATTCTACCAAATATTTAAAGAAGAATTAATATCTATTCTTCAGAGGCTAGTCCAAAAAAATAGAAATGGAAGGAAAACTTCCAAACTCATTCCACAAGGCCAGCACTGCATTAATCCCAAAACCAGACAAAGACCTCACCAAAAAGGAGAATTACAGATCAATATCCCTGATAAACATGGATGCCAAAATTCTCACCAAGATACTAGCCAATGGGATCCAATAGCACATTAAAAGGATTATTCACTATGACCAAGTGAAATTTATTTCTGGGTTGCAAGCATGATTCGACATCTGCAAATCCGTCAGTGTGATACACTACATTAATAAAAGAAAAGACAAGAAACTAATGATCCTCTCAATATTTGTAGAAAAAGCATTTGATAAAATACAGAAAACTTCCATGATAAAACTCTGCTGTGTAGGGATAGAAGAAACATACTTCAATATTATATAAGGCATATATGAAAAACCCACAGCAAATATCCTCAATGGGGAAAATCTCAGAGCTTTTCCCCTAAGGTCAGGAACACAACAGGGATGCCACCACTCTTACCACCACTGTTCAACACAATACTAGAGGTCCTAGCCTCAGCAATCAGACAACAAAAGTATTAAAACCATCCAGATTAGCAAAGAAGAGGTTAAACTTTCACTCTTCGTAGATGACATGATACTCTACATTGAAAACCCAAAAGACTCCACCCAAAGATGCTAGAACTCAAACAGGAATTCAGCAAAGTTACAGAAGTTAGTTTCATTGGTATACACTAATAATGAGGCAGAAGAAAGAGAAATCAAGGAATCAGTCCCAATTGCAATCATACTAAAACCCATTAAGATACCTAGGAATAAACCTAACCAAAGAGGTAAAGTATCTGTACTCATGAAAACTATAGAACACTCAAGAAAGAAATTGAGAAAGGCACAAAGAAATGGAAAAACATTCCATACACATGGATTGAAATAACAAATACTGTTAAAAGGTTACCCCAAAGATGCAGATGCAATGAAATGCTGGGACACCTGCACCCCAATGTTTATAGCAGCAATGTCCACAATAGCCAAACTGTGGAAGGAGCCTCGGTGTCCATTGAAAGATGAATGGATAAAGAAGATGTGGTTTATGTATACAATGGAATACTACTCAGCCATTAGAATCGACAAATACCCACCATTTGCTTCAACGTGGATGGAACTGGAGGGTATTATGCTGAGTGAAGTAAGTCAATCGGAGAAGGACAAACATTATATGTTCTCATTTATTTGGGGAATATAAATAGTAGTGAAAGGGAATAGAAGGGAAGGGAGAAGTGGGTAGGAAATATCAGAAAAGGAGACAGAACATAAAGACTCTTAACTCTGGGAAATGAACTAGGGGTGGTGGAAGGGGAGGAGGGCAGGAGGTGGGGTGAATGGGTGACGGGCACTGAGGGGGGCACTTGACGGGATGAGCACTGGGTGTTATTCTCTATGTTGGCAAATTGAACACCAATAAAAAACAAATTTATTATTAAAAAAAAAGGTCTATCCTACCCAAAGCAATATACACATACAATGTAATCTCTATCAAAACACCATTAACATTTTCACAGAGCTGGAACAAACAATCCTAAAATTTGTATGGAACCAGAAAAGACCCCAAAGAGCCAAAGGAATGATGAAAAAGGAAACCAAAGCTGGCAGCATCATACTTCTGCACTACAAGCTGTATCACAAAGCTTTGATCATCAAGACAGTATGGAACTGACACAAAAACAGACACTTAGATCAGTGGGACCTAGTAGAGAACCCAGAAAAGAACCCTCAACTCTAAAGTCAACTTTGACAAAGCAGGAAAGGATGTCCAGTAGAAAAAAAGACAGTTTTTTCAACAGTGTTGGTAAAATTGGACAGCCACATGCAAAAGAATGATATTGAACCATTTTCTTACACCATGCACAAAAATAAACTCAAAAATGGATGAAAGACCTAAATGTGAGACAGGAATCCATCAAAATCCTAAAGAACACAGGCAGCAACCTTTTTGACAGAAAAGTGAGCTATTAATGAATGGCATTAGGACAATTAGATATGACAGAAAAATAGAAGAGTGAATGCTCATAAAAATTAAATTCCAAGTAGATCATATATTTAAATATAAAAATAAACCATAAAACACTAAAAGAAAACAGGAGATAATTTTTTCTAATCCTCACATAACTTTCTATCCATGACTCAATCCAAAAATTATTTTAAAAAGCCTGATGAATTAAATTCCATAAATATAAATGCTGTATGGTTAAAAAAGGTAAAAAACAAACAAGAACAAATAAAATTATTGAGGAAATACCTGTGCAATATATACCAAAAGAAAATAAAAGGAAATAAAACTTCCTTCTATGTTAAAATTTCCTAATATCATTCATAAAATGATGAACAACCCAACTGGAAATTAAACCAAGAATATGAAAAATTAGTTGACAGGACAGGAAATATAAATAATCCTTAAATGTGAGAGATGTTCAACTGCCCTAATAATAAAGAAAATGCAAAATTAGAACTGTATCATGACACAGTTTTCAGCTATTTATAAACATCCAAATTTTCAGTCATTTGATAAATATCCAAAAGTTATCCAAAACAAACTATTGAAAAGTTTAGACAAAAACAGGCATTCTCATGCATTGCTTATGGAAATGTAAATTGGCACTATTCTTGTTGAAGAAAATTTGGCAAAGCCATCAATATTCAAAAGATACATCACTTGTGAGGTGGCTGGATGGCTGTCATGAGAGCATGTGACTCTTGATTTTGGAGTTATGATTTCAAGTCCCATGTTACACATAGATCTTTAAAAAATAATAATAAAATTAAAAAACTGTATTGGCTGACTTACCATGTTTATAAAGGTAATTGTATTCAAATTTATTTAGAAACATATATAACTTGTAACCTATTACTACTATTTCTGGGACTTTATTTTAAAAAGCATAAAAACCATATATTTTAGTTTAGCATTATATGAATGACAAAAGAATGAGAAAAATTTGGATATCTGTAAATAGTTGTCAGGTTAAATGGCATTTAGGAAATAAAATATTACACAGCAGTAAAATAAATGAAGTTCTCTGCTGATATGAAAGTGTTCAAGGATTTTTGTTGTAAAAACAAAATACAATATGTATGTTATGCAACCTTGTGTTATAAAAGCAATAACATTAAAATATGTATTTCTATTTGTTATGTAAGGAAAATCTAGAGAATACTCAGGAGAATTATTTCGGTTATCTACTTTGCAGAGACAGGAATCAAGAATGATGGAAAAGTGTAGTTGGAAAAAAGACATGGGAGAAACTTAAAATATAAGAACTAAAGTACAGTTGTTATAATTCTGAACAATGTAAATGCCTTATGTATTTAAAGAAATTCTATTTTAGAAGATTTTTTGCACTGATTTAGAAAAATATATAATTGAGCATAAGTCTTATTTACAAGTAATAAGCATATAACAAAAATGTGGAATGTTTAAATATAAAGAAAAAAGAGAAAGTCAAAAAGACAGAGATAATATAGAATATGTCTGTAGATCACAAATTAAAATAATAAAAATTAAAATTTTTTTAAAAGTCAAATATTTTATATTAAACAGTATCTTCTAAGTAACTCATGATTTAAAAAAGAAATCGCATGAGTTTACAAATTTTTTTAATTTAATTTATTTATTTGAGAGAGAGAATGGGGGAGGAGGGCAGAGGGAGTGGGACAAGTAGACTCCCTGCTAAACGGGGAGTCAAATGTGGGGTCCATCTCAGGACCTTGAAATCATGACCTAAAGTCAGAAGCTTAACCAACTGAGCCACTCAGGTTCCCTGAGTTTGCAAAATATTTTAAATTTAATTAAATGAATATTTAACATATTGAAATTACAGATAAATTACATATAAAGCACCTCTAAGAGAGAAATAATAACAGGAAATTTTTATAGGAAGAATATACAAAATTAGAACTTTACCCTGATACAATTTTTTAAACATCAGTCAATGAATTAAGCATTCGTCTTAAGAATGACAAATGCAAAATAAGAAGAATGAAAATAATAAAGGAAAAAACAGAAATTAATGAAATAGGAAAGTGAAAAATAAAAATCAAATGAAACAAAATGCTGAGTATTTGAAAAAATTGATGAAACTAGTTATTGGACAACTGAATTAACATTGAATCATGTGCACAGAAGGCACAAACTTGTAGTATGAGTATATAACCAAGTTGGTTGCCTATTAAATATTATGATGTTCCATAGGATTCAAATAAGAACTAGCATCATTGTGTGTCAACTATACTTCAATTAAAAAAATAAGTTTTACAAAATGGAATGGGATAGATGTTTGCATTTGTGAATTTTGTAAATATATATATTTATGTATATTTATATTTAAATATATATATATATTATACATAGTGTGTGTGCTTAGAACATGTGAATCATTCTATACTTTTTGCTGTTTTGCAATTGTGGGTTTTTTTCATTTAAAAGTGTATCATAAGCCCCTCTCCGTACTATGTTTATTGTGTTTTGTCATTCAGTGGAAGCATAGTCTTAAAATATATTTCACCAATTCCAAAAAAATAAAATAAAATACACATTACAAATCTTGAAGGAACCAGCATCTCATAATATGATATTCAAAATATCTGCAGTAAAATCAGCATGTGAAAAAGCAGAAAAATTTCAATTCACGTGGGAAAAGACAACAGAAACCAAAACCAAGATAACACAGTTGCTGGAATTGTTTAACAAAGATTTAACAGCAGCTACTATACAAATGTTCTAACAAGCCATCATAAACACTCAAAATCAATGGAAAAATAGAGAATCTCAGGAAAGAAATAGAAGGTATAGGAAAAAAAAAATTTGTTCATCTAAGGATGGACACTTGGGTTTCTTCCATAGCTTGGCTGTTATGAATTATGCTGCAATAAGTGTACAGGAATGCGTATATCTTTTCATATTAGTGTTTTCATTTTCTTTGGGTAATATCCAGCAGTAGAATTACTGATTATATGGTAATTCTATGTTTAATTGTTTAAGGAACCTCCCTACACTATTCAACATATTCTAAATTGGCTTTCAATTTTCATTCCACCAGAAGATGTGTTGTGTGTGGTATGTATGTATATTCATATGTATGTACACACACATAATGGAATATTACTCAGCCATAAAAAAGAATGAGATTGAGATCTTGCCATTTGCAGAAATATGGATGGACCTAAAGGATATAATCCTAAGTGAAATAAGTCAGGCAGAGAAAGACAAATATAATGTGATTTCAACATATGTGGAATTTAAGAAACAAAGCAAACAAAGAAAAAAGGAGACAAAAACCAGACTTAAATAAAGAGGAAAAACCTGATGATTTCCAGAGAAGTGGGTGAGGGAATGGGTAAAATAGACAAAGAAGATTAAGAGTAGACTTATCTTGAGAAGCACTGAATAATGTATAGAATTATTGAATCATTATATTCTATATTAGAAACTAATAGAACACTATACATTAATTATACTTTAATAAAAATAAAAAGAAATAAAAAATTTTTAAATTAAATTTTAAAAATTAGAAGCTTACAAAAATCAAAATAAGAAAATTCACTATATGAGCTTAATAAAAAATTGAAAACTACAGAATAGTCAGGGAACTTGAATGTAGACCAATGAAAATTAATCAATCTAAACAAAGGAGATTTTGAAATAAACAGAACTTCAAGGGCCTGTAGGACAGTAACATATGTCTAATAATCAAGCCATCAGATTCCATTAAAGCCAAGAGATAACTTTGGTTCTGAAAAGTATAATGGCTGAAAACAGGCCATGGGTATGTAAAGCAGAACAAAGCCCTGCAGAAACCCTATAAAACCCTACAGTGAATCAACATACAAATTAGTCTGTTGTAGTTTTTAATATATATGAGTAAAATGTATAACAACTATAATATAAAAAGGATATTAGGTCCATCCATATTTCTGCAAATGGCAAGATCTCAATCTCATTCTTTTTTATGGCTGAGTAATATTCCATTATGTGTGTGTACATACATAAGAATATACATACATACCACACACAACACATCTTCTGGTGGAATGAAAATTGGAAAGCCAATTTAGAATATCACTTAAGTGGTAAACTATTGATTCCAGGCAGACTATAAACAGTTGTGTGAAAAAAAAAATAAAAATAAAAAAAAAATAAAATAAACAGTTGTGTGTATGTATAATCCGTAGGACAACCATAGAAATCAGAGAGGTAGAGTCAAAATTACAATAGATTTATTGAAACAAATTATACAAAAATGTTTAAATAGCCCCAAAGAAGGCAGGAAATGGAAAAAAGAAAGACCAAAAATGAATGCAAACAAAAACGAGTAACAAAATGGTAGCCCTGAATCCAAACATATTAATAATTTTATTAAGGGTAAATAAACCAATTTAAAGACACTGAATTAGAGAAATGATTTTTTAACTTTATTTATTGATTGATTGATTATATCGTTGACAGTCCATATTACATCAGTTTCAGGTATACAGCATAATGATTCAACAAGTTTATGCATCATGCTATATTCACCACAGGTGTAGCTCCTATATGTCACCAAAAACACTATTGCAATATCATTGATTATATTCCTTAGGCTGTATTTTATTCCTGTGATTTATCACTCCATAACTGGAAGCCTGTATCTACAACTCCCCTTCACCCATTTTGCCAATCCCCCCCAGCCATTTCCCCTCTGGCAACCAGAGGGTTTTCTCAGTTTGTTCTTTTTACTTATAGGTCTGATGCTGCTTTTATTCATTTCTTTTTTTAGATTCCACATATGAGTGAAATCATACAGTGTTTGTCTTTAACTTACTTCACTTGGAATTTCCAAGTCCATCCATATTGCTGCAAATGGAACAATCTCATCATTTTATATGGCTGAGTAATATTCCTGTGTCTGTGTGTGTGTGTGTGTGTGTGTGTGTGTGTGTGTAAAATATCTCCTTTATCCATTTCTCTATTGACATACACTTAGGTTTCTTCCCTATCTTGGCTACTGTAAATAATGCTGCAATAAAAAGAGGGGTGCATATAACTTTTCAAATTAATGTTTTTCTTTTCATTGGGTAAATACTGAGTAGCAGAATTATTGGATCATATGATATTTCTCCCATGCAAGCACCAACCAGGCTCAACCCTCCTTAGTTTCTAAGATCAGACAAGATTGGGTGCGTTCAGGGCAGTATGGCCAAAGACGATCATAAATACCTCTCTCTAGCTTTAATTTTTTGAGGAATTTTCATACTATCTTCCACAGTGGCCCTACCAATTTGCACTCCCATCACCAGTGCATAAGGGTTTCTTTTCCCCACATCCTAGTCAATACTTGCTATTTCTGCTGTTCTTGATTTTATCCCTCCTGACAGGTATAAGGTAATATCTCATTTGTGGTTTTGATTTGCATTTCCTTCATGAATAATGATGTAGGACATCTTTTCATGTGTCTGTTTGCCATCTATAGGTCTTCCTTGGAAAAATGTCAATTCAGATCCTCTGCCCACTTTTGAATCAGATTTTTTTTTTTTTTTGGTATTGAGCTGTAGAAGTTTTTTGTGTATTTTGGATATTAACCCCTTATTGGATATATCATTTACAAATATCTTCTTCCATTTGGTAGTTTGCCTTTTAGTTTTGTTGATAGTTTCCTTCACTGTGCAAAAGCTTTTTATTTTGATGTAGTTCCAATAGTTTTTGTTGTTTCCCTTATCTCCAGGGGCTTATCTAGAAAAAAGTTTCTATGACTGATGTCAGAGAAGTTACTGCTTGTGTTCTCTTCTAGGATATTTATGATTTCACATCTCACATTTAGGTCTTCAATCCATTTAGAGTTTATTTGGTGTATGGTGTAAGAAAGACAGTTTCAGTCTTTAACTGTGTAGTTGTCCAGTTTTCCCAGTACCATTTATTGAAAGGAGAGTCTTTTCCCCATTGTATATTCTTGTCTCCTTTGTTGTAGATTAATTGACCATATAAGTGTAGGTTTGTATCTGGGCTCTCTATTCTGTTCCATTGATCTCTGTGTCTATTTTTGTGCCATTACTATACTGTTTTGATTACTACAGCTTTGTAGTATATGTTGAAATCTGGGATTATTATACCTCCAGTTTTGTTATTTTTTTCTCAAGATTCCTTATTCCTTTGTCTATTCAGGGCTTTGTGGCTCCATACACATTTTAGTACTATTTGTTTTACTTCCATGAAAAATACTCAAATATTTTGATAGGGATTGCATTGAATCTGTAGATTGCTTTGGGTAGTATAGGCATTTTAACATGATTAATTCTTCCAATCCATTAGCAATGGATATCTTCCCAATCATTTGAATTCTCAATTTCTTTCTTTTATTATGTTGAGATATGTTCCATATAAACCCACTTTTTGAAGGTTTTTATCAAGAATGGATGTTGAATTTTATCAGATTTTTTTCTGGATCTATTGAGTTAATCATATAATTTTTATCTATTGTTTTGTTGATGTGTATCATGTTGATTGAGTTGCAAATACTGAACCATTCTTTTTTTTTTTTTTGAACCATTCTTGCATACTCAAAATACAACCCACTTGAAAGTGGTGAACAATCCCTTCAATGTACTGTTGAATGTCATTTCCTAATATTTTGTTGAAGATTTTTGTATCTATGCTCCTTAGGAATATTTGCCTGAAATGTTTTCTGTAGTGTCTTTGTCTGGCTTTGGTATCAGGGTAATTCTGGCCTCAAAGAATTTATTTGTAAGCTTTCATTTCTTTCTTATTTTTGGAATAGTTTTAGCAGAATGGCTAATTCTTCTCTGAATGTTTGGTAGAATTCGCCTGTGAATCCATTTGATCTTGGACTTCTTTTAATAGATTTTTTTATTACTGATTCAATTTTGTCACTAGTAACTCATCTGTCTGGATATCCTATTTCTTCCTGATTCAGTTTTGGAAGATTGTACATTGTATGTATTGTATGTTGCATGTTGAGAAGATGTAGGAATTTATCCATGTCTTCTAGGTTGTCCAGGTTGTTGACATATAATTTTTTGTAGCATTTCCTTAATTTTTTTTTTATTTCTGTGGTGTCAGTTCACTTCTCCTCTCTTGCTTCTGATTTTTGAGTCCTTTCTCTTTTTTACTTGTTAAGTCTAGCTAAGGGTTTATCGATTTTATCTTTATAAAGAACTAGCTCTCAGTTTCAATGATTCCCATTCTTCCCTTTTTTAAGTCTCTATGTCACTTATTTCTACTCTGATATTTATTAGTTCCTTCCTTTGATGACCTTGGGCTTTGTTCTTACTTTTCTAATTTCTTTAGATGTAAGGTTAGATTATTTGAGTTTTTTCTTGTTTTTTAAGGTAGGCCTGTATCACTATAAATTTACCTCTTAGAACTGCTTTCACTGCATCCCAAAGTTTTGGACTATTGTTTTCATTTCCTTTGAAGTTCTTCTCTGTTCCTTTTTTCTTCTCTCGCTCTTCTTCTTTATGACTGATGTGTTCCTACGGTGTTATTTTGGCTTTGTTTCTCTTTATTTTTTGTGTATCTATTGTAGGTTTTAGTGTATGGTTACCATGAGGTTCTTATATAACATTCTAAATATGTAGCAATCTATATTAAGTTGATGGTCATTTAAGTTCAAACACATTCTAAGAAGCAAGCTTCTTATTTTTTAATTCCTCCTACATATTTTATGCATATGCCATCATATTTTACATCTTTTTATTCATAATTTTCTCACATCTAATTATGACCATTTCTTTTCCACTTAAAGAAATCTCTTTAGCATTCCTTGTAAGACTGCTTTAGTGGTGATAATCTCTTTTATCTTTTTTTTTTTTTTTTGGCCTAGGAAACTATCTCTCCTTTAATCCTGAATGATAATCATGTTGAGTAGAGTACTCTTGGTTGTAGGTTTTTTCCTTTCAGTACTTTGAATATGTCATGTCACTTTTTTCTGGCCTACATAATTTCTGCTGAAAAATCAGCTGATAGTTTTTATAGGATTTGTCTTGTAGATAATCTTTGCTTCTCCATTGCTGCTTTTAAAATTCTCTCTTTATCTTTAAACTTTAACATTTTAATTATTATGTGTGTTGGTGTAGACCTACTTGGGTTTATGTTGTTTGGGACTCCCTATATTTCTTTACAGAGATGTAAAGATGTCAATTTCCTTCCCTAGGTTAAGGAGGTTTTCAGCTATTTTTTTTCTTCCAAAAGATTTTCTACCCCTTTCTCTTCTTTTTCTGGGACCCCCAGAATGCAGATGTTTGTTTGTTTCATGCTACCTAAGAGATCTGTTAAACTACTCTCATTTTTTTAAAAGTATTTTCTCTTTTGCTGTTTAGCTTGTGTGTTTTCTATTACCCTGTGCTCCAGATTGCTGGTACATTTTTCTGCATTTGCTAATCTACTATAAATTTCGTCTCCTGTGTTTTATTAAAATTCCAGTTATTATATTCTTCAGCTCTAGTTCCTTTTTATATTTACAATCTCTATTGAAGTTCTCACGGAGTTCTCTTTAGGCCAGTGAGCATCTTTATAATCATTAAATTATTTCTCAGGTAATTTATTTCTCTCCATTTCTTTTAGTTCTTTTTCTGAAGTTTTTTTTTTTAGATTTTATTTACTTATTCATGATATATATATATATATATATATATATATATATATAGAGAGAGAGAGAGAGAGAGAGAGAGAGAGAGAGGCAGAGGGAGAAGAGGGCTCCATGCAGGGAGTCAGACATGGGACTTGATCCCGGGTCTCAGGATCATGCCCTGAGTTGAAGGCAGGCGCTAAACCACTGAGCCATTCCCAGGCTGCCCTGAAATTTTTATCTTCTTTCTTTTGAAGCATATTCCTCTGTCTCCCCATTTTGCTTGACTTTCTGTGTTTGTTTCTAGGATTAGGCAGGACGAATTCTCCTAAACTTGAAAGAATGGTTATTACCTATCTACACTGTGCGTGCTTGGTGACTTTTGCGGACTGGCTGGAGCTGTGGCTAGCATGGGTTTGGGTCCCCAGGGCTCTCCATTCAGTGGGGGATCCCTGGCAGAACAGCTAAGGCTAAAGTGGATATAAACCAGATTACCCTAGGGTTCTCTACACTACCGGAGACCTGGCAGGGCAGCTGAAGCTGAATTGGGTGAAAGCTGAGTGTCCTATGGTGGTTTGCACCAGAGGTGCCTTGGCTATGTGATAGAGCTGAGATCAATATGAGTGGGAGTGTCTGGGGCACTCTTTGCAGGTGGCACCTTGGCAGAGTAGCTGAAACAAATCCAGGTATGGGCTTAGGGTTCCCAAGGGGCTCTGCATAGGGGCCACCCCAGCAAGGTGGCTGGATCTGAAGATGTCAGCCAGGAGGTTCTGGGGTGCTCTCCACTATGAGTGTCCTAGCAAGCAATCTAAAGCTAAAGTGTTGTGGCCCTGAAGTGTTCTGGGGTACTTTGCATCTGTGTCACCTTGGTGCAAAGGCTGGAGCTATAGTGAGTGCTAACTAGAGCTGTCCTGCTATGCACTGGCCTGTTGCTACCTTGGTGGTATGGCTGAGGTTAGTGTGAGCTAGGGGCCCACGACTCATGCAAGTGGCAGGCCCATTAGGGTACAGGATTGTGAACTGGTCTGTGCTTTCAAGGTTGTGGAGGGGGGGCAGTGTTCTTGGTGTCCATTAGCCCTTCTCACCTGAAGAGTGTTCCAGCAGCTACCCCTACTATTTGTTTTATTTCTTTTTTTAAAGTTTTTATTTATTTGTTCATGAGAGACACAGAGAGAGAGAGAGGCAGAGACACAGGCAGAGGGAGAAGCAGGCTCCATGCAGGGAGCCCGATGTGGTACTCGATCCCAGGTCCCCAGGATCATGCCCTGAGCTGAAGGCGGCGCTAAACCACTGAGCCACCCGGGATGCCCTGCCCCTACTATTTGGCAGAATTCTAGGGCTAGCTCTTTTATATGCTCGTTGTTGTTTTAAACCACAGCTTTTTCTCCGTACTCCAGTGTAACCAAGCTGGTATGGGTTTGTGGGCCCCACTGTTCAGAGGCATTAAGCCATCTATGGTAATCTGCTCCTGCTTAGGTCTGCACTTTTAAGGTGGGTACCATGTCATTATCCAGTCCCTCTGACCAGGTCCTCCAACCATTCGCAGGGTTCTAGTACCAGCTTTTTACATGCCAGTTGCTCATTTAAACTACAGGGTTTTTTGTTGTTGTTGTTTTGTTTTTCTGTGCCTAAGGACTCAGGAATCTGTTCCTGGTCCTTCAGTACTATCCCTTCCCACTACCATTCACAGCCCTGGGTTGGGGGAGTTTCCTTCTTGACCATGTCTCTGTCTCTCTTGCTGCGCTCTTTTGCCAGTCTATCTTTTCTTGTGCAGAAGCTATGGGTTGGGTTACAGCCCTCCTTCAGCAGGAACTGTTCTACAAATAGGTGTGATTTGATGTGTTCCATGGAGGTGAGTTGGACCAGACCTTTAAGAATAGATTTTTTTTAATGATTCCATTATATTGTGTCTAGAAGACAAAAACTTCAAATGTGAAAAACTTAAAGTAAGTGTATGAAGAAAAATAGACCATGAAAATACTAATCAAAAAAAAAAAAAAAAGTAGAGGAGTGACATCAATGAATTGTGGACTAGGAAGCTCCAAAGTTCTTGTTTCCCCACAGAATCTTTGAAAAAAGCAAAAAGACATCTAAATCAACTTTGTAGAACTCCTGGAAAGCAGTCGAAGGTTTACTGAAACCAAGAAAATGCCCGATTTTAAAAAGTCATATTCAAAATGGAAGAAAAGTTTTCTGATATTTTTACTCTGGTCTCCCCCTGCCCCTAACATGATAGCAAAATTGGTCTGATGAAGGTGACAAGCCCAATTCCAAATCCCCCCAGTCCACCACCACCACCCACCCACCCACCCACACACACACACAAAAAAAGGTTGTAGAGCAGAACTTATTGGTGAATCATTGTGTATATCTTTTGTAAACTGTATAAAGGATACTTGAAATACTGATACAAGGCATTCACTACATAACCAGAAACATAGGCAGTAAAAGTGGCAGAAAGTACTCATAAAAGCCACAAGGTATATTATTAGCCTATAGATGCCTAGGACAAAGATTACAGGTAGAAACATAAAATAGGCCATAAAAAGCCCAGAGAAGCTGGAGGGAGACTCTTTAGGAAATAAGGACATTCAAAATCTGCTGAGTGTATACAGAATCCACACATATACCTAGCCAAGATGCATGTTTAGAGAAGACATTAAACTTTCACTTCAGGATGATCTCTAGGTTCAGAACAAGTCTAAGAATGAGCGAAGGAGTTCCCTAACACAGAGCTAAACTGCAGAGTTAGAAACGTGATTATTTTCTTTCTTTCTTTCTTTCTTTCTTTCTTTCTTTCTTTCTTTCTTTCTTTCTTTCTTTTTTTTTTGGTGTTTGTAAATGTTATTTGTCTCATATTTTAACATTACAATAAATTTATGTCAAAACATTAGCTGAATACAAGTGATAATTTAGTGTTTACACATTATAAGCAATAATCTGTTCAAAAATAATTTCGAAAAGTTTCAAAACAAGTAGACTATTACAGACTTCAATAATCAAAAAAATTAGCAAATCCTGAGGGAGGAAGGAAGAGAGTCTGATTTTCAGGTTACCACATTACAACAGTCAAATGCCCAATTTTCACGACAACAAAACATTGTGAAGTATATAAAGAAACAGAAAATATATAGTTCACTTTTACAAAATAAACAGAAGCCATCCCTGAGGAATTATAGACATCAGATTTACTACACTTTAAAACAGTCATCTTAAATATGCTCAAAAAGCTAAGGGCAAATGTGGACAGAGCCCTATAAATTAGAAAACTAATATATGAATAACAGTAGAATATCAACAAAGAGACAAATTACTAAAAGGAACCAAACAAAAATTTTAGAGTTGAAAAGCAAAATAACTAAAATGAACATTTCACTAGAGGGATCAATAGAAGATTTGAAAGACCCAGAAGAAAGAAAAATCAAAAGTAAACATAGGTCCATTGAAATTGAGTGTGAGGAGCAGAAAAAAAAGAAAGGAAGGAAGGAAGAAAGTGAAAGAGCCCAAGAGACTTGTGGAACACCATCAAGTAGACCAACATACCAATATGAAGTCCTAAAAGAAGGGGTTAAGAAAGGGGTAGAAAGATTATATGAGAAAATAATGACTGAGAACATTCCAAATGTGATGAGACATATAAATCTACAGTAGAATAACATAAACATTTCATTATAATGAAACTGTTGAATGACAAAGACAGGATCTTGAAAGCAGCAAGAGAAAAAGTGACTCATCACATACAAACAATGCTTAAAATGATTATCAGCTAATTTCTCATTATAACCAGGTGCCAGACGACAGTGAGATGATACATTTGAATTCTGGGGGGCATAAAAGCCCCATCTACCAACAATTCTCTGTTTAACAAAACCATCCTTCAAAACTCGGAGAGAAATTAACATTTCCAGGTAAAAGCTGAAGTAATTCTACAACTTCTTTGTAAGAAATGCTAAAGTCCGTTAGATTGAAATAAAGGACCAGACTGCTTCTACTAAATTCTACTAAACATTTAAAGAATAATTAACACCATTCCTTCTGAAACCCTTCCAAAAAAATGAACAGGAATACTTTCTAACTCATTTTGTGAGCCCAGCATCAGCTCTGAAACTAAAGTCAAAGATATCATAAGAAAATTACAAATAACCCTTATGAATGTTAATATAAAAATCCTTAACAAAATACTATCAAATTGAATTCATGAACTTATTAAAAGAATTATACCCTAAGATCAAGTTAGATTTATTCTTGAAATACAAAGATGATTTAAAATATAAAGGCAATCAAGGTAATAAACACATTAACAAAATAAAGAGGAAAAAAATTCATCATAACAGTTGATGCATAAAAAGCATTTGATGAAATTCAATATTCTTTTTTAATTAAAAAACTCAATAAATTAGGAATAGAAAGAAACTTTCAAAAAATGATAGTGACCATATGTGAGAATCCCATAGCTAACATCACGTTCAATGGTGAAAGGCTGAAAACATCTCTCATTTTAATGAGAAACAACACAAGAATGCTTGCTTTCATCATTTCTATTCAACATAATATTGGAAAGACTGGCAAGGGCAGCCAAGGTGGCTCAGCGGTTTAGTGCTCCCTTCAGCCCAGGGCCTGATCCTGGAGACCCGGGATCGAGTCCCACATCGGGCTCTCTGCATGGAGCCTGCTTCTCCCTCTGCTTGTGTCTCTGCCTCTCTCTCTCTCTCTCATATAAATAAATAAATAATTTTTTTTTTTTAAAGAAAGACTGGCAAAAGACACTGGGCAGGAAAAAATAAATAAAAGATACTCAAACTGGGAAGGGACAATACATGAATTAGCAAAATTGTGGGATATAAAAACAAAACAAATACATATTACATTGCTATATGCTAGCCATGTACAACCCCAAAGGAGATTAAGAAAACAACTCCATTTATGATAGTATAAAAATATTAATAATAGATTTCACCAACAATGTATTTAACCAAGCATACAAAGGACTCATATACTGAAAACTACAAAAAAAAATGCTGAAAAATATTTTAAAAGATATAAATACATGGATATATATCCCAAGTTCATAAATCAGAAGACTTAATAATGTTAAAAGTAAAACACTACCAATTAATCTACAGATTTAATACAATTTTATCAAATTACTAAAAAAGTATTTTTGCATGAGTAAAACCCAAGTTCTGGTTCAAGATGGCACCATAGGAAGATCCTGAGTTTACTGCCTCCAAAGGGCACACCAACTCTGCAGCTATATATAGAATAATTTCCCCAGGGGTTGGGGGGAACCACTAAAAACCAGTGAAACAATTTTGTCATATCAGACAAATAAGAGGGGAAACATATAGAAAAGGCTGAGACAAAATCCTGCCATAAACCACCCACCCATGGCATAGTAACCAACAATAAGGAGGGAACTGAAAACTGGGAGCTTCTTTCCTACCTCACATCTGGCACCTTGATTTTTAAGACTGGCATCTAAGAGATGAGTCCTGACCATCTGATTTTGAAGTCCTATAGGACTCACATCCAGGAGACCCTTGGAACAAACTGAGGAATGACTCAAAGGGCCAGCATGCAGATTCACTTGCTCTAGAGCCCAACACAGAAGCAACTCATTGAAAAGTGCCGAGCATTTATGTGAAAGAGACTTATTTCCTAATTTTAAAGCATTGTTCTAAGAGACAGGGTCCTAATGGGATACTTTCCAGTGTTGGAGGACGGTGGGAACCATCTTTCTGCTCTTCCTCTACCTTGTTGAAGCCAGAGGTGATTTTTTTTTTTCCTTTCCTATGGGTGCCAGCTCTAGGCTCCAGTTGGTAGGCAATATCTTGCATGCTCTCCCTCTGCCTTCCTAAATCTGATAGGCACAATCGTTTTTCTTTCTTTCTTTTTTCTTTTTTTTTTTTTTTTTGCATATCACTTTTTCTTCTTTTTTCCTTTTGCATTTCTTTTTAAAAAATTTTTCTAGATGGTGATATCTTAGTACTCCTCCTTGCTTTGATCTATCTAGTGATAGAACACCATTATCTCCCAGAGGAGAGATTCTACATACACATCTAGTAGCTTAGGTTTTACTGCTGCCCCCAGGGGATGCCCCTTGTTACTCAGGCAGACTTGGGTTCCTGAGTTTCATAGGACCCAAGTATCCTGGGTATCATGTAACGATCAAAGAGACAGTTCTTGGCAAGATACTATGCTCAGGGTCCTGCGCATAAAGCTGATTGAAACACATTCTCAGATTTTCTACGAAGGAAGACTACTTTCTAGTACTATAATTTCAATCTTAGTGGCAAGCTTCAGGTTTTATTCACATCTTGAGAAAACAGAGGTGCTTTCAGGAAACATATGCCACAGGGTACCAACTCTGCTCTTCCTCTGTCTCACTAAAAGCTCAGCAGTATCTCCAAGAAAGTTCCATACACTCATATGAACTAATTTTTGCAACTACTGCCCAGGGGACATCCCTAGATTATCAGGCTCTGGTGACCAGCAAGACTTATGCTTGCAGTCCCATGGAACTGTATATTTCTGCATTCCTTAAAGCTGCTTCCTGAGAGTTTGACTTCCAGAATCTAGTGAATCTAGCCTGGATCTAAGTGCTGAAATCTTCCCCAATGAGACACTGATTGGTCTTGGCACACCCTCAATTACTGGAAGCTATTAAAAATAAAAATGACTGCTTGAGAAATCAGAAAGGTTTGAAAGATAACCAAGAGCTAGGGCAAAGTTGAATAATAAGATTCATCTGCTACACAAGGCTGACCCTTCAAGACTGCAAGAAGTGGCTATTCTATCTAGTACATAGAAATTAACACAGAAAATCAAACAATATGAAAAAACACTGAAATATGCTCCTAAAAAACAAACAAAAAAATAAAACCTCAGAAAAAAATTTTAATGAAATGAAGATAAATAATTTGATCTGAGTGCTAATGTCATAAAGATATTCAATGGACTTGGGAGAAGAATGGATGAACACACTGAGAACATGCCAAAAAACCCCACAAAATATAAGAAAGTACCAAACAAAGTCACAGAGCTAAAGAACACAATAATCCACTGAAAAATACATTAAATAATAGACTTTAAAACAAAGACCGTAGTGAGACAAAGAAGGGCATTTTATGATACAAGGGTCAATCCATCAAGAGGATATAGCATTTTGAAATATGTATGCGCCCAACATCAGAGCATCTAAATATATAAATCAAATATTAGCAAACATAAAGAGAAAAATAGACAGTAATAAAATAAGAGTAGGGGACTTTAACACACCACGTACATCAATGGGTAATTACCTAGACATAAAATCAATAAGAAAACATCAGCATTAAATGACATGTTAGACCAGATACACTCAAAAGATATATACAGAACATTCCATCCAAAGCAATAAAATTCACATTATTCTCAAGTGCACATGGAACATTCTCTAAGACATATGTTAGGTCACAAAACAAGTCTTAACAAATGTTAGAAGATGGAAATTATATCAAGCATTTTTTCCAACCACAACTGAATAAAAATAAAAATAAATTACAGAAGAAAATTGGAAAACTCACAAATATGTTGAGACTAAACAACATGTTACAGAACAACTAGCAGGCTCACAAAGAAATGAAAAGTGACATTTAAAAATACCCTGAAACAAACAGAAGTGGAAATATAACATATCAAGACATGGAATGCAGCAAATCAGTTCTAAGAGGGAAGTTTTTAATGATATATGCCCATCTCAGGAAATAAGAAAAATCCCAAATAAACAACCTAACTTTACTGCTGAAGTAACTAGAAAAAGAATTTAAAACAAAGCTTAACATTAGAAGGAATGAAATAAGAAAGTAAGACTAGAAATAAATACAATAGACTAATAAGAAAACAGAAAAGACAATTAAACCAAATGATGTTTCCTTGAAAAAATATACAAAATTGACAAGGGTTTAGCTAGACTTGCCAAGACAAAAAGAAACAGGGTCCATAGAAAGAAAAAGAAAGAGAAAAAGAAAGAAAGAAGTGAAAGTGAAGACATTACAGCTGATATCAGAAAACTAGAAAGAATCATAAGAAACACAGGAGACTACTCTGAACAATTACATAGCAATGAATTGGACAACCTAAAAAATTGGTAAATTCTTAGAAAAAAACAACTTTTAACACTGAATCACGAAGAAACAGAACTTTTGAATAAATCAATTACTATCAAGAAGATTGAATCAATAATTTAAAAATTCCCTAGAAATGAAAGTCCAGGACCAGAGAGATTCACTGGTGATTTCTACCAAACATTTGAAAAATAACTAATACCATTCCTAAAAGTCTTTTAAAAAATAAAAAGGAGAGGGAACACTTCCAAACTCATTTTATGAGGCCAATATTACCCTGATACTAACGAGCACTGAAAGACAGAAAAACTATGGGTCAATATGCCTGATGAACATAAATGGAAAAATCCTCAACAAAATATCAGCAAGCAAAATTCAAGAATATATTCAAAGAATCACACACCATATCAAGTGATATTTTACTTCCAAGGATACAAGAATGCTCCAACATTTGCAAATCAGTCAAGATGATACACCACATTTTGTCATTAACAAAATAAAGGATAAAAATTGTGTCACCAAAAAAAAAAAAAAAAAAAAAAAAAGCATTTGACAAACTCAGCAACCACTTATAAAAACTCAACAAGTAGGTATAAAGGGCCTATTCTTCAACACAATAAAGGCCATATATGATAAGCCCACAGCTAATATTATATTTAATGTTGTGAAAAGATTAAATCTTTTCTGCTGAGATCAGAAACAAGACAAACATGCTCAATCTTGTCACTTTTACTCAATATACTGTTAGAAGTCTTAGCCAAATCAATAGTCAAGAAAATGAAATAAAAGGTATGGGAATTGTAAAGGAAAAAGTACTGTCACTACTTGTACATGACATAATACTATACATAGGAAATTCTAAAAACTTCACCAAAAAAACTGTTAGAACTAATAAATGAATTCAGTCAAGTTACAGCATGCAAAATCTTTATTCAGAAATGTGTTGTGTTTCTATATCCTAGGAACAAAGTATTGGAAGGAGAAATTAAGAAAACAATTTCATTTATGATTACATCAAAAAGAATAAAATGACTAGAGATGAATTCAGCCAAGGTAGTAAGAGACCTGTACTGTGAAAAGTGTAAGATATTGATTAAAGAAACTGAAGACATAAATAAATGGAAAGATATTCCATTTTCAAAAATTAATATTGTTAAAATATCTATACTACCCAAAGCAATCTACAAATTTATTTTTATCTCTATCAAAATTCTAATGGCATTTTTTACAGAACTATAACAAAAAGTTTCAAAATGTGTATGGAACCAAAAAAGACCCTTAACAGCCAAAGCAAACCTGAGAAAGGAAAAGCTGAAAGCATCATACTAACTTCAAATTATGCTACAAAGAATGGTAATGATAGCAGTACAGTATTGAAATAAAAACAGATATGTCTATCAATGAAACGGAATAGACAGGCCAGAAATAAACCCATGCATATAGGGTCAATTAAATTATGACAAAAGAACCAAGAATATACAAGGTGGAAAGGACAGTCTCTTCGATAAATACTGTTGGGAAAACAGGACAACACACGCCAAAGAATAAAATTGGATCAATATTTTACAATATACAGAACAATTAATTCAAAATAGATTAAAGACTTGACTGTAAAACCTAAAATCATAACATTCATAGAGGAAAACAAAACATAGGTAGCAACTCTTTGACATAGGTCTTGGTTACAATTTTTTTATCTGAAACTGAGAGCAAAGGCAACAAAAGCAAAAATAAACAAGTAGGACTTCTTCAAACTAAAAAGCTTCTGCATATCAGGAGTACCCAGGTGGCTCAGTTATGTGTCTGACTCTTGATTTTAGCTCAGGTCTTAATTTCAGGGTCATGAGTTCAAGCCATGCACTAAAAAAAAAAAAAAAAAAAAAAAGGGAGGGGGGCTTCTTCACATCAGAAGAAACATTTTAAAAAAATGAAAAGGCAATCTACCGAATGGGAGAAAATTTTGTGAATCATATATTTTATGAGGGGTTAATACTAAAATTTATGAAGAACTTATACAACTCAACAGCAAAAAAGTACATATTTTATGACTTTAAAAAGGGGAGAAAATCTGAACATTTTCCAAAGATTATAGATGGACAACAGGTACATGAAAAGGTGCTCAACGTCACTGATAATTGAGATGAGGTATCACCTCACTCCTGTAAGAATGGCTATTAGCAAAAGATAAGAGCTAATGAATATTGATGAGGTTGTAGAGAAGAGGAAACATTTGTGTACTGCTGGTGGAAGAGCAAACTCGTGCAGCCACTGGGAAATGATATGGAGGTTCCTCAATGAATTAAGAATAAAACTATCATAAGACCCATCAATTCTACTTCTGGGAATTTATCCAAAGAAAACAAAAATATTAATTCAAAAAGATATATGCAGGTCCATGTTCACTACAGCATTATTTGTAATAGTGAAGATATGAAAGAGACCTATGTCCAATGATGGATAATGGGTAAAGAAAATGTGGAAGGAGGAGTTAAGATGATGGAGTAGTAGAAGGAACCTCAGCTTGCTTCATCCCTTGAACACAGCTAGATCAACATCAAATCATTTTGAACAACAACGAAATCAATCTGAGTCCAAGCCTTCCTGAGTCCTTTAAGATTTGGAATTTTTAATCCTAGCAACTGGCCAGAGATAAACACAAGAGAACTGTGGCACTGGGTTTGTCCAATGGCCCAGGCACAGACAGGTTGAAGGCAGGGATCTGACAAAAGCCTGGGACATAGGAGAGGAGATAGTTTGCTTTTCTGTGAGGTCCTCCTGAACAGCAGTGACTGCAAGTTCCCCTCCCTGGGGACAAGAGGGTAGGGCAACATTATCTTCCCCTCTCCCACCAACCAGCACAGTGGGACTTCAGAGAAACATAGCTCCCAGTGGAGGCTGGAGTCACTTACACCAAGCTCCACCCACCTGTGCCCAGCGGGGGCATCTTTCCTAGGACAGGTCTGACTGTGGGCTAGCACAGTAAGCCTCTCCCTCCGACAACACAAGCCCCCACATGTACTAAGTCTACTAATCATACAGTGCTGCAACGTCAGCTTCAGTTCTGTTGAAAATAGGACCAGATTTTCTTTTTGGTTTCAATTTTTTATATTTATATTTTACTATTTTATTTTATTTTATTTTATTTTATTTTATTTTTATTTTTATTTTTATTTGGAATCAGGCCTATAGTTTCTTGTTCATTTTTTGGTCTCTTTGTTTCCTTTTCTTGTTTTTTGAATCAGGTTTTTTTTTTTTTCTTTCTTTTTCTTCACGTTTTTATTATTTATTTATTCCTGAGAGACACAGAGAAAGAGGCAGAGATGTAGGCAGAGGGAGAAGCAGGCTCCCTGCAAGGAACATGATGCGGGACTCCATCCCAGACCCTGGGATCACACCCTGAGCCAAAGGCAGATGCTCATCCACTGAGCTACCACGTGTCCCTCTTTCTTTCTCTTTTGAATCAGGCTTATAGTTGTTTGTTTGGTGTTTTGTTCCTTTTCCTTTTTTCTTAGATCAGAGTTTTTGATCAGGTTTATAATAAGCAACAAATCAAAGCACACCTAGTTAAAGATCCAAACACTCGCCAGTGTAAGCAAGGAGGGACTTTGCAGAGGACTCACCTGTGGGAAAGGACCTGCCAAAACACAACAGCAGAGTGCATGTAGTATACACCAGAAACACTTCCTGAAGCACCTGAAAGCAGTAAAGAAGACACCAAAGAAACCCTGGGTGCATAGATAAAAGACTTAAAAACTAGTCAGACCAAAATAAAAAATGTTATAACTGAGATGCAAAACTGACTGGATGTAATCACAATAGGGATGGAATAAGCATAGGACTGAAGAGGTGATATAGAAGATAAGATTATGAAAAAATAATAAAGCTGAAAAGAAGAGGGAAAGAAAACTATTAGTTCACAAATACAGATTTAGAGAACTCAGCGATTCCACAGAACACGATAATATCTGTATGATAGGAGTTCCAAAAGAATAAGAGCATAAAAAAGGGGTTTTCAAATAAAAGAAAGGGATTTCAAATATAAGAAGGCCTATTTGAACAAATTTTAGCTGAGAACTTCTCTAATCTTGGGAAAGAAACAGGTATTCAAGTCCAAGAGGCACAGAGAACTCCCCTCAAAATCAACAAAAATAGGTCAACACCAAAACATATTATGGTGAAATACAAAGATAAAGGGAGAATTATGAAAGCAGCACAGAACAAAATGTCCTTAACCTATAAGGGTAGACACATAAGGTTAGCTGCAATCTTATGCACAGAAACTTGACAGCTAGAAGAAAATGGCATGATATATTCTATGTGCTAAATGGGAAAAATACACAGCCAAGAACACTACATCTAGCAAGCCTGTCATTCAGAATAGGAGAGATAGAGTTTCCAAGACAAGCAAGAACTAAAGGAGTTTGTTACCACTAAATCAGCTCTGCAAGAAAGATTAAAGGAGACCCTTTGAGCAGGACAGAGAGACCAAAAGCAACACAGATTAGAAAGGAACAGAGACAATCTACAGAAACAGTGACTTTACAGGTAATAAAATGACACTAAATTCATGTCTATCAATAATTACTCTGAATGTAAATAGACTCAATGCTCCAATCAAAAGATATAAGGTGTTATAATGGATTAAAAAAATAAATAAAACAAGACCCATATATATGCTGCCTCCAAGAGATTCATTTCAGATTCATTTCAGATTCATTTCATATGTCATAAAGACATATGCAGGTTGAAAGTGAGGGGATGGAGAAACATTTATCATGCTAACAGATGTCCAAAGAAAGTTGGAGTATCATATGAGATAAACTAGATTTTAGGTGTAAGTTTAGGTGTATAGACTAGACTGTAATAAGAGATGAAAAAGGACACATATCATAATAAAGGAGTCTGTCCAAAAAGAAGATCTAACAATTGTAAATATTCATACCCCAACTTGTGAGCACTCAAATATATAAAACAATTAATAACAAAATTCAAGAAACTCGTTGATAATAATACAATAATAGTTGAGGACTTTAAAAACCCACTTAGAGCAATGGATGGATCATCTAAGTAGAAAATCAATAAAGAAACAATTGCTTTGAATGACACACTGGACCAGATGGACTTGACAGATATATTCAGAGCATTTTGTCCTAAAGCCACAGAATACACATTCTTTTTGAGTGCTCATGGAACATTCTCCAGAATAGATCACACACTGGGTCACAAATCAGGCCTCAATCAGTACTAAGAGATTGAGATCACGCCATGCATATTTTCAGACCACAATGCTATGAAACTTGAAGTCAAGCACAAGAAAAAAATTTGGAAAGACCAAAATATATGCAGGTTAAAGAACATACTACTAAAGAATGAATGGGTTAACCAGTAAATTAAGAAAGAACTAAAAAAAAAATACATAGAAGCAAATGAAAATGAAAACATGACAGTTCAAAACCTTTGGGACCCAGCAAAGGTAGTCATAAGAGAGAATTCTTTTTTTTTTTTTTTTGTGATAAGAGAGAATTCTATAAAAATACAGACCTTCCTCGAGATGCAAGAAAAGTGTGAAATACACATCTAACCTTACACCTAAAGGAGCTAGAAAAATAACAGCAAATAAAACTTAAAACCAGCAGAAAAAAGTAAATGATTAAGCTTAGAGCAGAAATAAATGATAAAGAATTTTAAAAAATGGTAGAACAGTACAAGACTAGAAGCTGGTTCTTTGAAAGAATTAACAAAATTGATAAATCCCTAGCCAGACTTACCAAAAAGAAAAGAGAAAAACTCAAATAAATAAAATAATAAATGAATGAGGAAGGATCATAACCAATAGCACAGAAATAAAAACAATTATAAAAGAATATTATGAACATTGATATGTCAACAAATAATATCACAATCCCAGATTTCAAGCTGTAATACAAAGCTATAATCATCAAGACAGTGTGGTACTGGCACAAAAACAGACATATAGATCAATGGAACAGAATAGAGAACCCAGAAATGGATTCACAATTATATGGTCAACTCATCTTCAACAAAGGAAAAAATATCCAATGAAAAAAAGACAGTCTCTTCAACAATGATGTTGGGAAAACTGGCCAGTGACATGCAGATCAATGAAAACAGACCACTTCTTATACCATATACAAAAATAAATTAAAAGTGGATGAAAGTCCTAAATGTGAGATAAGAATCCATTAAAATTCTAGAGACAAACACAGGCGGCAACCTCTTTGATCTCAGCTGCCGCAACTTCTTATTAAACATGTCTTTGGAGACAAGAGAAACAAAAGCAAAAATGAATAATTGAGACTTCATCAAGATAAAAAGATTCTTCACTGTGCAGGAAACAGTTAACAAAACAAAAAGGCAACCTACAGAATGGAAGAAGGTATTTCAAATGACATATGTGATAAAGGTCTAGTATCCAAAATCTATAAATATCAAACTCAACACCCAAAAAACAATCCAGTTAAGAAATGGGCAGAAGACATGAAAGGACATTTTTCCAAAGATGATATACAGACGGGTAAAAGAGACATGAAAAACTGCTCAACATCATTCATCATTAGTGAAATACAAATCAAAACTACACACACCTGTCAGAATGGCTAAAATTTAACAACACAGGAAACAACATGTGTTGGTGAGGATGTGGAGAAAGGGGAATCTTCTTACATTGTTGGTGGGAATGCAAACTGGTGCACTATGGAGGTTCTTCAAAAAGTTAAATATGGAACTGCCGTATGACCAAGCAACTATACTACTATGCGTTTACCCAAAGGCTACAAAAATAATTTGAAGGAACACATTCACCCTGATATCTATAGCAGCATTATCAATAATAGCCAGGTTATGGAAAGAGCCCAAATGTCCAATGTCCATTGACTGATGAATGGATAAAGAAGATTATATATATATATATGAATATTACTCAGTCTCTTTCTTCTTCATTTTAGGAAAACCTGTTATGTTTTCTGCTTCTGAGAGTAATTGTTTTATTAAGAAGAGGTTATATATTGTCCAAGGCCTAGGGCTTCAGGAAGCATTTCTGGCATATGCTGTGTGCATTCTGCTGCTGTTTGGCTGCTCTTTCTCTCAGGTCAATCTTCTTTGTTTCTCCTTGCCTGCAGAGGGGAGTGCTTGGACCTTGGTGAGACTGGTGAGTTTTAACTAGGTGTGCTCTGTCTGCGTGTTAAAAGAGATCTGATGCTATCTAGACTAGAGCAGGAGCTTGTCGTACTCTGGGGTCAAGAGACATAGTGCCTGTGGGGGGGTTCAGCTGGTCTTCTCGGGAAGCCTGCTGCTCTGGTTTCCAGGCACACTTGCCCTGGTAGAGCAGCAACTACAGAGTACAGGTAGGTGAGACTTGGTGTAAGCAGTTGAGGCTGCCACTATTGATGCTGTGCTGCTTACTGAAGTTAGTTTATGCTGAGCAGTAAGGGAAAGAAATGGCATCAGCTTCCTCCCTTGTCCCCAGAGTGGGGAGTTTACACACACCACTGTCTGAAAGCCCTCAGAAGACAGCAATCAATCTCCCCCTCATGTATCCCAGTCATCCCTTTGATCCCTGACTTCACCCTGTCTATATCTGGGCCATCTGCCCACCCATCAGGACAGTACACCTGTGTTTTATCCCAGGCAGACTGGGTGGGTTTTAAAACTCCAAACTTTATGGATCTGGCATGGTGCAGACCCATGTTGATCCTCTGCAGAAGGGTCTGACTATGCTGGGGCTGGTGCAGTTTTGTCTCAGAACGGCAGTCACCCCAAGGTGCAGAAGCTTGGAGTTTGGAGTAAAGCACAGCAAAAAGCCAGTGTCCATGTTAGCTGCCCTCAGCAGGTGTCTCTGCACTATACTGAGGGACAGGGGAACATAATGGTGTCCACCAGCTCTTTTGACCCCAGAGAAGCCATGTCACCTCCCCCAGATGCACTCCAGGAAGCCGGAAAACATCTCTTCCAGTGCATCCTAGGGGATCCTCAGATCATGCCACCCACTACCAGGCTATCTGCCCTCCTTCTCCATAGCAGCACTACAGTGCCCACTGGGCTCCACACCCACCATGGCACAGACCTCTAAAACTCAGTCTTCAAGCTCTGCTTGTTGTAAAAATTCATGATAATCAGCCCCTCTCATTTTCCCTATCAATGGCTTTGGGGAAGTATTTTCCTTGTGTAATCCCCTAGGGTCTCTTCCAGCCCCACCATCTTTCTTTTCTCCCTCCCTTCCTCTCCCTCTCCCTCTCCTTCTTCTGCCCCCCCTCTTTCCTCTTTCTGTGATCAGGGCTCCCTCCCCACCACAGCACCCACAATCTTTTTCTTCCCCAAATCATATATCCACACCTCCTACTTTCCATGATGTGGCCTCTTCTGTTCCTCTGGTTGTGCAGTTTGTTCTGTAGGTCCTCAGATCAATTTCTTGGGTGTTCCAAAGGATCTGATATTTATTTAGCTGTGTTTGAGCGATGAGGCAAGCCTAGGATCCTCCTACTGCTCCACTGTCTTCTACCTAATCCCAATTATTCCTCAATTAAAAAATTAAATTAAAAAAATAAAAACCCAATCTAAAATTTTTATCATATTTAATCACCAAACAGCCAAAACAATTTTGCAAAAGAAGAACAGTTGGAGAATTCACAGTTCCTATGTAAAACGTACTACAGTGTTAATCAAAGCAATGTGGTACTGACATAGCAATGGATATATAGACCAATGGAACAGACTAGAGAGCTAATAAACAAACAAACAAACCTCTGTGTTTATTGATTTTTGACAAGGATGTTAAACCATTTGAAAAAACGACAATCCAACAAATGATGGAGGGAAAAGTGTATATATACATTCAAAAAATGAAATTGCACACTTTCTATATAACATATACAAAATTAACTCTAAATGAATCAAATATCTAAATGTAAGAGCTGAAACCATAAAACCCTTAGAAGAAAGGAGAAAATCATGATATTTAATTTTGCAGTGATTACTTGGCTATAGCAACAAAAGTACACGCCAACAGAAGAAAAAAAATAGATAGATTGGACTTGATGTAAATTAAAAGTTTTTGTGCCTCAAAGGCCACTATCAGAGTGAAAAGACAAATCAAATAATGAGACAAAATATTTGCAAAGCATATAGCTGATAGGGATTAATATCTAGAACTTATAGAAACATACAACTGAAAAAAATTAAAAATGTGCAAAAGACTTGCACATATTCTTTGGAGAATAAAGATTTCTCCAAAGAAGATACACAAATGGTTAATAAACACATGAGTAGATGTGTAACATCACTAGTCATCAGGGAAATACAAAACAAAACTACAATGATAAACCAATTCACACCCATGATTTATGCCATGGTACATGGCACATATACACATATATATTAATATAATATATAAAACAAGTAGTGTTGGGTAGCATGTGAAGAAACTGGGCCCTTTGTGCAGTGGTGGTGGGAAAGTAAAATAGGTATAACTAATATGGAAAATGGTATGGTGGTTCCTCAAAAAATTAAGCATAGAATTACCTTAATCCAACAATTCTATCTGAAAATATATACCAAAACTCTACCTGAAAATGTATACGAAAAATAAACCCTAAAGCAGCTCTAACAGATATTTGTACACTTATGTTCATAGCGGCATTATTTACAATGGAAGAAAAGTGGAAACAATCCAAATGTGCACTAACAGATGAATGGATAAAAAAAATGTGGTATGCAATGTATACATATAGTAGCATATCTATAAGCCTTAAAGAGGGATGGAATTCTGATATACACTACAACAAAGAAATGGACTTTAGGCTGAGGAAAAAAGCCAGACATTAAAGGACAAATGATTCACTTCAGTAAGGTACCTAAAGTAGTCAAATTTATAGAGACAGAAAGTGTTTTTTGGTTTTTGTTTTGTTTTGGTTTGGTTTTGGTTTTGGCTTTTTTAGAAAGACAGAATAATTAAGCTTACCAGAGTCAGAGGAGAGCAGAGGATGGGGGGTTATTATTTAATGGGTATAAAGTTTCAGATATAGAACTGTTTGGGGTATGAGAAAATTCTGAAGATGGATAGTGGTGATAGTTGTACAACAGTATGAAGGTACTTAATGTCACTAATTATATACTTAAAAATAGTTAAAATGTATATTTCATGTTAATGTATATTACA
This sequence comes from Canis lupus dingo, assembly GCF_003254725.2. Taxonomy (NCBI): domain Eukaryota; kingdom Metazoa; phylum Chordata; class Mammalia; order Carnivora; family Canidae; genus Canis; species Canis lupus. Next base: position 71,128,565 of record NC_064249.1, read on the forward strand.
CCATAAAAAGGGGGGAAGGAAACTCAAATAATTATATATTAACAGACAAGTGGACTTTAGCAACAACAAAAAAATTATGAATGGCAAAGTAGTAACTTACACAGGGATAAAAGGGTCTATTCACCAAGAAAGTATAGTAAATTTAAATATGTATACACCTAATCACAGACCCCAATACATGAAGCCAATTCTAACAAATCTATCAAAATAAATAAATCAATTGTAGTTAAAGACATTAACATTCCTTTTCCAGTGATAGAATAGTCAGAAATTCAGCAAATGTATAGGAGAATTGAACAATACTATAAACTAACTGGATCTAATTGACATTTATAAAAGAATTATACAATAACATCCAGACTGTTGTAAAAATTAAGCGTCAAACAGCTCCAGATCGTCAATAGATATAGTATAAGGGAGGAAAAGGGGACAGAGACAGAATTCATAGATTAAAAGACACTTAAATCATGCCACAAAAAATAGTCATGATTAAACTATGCTGTGAATGAGCATACATTTGTGTGAAAAAAATCCTGAATAAACAAATAAAATCTAGGCTAATAGATACTTTGGAGGAGGGTTTAAGAAGGCTGATTGGGATAAGATATACATGCAATGAATCCTGGGGTATCTGAAAACTATTTCTTTACATAATGATAAAATGTGTTTACCTTATAATCTTCTAAACTATACATCTTTGTTGTATTTTTTTCTGTATTTGCATTTTATTTTAAAATAAGATTTTAGGGGCACCTGGGTGGCTCAGTGGGTTAAGTGTCCAATCCTTGGTTTTGGTTCAAGTCATGATCTCAGGGTCCTGAGATGAAGCCCTGCATTGGGCTTCCTGCTCACCTGGAATCTGCTTTAGATTCTCTCTCTCTCTCTCTCTCTCTCTGCCCCTCCCCTGCTCATGCTTTCTCTCTCTTTCTAAAATAAATACAGAAATCTTTTTTAAAAATGAGATTTTTAAAAGTAACTGCAAATTCTATTTCTGAATACAATAAAATAGCTTGTAGCAAACCAGCACTCCCACAAACAACGACTAAGAAAACTAGGTAAAACAAACAAAACAAAGCAATAACCCAAAAATGACTTGTGCTTGGAAACATTAGAGAACTTCCAAGTCAAACAAGACTTCATGGGGCAACACCCTATACAGAGATGAGCTGACATTCTGCAGTCACTTTTTATTTATTTATTTATTTATTTATTTATTTATTTATTTATTTATTTTTAAATATTTTATTTATTCATGAGAAAGAGAGAGAGAGAGGAAGAGAGAGGCAGAGACACAGGCAGAAGGAGAAGCAGGCTTCATGCAGAGAGCCTGATGCAGGACTTGATCCCTGGACTCCAGAACCATGCCATGAGCTGAAGGCAGACACTTAACCACTGAACCATTCAGGCATCCCTGCAGTCACTTTTGAAAGTATTTGCCCATGCCTAGCCTGAATTCAGGCCAAGTTCCAATCAGGAACCACTGACTAGGAGACAGAGAAGCCAGCAGAAATTCTGACAACTTCAGTTTGCTAGAGAGAGAGAAATTAAAGATCACAGCTACCAAACCAGCAACAAAGAGTGTAGGACCTAGTGGAAAAGATGTACAGGAAAATGAGTCTAACACTCTAATGCTTCCAAACTCTTGAACTGCTCAATTCAGCAAGATGAGAAACTAGATAGGAGACTGCTGATTGGCTGAGAGGTGTTTTCCAGAAAAGTGACAAAAATTAAGTTTCCCAAGGAGGAATGCATAAAAGACAAATTCTTGTTTCAAAGATAGGAGCCTCAATCTCAGTTTCAAAGACTGGAGAAGCTAATACTAAAGATGTACCATTGGTTATCAAAGTCTTACAAAAATTGTGACACACTTCTAATATGCTGGAATTCTTATCATATCAATCTGTAGAAGGTAGCACTAACTATATCCTTTATGATTTATCAGTATCCAGCATTCAGTTATAAATTATAAAACTAGAAGCAAAATGAAGAGTCAGACCGCAAAAACACATACAAAAGACATCATTACTTAAATTACCAGACATGAAGTTTCAAATAATTATGATTAATATGCTAAAAAATAGATGAAAATTTTAAGATTCATGAAAGAACTGGAATTTACCAAAAAAAATAAAGTTTATATTTTAGATTTGAGAAATTCAATAATTGAAATAAAGTAGTTGGGATTCCATCAAGTTGGACAGCAAAAGAGATGACTAATGAAATGGTAGTAAAGTGAGTAGAAAACATCTAAGTTGAAGCAAAGAAAGAAGAAAGCATAAAAAATATACAAGAGTGTAAAAAACACGTAAACATGGAGAAAAGTTCTGATACACATGCAAATGGAGTTCCAGAAGTGAAGCAGAAAGTAAATAGGACAGGAATAAAACTTGAAGAGATGACTGTCTAAAATATTTCAAAATTGAATATAATTGTCTAGAATTTTTCAAAACTGAAGATTAAGAATCCCTACAGACTTCAAACAAAATAGAAACAAAGAAAACCACATCTAAAAATATCAGAGTGAAACTTTTTAAAGATTTTGTCTGTTCGTGAGAGACACAGAGAGAGACAGAGACACAGGAAGAGGGAGAAGCAGGCTCCGTGCAGGGAGCCCGCTGTGGGACTTGATCCCAGGACCCCGGGATCACACCCTGAGCCAAAGGCAGACACTCAACCACTGAGCCACTTAGGTGTCCCTCAGAGTAAAACTATTAGGAAAATTATAAAAACGTCAATGAGACACACCACAAAATCCCTTGATATATAAGATACACTATTTTTATGCACAAGAAGATTTACTACTGCAATAATATAGACTTATATTAAAGTAATCCATAAGTTCAAAGCAATTGCAAACAAAATGCCAATGGGAGAGTTCATGCAATTTAATAAGCTGTTTCTAAGATGTATATAAAGGGTAAATGGTCATAAATATGAAAGTATGAAAATATTCTTGAGAAAGAATGAAGTAAGATATTTGTCCTATGACAAGTTGAGCCTTTTTATAACATAGTGTGGTATAAATGCAGAAATAGACAAATGATCAAACTGTATGGAAAAGATTCTAAAATTAGATTCATGCATAAATTAAAACATTCAATTTCAGTGCTATCATGGTAGCTCATGGGAAAAGGAGGACATTTTTTAATGCTACAAGGCAGTAGATTATCCATATGGAAAGCAGGAATAAATAGAAATCTCTGCACTGAATTGTACATGGATGCAAATTTCAGGTGGATTACATTCTGTAAATGCAGGGCTTAAAGCATACAGAAAAGAAGTAAAACTATTTTACATAAACTGGGGTGAGTAAAGAATTTCTTAAATAATATATAACAAGAACAAATTGTAAAGGGATAGTCAAATACAGCTGTATAATGATTTTTAACATCCAGTTCTTCAAAGATGGCATTAAAAGGCTCAAGATTAAAAAAAAAAAAAAAAAAAACCTAGAAAAAGTGCTACTATTCATGATGTATACATTTAAGGCAATAAGAAAAATGAATAAAAGGTAAGGAAAAACAGCATTTTACAGATACATAAAAGCCCCAACAACAAAAATGTTTACTTTTATGTCTAACTATGAAAAAGTGAGAATAATACAATTTTAAACCCACATGAGTAAAACAAAAGAAAGTCTTAAAGTATCAGTTGTTGAAAGAATATATAGCAAAGGGGACACTCATCTGCTGCTGATATGAGTGGTAGTATTTTGGAACATATTTCAGTAACAATTGTTGAAGATAAATATAATAAAGTTGAAGATAAATATTCCATCGGGTCCAGGAATTCTTTGATCTATTTTGAGTTAATTTTTTATCGGTCTAGTTTTATTCTTCTACATGTGAATGTCCAATTATCCCAGCATCATTTATTGAAGAGGCTATCTTTTCAACATTGATTACTCTTGACTTCCTTGTCAAATATTAGTTGATCATATATACTTGGGTTTATTTCTAGGCTTTCTGTTTTTTTCCACTAGTCTTTGTTTTTGTGACATTTTCATATTGTTTTGATGATTATAGCTTTATATTGCTGTTGGATACAATACATTGTAACCATATATATGTCTCTTAGGTACATTTGGTCTATAGTATTGTTCAAGTCAGCTTGAGTACTACTGGACTGCGCAGCTTCCAGGAGTTGTTTCCAGTTGGACCCTTCTGGTCCAATGAGACCAGAAGATACTCTCCAAAGGGCTCAAGCCAAAAGTAGGCAGGGAGGGAGGCAGGGCAAGACAGCGGAGGCGTAGGGGCCTCAACTCACCGGGCCCCACCAACTGACCTAGATAGCTTTCAAACCATCCTGCAACACCTACGAATCTGACCTGAGATTTAAAGAAAGAACAGGGGGATCCCTGGGTGGCGCGGCGGTTTGGCGCCTGCCTTTGGCCCAGGGCGTGATCCTGGAGACCCAGGATCGAGTCCCACATCGGGCTCCCAGTGCATGGAGCCTGCTTCTCCCTCTGCCTGTGTCCCTGCCTCTCTCTCTCTCTCTGTGTGACTATCATAAATTAAAAAAAAAAAAAAAATTAAACAGAGAACAGCCGGACACTACAGAGAAGGGTTTTCCCTTCTAACAAGGTAGGAAGGCAGAAAAAAAATAAAATAAAAAAGAATCAAGTCCTGCGAGGAGCCTTTAAGGCCAGGCTGTGGGAGCCCCTGGGACAGGAAAGCCCAGCCCCAGAGACGCAGGAACTTTATTTAAAACAGGAAGGTGCTTAGCAGGGAAACCAGACAGAACTGCAGGAGGGGCAGTGGAGCCTCTGGTCTCCCGGGGTCACTAACAGAGGAGGTGCCCCGGGGGAGAGCGTGCCACACACCACAGGCCGAGCTCAGGAAAGGGCTGGAGCGCGCCCGGTGGGGCCTCAGGAGCAGCTCAGGCGGCCGCTCTGCGAGGAGGGAGCTGCGCCCTGCTGCCTTCGGGGGGCCCCAGAAGTGCAATTCCAGCAGCGCAGGCCCCGGATCCCAGGGTGCCAGGGGACACAGCCCAGGATCCTGTGCTCCCCCGGACGGTGGAGGTGAGGAGGAAACAGGATAGTGGGGACGCTCCTGCCGCTGGGTGCCCCGAGCTGTGCAGATCAGCGCCTCCTGCCCCGGGAGCACCTAGGCCAGTGCAGACTGGGAGCTGTGGTAGTTACTGGGGAGCTGACTCCAGGGCTTGTTCCTCCTGGTGTCACTCTATGCCTGGGACAGAGTGGGGCTGCCAGGGAACAGAGGTCTCACAGAGGTCTCACAGGGTAAACAGCTCCCACTGGACTCGGCACCCGGCGGGGTGCGGGGCAGCTCCCCCAGGTGCACACACCTGAGAATCAGCACAGCAGACTCTCCCCCAGAGACCAGTTGGAAGGACCTGGGAAGAGGCAGTTCTTAGCCAAGCAGCGCTGGAAAGCTCCAGGGGAAGTCGAGGGATTTACAGTATATAGAACCAGAAGGTACCCCTCCTTGTTTTCCCTTTTTCCAGTACAACTCATTTCTATATCAGACTGTAAATTTCCAATTTTTTTCTCTTTGCCCACCTTAACTACAATATTTTACCACCTCTTCATTTTTAAGATTCTTCCTTTTTGACTTTCATATTCTACCATTACAGATCCTAGATATATTTTCCACTTCTAGATTCCCTACAATATACCCAACTTAATTTTGGGAGATATACAAGATTTTTGTTGTTGTTGTTTTGTGTTTTTTGTTTTCTCTGCCTCATTTTGTTCTACAATGGAGGAAGTTAATACTTTCTAAAACATGACCAGCATGCACCCAGAACCAAGTGGAATACCATGCTGGTTCATTCTGTGAGATTCCTCATTACCATTCTGCCCCCCTCTTTTGTCTCATTTATGTTTTGGTGGTCAATGTTGGGGCCCTCTACAAGTATTCCTGGTTTATATAAATTTGAGACTGAGCATCTTCTAACATACAGAACTTAATATACTCAGAACCAAAAGGCTCACCCTCTAGCACCCCTCAGGTAGACTACATACTCCCTCCACTACAACTTCATCATCAACATCATCTTCCAGTCCCCCCTGCCTTTTTTTTTCTTCTCTGTTTTTTCTTTTTTTTTTCCTCTTTACTTTTGCTTTTCTATCTTTTTTTTTTCCTCTTCTTTTTTTGGGAATCTTGGCCTTTTATTTTGTACTAGTTTGTTTTAAAATTTGTTATTCACTTTAGTGGTCCTTTTGTCTTACTTTGTTCTGATCTTTGTTTTCAATTTCTGGTCTCTGACCTCATCAGAATCATCTAGGGTGAAATTTACTTAGGTTGTGGTTGATATTCTTGACTCAGCCCACTCGTACAGCCACTCTGCACTGAGCAAAATGACTAGAAGGAAGAACTTGCCACAAAAGAAAGAAGCAGAAACAGTACTTTCTGCCACAGAGTTACAGAATTTGGATTACAATTCAATGTCAGAAAACCAATTCAGAAGCACAATTATAAAGCTACTGGTGGCTCTGGAAAAAATCATAAAGGAATCAAGAGACTTCATGACTGCAGAATTTAGATCTAATCAGGCTGAAATTAGAAATCAATTATATGAGATGCAATCCAAACTGGAGGTCCTAACAAGTAGGGTTAATGAAGTGGATGAAAGAGCTAGTGACATAGAAGAAAGTTGATGACAAGGAAGGAAGCTGAGGAAAAAAGAGAAAAACAATTAAAAGATGATGAGGAAAGGTTAAAGGAAATAAATGACAGCTTCAGAAGGAAAAATCTATGTATAATTGGGGTTCCTGAGAATGCTGAGAGGGACAGAGGGCCAGAAAGCATATTGGAACAAATCATAGCTGAGAACTTCCCTAATTTGGGGAGGGAAACAGGCATTCAGATCCAGAAGATAGAGAGGTCCCCCAAAAAATCAATAAAAACCGTTCAACACCTCAACATTTAATAGTGAAACTTGCAAATTCCAAAGATAAAGAGAAAATCCTTACAGCAGTGAGAGACAAGAGAATCCTAACTTATATGGGGAGAAATACTAGATTAACAGCAGACCTCTCCACAGAGCCCTGGCAAGCCCAGAAAGGGGCTGGCAGGATATATTCAGGGTCCTAAATGAGAACATGCTGCCAAGAATACTTTATCCAGCAAGGCTCTCATTCAGAATAGAAGGAGAGATAAAGAGCTCCCAAGATAGGCAGAAACTGAAAGAATATGTGACCACAAAACGAGCTCTGCAGGAAATATTAAGGGGGACCCTGTAAAAGAAAGAGGATGCCCAAAGAAACAATCCACAAAAACAGGGACTGAATAGGTATTACGATGATGCTAAATTCATATCTTTCAATACTTATTCTGAATGTGAATGGGCTAACTGATCCCATCAAAAGACACAGGGTTTCAGACTGGATAAAAGAGCAAGACCCATCTATTTGCTGTCTACAAGAGACTCATTTTAGACCTAAGGACACTTCCAGCCTGAAAATGGAAGGTTGGAGGACCATTTACCATTCAAATGGTCCTCAAAAGAAAGCAGGAACAGCAATCCTCATATCAGATAAATTAAAGTTTATCCCAAAGATCATAGTAAGAGATGAAGACACTATATCATACTTAAAGGGTCTATCCAACAAGAAGACCTAACAATCATAAATAATTATGCCCCTAATATGGGAGTTGCCAAGTATATCAATCAATTAATAACCAAAATAAAGACATACATAGATAATAATACACTAATAGTAGGAGACTTTAACATGGCACTTTCCACAAACGACAGATCTTCTAAGCACAACATCACCAAAGACACAAGAGCTTTAAATGATACACTGGACCAGATGGATTTCACAGATATATATAGAACTTTACATCCAAACACAACTGAATACATATTCTTCTCATGAACCAAGGCTGGTTCAACACTCATAAAACAATCAGCGTTATAGATCATATCAACAAGAGAAAAAACAAGAACCATATGATCCTCTCAATAGATGTAGAGAAAGCATTTGACAAAATACAGCATCCATTCCTGATCAAAACTCTTCCCTCTGTAGGGATAGAGGGAACATTCTTCAGCATCTTAAAAGCCATCTAGGAAAACCCCACAGCAAATATAATACTCAATGGGGAAACACTGGGAGCCTTTCCCCTAAAACCAGGAACATGATAGGGATGCCCACTCTCACCACTGCTATTTGACACAGTGCTAGAGGTCCTAGCCTCAGCAATCAGGCCACAAAAAGAAAAAAGGCATTCAAATTGGCAAAGAAGAAGTCAAACTCTCCCTCTTTGCAGATGACATGATACTGTGTATAGAAAACCCAAAAGACTCCACCCCAAGATTGCTAGAACTCATACAGCAATTCGGCAGTGTGGCAGGATACAAAATCAATGCCCAGAAAGTCAGTGGCATTTCTATATACTAACAATGAAACTGAAGAAAGAGAAATTAAGGAGTCAATCCCATTTACAATTGCACCTAAAAGCATAAGATACCTAGGAATAAACCTAACCAAAGATGTAAAGGATCTATACCTTAAGTCTACAGAACACTTCTGAAAGAAATTGAGGAAGACACAAAGAGATGGAAAAATATTTCATACTCATGGATTGGAAGAATTAATATTGTGAAAATGTCTAGGTTACCCAGGGCACTTTACACATTTAATGCAATCCCTATCAAAATACCATGGACTTTCTTCAGAGAGCTGGAACAAATCATTTTAAGATTTGTGTGGAATCAGAAAAGATTCCAAATAGCCAGGGGAATATTGAAAAAGAAAACCAGAGCCTAGGGCACCACAATGCCAGATTTCAAGTTGTACTACAAAGCTGTTATCCTCAAGACAGTGTGGTACTGGCACAAAAACAGACACATAGATCAATGGAACAGAATAGAGAGCCCAGAAATGGGCCCTCAATTCTATGGTCAACTAATATTCGACAAAGTAGGAAAGACTATCCACTGGTTAAAGGACAGTGTTTGCAATAAATGGTGCTGGGAAAATTGGACAGCCACATGCAGAAGAATGGAACTAGACCATTCTCTCACACCATACACAAAGATAAACTCAAAATGGATGAAAGATCTAAATATGAGACAAGATTCCACCAAAATCCTAGAGGAGAACACAGGCAACACCCTTTTTGAACTTGGCCACAGCAACTTCTTGCAAGACACATCTTGAAGGCAAGGGAAACAAAAGCAAAAATGAACTATTGGGACTTTATCAAGATAAAAACCTTCTGCACATCAAAAGAAATAGTCAACAAAACTCAAAGACAACCTATAGAATGGAAGAAGATATTTGCAAATGACGTATCAGATGAAGGGCTAGTATCCAAGATCTATAAAGAACTTATTAAACTCAACACCAAAGAAACAAACAATCCAATCATGAAATGGGCAAAAGACATGAACAGAAATCTCACAGAGGAAGACATAGACATGGCCAACAAGCACATGAGAAAATGCTCTTCATCACTTGCCATCAGGGAAATACAAATCAAAACCACAATGAGATACCACCTCACACCAGTGAGAATGGGGAAAATTAACAAGATAAGAAACAACAAATGTTGGAGAGAATGTGGAGAAGGGGTAACCGTCTTGCGGTTCCCACTTGGTGGGAATGTGAACTGGTGCAGCCACTCTGGAAAACTGTGTGGAGGTTCCTCAAAGAGTTAAAAATAGATCTGCTCTACGACCCAGCAATTGCACTGCTGGGGATTTACCCCAAAGTTACTTATGCAATGAAAAGCTGAGACACCTGCTCCCCAATGTCCACGGTGGCCAAAATGTGGAAGGAGCCTTGGTGTCCTTTGAAAGATGAATGGATAAAGAAGATGTGGTCTATGTATACCTTGGAATATTACTCAGTCATTAGAAATGATGACTACTCACCATTTGCTTCGACATGGATGGAACTGGAGGGTATTATGCTGAGTGAAGTAAGTCAATCACAGAAGGACAATCACCATATGGTTTCAGTCATATGAGGAATATAAAAAATAGTGAAAGGGAATAAAGGGGAAAGGAGAGAAACTGACTGAAGATATCAGTGAAGGTGACAAAACATGAGAGACTCCTATCTCTGGGAAATGAACAAGGGGTAGTGGAAGGGGAGGGAGGGACAAGGTGACTGGGTGATGGGCACTGAGGGGGGCACTTGACGGGATGATCACTGGGTGTTATACTATGTGTTGGCAAATCGAATTCCAATTAAAAAATATACAAAAAAAATTTTTTAATAAAAAAAAGTAGGCAGGCAGGGCTGATACCACCAGAGTAAAGCCAGTACTTGGTATGGAGCATAGCTATGCTATTTGAATATGCAAATGAGAAAAGTTTTTAACTTTAATTTCCTATTTTTTTAAAGTAGATCTCAGAATCTTACTTTGAGATACATTCTTGGATAGTAATCATATAAGCAAAGATTTGAATTCTAGTTTGACCAGGCATTAGACATGTGATATGAATTGGTTGCTTAATCTATTGCCATTTCTCTATCTGTAGATGGGGCTAATGTAATGAGATTTAAGATTTAAGTGAGTCAACATATATAAAGTACCTACAAATATGATGGTCCATAGTAAATCCCATTCTCCTTTCTCCTCCTTCTAATTATGTCCCTGGCTAATCTGCTTTAACTCTACCATTTTCAAACATAACATTAACTTTGAAGAAGACAAATGTAACGTATCATATGTATGATGCATGTGTATGAGGTGGTTATAGTAGCCCATTAGTACATGAAATTATCACTAAAATTATTACAGGTACTATGTGTTAACTAAATGAACTACCACATTTGCATTCTTAAAGTCATGTAAATATCTAAGGGTCTATATGAAAGTCTACAGGAAATTTTTTTTCTGATTTTAGAAAATAAAATGTTTCTTTCAACCCAAATTTGAATGATTCAAAATAGTCAAATATAATTCAAGTTGAACATTCAAATTGAATGTTTTTATAGCAAACTAAAACTCAAAAATCCTCATGATGAGGTATTAAACAAAACTTTCTCCTTCATATACCAAATAAAAATTTGTTTTGATTATATCTACTAACATGGCTAATTTGATCTGTCAACTTGACTAGGGATATAGTGCCCAATTGTTTTCCTTTTTTTAAATATTTTATTTATTTATTCATGAGAGACACCGACTGAGAGAGAGGCAGAGACACAGGCAGAGGGAGAAGCAGGCTCCATGCAGGGAGCCCGACGTGGGACTCGATCCCGGGACCCCAGGATCACACCCTGGACCGAAGGCAGGCACTAAACCGCTGAGCCACCCAGGGATCCCCCCAATTGTTTTTCTTAATACAAATCTAGATTTTGTTGTGAAAATATTTTTTAGATATCACTAACATTACATCTTTGGTTAGGTTTATTCCTAGGTATCTTATGCTTTTGGGTGCAATTGTAAATGGCATTGACTCCTTAATTTCTCTTTCTTCAGTCTCATTGTTAGTGTATAGAAATGCCACTGACTTCTGGGCATTGATGTTGTATCCTGCCACGCTACCGAATTGCTGTAGGAGTTCTAACAATCTTGGGGTGGAGACTTTTGGGTTTTCTATGTAGAGTATCATGTCATCGGCGAAGAGGGAGAGTTTGACTTCTTCTTTGCCAATTTGAATGCCTCTAATGTCTTTTTCTAGTCTGATTGCTGAGGCTAGGACTTCCAGTACTATGTTGAATAGCAGTGGTGAGAGTGGACATCCCTGTCTTGTTCCTGATCTTAGGGGAAAGGCTCCCAGTGCTTCCCCATTGAGAATGATATTTGCTGTGGGCTTTTCATAGATGGCTTTTAAGATGTCGAGGAATGTTCCCTCTATCCCTACACTCTGAAGGGTTTTGATCAGGAATGGATGCTGTATTTTGTCAAATGCTTTCTCTGCATCTAATGAGAGGATCATATGGTTCTTGGTTTTTCTCTTGCTGATATGATGAATCACATTGATTGTTTTACGGGTGTTGAACCAGCCTTGTGTCCCAGGGATAAATCCTACTTGGTCATGGTGAATAATTTTCTTAATGTACTGTTGGATCCTATTGGCCAGTATCTTGTTGAGAATTTTTGCATCCATGTTCATCAGGGATATTGGTCTGTAATTCTCCTTTTTGGTGGGGTCTTTGTCTGGTTTTGGAATTAAGGTGATGCTGGCCTCATAGAACGAATTTGGAAGTACTCCACCTCTTTCTATCTTTCCAAACAGCTTTAGGAGAATAGGTATGGTTTCTTCTTTAAACGTTTGATAAAATTCCCCTGGGAAGCCATCTGGCCCTGGACTCTTGTGTCTTGGGAGGTTTTTGATGACTGCTTCAATTTCCTCCCTGGTTATTGGCCTGTTCATGTTTTCTATTTCTTCCTGTTCCAGTTTTGGTAGTTTGTGAGTCAGTAGCCTTTAAGTAAAGCAGATGACCCTCCATAATATGGATGAATCTCATTTATTCAGTTGAAAGCCTTAAAAGCAGGCTCAGGTTTTCTAAATAAGAAGCAATTATGTAAATAATGCTGCAGTGTATACAGGATGCAGCGTCTCTTCTAGAGAGTCATTTTATTTTTTCTGATATATATTCAGGGGCGGAAAGTGAAATCTAAAAAAAACAAATTGTATGTAAACTGAGTGCCAGTGTGTGTGTTCTGAGTAGTCAGGGGAAAAAAAATCACAGAATAAAACCCAACAACAACAAATCGGTTGTTGCCAGGGGTAGGGGGTTGGAAATGGAAAAATGGGTGAATATGGTCAAAGAGTACAAACTTCCAGTTATAAGATGAGTTAAGTTCTGGGGATGTAATGTACACTGTGGTATCTAGAATTAATAATACTGTATTGTCTATTTGAATATTGCTAAGAGAGATTTTGAAAATTCTTATCATACACAGAGTATTTGCAACTATACAAAGTGATAGGCATGTGAACTAATCTTACTGTGGTAATCAAATGTCAATCATATTTCAGTTAAGCTAGAAAGAAGAAAAAAAGGATGGAGAGGTGAGAGGAGAAGTAATTCTGCCTCAAAACTGCAATATGGAAACCTCAGGTGAGTGTCCAACTTGCAAATTCTGGAGTCAAGACTGAAATATCAACTAACCTGAATTTCCAACCCACTAGCCTGCTGCTCTACAGATTTTGAACTTACCAGTCTACAATTATGTGAGTCAATTATACTATAATATGTATTTATATATATTTCATATGTCATATATATATATATACATACATCTTATTGGTTCTGTTTCCTCAGAGAATATTGTCTAATATATATACTGATTCACAACGAAAAAAAAATCTGAAAGTTAAAGTTGGCCTTGACTGAATGATTTTGAATACATTCTAACTTTGTGTGATTAAATTAAAATTTTAATGAATAATATGGCAATTCTTACAAACCAATACTAGAGGATAGTATAAGATACTGATTTTTTATATGCCCTAATACAATTTTTAAAGAACCAATACCAGGGGCACTTGGGTGGCTCAGTGGTTGAGTGTCTGCCTTTGGCTCAGGTCATGATCCCATGGTCCGGGGATCGAGTCCCACATCAGGCTCCACACAGGGAGCCTGCTTCTCCCTCTGCCTTTGTCTCTGCCTCTCTCTGTGTGTCTCTCATGAATAAATAAATACAATCTTAAAAAAAAAAAACAGTACCAAAGAAAAGCTATCCATATAATTTACAATATATATAATCAATTTATAATATATATAATTAATATATAATTACATTTTCATCTTTGATGGTTTTACCTTCAATAGGTATCCATCAAATTCAGAATATTACATTTATATCTTTCTTAAATATATTTTATTGGATAAAATTTCTGCAGTGATAATGTATCATGGGTTCTCTGTAGCTAGTAGTCTCCCATAAGCATTTGGTTTACACTAGCATAATAGTGTTAACACCTTTCAGATAAGTATTGTCCCTCAAATGATTATAATTTTGCCTACTGTTTCTAATAAAATCATTGCTAATCTATGAAACCATACCATGAAACCCAACAAAAAAAATTCCTAGTTTTTTTTCAGTATATATATATATATATATATATATATATATATATATATGATATTCCTATCTCAGAGTGTTTGTTGGATAATGATTCTAAATACCTACTCTCAAAACCCCACAAAGATGAACTATTTGCAAAGACATAAAATTTTTCAACTGCTGGGGTGCCTGAGGACTCAGCTGGTTAAGTGTTTGTTTTCAGCTCAGGTCATGATCCCAGAGTCCTGGGATTGAGTCTCATGTTGGGCTCCCTGCTCAGTGGGGAGCCTGCTTTTCCCTCTCCCCCTGCCCCTCCCCAGCTAGTGCTCTCTCTCTCAAATAAATAAAATCTTTAAAAAAAAAAGAACAAATTTCCAACTGCTCATTGATTAACAGAAAAATATATAGTGGATTGATTCCCCCCAGAACTGTGGAATATTATTAGAGGAAATGATAAAATAACCTTTTACATTTGCAAGTGCTAGGATAATAATTTAAAAGGTGTTAAAAATTATAAACCACTTCTGAATAATGAAACTTCCAAAGATATCAACTTTTATACATGACCTCAACAATTTTTATATCATTCTAAAGTTTCATCTATATAAAAATACCAGTGAATAGAGTGTGGCTTCAATTGTCTTTATGTCTTCCTCATGTTAATAGTCTAAATGGCAGTTAGTAGGGGCATAATAATTCTTCCATTGCTAGTTTAAAATGAAAAGTTTTGACTATTTGAGTAATTCAAGTGAGAATAGCTATTGCCAATTGCCATATGAGTGACAAAATTCCAGTATCACATCTATGGGTGTTTTTGAGTTTCTAAGCTTAGTGATCACATGTCTCTGATATCTCTTCCTCTACTGCTAATGTTTTGCTTTGTATTTTATCAGCCATTTTTAATTAATTAACTATTAACAGCTTTATTGAGGTATCTTTGACAAAACCCTGAATGAATAAAACATATCCTTTCCAAATTACTTAACCTCCATATTTGCCTTCCCCAATCCAACTTTTACCTTCTAGCAAAATTCTTTGTTTTTCTCCAATCTCAGAACCATAGCATTTGCTTCCTGATCAATTTTCCTCAACTTCTATTGCCTACGGGGTGAATTCCTAACTCAGTGTAGTATACCAAGCTCTTCATAATCTTTTCTCTGCCTTCTTTTGTAAACATTCTGCTATTATACCCAAGACATTTTCTTATCTGTGACTATGGATGGATCCTTTTTCAAATATGGCAAGCTTTCTCATGCCTTTTTGCATATGCTATTTCCTCTCTTCCCTCAAAATCCCTTCTCATCTTCTATGCTGACAATTACTATTCATATTTAAAAATCAAGCTTTCCTTGACACATATCTTCTGAACAACTTGTCTTCTGTGTGCCCGGAGCATTTCTTTCTATTTCACTGTGATAACACTTACTAAATTATACCATCTTAACATGTACGTAGCTCTTCAATGAGATAGCACCCTGCTGATGAGCAGGAATCCCATTATTCCTCTTTGCACCCTATCCACCAACAATGATCACAATAATGCCAGCACATAGTAGGTGCTCAACACCTACTATATATTTTCAGAGATTACTTTCTCTGAATTAAGTCAAAAGTTGTCTCGAAGGATTTTTAAAAAAGAAAATATAACTATTTTAGATTTTAGTATAAGCTTTAAAATTCCAAAGCTAACCACAATTTAGGACCCAAAGTGTTCTCACCAGGCCAACCTTTGGATAAGCTATCTCTTCCTCTGTAGTTGGCCTGATCTAGTTCATGCTGTCTGCTCTACTCCACTGTTTTCTTTTATGAGATATTTTCCTCTTTATCTCCAGCATCATAAACTATCCATTCCTGGAGGACTACCTCAAGAGTGTTTGAAAGGCACATCTCTCTTTCTCAACTTATTATTTTCAATAGTGGCCCAATATGAGATGTAATTTATCATTTTCTAATTATTGCATGTACACTTGCCTTTTTTTTTCTTCTAAACAAACTCAGATGATCATTCAAGAATGACTTTTACTCTGTACTTGTTTGGGAAACCCTGTCCTGTAGTCACATCACATCACACCTAAAATGAGCCAGACATGGAGATTTTCCCAATTAAATTTTGAAAGATTGGGTACTAAGTAAATGTATACCTCTTCACATAAAGAAAATAAAGCACTTTGAGAAATACTGAACAAAAGTTGTTTTGTTTTTTTCCCTGAACCAGTGTTATTGTTCTCCTTGAACAGGTCTATAAAGTTAAAAGAAAATAGATGACGATACTTAATTTTCATAAATATCTGAATTCTGATTCTATGCTTCTTGAACTTACTCATTTTCTTATTGATAAAGTCTGCTTATAGGGAGTAGGTACAATTTATAGAATGGAATTTTCTGTTTCATAATCTGATAAACTATGGTTGCAATAGAAAAGTCTCACAGAAGCCTAAAATTAAATTTATAATAAGTATAAAGGGTTTCATGGGGATTGAGAATTCTTGAGTACTTTTCCATGAACCTAATATAGTCTTCACTGATAGCACACACAGAACATTTTTTATAAAATCACCATTTCTCTTTTCCATTATAGCCAGATTCAGTCCTTAAGAAAAAAAAACTCAGAAAACTGTTCATGCTGATTTTGTCTTATATGTTTATCATATGTTTTTATCTTAATAAAAGGTTATCATACATATTTGCTCCCAAAAATAAACAAAAACAATATAAAACTAATAAAAGTGTAGATATTTTTAAATAAAGCTTTCTGGTTGCATAATGTGGATCACTGTGCCTCCTTAACTTGAGGTGCACAATGAACTTGATATCTGAGAGAATTAAAAGGAAAACCTAGGTAATTATCTCAGCTCTGCCTCATACTTTGCTGTACAACCTTGAACAGATCATTTGACATTTCTATGTCTTTTCTTTTATGACAAGAGATAATGGTCCTTTAATACATTATTTACAGAAGTATTATAAGAATATAGCATTTGAATATAAGGAGATAACATGCAAACATTCTTATAAGATGTGAAATTAATGAATGCAAATTATAACCTAGACATCTCAACATCCTAAGTTTACCTAATTTTTAGAAACATAAAAGAAATAACTTAAAGATGAGTGTTTCAAACTTAATGTATTGAGGGTTGGTTTACATTTTAAAAGGCCTGTGATGAGGTCACAAATGATGAGTCAATTAGATGTAATTTGATCTCCTCTTGCCAGATTTGTCCAGTGCCAACACAGTCAATTCTAGACACTACTCCCTGAGGGAGTAATTCCTCATTAATCATCATCAGTGAGTATGTATGAGGCCTACCTCTGAAAGTGGTGCCATAGCTGACAAACTTAGGGGGTTTGTTAATCTGTGACTCATTTGGTATAGGCAGGTGGTTGTTTCTGATGATGTCCTTATAAAAAAACAAAACAAAAACAAAAACCGGCTTGTGAACTTGGGTTGTTAAGTTTACCTTTTCATAACCATCAAATGCTTGTTTTCCCACAGGCAGTTGTCAAGGTTCCCTGCAGCAGAGGTATTCCTTTGCAAAGGGATCCAGAATTAACTAAGGTATTTCTCAGGATAATAGGCCCAAAAATGCTGGTTTAGTTCCCTAAAGAAGATAATATTATAAATGATAAAAATATTTTGTGGGCAAGTTAATGCTCAAAGAGAGGATTATTTAGAATTCAGGTAAGCTATATGGGATACTCAGGTTAAAGGACAAAGGTCTGAAACCACTGCATATTTTTAGTACTTTTTCTGATCATTCAGAAAAAGAACTCATAGATTCATTGTGTTTGTTAATTAGAAAAGAACAATTTGGTGGTAACTTATATTTGGTTTCATCTTACACTTTTACTTTTTTTAGTAAAGCTGAAATCCTTCACATTTCCATTATTTGATATGGATGAATAGTGTGGTATAGGTATCATTTAATCATTGATATTAGACAGAGAAGAGGATATTCATAGAACTAAACCAGCATTTTTGGGCCTATGATCCTGCAAAATACCTTAGTTAATTCTGGGTCCTTTTCCAAATCACACAGTAGGTGATATATTTGTATCAAATCCAAAAGAAATGTGTGTGTGTGTGTGTGTGTGTGTGTGTGTGTGTTACTTGAGTCCTCTAGGGAAAATTATTTTTTTAAGTAGAAGCCTTTATCAATCTACTTTACTCGCCTTATATCTTCTGATAAGACACCTAATACTGGCCCAAGAATGTCTATTACTATGGTATTGGGGGAGGGACGCCTGTTTGGCTCAGCGGTTGAGCATCTGCCTTTAGCTCAGGGTGTGATCCCAGAGTTCCGGGATCGAGTCCCACATCA
This sequence comes from Canis lupus dingo, assembly GCF_003254725.2. NCBI lineage: Eukaryota > Metazoa > Chordata > Mammalia > Carnivora > Canidae > Canis > Canis lupus. The sequence goes on from NC_064249.1 coordinate 71,146,830, forward strand.
GGCTCCCTGCATGGAGCCCGCTTCTCCCTCTGCCAGTGTCTCTGCCTCTCTCTCTCTCTCTCTCTCTCTCTCTCAGTGTGTCTCTCATGAATAAATAAAAAATATCTTTAAAAAAAAGAAATTAAAACTAGAATTACCATAGAATCCAGTAATTCCACTACTAGGAATTTACCCAAAGAAAATGAAAACAAATTTGAAAAGATATGTGCACCTCTTTGTTTATTGCAGAATTATTTATAACAGCCAAGGTATGGAAACAACCCAAGTCTTCATCATAGATGATAAAGATAGATGATAGATGATTGATAGATTGATAGATAGATGGATAGATAGATAGAGAATGGAATATTAGTCATAAAAAGAATCAAATCTTGCCATTTGCAACAAGATACATGAACCTAGAGGGTATAATGCTAAGTTAAATGAGTTAGAGAAAGATATATACCATATGATTTCACTCATATGTGGAATTTAAGAAACTAAACAAGTGAACAAAGTAAAAAGAGCCAAACAAAAGGGAAAAAAATCCCTAGACTCTTAAATACAGAGAAAAAAACTGGTAGATACCAGAGGGGAGGTGGGAAGAAGAAAGGGTGAAATAAAGGGGATTAAGAGTATATGTATCTTGATGAGCACTAAGTAAACTATAGAATTGTTGAATCATTGTATTGTACACCTGAAATGAATATAAAACTGTATGTTAATTATACTTCAAAAAAAAAAGAAAAATTAAAAGAATCCATAACTTTAAATGGATTCATAAGAGTATATAACCCAAAATTGTTTTAGAAGTTGGACTGGGATACCCAGGTGGTGCAGTTGCTTAAGAGCCCAAATCTTAATTTCGGCTCAGGTCATTATCTCAGGGTCATAAGATCAAGCCCCGTATCAGGCTCCACACTGGGCATGGAGCCTATTTGGGATTCTCTCTCTCTCTCCCACTCCTTCTGCCTTCCTCCCACTCATGCTCACAAGCTCTCTTTCTCTCTCTAAAAAAAAAGTTAAAAAATTAAAAGTTGGACCAGCAAAATGACAAATGTGCATATGAAACAATTTGAATAATATGTATAGTGAAGAGACAGTTGATGAAAAGAATTAAACCAGAATTTCTTGAAGACCAATAAATAATATGCCAGGAAATGTTTTAGGGAATTTCATATAGAAGGTCTCATTTAATCTTCTCATCAGTCCTGTGAGGCAGATGTCACTAACATGGATTACACACGAGATAAATGAAGTTCAGAGATTAAAGAATTTTTCAGTAACAGTAGCTAAGCAACAGGGCAAATCTTGCTCAGAGTACATCATTCCAAATTTGGTGCTCAGTAACATAGCTACTGAGAACTAGAAAGAAAGGTGTTAGGAAAACAAAAATGTGAGAATACCCAGATATAGGATATCAAGTAGGACACAGTAACAAAGGCAGTTTTATGCAGCCCAAAGATTTGACAGGATGGATGCTCAGGCAATATTAAGGTAACAGAATCTAGCTGCAAATAACTTTAACAATGAGGCCAGAAAAACTTCAGAAATATTGAAATCTATTTATAAGTTAAAAATAATTTTCTTGATTACTAAAAAATTATCATTGAGATATTATTTTATTTATTTATTTTTTTGAGATATTATTTTAAAACTTTTAATAATACTTTCATTCTTTCAGCCTACTTGGTGACAGGTACTACATCATATAGTAGTTTAAACAACTTCAATAAGATCTGTGTTATGATTGTGTCATATTTGAGCACTGAACACATTTAAGAAAATTATTACATGATATATGCAATGAACAATGTTGAAATACATGAACTATATCTTCAATTTATTGAATTGATATAAAAGAGAAAGTAGACCTATAAATAACTTCCCAGTGTAAGAGTAACAGTAATATTTGATAAGAACATCTTTATTATGTTAAATGCAGATTAACTGATATATAAAAAATATGAATACAAATGTAATTTCTATCATATGAGACACAGATATATATATTAATTTTTAAAATTATTTTCAAAAATGACATTTTTTCAGAGAGATAAGGTTGCCACCACTTAAATCTCTTAACCAATATGAGTATCAGTAAAATCAAGAAAACCAGGCATTTTATGCTTTACAACATAATGCTCACACACCTCCTGTGAAATATCTTGACCTGAAAAATTAAACCTGAATCTCATCAAATCATTAAATCTATAAATTTATAAGAAATATAGAAGGGCAGCCCGGGTGGTTCAGCAGTTTAGCGCCGCCTTCAGCCCAGGGCTTGATCCTGAAGACCCGGGATGGAGGCCCACATCAGGCTCCCTGCATGGAGCTGTCTCTGCCTCCCTCTGTCTCTGCCTTACTCTCTCTCTCTCTCTGTGTGTGTGTCTCTCATGAATAAATAAATAAAATCTTAAAAAAATATAGAAGACATATTAATAAGTTAAATGACAGCACAAGGAAGCAATGAGTCAAACCTAGAATGTAGGGCAAACAACCAAGTTGCCCCCAACAAACCAGTGAGATTAAATTAAAAAAAAAAAAAAAAAAAACCTAAAGAAATTGAAAAGGGAGGGGAAAGGGATAATTGTGATGGTATAAAAGACACTTAAGTAACAATAAGCCTAACCAAATATACAGGACTTTTGGGATCGTGGCTTGAACAAGTAGCATTTCTTGAATATGAGAGTTCACATCTTTTGATAATTCTGAAAAAATCGTAGTCCTTATCACCTTATATAATGCCTTTTCCATAATTTTTCTATTCTCCTCTTCTGGAACTCTCCAGAATTCAACTGAAATATGTCACTCTCTCCACCATGTCTATTAACTACCTCTAGGTCTTTACCATGTATTAATCTGTGTCCTGGATTGTGGCTAACTTTATTTTTATTTTCCAGTTTACTAATACTCTCTTTATGTATTTCTGATCTCCTATTCAACCCATCAATAAAAATTTTATTGGGATGGCTATATCTTATTATTTATAGAAATTCATTTTGGGTACTATTTTCTAATCTGCAATAGTGTGTTTGCTTTAGACTTTTCATTCTATGTTTTTAATTGTTTAGTTAACATTTATTTTCTAGCCTGTATCTGAACTTTTGTGGGGTTTAGGTTCATTTCTTGTACATTGCTGACTCTGACATCTGCTATTTCATGACTTTCATAATTCAGGAAAATAAACTCACTTTCAGTGCCTCCTAATTGATAGGAACTCTATGTAGCTGAAGTTAAGGCCATGCATTACAGAGAATGCATTTACTTTTGCCTAAGACTCTGCTTTGCAGTTTTGAGACCATACTTATTGTTCATTTGTCTACTTACGAATTCCTCTATTTTCAATAGTGTGTTATGGTATAGGACCTTCACTAGAAATTCCTAGAGGTCACTCTATTTGCCTCCTATACCCAGATCAAGACAATTAAGATTCTTATTGTTAATCCTAGAAAGTAAGCAGATTTTTCACCCAGTGTATAGCTCTTTTGAGTTTTCTGCCTATTTTATGTCACATTTCTAGGTGACTGAGGAAGGAAGACTCTTGTTTTTCTCTATTTCATTGTTTATTAAAGATTATATGGTTCTAAGGCCACCTGAGTGGCTCAGTTGGTTAAGCATCCAACTCTTGATTTCAGCTCAGGTCATAATCTCAGGGTCATGAGATTGAGCCTCATGTTGGTCTCCATGCTGAGTGTGGAACCTGCTTAAGATTCTCTCTCTCTCTCCCTCTCCCTCTGCCTCCCCACCCCACTTCCATTCTCTATCTCTTAAAAAAATTACACAGTTTTAGTTATGATTTTCAAAATTAAAATTGCAAAAATCTACAAAGATTTAATAAATTATAAAAAAAGAATTTCAGGGTTATCAGTTTGAACATATAAAAATAAAATACCATTTTCAAAATCTAGAAAATAAAGATAGGAAGAATAGGTTATATTTTCCATTATTGTCATATTATGGTGGCATTTAAGAGAGCTATAATCCATAGTTGTAACAAGTTGTTATATCTTGTTGATGTAACAAGAAGTTGACATGTCAATACATTATTCATAATTACATATATAACTCCCAAAAATAAACTATATATGAAAAACTATTTAGAGGAGAGAGAATGGAAGGTAAAGGCTATTTGAGCTAATTCCCAGAAATCATAGCAAATTAAAAGATAATATCTAAATCAGATAAACTCAGAAATAGTACTATAAGCATGTTCTTTTAAGACAAAATGAAACACTCCAGGAGCAGATAGGTGAAAATTGATGATCAGAGAAATACAAAGTGTTTGCTTTGAGGAATAGGGTTGGTGAAGGCAAAGAACTGTTGCTTCTTTAATTATAAGCCTATATTTATTTTCTATTGCTGCTGTATTAAATTACTATATACTTTTTGGCTGAAAACAATACCTATTTATGACTTCACAGTTCTGCATGTCGGAAGCCCACATAAAATAAGACTGGATTTCCTGTTCAGGATCTCACTGGACCAAAATCAAGTGTCCCAGGAGGCATAAGACTCTCATCTGGGATTTGGAGTCCTCTTTCAAGCTTACTGAAGAATTCATTTCCTTTTGGTTGTGGAACTGAAGTTCTTGCTAGCTGTCAGCTGGGGCTTACCTTTAGCTTCTAGAGGCTACTCACATTATTTATCACATGGCCCCATCCATCTTCAAGCCAGCACATCAAATCCTTCATGTGTTTTGAATCTTTCTGACTTCCTCTTCTGCCACTAGCCAAAGAAAACTCTCTGCTTTATTTTATTTGACCAGGACATTTAATGAGATTTAGCCTCTTAACAAATTTTAAGTGTATAATATATCACCGTTTACTATAGGTACAATGTTGTACAGCAGATCTCTAGAACTTATTCATTTTTGTTTAACTAAAACTTTATGTGTATTGGTTGGAACTCCTTATTTTCCCTTTCCCAAATCCTGGCAACTACCATTCCACCCTTTAATTCTATGGATTTTCATGTAATTGGAATCATGCAGTATTTGTTTTTCTTTAACCAATCATTTCACTGAGCATAATGTCCTCCAGTTTCATCCATGTGGTTGCATATTAAAGTATTTCCTTCATTTTAAATATTGAATAGTGTTCCCTTGTATGATATACTACCTTTTATTTATCCATTCTTCTGGCAATGGACATTTAGGTTTGTCCATGTTTTCTCTGTTATGAATAGTGCTGCAATAAAAATAAGAGTTCTAATCTCTTCAGGATCCTGATTTCAATTATTTTGGGTGAATACTTAAAAGAGAGATTTGATGGACTATATATTAGCTCTATTTTTTAAATTATTTGAGGAAACTCCATACTGTTGTCCATAAAAGCTGTACCATTTTTGCATTCTCACCAATAGTGTGCAGGTATTCCAAATTTCCCACATTTTTGTCAATCCTTCTCTTTTGTTTTTTTGCTAACAGCATTTCCCTGATGATTGGTGATACTGAGCAGTTTTTACATACCTATTGGCCATTTCTATGTTTTCTTTGGTGACATGTCTACTCATATATATCCTTTGCTTAATTTTTAATTGTTTGTTTTGCTATTGAGTTCAAGAAGTTCCTTATATATTTTAGATATTAATCCCTTATCAAATATATTGTTTGCAAACATTTTCTATAGGGTGCCTTGTTTTCTTGTTGATGGTTACCTTTGCTGTACAGAGCCTTTTAGTTTTATGTAGTCCCAGTTGTTTACTTTTGCTTCTGTTGCTTGAGTCTTTGGTGTCATACACATGAAATCACTGCTAAAATTCCAATGGTATTTTTTTTACAGAAACGGAAAAAAATTCTACAATTCATATATAACCAAAAAGATCATCAATAGCTAAATAAATCTGAAGGAGCAACAAGTGGAAGGTCTCACATATCCAGATTTCAAAGGAGATTTCAAACTACTGTGATCAAAACAGTATGATATTGGCATAAAGACAGACATATAGAGCATTGGAATAGAAAGGAGATCCCAGAGATAAATCCTCACATGTACAGTCAACTGATCTTCAACAAGAATGCCAAAAAATACACAGTGGGAAAAGATAATCTCTCCAACAGATCATGCTGTGAAACTCGGGTGTCCACATGCAAAAGAGTGAAATTGGACCTTTATCCTACACCATACATAAAAACCAACTCAAAATAGACCTGAAGATTTAAACCTTAGACTCCAAACTGTGTAACTCCTAGAAGAAAACAAACAGAAAAAGCTTCAGGACATTGGTCTTAGCAATAAAAATTATCTGCTTTTAAAGAACACATTTGATTGATTACACTCACCATGATAATTTCCCTTCTATTTATATATAAAGTAATACAATCATGGAAATAACACCAAAAGAGAGATCATAGGGGTCAAAATTCTGCCTATCACAAAATTTTCTACTATTATTTGATTTGGTATTTTACTAACAGATTACAAAAAAAGAGTCAATGGAAAGGTAAGAAAGCAGAGCCAAAGAATGAATGTTTCAAAAAGACTGCAAGGAGAGGCAGTTAACCTGGGAGCCACCTAACTACCCCAGATGACTTTATTCTGGAACATTAACTATCTTGTTGTCTCTGAGATTATTTGCTTAATTTCATCGAATAAGAATCTTCTTTTCTTGGCCTAAGTCTAAATATCTAGTTAACAGATAAGAGGGTTGGAAGGTAGGTAAGCTCTGTATTAATACATACATGCAAATTTTTAAATACCTTATTTAACAGATGAAGTGACAGAAAAATGGAGAATAAAGAAATAAAAGGGTCTTGTCAGAAGATGAAATAATGAAAGTTAAGAGTTTTCATGGGAGAAATCTATGGGATGAAACCATGTGGTTAGGATGTGATGATCATAATCTTGGATAGGCTATAATAAGACACATTACCATGATCATGAAGTGAAGTTGGAGTTACAGCTCACTGGCATTGAGCAATTTAAGGATGGATTGTTGATTCAAACACTGAAATCAAGAAAGAACACATAGTAAGAAAAGGGATCTGGATGGAAGGGTATCATGGAAAAGCGAGTATTGATAGGAAGGGATGTGCACGTGGCAAAGATGATGACACTGGGGACTGTGAAGTAACTTTGTCCACATTATTTAAATACTGTAAGCCAAATAATCAAGGTACTCACAATTTTGCAAATGAAAAGTGCTTAGAGACTTTAAGTAAACACAGTAAAATTGCACATTTACTAAGCAACACATCTAGGGCTGCACAAAACCTTCTGATTACAAATCTCATAGAAAATCATCACCAATTCTATTTAAAAGCTCTTTTATCCTAGATGAGAACATAGGTAAGAGGAACAAAAGCTGAGAATCCTTTCTGGAAACATGAGAAAAGCGAACTATTCTAAAATAATGAGGCCCATACTATACATATGTTTTGTCTTTTAACTGAAAGCTGCCACAATTCACGCTTCTCTAATGAGGTGCAATGTCATTATGCCTGAAATAACTTTGGGTAATGAGATGACCTCCATTAATCCACTTATGAAAGAACCTGTTCATTAATTAGGCTGGACAGCACAAAAGCAAAAACAATGACACTCTTCATTCAGAGTGTCAGCCAGAATCTAATTAGAAACTAGTGGCTGAAAGGTCTCAAATAGTTGCACTTACACTGATACTGGCCTCAAGGTGCTCAGCCATGATGATAAGTCATTTCACTTGTGGGACGACTTAGTTGGGAAAAGCATAGCATAGGTGGTAGGGAAAGGAGGCAGATCACACATCAAGGTCAGGACAGCTTCCAGACAGCCTCCTTCAAACTCTCCATAGAGGATTAATAAGAAAGTAGAATAATCAGGCACCTGGGTAGCTCAGGGATTGAGCATCTGCCATTGGCTCAGGTCATGTTCCCCGGGTCCTGAGTTCGAGTGCCGTGTCAGGCTCCCTGCATGAGCCTGCTTCTCCCTCTGCCTATGTCTCTTTCTCTCTGTGTGTGTGTCTCTCATGAATAGCTAAATATCTTTTTTTAAAAAAGGAAAGCAGAATAACCAAATAATCACTTTACTTTTTTCTGTCTTTCAGCTCTTCTAACTTTCACCCTCCTTTACACACCTCCACCACTACCATGCACACAGGATTCTAAAGCTGTTTACAAAATAAAATGCAAGAAGTACTATGGATGCTTATACTCTTATTTAGTGCTTCTTTTATTCCTTATAAATTCTGTATTGACAAAACACCCAATCTCAATCTCTTTTTCTCTCCTCTTCCTACTATTAAAAAAAGTTTACTCAAAATAACTTTCAGTGAACATTCATTCTTTGAAAATCCCAGAAAGGAAAAGTCTAATCTGAGGCAAGGGATAATTGTTGAGGAATTTTAGAGTTCAGTGAGACCATTCATGTTCAAAAATAATATTTTGAGGAAAAAGCTTTTCAGTATTATCAATTATCTTTAAATAATTGTACATAAGTCAAATTGCCCCTTTCATAAAAATATGTTATATAATTTCTTTGCCTCTCAGCTCTTTATGGGCTCACATGCTCCTCATGATAGTGTTTCCTCAAGCATCGCATCTCTTTATCTTGAAATCACGAGGCAATACATTAGCTCCTAACCTATATCCCATTAGAAAATCTCTGTAAACCGAATTAGATAGTAGGTCTTATCAAGGAAATGAATTATTCTAAAACAATTTACTGCTTTGCAAAGAAATGTGGCATACAAGGGCATCCCTGGGCAGCTCAGCGGTTTAGCGCCTGCCTTCGGCCCAGGGTGTGATCCTGGAGCCTCGGGATCGAGTCCCACGTTAGGCTGCCTGCATGGAGCCTGCTTCTCCCTCTGCCTGTGCCTCTTCCCCTATCTCTGTGTCTTTCATGAATAAATAAATAAAATCTTTAAAAAAAAAAAAGAAAGAAATGTGGCATACAAAATACTTAACTTTACTCAAGATAAGTGTTTATTGAGTTAATAATGTAATGACTAAATTGGGAATTTCATTATTGTTATGAATGAGAGATTTAACAACTCAAAGGAACACCCAGTGATCCTTTTTCCATGAGTAGTTTGGACCAAGATCCTCATTGCTTAGAAAGTAGAAGGTATCTCTTGCAAGTAGGGGTAGTAGAGGAAAGGTATATTATAAAAGGAAAGAGATTAACACTACTCAAAACATATAAGAAAAAGTTCTCCATAAAAACTGCCCAGAACATGGTAAAAAGGATGAGAGAAAAATTTGTGAAGCAAAAACATAATGCTACATCTAAAAAAAAAAAAAAAAAAAAAACAAGCCTAGAAAAAAACTTTATTTTCTCTATATTGTACTGGATTTGAAAAAAAAAAATACTGAGTTGGACAATCTATGACGTTTTGCCTTCTCCACTCTTCCTGCTCAAATTCTTAACCAAGTTTCAACTCAATATTTACTACCGATAATGACATTACTCAGATGTATCCTCTGCTTGACACCTTTTCATAGATTAAGAGATTAAATTTGGGGGCTCCTTAAAGTTTACTTAATCCATTCTCTTTGTAAATAATGAGCTTGAATCCTAGAGAGAGAAGTGACCAGGTCCAAGTTACATAGGCAAGAGGAGCTTGGTCCCCTCACTGTTCCTTTACCCTGCAGTGATTAGATCAGATCCTGCCTTTAATCTCTGGGCTTGCTGCAATGCAGCCTTATCCTGCAGTGATATAACTGCTGATCTACCAATCATCTCTGTCACAGATTCTGTGTTCTTTGAAAGCATGGAATATCTCTAGACTCTTCATTTCCAGCTTACAAGCCTGGCATGGAGGGGGTATTCATTCATCATATTCATTCATACTAATCCCATGTGAAATTTAAGCATACAGCCTCTATAATACTTAGGAACTCAGCCTTACCTGAGTATTCCTATTCATATTTATTTTTCTTGAATGGAGTCCTTCCCACCTCTTAAGTCCTCTCTCTCATCATGTCTTGCATGTTCTACATCAGCTACAATGATTTTGAATTAGCTCTTCTCAGCTTGATTTCACATTCCCTTCCATTGTTCATTATAGCTCCTAATATGTACTCACCAAATTCTCTTTTTATTTCTTCCTGGGCATACAGCTAGCCTACTTTTCCCAGCCTTTCTTGCAATTACATAACTACATGATTGGAGTTCTGGTCAATAAAGGGAGTGTGGAAGTAATACATGTCTCTTGCAGGCCTGGCCCCCTAACAGCATCCAGCATGATACTCCATGATGAATGCAGAAGATTCTGGATGATACAGATAATAGGACCATGCTATGAACACTGTGAAAAGAACCTGACTCTCCAAGTTATTGGTCCTGGAAGAGACTTGCCTGAGAGAATCATTTAGCCAAGAACACTGTGCAGAACTAATGTATAAATGAGAAATCAGTTTCATTGTCTTAATCTACTGAAATTCTAGTGTTTTTTATGACAGCAGTTAAACTACATGACTATGTGACATAAACTACATAAATTCAGGTTGTTCCTTCTTCCTAGAATGTCCATTCAAACCTTTCCTACTTGACAAAGACTTCCTCAACTTTCAAGATTTACTCCAGGGTCTTCTACAATGAAATTTTCCTGAATCCTTCCTTCCCCTTCCCACCTTCTTGCAATTCTATTGTATCCTCACTATATTCTTACTCCTGTCTCCCTCTGAAGCCAGGATTTGTAGAGCCCTGCACAAAGCAGAGTACCTAACCCATTTTAAGTATTCAGAAGATGTAGAATCCATTAATTAAAGAATGAATTCTTCCTATAATTTCTTTCCCCAATGCTCCTGAATTGGATTTATGAAAACTCCTTAGTTTCTTTTTTTCATTATTTTACTCTATACCTACTGCTCTTACACTTAGAATGCTCTTTTTATAGTCTTAGGGATGGACATAATTTATAATTGGAGGATATATACATTTGTTTAGAAAATTTTTTTACAAAACTTTTCTTCCATTAAAACCTGAAATTCTACTCCTTAAAAGGCAAGGTACACAATACCAGTAATTCCTGGGGGGGTTTTCTCCTACCTTTGGTTATAAAAGTGTTCCAGAGTCTTAGATAATTTGAGAAGTCCTTTGTGCTTTCCAATGTGACCATTAAGTTGGTCACTACACAATCTTATTGGGACAACAAAGGACAGGGCTTCATTCCCCTTGCCCTCACACCCAATGAACTGAGGCCAGTGATACTAGGCCTGGTTTCTGACTGGGCATTAGAAAGAGAAAATTTTTTCACCTAGTTTCTGAATTTTTTCATTAAAGTTAGGCAACAGGAAAATAGCAGTTTATTTTAGCAATTGGTTTTCCCACCACAAGCACACAAAATTTACAAAATATTGATTGAAACATCAGGCTTACTGAAATTATTGTATAAGAAAATCATTTTACTCTAACTTTTATGCTTTATTAAAAATAGGAAAAATATAAGGTTAATTGCAGTGGGGGTAGGGGTTATAGTAACTCAAAAGTTTTCTGGAAGCGAATTTAAACTAGTTAGCTGTCAGAAAATAAAAATGAATTACCTTTGGTCAAAAACAAGTTAAAGTAATTGTAAAACTATAATCCAGAGTGTCTATTATTAAATTGTATATATTTGGAAAAGTCTAAGTGAAATAAAGCAATACTTGTTCTACCTATATACCCTCCTCTTCAAGGCAGAGTGAGCATGAATTAATAAATAAGCAAACAAAAAGCAATACTGAGACTTGATTTTTGTGTAAAACTTACCATCTTCTGGTGCCCTATTTGACCAGTGTATTGTAAGTGATGGGATGCAAAAATAAATAATAGATCATTCCAGCTCACAGCGAATTACAAGGCCAACTTTAAAGATAAGAGATGCATACAGATACCTATATAAGAAGGTAGAAAGTGATACAATTGTAAAAAAGAGAAATCACAAGTATATTATAAAATGATATGGAAACAATTCATCATCTCCGGATGAAAGGAATGAAATATGATGCTTCTTTTACCACTGCTGCACGCCGAATATATTGTTTTGCATTTACTGTGAAATCATTAGACTCATATTGCCTTATATCATTCACTTCTTTTGGAAATCAAATTTCTGATAGACATTATATATCCAGAGTGCACACATGGCATGTGAGTAAAAACCAATTTCCAAATTTGAAAATAAACACTACTTGCTATCTAATATTTTATTTATTTATTTATTTATTTATTTATTTAATATATAGTTTTTAAATTGAAGTTCAACTTGCCAACATATAGTATAACACCCATTGCTAATCCCGTCAAGTGCCCTCCTCAATGCCTTTCCCCCAGTCACCACATCCCCCTGCCCCTCTCCCCTTCCACTATCCCTTGTTCATTTCTCAGGGTTAGGAGTCTCTCATGTTTTGTCACCCTCTTTAATATTTTATTTAAATTCCAGTTAACATATAGTATAATATTAGCTTTGGGTATAGAATCCAGTGATTCATCAATTACATACAACACCCAGTGCTCATCACAAGTGCCCTCCTTACTACCCATCACCTATCTAACCCATCCTGCCACCCACCTCCCTTCCAGTAACCATCAGTTTGTTTTCTATTGTTAAGAGTCTGTTTCTTGGTTTGCCTCTCTTTTCCCCCCTCTATGTTCATTTGTTTTGTTTCTTAAATTCCTCATATGAGTGAAATTATATGGTTGTCTTTCTCTGACTTATTTTTCTTAGCATACTACTTTTTAACTCCATCCACAACATTTCAAGGCAAGATCTCATTCTTTTTTATGGCTGAGTAATATTCCATTACACACACATACATGTGCATGCACACACAGAGAGCATATCTTCTTTATCCATTCATCAGTTGGTGGGCATTTGGGCTCTTCCCATAATTTGGCTATAAACATCAGAGTGCATGTATCCCATCAAATTAGTATTTTCTATCATTTGGATAAATACCTAATAGTACAATTGCTGGATCATAGGGTAATTCTATTTTTAACTTTTGAGGAATCTCCATACTGTTTTCTAGAGTTGCGGCACCAGTTTGTATTCCCACCAACAGCACAAAAGGGTTCTCCTTTATCTGCATCCTTACCATTATGTGTGGTTTTCTGTGTTGTTTAGTTTTAGCCACCTGACTGGTATGAGGTGATATCTCATTCTAGTTTTCATTTGTATTTCACTTGTAATGAGTGATGTTGAGCATCTTATGTGTCTCTTAGCCATCTGAATGTCTTCTTTGGACAATGTCTATTCATGTCTTCTGCACATTTTTTAACTGGATTATTTGTTTTTTGGGGTGTTGAGTTTTACATTCTTCACAGATTTTGGATACTTTTTATCAGATATGTCATTTGCAAATATTCTCCATTAGTAGATTGCCTTTTAGATTTGTTGATTGTTTCCCTCACTGCAAAGAACCTTTTTATTTTGAAGTATTCCCAATAGTTTATTTTTGCTTTTGTTTCCCTTGCCTCAGGAAACATATCTAGTAAGAAGTTGCTACCACTGATGTCAAAGAGGTTACTGTTTACCTTCTCTTCTAGGATTTTGATGGTTTCCTGTCTCACACTTGACTTCAATCCATCTTGAACTTATTTTTGTGTATGGTGTAGGAAAGTGGTCCCATTCCATTCTTCTGCATGTTGCTATTTTTAAAAGTACATCCAACACTATTAATAATGAAATTGTATTCATTCTTACACACTAGCTTGAGTACCTTTCCACTAAGAAAACTCAATGATTGCAACCCATTTGTGCAATTTGGGTTTTTACTGCTTTCTTAAGCTACCAAAGAAACACATTCGTCATAACATTAAAACAATATCGAAGTGTTTGAAATAAAAAGTAATATTTTACTACAATAGAAATTAATGTCTCAGGTATTAAACATGAAATACTCACATGAGAAGAGAGGCAGTGGCAGAATAAAAACTTACTTTTAAGCCTTTATCATATACACATATACATATACATAAGAATATATTATATAAGTATAATTATATGTATACATATGTAAGTATATATCAATTAAAATTTACCCACTTGAGGAAAAGATGAAACAGAATAAAGAAAAAAAAGACCAGATCCTGAAACACCTGTAGGACACTAAGGAGCAAACCAACATTTGCCTAATAAATAGGAGAGGACTCAAAGGGGCATAAATAATATTTGAAGAGATAATGACATAAAGCTTCTCAAATTTAATGAAAAACATTAATTTACACGTCCAAGAACTCAATCAAAATCAAGTAGTATAAAATCTAAAAACTCTACACCATAATTAAACTGTTGAAAGACAAAGAAAGAATTGAAAGTAGCAAGAAAGCAATTTATCATGTACAAGGAATCTTTAAATTGAGTAAGAGCTGATTTCACATGGAAACCATAAAGACCAAAGGTATGAGATGATACATTGAAAGTGCTGAAAGAGACTGTAAACCAAGAGTTCTATATAATAAAAACTATCCTTAAAACATAAAAAAGAAATCAAGAATTCTCAGATTTTTTTTTCTGGGTATTTGGAGATCTTTACTTCTTAGTATTCTTTTTAATCTTAAACATAGGTAAAAAAAATTATTGCAAATTTAAACACACTTCTGAATTTATATGCACATATTAATAATTCTGGTTAAAAATAAATATGACATATTTCTGACATAGAAAAATATAGAATACAATTTAATAAACACACACATTTCATCACCTTGCTTAGGGCTAGGATGACCTTGCACCAAAAAAGTAATCACCACCCTGTTGGGGATTCATTGATTTCTGTAAACGTATGATAATATTCCCAAAGTTATAAGACACTCTACATTACATATGTATTATTATTTTGTAAAATTTTAAAACTTATATACAAGGCATCATAATCTAAGCTTACATTTAATCTCTGAAATGTTTCATAAATTGACAATAACTTAATTATAGCTCTTTGGATCGTTAACTCAGTTCAATGAGGGCGATAAATGTAACGCATATCATTGATAAGCATGTTACTCTATATTCATACAATGACTCCAGTGGTGCAGAAGAATGCTAAGGAGTGTTCCTATGATCAATGTATTTTCTTTAAGACATGAAAAATCTTTTTCTTGTGTTCTTGAAATTTATTCTGGAAACTCTATTTTCATATTTTTAAATATTTATTTATTTATGTTTGTTTATTTTTATATGTTTTTTTATTTACTTTTTATCGGTGTTCAATTTGCCAACATATAGAATAACACCCAGTGATCATCCCATCAAGTGCCCCCCTCAGTGTCCATCACCCAGTCACCCCCACCCCCCCGCCCACCTCCCTTTCTACCACCCCTTGTTCATTTCCCAGAGTTAGGAGTCTCTCATGTTCTGTCTCTCTTTCTGATATTTCCCACTCATTTTTTAAGACAGTGTGGTACTGGCACAAAAACAGACACAGAGATCAATGGAACAGAATAGAGAACCCAGAAATGGACCCTGAAATTTATGGTCAACTAATATTCGAAAAGGAGGAAAGACTATCCACTGGAAAAAAGACAGTCTCTTCAATAAATGGTGCTGGGAAAATTGGACAGCCACGTGCAGAAGAATGAAACTGGACCATTATCTTACACCATATACAAAGATAAACTCAAAATGGATGAAAGATCTAAATGTGAGACAAGATTCCATCAAAATCCTAGAGGAGAACACAGGCAACACCCTTTCTGAACTCAGCCACAGCAACTTCTTGCAAGATACATCCAGGAAGGCAAGACAAACAAAAGCAAAAATGAACTATTAGGACTACATCAAGATAAGAAGCTTTTGCACAGCAAAGGATACAGTCCACAAAACTAAAAGACAACCTACAGAATGGGAGAAGATATTTGCAAATGACCTATCAGATAAAGGGCTAGTATCCAAGATCTATAAAGAACTTCTTAAACTCAACACCAAAGAAACAAACAATCCAATCATGAAATGGGCTAAAGACATGAACAGAAATCTCACAGAGGAAGACATAGACATGGCCAACATGCACATGAGAAAATGCTCTGCATCACTGGCCATCAAGGAAATACAAATCAAAACCACAATGAGATACCACCTCACACCAGTGAGAATGGGGAAAATTAACAAGGCAGGAAACCACAAATGTTGGAGAGGATGTGGAGAAAGGGGAACCCTCTTGCACTGTTGGTGGGAACCTGGTGCAGCCACTCTGGAAAACTGTGTGGAGGTCCTCAAAGAGTTAAAAATAGATCTGCTCTACGACCCAGCAATTGCACTGCTGGGGATTTACCCCAAAGATACAGATGCAGTGAAACGCCGGGACACCTGCACCCCGATGTTTCTAGCAGCAATGTCCACAATAACCAAACTGTGGAAGGAGCCTCGGTATCCATCGAAAGATGAATGGATAAAGAAGATGTGGTTTATGTATACAATGGAATATTACTCAGCCATTAGAAACGACAAATACCCACCATTTGCTTTGACGTGGATGGAACTGGAGGGTATTATGCTGAGTGAAATGAGTCAATCGGAGAAGGACAAACATTATATGGTCTCATTCATTTGGGGAATAAAAGGGAAAGGAGAAAGAATTCTCAGATTTAAAAAAAAATGGCAGAGAATGTAATTTGTCACTAGTAAACCTAGCCTATAAGAAATAATAGAGACTATTTCAGACCTGAAATAAAAGGACATTAGCTATTAATTCAAATCCACATGAAAAAACAAAGCTGATGAAAATAATCATATAGGTAAATATATAAAGGCAGTACAAATATATATATGTATATATTTATTTTCTTAGATTTTATTTATTCATGAGAGACACAGAGAGAGTGAGAGAGGCAGAGAAACAGGCAGAGGGAGATGCAGGCTCCATGCAAGGAGCCTGATATGGGACTCAATCCCAGGTCTCCAGGATCAGACCCTGGGCTGAAGGCAGCACTAAACCGCTGAGCTACCTGGGCTGCCCTACAAATATATTTTTATTTGTAACTCTCTCCTCCTATCTGATTTAAAAGACAACTGCATTAAACAGTAATTATAAAACTGTGTTGATAGACTAATGATATATAAAGATGAAATGTAGATGACAATAATGGCAAAAAAGGAGAGAGAACAAAGCTACATAAGAACAAAGTTTTGTATAATGTTGAACTACAGTAATAATCAAAACTATTTTGTTAACAAGGCAAAGTTTATTGTAATGCCCACAGCAGCCACCATGAAAATAATTTTAAAAAGTTTAGTAAAAGAAGCAAGAGAATTAAAATAGTGCAATGTAAAATATTTTAAAGAGGATATTATGAAGTAAGAGTGAAACAAAAAATACATAAAAAACAAATAGGGAATGGCGGACAAAAATCCTATCTTAATGGATTAAATATTCTCTCCAAATGGAAAAGACTGTCAGACTTAATTTTTCAAAAATATAGGAGATCTATAAGAGATATATTTCAGATGCAAAGTCACAAACAGGTTAAAAGTAAAAGATGGAAAGATGTCTACATGTAAACACTAACCAAAAGAGAGCTTCAGCAGCAATACTAAAATCAGACAAAACAGTAAATTTTAAATTATTAGCTGACCCAAAGGAGGACATTTAAAAATGAAAAAAGGGTCAACCTATCAAGAATGACAATTATAAACATATATACACCCAACTACAGAGCCCCAAAATATATCAAGTAAAAAATAACAGAATTGAGAGAGAAATAGACAATTTGAAATTAATTTACACTCTAGTATTCTACCCCCAATTATAAATAAAACAACTAGTTTTAGCAGATCAATGTGCAAAATGTTGAACATTATAAACCAACGAGATCTATTAGATATTTATAGAAAACAACAGTAGGATTAAACATTCTTCTCAAGTGCTCATGGAATATTCTGCAGCAGGGAATTCTTATAACAACAATAAAAAGACAAATAACCCAATTTCAAAAATAGCTAAAGGACTTAAATAGATTTTTTTCCTAGGAAGGTAAATAAAATAGCCAACAAGCACATAAATAGATGCTCAACATTATCCATCATTGGAGAAATGCAAATCAAAATCACAATGAGATAGATACTACTTCATACCCACTACAATGACTATAATTTTTTTTAAAAGTACAAATATGTGGGCAGCCCCGGTGGCCCAGTGGTTTAGCCCACCTTCAGCCCGGGGTGTGATCCTGGAGTCCCGGGATCAAGCCCCACCTCGGGCTCCCTGCATGGAGCCTACTTCTACTCTACCTGTGTCTCTGCCTCTCTCTCTCTCTCTCTCTCTCTCTCTCTCTCTCTCTATCTCTCTGTCATAATAAATAAATAAAATCTTGGAAAAAAATGAAAGTACAAGTATGTGATGATATAGATAAATCCGAATCCTTATATATTGGTGAGAAGAATGTAAAATGGTTTGGCAGCCATAGAAAACAGTTTAGTAGTCCCATACAAGGTTAAATATGCAGTTACATACAACCCAAGAATTCTACTTCTAAGTATTTACCCAAAAGAAAACAAATGTTCATACAACTTGTATATGAATGTTTTTAGCAGTGTTAATCATAAAAATAAAAAAGTGGAAACAATTCAAATGTCCATCAGTTGGCGAATGATTGGATCAAATGTGGTATATCCATACATTGGAATAATATCCAGCCATAAACAGGAATGAAGTACAGATTGCTACAACATGAATAAACCTTAAAAACATCATGTTAAAAAAAAAAAAAATCATGTTAAGTGAAAGAAGCCAGACAGAAAAGGTCACATATTATATGACCATTATATATGAAATATTTAGAATAAGTACACCCATAGAGACATAAAATGGATTAGTGGTTGCCAGGGCCTGGATAATGTCAGGCAGCAGAGAAATGAGGAGTGACTGCTTAAGGCATATAAGGTCCATGTGTATAATGAAATATTCTGGATTAGTTTCTGTCAATGGTCATAAAACTTTAGTATAAAACCATTGCATCATACACTTTAAAAGGGAATTTCATGTTGCATGGATTGTAGATCTCAATTTAAAAGCACTCAGTTTTGCTACCAACAAATGACACTAATAAAATTTCGGAAATTTGAAATCATTATATGCAGAGGAAACTACCATGTATTGGGTACCTAGTATGTACCTGACATTTCACATGTATTGTCCCCTTGAGCCCTCACGTTGTCATTCTTGTATATATAAACAGCTTCGAGAAGTAAAATAATTTGTCCAGAGTCATATTACTAATACATGTGGAGATTAATTTGAACTTAGGTCTTCTGACTCAAAATTCTCTACTGTATGCTGCCCCATAACTTGTGCGGCTGCTAAGGACCAAATATACTACCCAATTTGGGACTGTGACAAAAGATGTATACATTTGACAACTATAAAAACTGAAGTATAGCTATAAATAGTGAGTAAATGACAAGCCAAGAAAGAGATGCCCAGTCTTATTGGCTTTGCATCTCTATCAGATCTCTTATATTTAAGGTGGTGACTAGGAAGGGCAGTGAAACAATGAGCTGATATAGGGAAGAGGACAAGAATATTCTCTATATGGAATTGAAAATGGTTTTGCAATTTGTGTACGTTATTTCAACTTCACCTGAGTCACTTTTATTAATGAAACTTTCCTCTGACATCTTGAATTCTCAAATGTTTTACAATTGTCTTTCATTATTGTAGTATTCTGCTTTTTCAAGTGAACACATTGTTTACTTAAATTGTTCCATTCAATGAGCAAAATAAGTGATGAAAACCCAGAGGAAAGTAAGGCCAGATGTGGGTAGGCAAGAAGTCAGAGGTTTCAAAGAAAAGATGAAACTGATTGGTATGGATACTAAAAGAAACTGGATACCAACTGTGTGTTATGCTTATTCATTTGGATGCCTCTACATGGTGAAATGAGGTAGTTAGGTATAAGAGCGGGGAAAAGACCCTTCACTTCCCTTTTTATATCAATTGAATTTTGAGCCATGTGAATGCATTACCTAGTCAAGAAATTGCTATTCAAAATTAATTCCTAATGGAAAACATAGTAAAATGCAACATTCTAGAAAAGGCATTAAAATTCCTTTGAGAGAGTCTGTTTTGTTGAAGGCTGTCTCTGAATGTAATGAGTGAGCACAAGCAGTGGAGAATGAACTGGCAATGAGAATCACTCTGGCTCCAGGTTCTGGTGCCAAATAGCTAAGAGGAGGAGTCATTCAGTGCAAGGGAAAGAATTCCCCTAACTGGGGCTAGGAGAACCCCTGAAGAGTCATAGGAAAATGTGGGGTGTGAAAAGTTGTGATTTTTTCCTCATCTACTCCTTATAAAAAGAATTATATAGGATCCTTGAGTGGTCAGATAATGCATGGAAATGGGAACAAGTTCATATAAACAAATCTCCAAAGATTTTTCCTGGGAATAGCAAGGGTCCAGACTCAGAACTGCATTTCTAGGGCCAATAAAATTACAGAATAATGTTTAAAAAGAAGCAAAGCTATCATAATGATTGAGTTAATGAAGCTTTGAAAGAAGAGTATAATGCCAAATAAAGATGACTAAGGCTGTGAAATCTGGAGGCAAAAGCCTGGGTTGAAATCCTAGTACTGCTACATATTAGCTGGGCAACCTCAAAACTTCAAGCTGTTTCATTGTCCTCATCTGAAGAATGGGAAAGA
This sequence comes from Canis lupus dingo, assembly GCF_003254725.2. NCBI lineage: Eukaryota > Metazoa > Chordata > Mammalia > Carnivora > Canidae > Canis > Canis lupus. The sequence continues at coordinate 71,167,344 of NC_064249.1, forward strand.
TAGCACTATCATCTACAACTTTTAGTTGATGGGGAGGTAATTACCATGTACTATATTAAATAAAATCAATGGAGGAGTGGTTATATGAAAGCATTGGTTCTAAACTCTCTTTAGCTACAGAATATGATCACAAATGAAATTTTACTAAAAGATTCAATTTGTAAAATGGATAAAAGTAGAGTTGTTCTAGTCGAGATAGGATTGGAGAGACAACTAGGTTCCCACTAGAACTCTGAGGCACAGTTGGAAAATTATCAACAACTTAGCAGAATCTTAAAGTTCTTTCTAGCACGCAAATTTGTATACATCTATTTCCATGGGTTGACATGCTGAATCCTACCTAGGCTGCATTTAAACCATTGTTAGATTAAACAGTGATTGAGAACTGTAGAGATTATTGCTCTTATGTTTATCAATCTTTTAAAAACATCTTGTCCATTTATTAACTAAGATTAACAATTATATTTATTAGAAAACAAATATAATAAAATAATAATTTAAAAATAGCTATAATACTAAAAGTGAGCTATAAGTTCAATTCAATTTACCTGACTGCACTTTTCCCATGAGCCGAGCTCACCCAGCCATTTGAGTTCCAGAGTTTTCTGCAAAAAGGAGACTATGGCCATGAAGTTGAAGACAAAAACCACCTGGGCTGGAATGAAGGAAACTAACCAGCCTAATACAGGTTACTCTTGAGAATCCCAAAATACAGTTGACGGCAAGTCACAGGCCTATAGGTCAAGTGGATTTTTCCCTCTTTTTTAAGTTTTTACTTTAATTCCAGTATAGTCAATATAAAGTTTAGTATTAGTTTCAGATGTACAATATAGTGATTCAACACTTCCATGTATCACCTGGAGCTCATCACTAATGCCCTCCTTAATCTTCATGACCTATTTAGCCCATCCCCCCACCCACCTTCCTTCTGGTGACCATTAGCTTGTTCACTATAGTTAAGAGTCTGTCCCCGCCTCTCCCCTCTCTCTTTTTCCCTTTGTTCATTTGTTTTAAATTCCACATGTAAGTGAAGTCATATGGTATTTGTCTTTCTCTGATTGCCTTATTTTGCCTAGCATTATACTCTCTAGCTCCATCTATGTTATTGCAAATGGCAAGATTTCATTATTTTTGATGGCAGAGTAATATTCCACTTGAGATATATATATATATATATATATATCTTCTTAATCCATTCATCAGTTGATGGACATTTGGGCTCTTTCCATAATTGACTATTGCTGGTAATACTGGCATAAACATTGGGGTGCATGTATCCCTTGGGTAAATGCCTAGTAGTGCAATTACTAGATTGTAATGTAGCTCTATTTTTAACTTTTTGAAGAATCTCCATACTATTTTTCCAGAGTGACTGCACCAGTTTGCATTCCTACTAACAGTGTAAGAGGGTTTCCCTTTCTCTGTATTCTCAATACCTCCTGTTTTTATGTTGTTATTTTTAGCCTTTCAGATAGTTTTGATATGATATTTCATTGTAATTTTGATTTACATTTCCTTGATGGTAAGTGATGATGAACATCTTTTCATGTGTCTGTTGGCCATCTGAATATCTTCTTTGAAAAAAATGTCTATTCATGTTTTCTACCCATTTTTTAAATCTGAATTATTTGTTTCTTGGGTTTTGAGTTTTGTAAGTTATTTATATATTTTGTATACTAATCTTTTATCAGATATGTAATTTGCAAATATTCTCCCATTCAGTAGATTATCTTTTAGTTTTGTTGATTAATTCCTTCACTGTATAAAATATTTTTATTTGATGTAGTTCCAATAGGTCATTTTTGCTTTTGTTTCCCTTGCCTCAGGAGACATATCTAGAAAAAAGGTACTATGGCTGATGTAAAAGAGGTTACTGCCTGTGTTCTCTTCTAGGATTTCCTGTCTCAAATTTAGGTCTTTAATCCATTTGGAGTTTATTTTTGTGTATGGTTTAAGAAAGTGGTCCAGTTTCTTTCTTTTGTATGTTGGTGTCCAGTTTTTCCAACACCATTTGTTGAAGAGACTTTTTTCCATTGGATATGCTTTTCTGCTTTGTTGAAGATTAATTGACCATGTAGTTGTGGGTCTATTTCTGGGTTTTCTATTCTGTTCCATTGATCCATGTGTCTATTTTTGTGCCAGTACCATACTCTTTTGCTGACTACAGCTTTGTAATAGAGCTTGAAATCTGAAATTGTGATGCCTCAAGCTTTGCTTTTCTTCATTTTTTAAAAAAAGAGTTTATATACTTATTCACAAGAGACAGAGGGAGAGAGAGGCAGAGACATAGGCAGAGAGAAGAGAAGCAGGTTCCATGTAGGGAGCCTGATATGGAACTCAATCTTGTACTCCAGGATCATGCTGTGAGCCAAAGCCAGATGCTCAATCACTGAGCCACCCGGAGGCTCCTTGCTTTTCTTTTTCGAAATTGCTTTGGCTATTCAGGGTCTTTTATGGTTCCCTTCAAATTTTAGGATTATTTTTCATAGTTCTGTGAAAAATGGGGGTGGTATTTTGATAGATATTGCATTAAATATGTAGATTGGTTTGGGTAGTTAGACATTTTAACAATATATGTTCTTCCAACCCATGAGCAGGGAATGTCTTTCTATTTCTATGTGTCATCTTCAAATTCTTTCATCAGTGTTCTGTAGTTTCAGAATACAGGTCTTTCACCTATTTGGTTAGGTTTATTCCTAGGTATCTTATTATTTTTGGTGCAATTGTAAATGAGAAGGTCAAGTGGCTTTTTAATGATCATGTACCTACATCTACATTGGCAATGTTCAGAGTAGCAAATTATGTGAGCTAAACAAATTATTATGTTTAGTAACCAAAATATTGGCCTCCATTAGAAAAAGAGCTTTGCTTAGTATCATTAATGGATATATATGTCAAAAAACTGCTTTTCAGGGGCACCTGGATAGCTCAGTCGATGGAGTACCTGCCTTCAACTCAGGTCATGAGCTCAGGGTCCTGGGATCAAGCACTGCATGGGGCTCCCTATCTAGGGAGGAGTCTGCTTCTTCCCCCTCTCTCTGCCCCACCTCTCTCCTCTGCTCCTGTTCTCTCTGTTTCTAAAATAAATATATTTTTAAAAACTGCTTTTCAGAAAATATAATGATTTCAAGCAGTTTTTACTGTTCTTATTTACCATGTTTTACCTCTTTGGTTAGATAATTCTATTTGTTTATTGTTGCCAAACACATATTTAATTACTATCACATTTCACCTATGAACATATTTATTGACCTAAAGTAAGTCCTTAGTGGGTAAGATATTTCATGCAGTGTCAGAACCAGAGTTAGCATGTACTTCTGGAAATCGGGTGACTGGATGCCCATTATGTAGGGAGAAGATCTCACTATTGCAGATGCTGCTCTTGCCCTTGACATTCATGGATAGAAATCCCAAAGGTGTTCTACTCTTTAATTTACTTTGCAACCAAAGTGGTTCATGGCTTTCATTATTAATAAAGTCATTAGTCATAGCACAGATGTATCCTGGAGACATGGATAAGCTATAAGCCCTGAATCTACATGTGAGAAGAACACTTACTAGGCCTACCTCATGAATATTTCTTTCTAGTTACAATAACAAAAAAAAAAAAACTAGAAAGAGAATAAATATGCTATATTATAGCTGTGTTATAAACAAGATAATATAACCAAGTGCACATAACTTTTTCCTAGATTATAATGCCCCCAGAGATTTTCTTCCTGTCCTAAATAGTTTAATTACAATTTCAGTAAATAAGTTTCTTTAAGATATTGGTACAGCACATAAAAAATCAGAACGAGGAATAGATTTTATGACTTGATTTTGGACAATAGGGTAGCTCTAAAGGGTAACTTAACTACTAAGTAATTAGCCTCCCAAAACCAACCTTAAAAAGTAAAAGCAGTGTTTCCTATCCAAAAGCAACTAGGATTCATTGCCCTCACTTCCAACCAAATTGCCTCCAGCTTCCTAAGTAGCTGTTCCAGAACTACCATTGCTAACATGCTAACCTAGGAATATTATCTTTTATTTTCTAACATCATGTTTCCTGGTAAAGATTTGTGAAGTACTGATTATAATGGTAATGAAAAAGGTAAAGTTTTATCTTTGATGAAAGAATTTTGAAATCACATCAGAAAACTCAGGGGCAAAACGCAGTTGGGGATTCAATCTGATTGACTCAGAATTCAGAAATATATCCTAAACAAGGACCTCTTTCCAGCCCCATGAGGTATACATTGTTTCCCAGAATTCTCCTTTACTCCTTTTACTTTTCATACTCTCCTACCAAAATTGCACAAAATAATCTCTTGGAATTTCTCCCATATGTCATATAATCCTTTTGGAAAATTCTTAACTATTATTCTCTCTGACCCTAAGAGGAGCCACTTAATTAAAAAAAAAAAAAGATTAAATTTTACCAATGATGAACTCAAGGTAGAAAATACCACTCCTCCACAAATAACCATTTAAAATAATAGCATCCAACATTTATTGAGAGCTTCCTATATGCTACATGATGTGCTCAGCAGTCAGGTATTATGGTCACAGTAGAATTCCCAAGGAAAAGATGTCATGAGGAAGATGACAAGGCAGGACATTCCAATGAGAACATCAACTGCAAAGCCATGTAGGCTTTAATTCCTATGGCTTTAATTCCTATGGTGGAGAGCTATAAGCATATGTCTGGGGTGCAGCAAAGAATAGATATAGTGGAAATAAAGAAGGGGAAGAGTGGAAAGAAGAGAAGTTTTGGTCACTAGGAAAGACAAGTTTAGTATTTCAGAGAAGGATATGGGCATGACCATGGGAGATGGTGGCTGAAGGACCATGAGAGCAAAACTTAGTAGAATTGGGTGGGCCAAGGAATTTTTAGTCTGCAGTGGCTACAGTGGCTTGGACACATGAGTTGCTTAGAATGATGTTAGGACCTGGATTTTCTCGTTCATGACCATAAAGAAGTATTGTTGACCTTGAACTGGAAAAATTTATCTGTGGTTGGGTTAATCCTGAGAAGGTACATATAGTTTAGTGGAGGCAGTGAAGGAGAAAATAAATATTTTTAATAAAATATAGATGCATGAATAACTACTATGGAGATATCAGGGGAAACTTGCCAAAGATGTAACATTTAAGGCAGATCTTGAAGTTTAGATAGGAATTCAACTGGTAGAAAAGAAAAACTTGGGGAAAGCATTACAGCCTGCAGGAAAGATGTAAACAGAGGCTGGGGTTTTTGTTTCTGTCCAGTGAGTTACCTAGCTTGAAATTGGAGTTCTAAAACCTGCTATTTTACAGAAGCCACTCTGACTTGTTTTTTCATGTAGGCAAATTTGCTCCTGCCTTTATGGGGTACATACTAATGTAAATACATGGGCACTTATGAGGTTTATTTGTTTCCTGTTTAGATTATTTCTTTCTTTTCCACATACAGGAGACAATAAACCTGCCCTAGCAATTCTGAGAAGTTCCTTAAAGCAGCTGTGAATTACACAATAAGTATACTGTAAGTGTGATTCAAATTATTAGAATTTGAGTTAAGGTTGCTTTTTGAAATTCAGTGTCCAAGAAGTGTCTACAACACTTGGGGGAGGAAGTCTTTCAAATGACCCTGAGGTGAGGCTTTAAAAATGTATAATTCAGGAGAAAATGGTATATATAGTTTGGAGAACTGCTACTGAGTTGGCAGGGCAAAATAATTAGAATATGTACCTCCAACAACTCTATGAATCAAAATAAATCACAGAGAAATTGTATCTCCTATACCAATATGATTAGTATATATACTAATATATATAATATTATAATATATATATAATATATATATAATAATTAGAATATGTACCTCCAACAACTCTATGAATCAAAATAAATCACAGAGAAATTGTATCTCCTATACCAATATGGGAGAATATAAAAATATCTACTGAGACCATTTTTTTCAATCCCAATATGGCCTATATTTCTTAGCCATTCCTCCACAGCTAAAGCTTTAAATAATAGCTAAGTATAAATACATAATTATTCGTCACAAATAAACAATCCAGTTATAGAATTATTGGACATAGGGATTTTTGTGGGTTTTTTTTATTTTTGTTTTTATTTTATTCTTGGCTCATCTCCCTGACCCTTATTTTATAGTAAAATAAATGAATTTTCTTCATGACCTATATAACACAAACTGATCCTCCACTTTTGACAAATAGGTAATTAAAACTTTTGTTGAAATTATTAGTAATAATTCTTAGATTTTTATGCAGATTAATTTCCCACAGTTTAAGCTGAATTAGCCTTACCTCATTCTCTTCGCTTCTCCACTCCAAAACAAGGAATCTCATTCCCAGGTGACTTCCAAGTCAATGACTAATGTGGCAGAGCAAAAAGGGAGACTGAAGAGATGAAGACTGAGGTTCTGCTTTACCAGACTAACCAGAAGATAAGCATGAGCTATGTAGCCAGTGAGTATAATGTGAAGTGCCATCCCAAGCAATATGTTCTGGGAACATGGAGGAAGGAGTACCAAATCTGAGGATTGAGGATCAGAAAAGGCTTCATGGAGAAGAGATACTTTTGAGTCACACTTGAAGACAGATGTATTTTCAGATGGGAAAAGGAAGAGAATAATCCAAGCAGCCTGATCTAAGGAGACAGGCCTGAATGTATGGGCAATATAAGAAAACGGTAAGTGATCCAATTACACTAAGACTCTATGCATCTAGAAGGATAGAGATATTCACATATATGATATATGGAAATTTAGCTTGATAATATATCAAGAAGGACCTTAAATAAATTTCTAAGGAGTTTGGCCTTTAATGTGAAAGTTCCATTTAAACTGGGAATGCACTGATGATTTGGCAGCTGTTAACTTCTCTTCTATGAATGAATTTGTGTTGTGATTAAGAAGGTGATTTAAGTCAAGAAGAGCAAAACCTGAAAAACAAATTCAGTGTTCTAATAACTGACTATAACAAGCAACTATCCAGTGTGTATTATGAGGTTTTAAGGGAAGTTATAAGGTAATAAAAGCTTAAGAAAGATCACAAAGATAAACCTCACATTGACATTTTAATGTATGGATCTCATATTACAGTCATGTCCTTAAGGGCTATTCTGTGAGGACATTTGTTATGGAGATTTAATGAAATCTATGTCATCAAATACATGAATAAACCAGGACCTTATACTTAGGGATCCCATAATCAGAAATCTGTAAACTTTCTTTAGTCCTAAAAGAAGTTAATCCACATGTCGCAAAGCTTTGATGTGTATAGTTTCATCTGCTGCTTTCTCTTAGGATGTTTCCAATGTATATCTACTAGAAAATAAACAGCAGTTGAAAGGGGTGGTAGAAGTAGCAGCTGCTTCACTTTCCTTGTTCTAATCTAGCACCCATCACAAAGATTGTACATTTATAGTTGGATTGCAAGTGACAGAAATTCAGCACACAATGATATAAATTTAAGAGCCCAGTGACAAAGCCAAGGAAAGGGATACAGTTAGAGCAATGTTTTGGAAGGACTAGATCCATGATATTAGGCATAATTAGGTCTCAGTTTGTATCCTGTTATACCTCTCTTTTTTTTTTTAAGATTTTATTTATTTACTCATGAGAGACACAGAGAGAGAGAGAGAGAGAGAGAGGCAGAGACACAGGAGGGAGAAGCAGGCTCCATGCAGGGAGCCTGACGTGGGACTTGATCCCTGTCTCCGGGATCACATCTTGGGCTGAAGGCGGTGCTAAATCGCTGAGCCACCCGGGCTGCCCTGTATCTTTTTTTTTTTTTTTTTATTGGAGTTCAATTTGCCAACATACAGCATAACACCCAGTGCTCATCCGCCAAGTGCCCTCCCTCAGTGCCCATCACCCAGTCACCCCAACCGCCTGCCCACCTGTTATTCTCTTATTTCTGCTTTTCCCTATTGCCTTAGAGTTGCTGACAGACTTCACAATAATCATAAGACTGAGGCACTCCTCCATTGAGAGAATCTAAAATTTGTCATGCCTTAAAAGTAACAATAATAAAAACAAAACTCAGCTCAACTACTGACTATATAATTTCCACATTCATGGCTTGAGTAAAAAAGCATTTCTGAACAAAAGTTATAAATTGCCTCAGTCTCTAATTTTCTTTCACTAGAATTTTTACTTAAACTATTGTCAAAAGATAAGTAATAGAATTAGACATAGGAACAGCACAGGTGGTGGAACTACCATGGTTTGCAAACCTACACCATCAGAAGAACTAGACAATATTCTTCAAACAGAAGGAGTATTAAACACATGGAAATTTTATTTATTCAAATGAATAAAGGTTAAAATGGCAAAAAATTTGTGTAAATAGAAAAGTTTCTTATTCTTAAACCCCCTAAAATAAAAAATAGATAACCAAAAATGAAAATAAAACAAAAAAGCACAAAAATATAATTGTCCAGGGCAAAAAAATACCCCAAAAAACAAAAAATCAACAACTGTTTTTTGGAATTCATAACATACATAGAAGTAAATACATGATAATAAAAGACAAGAGGAGAAATATAAAAGCATCCAGCTTGAGTTTCTTTCACTATTCATGAAGTAGTATAATATTTTTTAAAGATTTTATTTATTTATTTGAGAGAGAGAGAGAGAGAGAGAGAAAGAGAGCATGGACCCAAGAAGGAGTGGTGGGAGAGGTGGAAAGAGAAGCAGACTCCCCACTGACCAAGGAACCTGACATGGGACTGGATCCCAGGACCTGAGCTGAAGACAGACACGTAACCAACTGAGCCAACTCAGGCACCCCAATGGTATATTTTTTTTTATTTTTTTTCCAATGGTATATTTTTAAAGCATATTTTGAAAGTTAAAAATTTATATTATAAAAAGTAAAAAAATTAGTAAAAAAAAAAGTCAGAGGCCTATATAATTATAATTAATAAACCATTTGTGGTAATACAATGAAATGATTCAGAAATAATTAATCCAAAAGAGAGGAAAAGAGAAGAAAAGAAGCATAGGTCAGAGAAATAGAAAACAAAGAGCAAAAAAGAGATATAGTCTCAAGTATATCAGTAACTACATTAAATAAATAAGAATTCCATTAAAGGCAAGATTGTCAGACTGAATTTTTTAAAATACCAACTGTATTCTCTAATAAACAATCTATTTTTAATGTCAAAATATGGATAAAATAAAAGGAAGGGAAACATAGAACAAGAAAACACAAATGAATGAAAACTGTAGAGGTTATGTTGTTGCCAGATAAAGCAGACTTCATTACAATGAATGTTACCAGAGACACAGAAAAATACTACATTAAAGAAAAGGTAGGATACTAATTTTTCATCTCTTTAAAAGTGTGTATGTATTCATCTAATAGCAAACCTTCAAAACATATAAAGGAAAAACTGAGTGAAGTAAAAGAGAAATACATTCATAATTATAATTTGAGAATTTTTCATTGTAAGTTTTGATAGAATAAGTAGATCAAAATAATCTATGACAACACAGGAGATAATAGCAAGTAGAATACACATTATTTTTAAGTCCCCATGGAATATTCACCAACAGAGACCACAAGGCAAGTGATAAGGAAACTTTTAATAAATATAATAAGATTAAAACAAGTATATCTTCTAATAACAATAGAATAAAATGAAATGAAAAACTGAAAAATGTTCTCAGCCAAACATCATATTTCTAGATAATTAGATAATTAATACATCAAAGAAGAAATTATGAGAGAAATGGAAAATATTTTGAATTGAATTAAAATAAAAACAGCATATAAAGATTTTGTGAGTTGTGGCTACATGTTTAAATGTATAACCTTAAATATTTATATTTTAGAGAAAAAAATTCTCAAAATAATGATACAAGATTCCCACCTTAGAAACTAGAAGAAGATTAAAATTAAGAAGAAAGAAGAAAATCATAGAGATTTTAAAAAATAAATAAAATAAAAAAGGAATGAGGAAAAATTAATGAAAACAAAAACAAATTCTTTGGAAAGATAATACAATTGGTAAGCTTCTAGACAGAATGAGGAGGGGGTGGGAGGGAAAGAATACTAGAGACCAGTATCAGGAATGAAAGACTGAACATCACTACAAGAAAACAAGTAAATGTGATCAAAAACATTTAGCAATAAATTTTTCAACTTGGCTGAAATATAAAATTTGTTTAGAAAACATAAGTTGCCAAGCTCACTCACTAAGTATACTCACTGTTCAAACTGAACAGCCTTAAATCAATTAAAGAAAATAATTTTGTAACTAGGAACCTTCCCACAAAGAAAATTCTAGGCTAAGATGACTTCACTGCTGAATTCTACCAAACATGTAAGAAAATAATAATATCAAATCAACAAACTCTTCCAAGAAATCGAGAGGAAGAATACTTCTTCCCTTATTTAATAAGGGCAGTATTATCTTAATGCCGAAACCATCCAAAAACATTATAAGGGGAAAAAACCATACAAAATCTGTCATGAACATAAAAAACTCAAAATATTTAGCAAAAATAATCAGTAGTATATTTTTAAAAATATATCATGATCAAATAAAGCTCATTCTAGCTATGCAAGTTGTTCCCAATATTCAAAAATCAATGTAATTCACCTATAAATAGATAAAAATAAAATTAATATGATTATGTCAAGACATGCTACAAAGGCATTAGAAAAAACTGAATGTTCATTTGAACCACAACTCTTAATAAACTAGTAATATAAAGGACATCCTTATTGTGATGGAAAGAATCAATGAAAATTTCACATATAGTTTATAGTTCATGGTAAAATAATGTAGGTTGTTTCCCAAAAATCAGGGACAAGGCAATGATGTCTGAAAACACCACTTATTTTCAATAATGTACTGACATTTTCAGCTAGTTCAGTAAGGTAAAGAAAATAAAAGTCATATAGATAATAAAGGACAAAGGAAAATCATCATTATTTACAAATGTCATGAGTAGTTTTCTACTCATGAAAAATTTAATGTATCTACAAAAAAGATGTTAAAACTAATAAGTGAGTTTAGCAAGATCTCATGTTATAAAGTCACTATACAAAATATACATACACACACATTTCCAAATACTAGCGATGAGTATTTGGAAATTGAAATCTTAATAATACTATATATAACTTCTAAAAATATATTAATACAGTTAATGAGAAGTGTATATTGAGAACATTGTTGAGAAAAAATTACAGAAAACCTAAATAAATAAAGATATCATGTTAATATGTCAGAAGATTCAATATAGGTAAGACATCGATTCTCCCCAAATCGATCTCTTGATCTATAGATTCAAGAAAATCCAAATTAAATTTTTAACTTGATTTTGGCAGCAATTGACAAGCTGAATCTAAAATTTATATGGGAATTTAAAGGACCTAGAATAGCTTAAGGACTGTTGGAAAAATAAGCAAGCCTGATTTCAAGACTTACTCTCTAGCTGCAGTACAAGACAGTTCACTGACAAAAGAATTAATCAATTAAAACGAGTAAAAAGTCAGAAATGTGGAATTAAAGAAACAAAAAAAAAATCATACTGGGGACTAAGAGTGGCACACCATGAAATACTCTTAACTACAGAGAACAAACAAATGGTTACCAAAAAGGAGGTGGGGGGAAATGGGGGAAATAGGGGATGGGGATTAAGGAATACATTTCTTGTGATGATGACCAGGTATGTAGGTAAGTGTTGAATCAATAAATTGAAATGTATGTTAATTAAATGAAATTTAACAACTTTTTTTTAAAGTCCAGAAATAGGCCTATACATACACGATCAATTGATTTGCAACAAATACAAAAATACAGTTCATTAGAGAAAAACGGATAGTTTTTTTTTTTTTTCAATAACCAGTACTGGAACAATTCAATACGTGCAAAAAGGAAAAAAAAAAAAAAAGGACCTCAATTTTTACCTCCCATCACGTGCAAAAACCCACTTGAAATGATCACGGAACTAAAAAATAAGAGCTAAATCTAGCTCTAGAAACTAAAGCATCAACAATCCAGAAAATTTTAAAATATGGTTAACACAGAAAGCAGAACAGAGAGAGAAGGAGTAGAACAGAGTGAAATGAGGAACCAGGAAAAGTTTTGATCTGACCTAAGTTTTAAAAATACCATTCTAATTGCTCTGTTGATAATGGACCCTGGCAAACAAGAGTAGAAACAGGGAGACATGTTCCAGCTGTGGCATAATTGGACCTACTGCTTAGCAGTAAAAATGGCTAGAATTAGTAGGTTTTTAAAATATTTTAAAGGTAGAGCAAAGAGAGATCACAGTTTGAGTGTGAGATGATTTGAGAATGATGCAAAGTTTTGTGATAGGAAAAGATGGAGTTATCTTGTCAGCTGAGATGAAGACAGCTGCAAGCAGCATATCTCTTTTAATCTGGGTTTCCCCAAAGGCAGAGGCTGAGACAAGGACCTGGGTGCAGATATTTTTATGGCAGGTGATCCCGAGAAGCTGGAGTGAGGGAATGAGATAGGCAATGGAGCTTGATACCAATAGGTACACTCAGAAGCACACAGAAGGCCTCCCAAATTTTTTTGTTTGAAATATGTAAGCATTTATCCACCAGCTCTCGGTTTCTGCTGTTGAGAGTTATCTCTAGAATCATTCACTTCTGGGTTGCTCCAGAGCACAAAATAAACAAACTCCTGTCACACTGGGAGAGGTACCAGGGTAAACGAAGAAAGGTGGGGCATCTATTTGAGAGGGGTCACTCAATTCAAAGTGAGATTGAGCTCACATAAAACCATTCATCAGAACTGAAAAGGGAACCCTCTTGCACTGTTGGTGGGAATGTGAACTGGTGCAGCCACTCTGGAAAACTGTGTGGAGGTTCCTCAAAGAGTTGAAAATAGACCTGCCCTACAACCCAGCAATTGCACTGTTGGGGATTTACCCCAAAGATACAGATGCAATGAAGCTCTGGGACACCTGCACCCCGATGTTTCTAGCAGCAATGTCCTCCATAGCCAAACTGTGGAAGGAGCCTCAGTGTCCATCGAAAGAGGAATGGATAAAGAAGATGTGGTTTATGTATACAATGGAATATTACTCAGCCATTAGAAATGACAAATACCCACCATTTGCTTCAACGTGGATGGAACTGGAGGGTATTATGCTGAGTGAAGTGAGTCAATCGGAGAAGGACAAACACTATATGTTCTCATTCATTTGGGGAATATAAATAATAGTGAAAGGGAATATAAGGGAAGGGAGAAGAAGTGTGTGGGAAATATCAGAAAGGGAGACAGAACATAAAGACTTCTAACTCTGGGAAAGGAACTAGGGGTGGTGGAAGGGGAGGAGGGCGCGTGGTGGGGATGAATGGGTGACGGGCACTGAGGGGGGATGAGCACTGGGTGTTATTCTGTATGTTGGCAAATTGAACACCAATAAAAATAAATTTATTATAAAAAAATCAGAGCAATTGCTACGCAACAGAGAACAGAAGTTCACTTATTGACACATTAAGTTTGATATTAGACATCTAAGGGGGGATGTCTGGTAGACATGGTATATTCAAGCCTAGACTTCAGGAGGAAAGTCGGGAATGGAGATATAAATTTAGAAACTGTCAGCATATAGGTGGTATTTATAGCCATAAAACTGGGTACAATCAATCACCAAGTGAATCTAAGGAGAGACAGAGAGAGTCAGGGTCAGAGAAACAGAGAGAGAATACAAATACTAAACTTCAGGATACTCCAAAAGTAAGATACTGGGGGAAAAAAGGAGTCAATAAAGAAAGCTAAGTAGTGACTAGTATAAACAAACAAATCTAGAGAATATGAGAATATAGTATCTTGGAGGCAAATGAAGAAACTGTACCAAGGACAAAAATGAGCAACTGTATCAATGATGCTGATAGGCCAAGGATAATAAGACTAAGAATTGTCACTGATGATCTCAATGAAAGTATTGGAGTCTTCCAATTTTTGTTGATGTCCTTTTCAGTGATCAAACATCTGTAAGTAGGCATTAATTTCTCTTCCCAGTGATTCTCAAACACTGGTCTGACAACCGGTACACTTCCAAAATAAAATTACCAGCAAGCAATGGCAAATTATAGGAAAAAGACATAATATTTTTTGGTTAATGTTAGGGTGATGATTTTTTCTCCATTTTAAAAATTAAAATAACCCCTCTTAAGTGAAATGAAGCTATTTTTTCCTAAAAACATAGTACATATATTTACCTATATTAATCCTATATTTAAAAGGTATATGAAAAAATAAAATAAAATATAAAATAAAATAAATAAAATAAAATAATAATAAAATAAAATAAAATAAAATAAAATAAAATAAAATAAGGTATATGTATACTATGCTATGAAATTCAAACTCTGGAATGAATGCTTCAGTCTACAAAACCTAGTGTCAGACAAAAGCAATTTTATTTAGTCAGGGAATATACAGGATAGCTGAAGGTACGAATAGCAAAACAGTATCTGTACCAGTGAGGACAACAGAGTTAGAAGGACAGAAATGCTAAACTTGTTGAAGGGTTCATTGCTACTAAAATTTGCTACAAAGCCACTGATAACAGTTTTCTGTTTGTTGTTTGTTTTTTTGTTTGTTTTTGTTTTTGTTTTTGTTTTTTACTTGCTGGAGTATCTTCATACTTCTCATTTCTGAACTGCTTGTTAAGATTCTGTTCACTCCATTCTATTTTGATTTTTTCCCCTCAATTATCCTAAAAACTCAAGGACTTAAGAATCTTAGTAAGTAGTTCTGTAATGACAGATAATTTTCCCCTTTCTTAGGTATACATTGCTTTTTCTAACTGCTTAAAATGGGTGCTTAGCTCAGCCTTTCTTCTTTAGATATAAGACTTTGCAGTATACATTTCTAAATTGCATATTTCAAAAGTGATGGGATACAGTATATGTTTATCATTCTGTTAATATTTTTTTAATTTTATTTATTTATTCATGAGAAACACAAAGAGACAGAAACAGAGACATAGGCAGAGGGAGAAGCAGGCTCCTCACAGGGAGCCCGATGTGGGATTCTATCCCTGAGCCGGGATCACACCCTGAGCCAAAGGCAGACGCTCAACCACTGAGCCACCCAGGCATCCCATCTGTTAATATTTTTATATTATGTTTTTGACCTATATATTTTTTATAAATGTGTTTTATTGACTTTTAGTTATTAATTTTTATTTTAATAGCATAGTACTAAGATAATGTGCATTTTGTGATATTAATTCTTTGGGATATATTAAAGCTTGCTTTCTTGCTTAATTTTTGGTCAACTTTCTGTGTGTGCTTGTAAAGAATGTATATTTTGCATCTACTGAATATTATAACACAGAAGTCCATTACATCACATTTAACAATTTTTAACAAATTTGCATCTGATTTTTTTATCTGCTTTTCTATCACGTGCTATCTAGATATTTCTAAATACCCATCTTCATGATGGATTTATTTTCCATTACCGCTTGATTATATTTTGCTTTACATATTTTCAGTCTTTGTTTTTGGATGCAAACACGTTTAGAATGATCATTATGAAGTGGTATTAATTCTTGTAATGCTTCTGCCTCTTAAGTCTATTTTGTAAGACTTTAAAAGGCTATAACTCATTTTCTTTTGCTATTATTAGAAATGATTTACTTTTTCTAAACTTTTACTTTCAAAACTGATCATTATGTCTTAAATGTGTCTTTTTTAGACAGCAAGAGGTTAGATTTTAGTTTTTTAATCCAGTCTAAAAATCTTATTTTTTTAAACTGTAGCATTTTATCCTTTTCTATTTATTGTAATTACAGATAATTTTGGATTTATCCTATCTTATGCTTATATTTGTTCTACTAGTTCTTTGTTTTTTCTTTTTTACTTTCTCTCATATTGATTAACCATTTTTTCTCACTCAGTTTTTTCTCTACGTTTATATTATACACTAGTGTTACACACTACTGTAATTATAACACATTATACACTATATTATAATAAATAATATTTTAGTTCCTTTGATAAATGTTTTGTTTATCCTATCATTCAGATATTAGAGGAGAAAGGGTAAAACTAAACTGCAAGAGGTATTTATTTATATGAATGATCTAGGAAAATCCTAAAAATAAACTCATTCTAATGGAAAGAAGTCTAATTTATAGGAAAAAAATAAGATTATAAAGACAATTTGACAAATTCAGTGAAAGGTCTGAGTAATATATAAGGCTCCTAAGTTTCAAGAAGTATGCATTCAGAAATCTTTGTGAATATGCAAATTCACAAATAATTTGAGCATACAATTTACTATTACAAAATGCAACTAGATATAAACACAGAATGTAAGTTCAATGGGGGTAGAAATTTTTGCGTCTTATTCACTACTATACCCCTAGTTACCAGAATAATGCCAGCACACGTGCATATATGTTGATTGAATGAATGGTCCAAACATTTTAAGAAACCTCAAATCCTCAATGATTGATAAATGCAGGATTATGTTAAATACTTTCCATCAGTCCCACCAAATCTACTCTACAAACTTGAGCCTACTCTGTGCATCAGGAGGTGGACCTTTATTGAGTCTATCAAAAGTTGTTCTCACTCTTCAGCTTCAATTAAGGCTAAACCAATGACAGGCCTCATCAGGAAACCAGATGGTAGGATAGATATTTCCCTGGCTCCATCTCTTTTAATTTGCTGTGGGTTGGCTACACCTCTTCTCTAAAGGCCACCACCCTGTAGGTTAGTCACTACCCTCTTTAGGTTCAAGTACCCACTCCCATTCCTTGGCACTTGGACTTATGAGTGGTAATAGTCTCCACTTTTGCTTGCCCTGGGGTCCCAAACCCCATTGCTTGCTTGTTTCTGTAAACTTGTCTTCACCATTGCAAATATTATTTTTTCCTTTCTCTCCCTTCAGTTATTTGAATGTGCCATCTTCTTCTCCTTCTCTACCTCTCACAAAGACTAAATTGAAGAGATCACAACAAATATGATTCGAGCATCTACTGAAACAGTTTCATGAGTTACCTGGTCTTGATACTCTAAAGACAGCATGGTAGACTCATTCAAAAAAGAAACTGATTGACACTGAGTCTGATATGCTATGACTTAATTTATGTGAAGCTCATATCTTCTAGCTAAGATCCATTTAGTTTTTAGACTTATATATATTCTCTTTATCACAATCATCTATGTTTTAAAGCCATTTTTCAACATAAACACATAGTCCAAGAAAATTCTGTTGTTATTGTTTTATCCCTTTTCATGAGCTGTTGCCAACATAGTGATAAGGTGGAACAATAAAGCTGAGTTGAGAGGTGAGTACCTAAACACTCCCAAACCCTAGCCTCTCTCTACCTCTAAGACTTCTATCTCAGCAATATTACACATTATTATATATCACAGACCTTCAGAGTTGATCACAAACAGGCTAAATTATGAATATATTGGTAATAAATGCAAAAGGCCTTGTATACTATTTTGTGAACCAATTTGTAATCTTCTGGCTGCTATGGCCTATAAGATAGTATCATAGGATGAATTAGTAAAGCACTACATCCCTTCATAATGACAGCAAATTGGGACGCCTGGGTGGCTCAGTGGTTGAGACTCTGCCTTTGGCTCAGGGCATGATCCTGCAGTCCTGGGATCAAGTCCCACATTGGACTCCCCGCAGGGACCGTGCTTCTTCCTCTTCCTGTGTCTCTGCATCTCTCTCTCTCTCTCTCTCTCTCTCTGTGTGTGTGTGTGTGTGTGTGTGTCTCTCATGAATAAATAAATAATAAAATCTTTTTAAAAAATAATAAAGACAACAAATTACTGAGGCAGGTCCTGTTTTTATCCCTGTTTCGGATAAAGTAACAGAAACGCAGTTAAGTAAATTATCCAAGTTCACAGAGCTGTTAAGTGCTACAGCTGGGATTTAAATAAGGAGTCTGGCAGCTCCAGAGTTCATACTTTTAATTCCAAACTCTCAAGTAATTAAATGGAAGTATGGACCAATGGTTATTAGTTGTAAGCCAATAGACAGATTAATCCTCCATCGAATCCCTGATAAAGATTAAATGACTCCTTGAATGTCCTTTTCAGACACCATATTCACATATGTAAAACAGATAATAAAACTGCCAAGTCATGGAATTGTTGTGACTGATCAAATTAAATAAGAAAATGAATGTAATGTTATTCCTGAGATAGTAAAGTAAATCATCTCTTTCTTTCACATTGTAATAATAATCTATACAATTCACATGTAAGAGACTTTTTTTTAATCTCTCCAATTTTTATACCAAAAATATATATGTTAAAATACAAATTTCAAACAGGCCACATGGCAAAACATCTTTCTCAGACTCCCCAGAGGTGGAAAAGCAAATTTTCCTCAGATTTTCCTGATGAGAAATTTGAATATCCCTTAAAGAATTCCAATGCGTTGGGTGGTATTCTCAGGACAGTTCCTCCATGGTCATGCTCTTCTCAAAAGACTAGATGCTCAAGCAGTCCATAACATCATAGGAAATTTATTATCTTTTTTGGCAACATATTGTTTCCCATCCAGTTTTACCTTGTAGGCAAGACTTAAGGTGAAACCCAGGATCTTACTAGAATACAGTGATGGCAAATATGATGAATTCTCATGGATAAAGGCTGAAGAAATTTACAGGCAAACAAATTCAATGTTCTATTTACTTCCAAGGTGTATTAACAGTTGTTGTTGCCCCAGTTCTCCAATGGATAGCTAGTATGGGTAGAGTGGGAGAGTAACAAGAGCATGCAACACTGATGATTTTCCTTATGGCTCACTGCTAATCAAAACATGTCTTATACTGGCCGTTAGCCCACTAAAGTATGTCAATGTTCTTACAATCACACAACTATATGTGTTTTAATTCCTATCTTACAACGGAGTTTCAGAATAAATATGATACATATTTTTAGAATATCAACTGTATTTGATAGTCAATTAAAATACAATTTCTTTCTTAAAACACAAAAATATTATAGACATGACTTAAAAGTCACATTAATTTTTATGAAAAAATACAAAATTTCAAAGAAATTTGACTCTTGTTTTAGGCTTGAAACAGACCCCATGATGTCTAAGCTACTCATTTATCTATTATGATATTGTTAATAGCAGTTTAGTGAAAACTAACAGTATCATTCTACAAAGCAGATAATAATGCTTTGGATTAGTTATGGATTGTTAGGAGGTTTGCCATTGAAATATTTCTCTAAATCTATATAATTCTGTGGCTTTCTTATATATGTCTCACTACCTAACATATAAAAGAGACTTTGTATAGTTAAACACCCAGAAGACATGAAGTTTTTAATTCAAAATGATGAGGTAGGTGGAGTAGAGGAGGCAACCTCAAGAGTAGAGAGCAAAGAGCTGATTCAGATATCTTGGACGTTAATATCAAGACAGTGGTGAAGTGCAGGTTCTGTAATGCAAAGGAATCAAGAATGAGAACTCTATTTTAACATGTATTTTAGGCCTAAACTATTTCCTATCTGTATACACACACACAGACACATGTGTACACATGTGTACACACACACACACAGTCACTAAATACTGCAGAATTAAAAACCCAAAAGTAAAAAATCAAGGCTAAAATATTCTCTGAAGTTTTATGACTAGATGATGAATAATATAATAAGCATCCATCCTGAAATAGTTCTACCATATGGCCTCTTTATCCTCATGTCAAATATTGGCCTTAGAAATCAAAACATCAGATGTTACTGTGAAAACAGGTATAACCTTGGAGTAATAGTCCAGCAAATTAATACTTCTATAGTTTCAAATTTTTAACTTAATCAATAACATAAGCTAAAATTTTGTTCATATTTTACATACTATTACTTGGTGCTGTTTTAAAGACTTAAAGATTTTATTTTAACTCCACCAGCATTAGTCTGGAAAGCTTTAAATTATTTGATATACATAATTGAGGTTAACTTGTTAATTTTTTCTTGAAGAAAAGCTCTAGTATCTTATTTCCCTGTGGTTTAAAGAGTTATCAGCCCTGAGAATTTTTTAAGCCCTTGAAATTTGAAAAGTGACATCCCTTTATTATCATCATTAACAAAACTGTAATTTGTAGGTGAGAATATTCTCTAAGTGGTTTCTCCGTACTTGTAGCACTAGTTAATGAGATTGGTCAAAGGTTTAATTTACTTCTGTGACATAATTCTTCTAATTCAAGTTCTGTGACCAAAGAATTATAGAAGCCTGAAAGTCTCTTGTTTTTCTTTGTTTCATTGTTTTCTGCAAAATACACACACACACACACACACACACACACACACTCACACCCCGTTTCTCCCTATTATTAAGCTCTTCTTGTTCTATTCTGCTCATAATAGATTTCAAACTCTATTCAAGTGATCACTCTTTAGCACAAGAATTTTTAAGAGGAAAATAACCTCCAAATTTTAACTTTGCTATTATTTCCTAAAGAGGCAATACAGTATCAGATTCAATTTATTTAATCATGCCTTCTCTAACTCACTGAAACATTAATACCTCTAATAGAAGGTACAGGATGTATTTTTCCAAAGTAGACCTTTCAACACTAGACTGTTGGATGTCAAGACTGTTAAGTAGCTGTCCTTTCAAGATTAAAACTTTCTGTTCTTGTTCATGTAACATTTTATGAGTTTTATTTTATCTAACTTTTAAAAACATACTCATCATGTACATGCTGTTATTAAAGAGCTTTAGGCTCAGAAGCAATGTAATGTTTAACATTCTACTTAGAGAGCTATATAACTTGCAAATAAATAATTTCAGATAATAAGTATTATGAATAAAATCAAATTAAGTGGTATTCTAGTGAGTGATAGAGTACGAATGGCTTAGGGAAGGTCTTTCTGAAAAACTTTTGAACTGATCCAAACAAGGCTTCAGCCATGCAAGGATCTCAGAGAATTGTGGTCTAGGCAGAAAGAAAAGAATGAGCAGGACCAAGGAATAGAAAACAAGCCAGTTGAGTGAAGGCAAGTTGAGACTGATAAGATACTAAGAAATAACACCAGGTCCGAGAACATTTAGGACTTGGATTTTATGTGCTGAGACAAGACATTGGAATATTCTAGGCAGGGTAATGTCATGATCTTTTTTTTTTTTTCAAAGAAATTACTCTGGGTTTTAACATTTCCCACATTTGAAAATGTACGTGAGAGGGCAAAAGTTGAAGGAGCCAGCAGTCTTCTGGGGGTGGGGGGGGAACTGTGGTAGGCTCTAGCAGGACCATCATCTAAGATCATGCTTTCCAAAACCAATGCTACATTATACTCCCTCAGGAATTTTTAGACTTTTTAAAAATACAGATTTCCAGGCCTCACTCTTTATAAAGCTTCTGATTCAGGGGCCTAATGTTGACGCCAAGAATCTATACTTTAAAAATCTCCCCAAATATTTCTAATGTACATTCATGCCTAATAACCCTTGACCTTACTAAACCATACAGATCTGAAAACAAGTTCAGAAAATAATCTTAAGTAGCAAATAAAATTTCAATATAAGAAAACTGCAATAAATAGATATCTTAAAATATTTTTTTTGCACAATTATCTGTCACTATACTGAAGAGAATCAGCATTTTTTTTTAAACAGATGAGAACACAGGTACTTAAATAACCCCTTTGCTATTCTGTTGTTCACTGACCTGCCGATTTCTCTTGTATCCCTCAGCCTCTCTTACTGCTAGTTAATATATTTGCTGCTTGGCACACACAATCTGTATAGAAAAGTACCAAACAATTTAGGTTTCTATTGACCTCTAACCTAATGTTCAATCTGAATGCTATTGCATTTCTGACAGATTTCTTCGATCTTTCTTTATACAATCCTTTAGCATGTGCATTCTAACGATGGCCTCTCTTGGTTACTATAGCAGCTAATAACTTTCCTGTTCCTGTAATTAATTCTGAAGCACAGCAATGGGATTTGCCTAATGTAGCTGATCTGGCCAATTGTGTTTAATATTCCTTCCTTTTCTGATAAACTCAGCAGTGTAACTATGAACTTGCCTCAACCTAACCTATATTCACCCTCCTTGGCTGACCAGACCTCGGGGTAAATTGAAAGGATTATGTTGGATATTATAACCCCAAAAGATAACTTATAAAGTGGCTGTTTTCTCTCAGCCTAAGTGGTGACCCTCATAAGCACCCCAGGAGCTAACACAACATTATTTTTAGATGTGACAAAAGAGTAAGAACCACTTGACTACACATGTGTTGCTTTATATCCCCTTACTCTAATTCACCAGCCCAGGCATAGTTCTCTTGCTGAAATTCCAAAACAGATTTTGTACTGCTTTTGCAACAGAGTTTTTCCACTTTTTCATATTGACAAGGTTTATTAGACACTTTTCAAGTGGGTGGATCTGTGCCATGGACAATGGTGGCTTCTCTCAGTCTAGCACCTAT
This sequence comes from Canis lupus dingo, assembly GCF_003254725.2. NCBI lineage: Eukaryota > Metazoa > Chordata > Mammalia > Carnivora > Canidae > Canis > Canis lupus. Next base: position 71,189,768 of record NC_064249.1, read on the forward strand.
GACAGCCTCTCCCATTGTCGATGACCACCACCTTTCACACAGGAGTGGCAAGTCTGTGTGAGTCTAAAGGAAGATTATAATTTATCTGGGCACCTCATAGCAATGGCTTTGATTATACAAGCTTTCCTTGAAATAGTACAGAGGTTTGACCTGCACAGATACACTTCATCTCTCTCTGTATACCCAAGAAAAAGGGTGGTTGTTCAGTTTAGTGTGAACAGCTGGATGCCAACAGTGCCTGGTCCAGTTCTAACATCTGGTAAGTGCTGCTTTCCTCAGGCATGTCCCAAGAACATGTAGACCTTCCTAAAAATAGCAGCTAGTGAAACTTCTCCCTCACTCATAGAGCAACAGTTTTCAGCTGGGGTTGTATTACCTCCTAATGGACATTTTGGAAATGTGTAGGAGTGGTTTTGATGATTGCAAAGGTCAGAGGGCACTGTGGCACTTAGTGAGAGATAGGGGGGAGAGACAAGTATTCTCTATAACCTGCAATATTAAAAGTGCTCTAGCACAATGAAAAATTGTTCCATGTCCTGCACTACTCTTGAATGTCCTACAGAACAATTAGTATAAATGAAAAATCTCTGTAAGTTTCTGAGGATTTTTTGCACGGTTTCAATATAAACTGAATTATGCAGGGATACAACTACAAAGTAAAATAAGGAAAAATATTATCTTTGATTTGTTGGAAACTCTGCATAGTTATTAATTATTTCATAAAATCATCTCACTGTTAACTATTCTACTTCTGGTATTTCAATCAACTCTATCAGTCTCACCTTGGAGCTATACCATTCACAATGATTCTATGTATGAGAAATATCATGTAGCTACTTCACTATGCTTTCTAGAGTGGTATGCCTAAGCAGTTGCATATTAAAATATGCATTTCATTATGACTATCTTTCCTTGGATTTTCCCTTTACATTAAAATATATTAATTTTTAAGAATATTCCATATGTGAGTAAGCTATATATTATCTATGGATTTTATTTCAGAAGGACTCAATGGTAGTAATATAGTAATATAGTAAAACACTATAAAAAGGAAATTTTGTCTGATAAAATCAGTAACCTCTTCCTAGGTGTTAGACTTTTTTCAGATAGGCTTTATTTATAATAACCTGCCTGAGGATACCACACTTAAAGCCCAGTCTGCCCCCTACCAAACACTTCTAGTGTAAAAACCTATTTGTAACATAACATTCTTATTCCAAATATAATAACAACTCTTATTAACTGAACACCTATTATGTACCAGGCACTGCACTATATACTTTTCATATATTACATCTAACCCTCAAATCTCAGGGGAAGTAGTAATTATCATTAGCTATGTTTTACAAGCAAGAGAATTGATATAAAGCAAAAATTAAATAACTTGACTGAGGTCACACCATTTGTAAGGACTTTGACTCAAATGGATCAAATTCCAGTGTCAATGACTTTCCAAAGATGGAGATGGACAGAATTCAAAACTGGAAAGGCAGAGAAGTAGGTAAGTAGCTAGGCACAGTCATGGTCATTTTGGCTAAGTTAACTGTACAAAGGTGAAATCAAACAACAAACAGGACTACTTACCATCTACTGCCATCCTCCCTAGTCCTTCATCTTGACATTTGGACCCTCACTTAAGCCCCAGCAAGTTCCCACTCTCCTCAGACTCCAAGCAACTGCACTTTAAAAGGAAGGCTAATCTGAACTGAAATTTGCTATACATATAAAACACACATTAAATTTCAAAGACTTAGGGAAAAAGAATATAAACTATCTCACTAATAATTTTATATATAATACAAAAGTTCTCATGATCACATTTTTTATACATTGGGTTAAAATATACTATTGAAATTAATTTCACCTATTTCTTATTATGTTTCTAAGGAGGTTTTTCTTTAAATGTTAAACTATACATATTTGGGCAGCCTTGGTGGCTCACCAGTTTAGCGCCACCTTCAGCCCAGGACGTGATCCTGGAGACCCTGGATCAAGTCCCACGTCAGGCTCCCTGCATGGGGCCTGCTTCTCCCTCTGCCTGTGTCTGGGCCTCTCTCCCTGTGTGTGTCTCTCATGAGTAAATAAATAAAATCTTTTAAAAAATAAAATAAACTATACATATTTGGCTCATATCACATTAGACAGAGCTGAGATGGATGGTTTTCGTATAATTGAGTATCCCTCTCCTGTACAACAGAAATCTGCAGAAGCTTGGGGCCTTGGGCAAGTGTTACTGGCATGGCTGTTCAGGTTGCTGGAAGCAGCAGGAGAAAATAGTGTGGGTGTGTGGTGAGGGGAGGGTCAGCAGATGTTCCTGCACATTCCATCACGTCATTTGGGTCACTTGGATAGTAGGAACCACATGCTCATTTACTATTTATTACCATTATTTTTATCCCATATGCTTCACACAACTGCCAACACATGGGAGCAGCAGGCAAAATCTGGAACAGAAGCTGTGTTTGAATACACGTGTAAAAACCAGTCAAAATATTTAATGTGTTACCTAAATAAGTTACTGTTTATATTTACTAACAGTGAGGAAGAAAATAAGTGACTTGTAGGTCTACCAAAATGAGACAAATAGTCTTAGCTCATTACAAATGGAAAACACTAGAATTAGGTTAAATATAAATTCAAGGCAGGGAAATCAAGTCCAGAGATCTCTCAAGATCAGTGCCCCTAACAATCAGACTCCCAACTTCTATCTATAATAGTTTAAAGAAAAAGAAAAGAAAACTGAGTTCATTGAAGTTGACTATAGTGTGACCAATCACAATGATTTTACCTCACACTTACTAACTGAACAAAATGTCAAGAAAAAAAAGAACCTATAGACAAAGCATATGTATCACTTCAATGTCTGTTAATAGAAGAATTATTCATTACTTATGATATACCTTATTATGAAATATTATGCATTTTGGAAAGGAAGAAAAGAAGGAAGCTAGCTTTGGTTCTAGATATCCAAAAGTATTATTGTCTGTAATAGTTTCCTCCCATCCCATTTCGTAGCCCTTAGAGAAAATCAACATATTCTGATTAACAAGATCTGGCCTTGCCAGAAAGAGCAAAGAAGAGTTTCTAATTATTTTGTGGATGACAGTGTGAAGCAACTGTTGTAACAACTTGGCTCAGGTCTCTAAGCTCATTACTGGGCACGTGCCCCTGAGGACCATTTGAGAGTATACTCAGCTGAGCCAGCCAAATTGCAGGGGAACTACAAAGTCCTTACCACATCATTTTTTTTCTGGAAGAAACTAAGCAAAATGAAAACACATTTCAGAGATTGCTTAGTTTTCAACTCAAATGTGATCAAATCTGAAAAATTGATTCTGGAGCCCACACAGAAAGGAGAGTTAGTTCATCACTCATTTTCCTTTACTCCTTAACTAATGACACTTACCTCTTCCTGTCACATAATTAGGCACATATATCTGTCTTCCCAACCAGACTATAAACTCTGTGAGTGCAAGGAATATATCTTTAGCTTCCCTAGTCCCTGACATATGTGAACAATAGGTTTTTATAGTATTGGATTTAATCCCTCAATTGTTCCAAAGAGCAGCAGCAAGAGGATGCATCAGCAAAAGTACATTGGACTGAACAATTGGCAGAGCTGATTTATAATCTGGACTCTACCACTTAATCTCTTCTGAGTTCAGCCACATCCTCTGTAAAGCAAGAGGACTAAGCTAGCCTATCTTCAAGGTCCATTTCCCTTTAACCTTTTATGGTTCTGCTCATCTTTGCTCTAAAAAATGTGAAATTCTCCATTTTGTTATCTAAGATAAAGCAAATTTTTCTAACAAAGACCTAAAATATAAATGTTGCTAACTATGTTTTCATTATTTTCTGGAAAGTCTAGATCAGATTTTTAACTACTTTCAGGAAGTCTGTATCAAATTCTATCAACTCAGTTTGAGATTTCATCTAGTAAATTGCAGACTGACTTTTTTATTTTATTTTATTTTATTTTATTTTATTTTATTTTATTTTATTAAAACCCTCTGTATGCTAGTTTATTTGGGACTAGGCACGTGTGAGAGAGAGTAAAGAGAGAGGGTGGGTAGAGAGGGAGGGAGGGAGGGAAAGAGGGAGGAAGGAAGGAAGGAAAGAAGGAAGAACAAAGGAAGGACAGAAGGGAAGAAGGAAGGAGGAACAAAGAAGGAAGGACAGAAGGAAGGAGAGAGGAAGGGAAGGAGAGGTCTCTTAAAAAGATGTAATCTCCTTTTGAGCAGGTGTCATATCTTTTTTCCTTTGGAACCACTGATTATCCAGGCCCTATTGCATATAAGATGGTTCTTGACAAATAATACATGCTTATTAAATGTTTAAGGAATAAATGTGTAAATAAATAAACATGTGAATAAGTAAATATATGACTTTTTAAAGATTTGTTTATTCGTGAGAGACACACAGAGAGAGAGAGAGAGGCAGAGACATAGGCAGAGGGAGAAGCAGGCTCCCCTAGGATCACAACCTGAGCCAAGGCAGACACTAAACCACTGAGCCACCCAGGCATCCCATGACTAGAGTTTTTGAAAACTATTACCAAAAATAAATGAACTAGGGGTGGTAAACGAACTAGGGGTGGTGGAAGGAGAGGAGGGAAGGGGGTGGGGGTGACTGGGTGGCAGGCACTGAGCGGGGCACTTGACGGGATGAGCACTGGGTGTTATTCTGTATGTTGGCAAATTGAACACCAATAAAAAATAAATTTATTATTAAAAAAATATCTTTGCAGAATTGCATGGAAACAGTATTAATTTGTATATATCCTGGATTTGGGTTTTTCCTATAAATCCTAGATACCTAGGTCAAAAAAAGGGAGGAACTTCCACTAAATATAAAAGGAATGGATAACTGCACAGTCAGGAAAGCCAGAGGAAAACTGAAGTGCCATCATTATCCAGATACACCATAGCGACTGACCTGAAAGAACTAAAGCATGCCAAACTCCCCAGATTAATTCTCAGCAGAGACTACCCAGACCTCAAATCCACCTTCAGAATCTCACTATGAAATGCAAAATTATATTTGATTAATCTCCAGTGCCAACTGACAGTCATCTCTAACACACTAAAAAAAGAGTTGGGGATTATGATTTCATGACTTTCTAAAATTACTGGTACCTTCCTGACTTACTTTTAATTGTTGGTGACTGCAATATATTTTTATTTAATATTTAGATTTTGAAAAAAAACAAGCAGACACAGATTTCTTTCATTAAGACAAAACAAGTAAAAAACAAAACTTAGGGAGAGAGAAACTTCAGTAAGTAGCATGGGAAATGACAAATTTAATAGAGGAGGACTACTGAGCCAAATCCTATTCCAGGAAAAAATATGGTGTAAAGGATAGTTTGGGACTGAGAAGGAGCCCTAGAGTTTAAATGGCAGTAAATCTACTTAGCTTCTAGCACCATGCTGAAATACAAAGAAAGAACTCACCAACTGTAGAGTATAATACTATGAAGTATAAATACTTGAAGTACCTGAGGATGTGTTGTGGAAATAATTATGACACAAGTCATCAGCACACAAAAAAAGGAAAAAAAGTTTCTAATACTTTCATCCACTCATCTTCTTAAAAGCCTGGCAAACAAGGAGGAACTAAAATAATAATGATACTAAGGTAGAATTATAAAGTTGTTCTGATGATTTTCAAGACTTGCTATTCAAAAGAAAATCTTATATATCGATTAAAGTTTTATTTTTAGAAAATAATAAAGCATTAACTAGAATTAATATGGAAATACAAATGATCAAAAATTTCCACCCCCCAAAAAAATTTCCCCTTCATCAAATTGTAAAATCTTTCTTATGGTAGGCAGTCTCCAAAACGATTCCCAATTATTATTACCATCCAGTATACCTGTCCCTGTGATCTCCCCTACCACATTGAATAAAGGTGATCTGTGTAACCATGGGATATTGCAGAAATAATGAGTATGACTTTTTTGGGTGAAGAACAAGGCCTTCTCCCCAGTGTAGGCAAACAGAGATCTGAGAATGTGGCAGAAATAAGGGGGAAAAAATCTAGCATCACAGTCCCCACCCTAAGTACAAAGTAACACAAAAGGAATTTGAAGCTGTTGGTACAGTGAAAATAGTCACAGCACAACAAAATCCGAAACCAGTAAAATTCCTGACACAAATAGCCAGCAGAAAAAGCATGCTGACTAGCTAGATAAAAAATCCTCAGTCTCTACATATTGTTCAGCACTCAATCAAAAGCAACCAGCAAGATGATGGATTTAAATCCATCCATATCAAAGATTATATTAATTGTAAATGGTGAAAACATACCAATAAAAATAAAGAAATGATCATACCAAATAAATACTTGAGGCCCAATTATATGCTATCTACAAGAAATCCATTTTTAACTATATAAACATAGATTAAAAGTAAAAGAACAAAAAATGATATATCATGTAAACACTAATTAAAAGAAAACAGGAATGGCTATATTAATACAAGAAGAAGTAGACTTCAGATATAAAAATACTGGCAAGGGATTAAAAGCACATTGCAAAGAAAAGAAAAAATTACATAATAATTAAGAAGTCAATTCACCAAGAAGAAATAGCCATCTAAATTTGTAGGCACCTTACAGAGTATCACAATACATGAAAAATAATTTGAAAGAACTAGAAAATTATTTTCAGGTACACATAAAACACTCAACAATATAGATCATATCTAAGACCATAAACCAAGCACCAGAAATTTAAAGTAATTGAAATCATACAGCATGTGTTCTCTAAATTACATGAAATCAAACTGGAAATCAGTTTCAGAAAGACATCTGAAATTTCCCCTAATATTTGGAAATTAAGCTTAAATATCTATGTCAAAGCAACAGAAGTCACAAAGGAAATTAGAAAATATTTTGAATTGAATGAAAATGACAACACACTATATCAAATTTGAAACGCAGCCAAAGCAGAGCTTGAAGGGAAATTTATAGTGTTATTTACACTACAGAAAAATGTCTTGGGGTGCCTGGATGGCTCAGTCACTTAAGCATTGGACTCTTTATTTAAGCTCAGTTCATTATCTCAGGTCAGGGGACTGAGCCCCACATGGGCTCCTTGCTCAGTGAGGAGTCTGTTTAAGATTTTCTCCCTTGCTCTCTGCCCCTCCTTCTCTGCCCCTCCCCCCACTCATGCACACATGCTTGCTCTCTAAAGTAAATCTGAAAAAAAAAATTAAGTCTTAATTAATTATGTAAACTTCTTAAATATTTTAAAAGAAGAGTCCAAAATGATAGCAAAGGAAGACCCTAATCTCATCTTCTCCCACGGATCTATACCTACATATAGAGTAGGTCCTCCTCAAGAAAAACTGAGGGCTGATTGAACAGCTTCTGCACAGCAAAAGATAGAAGGATCACAAAGAAAACATGAGAGATGGAGACATTGCAATGAGAGGAACCCCATCCCTAATGCTACAGACTGCAGTAAGGAGGAATATCAATGAGGGGTCCACCATGTGCAGATCCATCCAACCTGGGAACAGAAAAAAAAAGCAGACCCCCCCCCCAAATTTGTATTTAAATTCTATTTAGTTAGCATACATTGCAATGTTGGTTTCAGGAACAGAATTCGGTGATTCATCACTTACATACAATGCTCATCATATCAAGCACCCTCCTTAAAATCCCATCTAACCCAACCCACCCTATTTCCCTCCATCACCCCTCAGTTTGTTCTCTAAGAGTCTCTTACAGTTTGTTCCCCCCCACCCCCACTTTTTTCCCCAAAAAGCAGCAGTTTAAAAGACAACTAGACCATAAGTAATGGAAACCCATTAGTCAATCCTAGAGCATTTACCAAATAGTGGGGAATCTGCTGGAATTCTCTCCAGGGTTGGAAATGCTGATGAGTGCCATTATTTATGTTTCCCCTCCATCTTGACAGTACAGATGGGAGTAGGATCTAAGCACTCCACCTGGCTTGTTTAGTGAGATCTGGGCCCCTAGCATATCTGAATTCCAGCTGTCCCCCCAAGACATCTCCTCCCACTTGTGCCCATTTCAGCTCCATCTGTCCCATGAGGATCACTCTAACATGGAGCAACCTGGGAGTTCCTAGTCTGCACCTATTTTGTCTCCCACCACCCACCAGTGGCCCTAGTGTAGAGTGCACAAGACCCCCCACCTCACACCCACTCTACCTCTAGCCATCCCACCAAGATAGCCTTGATGCAGAGTACCTGGGACCTCCCAGCCCATGCCCACTATAGCTCTAGCCAGCCAACCTAAGACACATAAGTCTATCAGGTCACTCCTTTGAGACTGGGAGAAGTGGCTCTCTCGCCTAATTCATAGAAACAAACACAGAAAACCAAACAAAATGAGATGTAGAGGAATATGCATTAAGCAAAAAGAACTTCAGAAAAAGAACTCCCTGAAACAGATTAGCAATCTACCTAATAAAGAGTTTGAATAATGGTCATTACTATTAATGGTAAAGATGCTCATCAGACTAGAAAGAGTATATAAACTCAATGAGAACTTCAACCACAAGACAGAAAATACAAAAAAAAAAAAAAAACAGAGTTGAAGAATAGAATAACTAAAATAAAAACAAACTAGAAGAAATCAACAGCAAATTAGAGGATCCAAAAGAACAGAAAACAGGGTGATGGAAAGGACCCAAGCTGAAGAGCAAAATGAAAAAAAAAATGTAATGGGGGGAGGCTTTGGGACCTCTGAGACAACATCAAGCATACTAACATTTGTATTATAGGGATCCTAGAAGAATAAAAGAAATATAAAGGGGTAGAAACTAATTTGAAGGAAATAATAGCTGAAAACTTCCTATCTGAGAAGGGCAACAAACATCCAGGCCCAGGAAGCACAGAGAACCTCAAACAAGATGAACCCAAGGAGGTCCACACCAAGACACATAATAATTAAAATGGCAAAAGTTAAAGATAAGGAGATAAACTTAAAAGCAGCAAAAGAGAAAAACACAAGGGAAACTGCATGAGGCGATCAGCTGTTTTTTCAGCAGAAACTTTGCAGACCAGCAGAATGGCATAATATGGTCAGAGGGCTAAAAGATAAAAACCTACAACAAAGAACACTCTACCCAACAAGGTTATCATTCAGAATTGAAGAAGAGATTAAAAAAAAAAAAAAAGTTTCCCAGGCAAACAAAAGTTAAAGGAGCTCTTCACCACTAAACCAGCCTTACAAGAAATGTTAAAGGTACTTTCTTAGTGGGAAAGAAAAGAAATGTTAAAGGTACTTTCTTAGTGGGAAAGAAAACTGTTTAAAAGTTTGCTGAGGGACCTTAAGAGAAATTTAGTATCATTGCAGGAAAGAAGAAAATAAAAAAGGAAAAAATTTCACTTGTAAAAGCAAATATGTAAGACATTGGTGAATCACCTATAACTGTACTGTGAAGGTTAAAGTATAAAAGTAGTAAAATCAATTTTATCTAAAAAACTAGTTCAGGGATTCACAAAATAAAAAGATGCAAAATATGACATCATATATAAAATGTGGGTTGGGGAGTAAAAAATTGTGCTTTTAGAATGTGTTCAAAATTAAGAGACCATCAACCTAATCGAGTACTATATACTTAGCATGCTATATATGAACCTCATGATAACCACAATCAAAAACCTGTAATAGATGAATGAATGAATGAATGAATGAATGAATGAATCCAAACATAACAACACAAAAGAAAATCATCAATCAAAAGGGAAGGGAGCAAGAGAAAAAGAAAGGTGCAAAGAACTACAAAAAACACCCTGAAGACAATTAACAAAATAGCAATAAGTACATATCTATCAAAATTGCTTTAAATGCAAAGGGTCTAAATGCTCAAAAGACAAAAGGTGACTAAATAAATAAAAAAGCAAAACCTACTGACTAAAAGTGAATGGGTAGAAAAAGATACTCCAGGCTAGAAGTGAAACAAAGTGGGACACCTGGGTGGCTCAGCAGTTTAGTGCCTGCCTTCCACCCAGGGCATGATCCTGGAGTCCTGGGATCGAGTCCCACATCGGGCTCCCTGCAGGGAGCCTGCTTCTCCCTCTGCCTGTGTCTCTTTCTCTCTCTCTCCATCTCTCATGAATAAATGAATAAAATCTTTAAAAAAGAAAAAACATAGAAGTGAAACAAAGCAAAACAAGCCAGTGAAGCAATACTTATATCAGACAAAATAGTCTTTAAAGCAAAGACTATAACCAGGGACAAAGTAGGGTGTTACATAATAAAGTGACCAATCCAACAAGATGAAATAACAATTATAAATGTCTGTGTACCCAATATAGGAGCACCTAATTATAAAAAGGGAATATTAACAAACATAAAGGGAGAAACTGATTGTAATACAATAATAGTAGGAGACTATAACATTTCACTTACATCAATGGGATAGATCATCTGGACAGAAAATCAGAAACAGTGGCTTTGAATGATCACACATGGGGTGATGTTCTGCCTATGGTAAAGTACCTACCGTTTTATACCCTTACTAAAAGTGCAATCCCAAAGAATCGTGAAACACAGTCCTAAATATTTCTGAGAATTTATGTTTTGGTCTAAACCTTCATTTTGAAAATTTATTTTTTGTATATATTTATGGCTCATCTAAAATTTTTAAATTCAAATCCCATTACATGAACATGAAACCCTGGTGAATTACTTGTTTTCTACTTAATCTCCTGATTCCGATTGTATTATTATACCATCTTCTAAAGAATGAGAATTTTTTCACAGAAGAAGCTTCATTAGTTCAACTTGCCATGATATGGCTGATGTTTGAACTTTCTGTTTTTGATTTGACAATTTAGGAACCAAAATGGTTCCTAATTTGGGAAGTGTGGGTTTAATATATCTGCTATGCATCAATTGGACTGGGCTGAATTTAGCTGATATTGTGGGAGTTCCTTAATAATTCAGCATTTCTATAAACGTATCCTCCTGCCAAGTGATGTTCTCATACATTTGCACAGCACTTTTGGCCTCTCCAGTAAATTGAACATAATGAAAACTGGTAGTGTTACAAATTGTCTCTTTGTGGTGATACATGGAGGAATTGCCCATAAATTGTGATCTATTATCTATAACAAGTTCTTCTAAAATTTCCTTATGAGCAAAACAGATTGTTAAACTCTCAAATGACACTCCAACCTGGATAAAGGGTGATTTTTTTTTCTCCCCATAGAGTTCAGCAGATGTTTAACATGAAGAAGTATATGGAATAACTAATCCCTCCAAAATGTGCTGTCATTTAGCATTGCTAGTACTGTTTAAAAGTTTGCTGAGGGACCTTAAGAGAAATTTAGTATCATTGCAGGAAAAACAGCCCAAACTGGCAGTAGGAGCCTTTCCATCAACTATATAATAGCACCAGTTCTTAGAGGCCAAATGATTCCATAGACCATCCAGTATCTTGACAAAAGGTCAAGTCTTCATTACCTGCGGCAACAATTTGGTGCATCAGAGGGAGGGCTTCCCTGTGAAAAATCTTCCCATTTAAGCTCAGCAAACTTGTTTCATTCAGGACCAGACAGTAAGTATTTTAGTCTGAGTGGGCCATATAGTTTCTCTCACAACTGCTTAACTTTGCCATTGTAGTCAAAAATAGAGACAATATGTAAACAACTCTGCGTAACTGTGTTACAATAAAATATTATTCACAAAAACAGACAGTGGGTATGACCTGACTCACCATCCATATTTTGCCAATGACTGTTCTACATAGTCTTGAACTCTAAGTCAGTTATATGCACTTTGGCATTAAAAATTGCCCTTCGTACTACAAGGTAACTGTATCTGTAAGGAACCACACATCAAAAATTGCTTAGTGCGTATGGAAGATCCCATTCTGTATCTACTTTAGATACTGGTAGGCTGATAGCATCCTACTGCAAGAACCTGCATCTCCCCTCTTCTCTGGATAAGGGTTTTCTCCAGAATACTAAAACCCAAGTATGGGGGTATTAATCCCTCCAAATATCCTTCAGTCATGGGAAGTTGAGAGTGGATAAATGACAGCCTGCCCTCCTGTCTCCAGAGAGATGATTCTGAGATATGTTTCTCATGATCTCTCAGAAAATCCCAAGTAAAACTGAGTTCCAATTGCTTGCTCATTACAGACAATGCTTTGGCATTTTTCCTGTCTCTGTCTCACTTCCTCCTTTGTGTTTCCCAGAATCACTTTCCAAGTAATTGCACACACTTAACATCCCTGTCTAAATTTTATTGTAAAGACAACCCAAACTAATACAAATGGATTCATGTGTTTTCTGTTTTTTCTCCATAACAGAAGAGACTGGAGTGCATGAAAACATTGGAAGCCCTGTGAGTAAGTAGGAAGAGAAATTTTGACAGTGGGATAAAAGTGCTGAGATGGGTTCTGGGCAAATAAGAGGTAATGTGAGATGATGGAACAAGCCATCTAGTTCAAAGATGTAGGTCTGACTCCTCAATTCACTATTTACTGTTTGATTATATATTTTGGGCAAGTTACTTAAACTCTCTGAAGCTCTGGGGTTTGTTGTTGTTGTTATTGTTTAATAAAATGATGTCACTTTGTTTGGGTTAGCAAATTCTCCAGTCCAGAAGAGCAACTCAATTTAATGTAGTTTGTAATAATTATATTAAAGAGATCTCACCAGTGATTGTTGGTCTACAGCAAAAAGTACGTTAAGAGGATTACAGCCCCAATTTTTTTCTCAGTTGGTGTTTTACTTAGAAATATAGACTAATGGTCCTATGCTTAAATGTTTTTGTGACTGTGTGCTGTCTTCTATAAAACATAACTAATCATAAGGAACTCTTTAACATATATACTCCAGACAGAAGTAAAAATGTAAACAGAAATGACTAACAAGACACAATTACATGCATAATTCCCTTATAATTAATATTTGCTAGAAAATAGAGTTTGACCTTATTTACAGCTTTTTTTTCACTCAGCATAATACCCTCCAGTTCCATCCACGTCGAAAAATAAGGATAAGGTGGGTATTTGTCATTTCAAAAGGCTGAGTAATATTCCATTGTATACATAAACCACATCTTCTTTTCTTTTATTTTTTTAATAATAAATTTATTTTTTATTGGTGTTCAATTTGCCAACATTCAGAATAACACCAGTGCTTATCCCATCAAGTGCCCCCCTCCATGCCTGCCACCAAGTCAACCCCACCCCCCGCCCTCCTCGCCTTCCACCACCCCTAGTTCGTTTCCCAGAGTTTGGAGTCTTCCATGTTCTGTCTCCCTTTCTGATATTTCCTACCCATTTCTTCTTCCTTCCCTCTATTACCTTTCACTACTTTTTATATTCTCCAAATGAATGAGACCATATAATGGTTGTCCTTCTCCGATTGACTTATTCACTCAGCATAATACCCTCCAGTTCCAGCCACCTTGCAGCAACTGATGGGTATTTGTCACTTTTTTTAATAAATTTATTTTTTATTGGTGTTCAATTTACCAACATACAGAATAACCTCCAGTGCTCATCCTGTCAAGTGCCCCGCTCAGTGCCCGTGACCCATTCACCCCCACCACCCGCCCTCCTCCCCTTCCACCACCCCTAGTTCGTTTCCCAGAGTTAGGAGTCTTCATGTTCTGTCTCCCTTTCTGATATTTCCCACACACTTCTTCTCCCTTCCCTTATATTCCCTTTCACTATTATTTATATTCCCCAAATGAATGAGAACATATAATGTTTGTCCTTCTCCGATTGACTCACTTCACTCAGCATAATACCCTCCAGTTCCATCCACGTTGAAGCAAATGGTGGGTATTTGTCATTTCTAATAGCTGAGTAATATCCCATTGTATACATAAACCACATCTTCTTTATCCATTCATCTTTCGATGGACACCGAGGCTCCTTCCACAGTTTGGCTATTGTGGACATTGCTGCTAGAAACATCGGGGTGCAGGTGTCCCAGCGTTTCATTGCATCTGTATCTTTGGGGTAAATCCCCAACAGTGCAATTGCTGGGTCGTAGGGCAGGTCTATTATCAACACTTTGAGGAACCTCCACACAGTTTTCCAGAGTGGCTGCACCAGTTCACATTCCCACCAACAGTGCAGGAGGGTTCCCTTTTCTCCGCATCCTCTCCAACATTTGTGGTTTCCTGCCTTGTTAATTTTCCCCATTCTCACTGATGTGAGGTGGTATCTCATTGTGGTTTTGAATTGTATTTCCTTGATGGCAAGTGATGCGGAGCATTTTCTCATGTGCTTGTTGGCCATGTCTATGTCTTCTTTGGTGAAATTTCTGTTCATGTCTTTTGCCCATTTCATGATTGGATTGTTTGTTTCTTGGGTGTTGAGTTTAATAAGTTCTTTATAGATTTTGGAAACTAGCCCTTTATCTGATATGTCATTTGCAAATATCTTCTCCCATTCTGTAGGTTGTCTTTGAGTTTTGTTGACTGTATCCTTTGCTGTGCAAAAGCTTCTTATCTTGATGAAGTCCCAATAGTTCATTTTTGCTATTGTTTCTTTTGCCTTCGTGGATGTATCTTGCAAGAAGTTGCTGTGGCCGAGTTCAAAAAGGGTGTTGCCTGTGTTCTCCTCTAGGATTTTGATGGAATCTCGTCTCACATATAGATCTTTCATCCATTTTGAGTTTATCTTTGTGTATGGTGCAAGAGACTGGTCTAGTTTCATTCTTCTGCATGTGGATGTCCAGTTTTCCCAGCACCATTTATTGAAGAGACTGTCTTCCAGTGGATAGTCTTTCCTCCTTTATCGAATATTAGTTGACCATAAAGTTCAGGGTCCACTTCTGGGTTCTCCATTCTGTTCCATTGATCTATGTGTCTGTTTTTGTGCCAGTACCACACTGTCTTGATGACCACAGCTTGTAGTACAACCTGAAATCTGGCATTGTGATGCCCCCAGATATGGTTTTCTTTTTTAAAATTCCCCTGGCTATTCGGGGTCTTTTCAGATTCCACACAAATCTTAAAATAATTTGTTCTAACTCTCTGAAGAAAGTCCATGGTATTTTGATAGGGATTGCATTAAACAGTGTAAATTGCCCTGGGTAACATTGACATTTTCACAATATTAATTCTGCCAATCCATGAGCATGGAATATTTTTCCATCTCTTTGTGTCTTCCTCAATTTCTTTCAGTAGTGTTCTATAGTTTTTAGGGTATAGATCCTTTACCTCTTTGGTTAGGTTTATTCCTAGGTATCTTATGCTTCTGGGTGCAATTGGAAATGCGACTGACTCCTTTATTTCTCTTTCTTCAGTCTCATTGTTAGTGTATAGAAATGCCACTGACTTCTGGGCATTGATTTTGTATCCTGCCACACTGCCGAATTGCTGTATGAGTTCTAGCAATCTTGGGGTGGAGGCTTTTGGGTTTTCTATGTAGAGTATCATGTCATCGGCGAAGACTGAGAGTTTGACTCCTTCTTTGCCAATTTGAATGCCTTCAATGTCTTTTTGTTGTCTGATTGCTGAGGCTAGGACTTCCAGTACTATGTTGAATAGCAGTGGTGAGAGTGGACATCCCTGTCTTGTTCCTGATCTTAGGGGAAAGGCTCCCAGTGCTTCCCATTGAGAATCATATTTGCTGTGGGCTTTTCGTAGATGGCTTTCAAGATGTTGAGGAATGTTCCCTCTATCCCTGCACTCTGAAGAGTTTTAATCAGGAATGGATGCTGTATTTTGTCAAATGCTTTCTCTGCATCTAATGAGAGGATCATATGGTTCTTGGTTTTTCTCTTGCTGATATGATGAATCTCATTGATTGTTTTGCGGGTGTTGAACCAGCCTTGTGTCCCAGGGAATAAATCCTACTTGGTCATGGTGAATAATTTTCTTAATGTATCGTTGGATCCTATTGGCTAGTATCTTGTTGAGAATTTTTGCATCCATGTTCATCAGGGATATTGGTCTGTAATTCTCCTTTTTGGTGGGGTCTTTGTCTGGTTTTGGAATTAAGGTGATTCTGACCTCATAGAACGAATTTGGAAGTACTCCATCTCTTTCTATCTTTCCAAACAGCTTTAGTAGAATAGGTATGGTTTCTTCTTTAAACGTTTGATAGAATTCCCCTGGGAAGTCATCTGGCCCTGGACTTTTGTGTCTTGGGAGGTTTTTGATGACTGCTTCAATTTCCTCCCTGGTTCTTGGCCTGTTCCGGTTTTCTATTTCTTCCTGTTCCAGTTTTGATATTTTGTGGCTTTCCAGGAATACGTCCATTTCTTCTAGATTGCCTAATTTATTGGTGTATAGCTGTTCATAGTATGTTTTTAAAATCGTTTGTATTTCCTTGGTGTTGGTAGTGATCTCTCCTTTCCCATTCATGATTTTATTAATTTGAGTCTTCTCTCTCTTCTTTTTAATAAGGCTGGCTAGTGGTTTATCTATCTTATTAATTCTTTCAAAGAAACACCTCCTGGTTTTGTTGATCTGTTCCACAGTTCTTCTGGTCTCGATTTCGTAGAGTTCTGCTCGAATCTTAATTAACTCTCTTCTTCTGCTGGGTGTAGGATCTATTTGCTGTTTTTTCTCTAGCTCCTTTATGTGTAAGGTTAGCTTTTGTATTTGAGCTCTTTCCAGTTTTTGGATGGATGCTTGTATTGCGATGTATTTCCCCCTTAGGACTGCTTTTGCTGCATCCCAAAGATTTTGAACGGTTGTATCTTTATTCTCATTAGTTTCCATGAATCTTTTTAATTCTTCCTTAATTTCCTGGTTGACCCTTTCTTCTTTTAGCATGGTCCTTAACCTCCATGTGTTTGAGGTCCTTCCAAACTTCTTGTTGTGATTTAGTTCTAATTTCAAGGCATTATGGTCTGAGAATATGCAGGGGACGATCCCAATCTTTTGGTATCGGTTCAGACCCGATTTGTGACCCCGTATGTGGTCTATTCTGGAGAAAGTTCCATGGGCACTTGAGAAGAATGTGTATTCAGTTGAGTTTGGATGTAAAGTTCTGTAGATATCTGTGAAATCCATCTGGTCCAGTGTATCATTTAAAGCTCTCGTTTCTTTGGAGATGTTGTGCTTAGAAGACCTATCGAGTATAGAAAGAGCTACATTGAAGTCACCAAGTATAAGTGTATTCTTGGTTGCATGTTCTTCTCATTTAGGACCCTGAATATATCCTGCCAGCCCTTTCTGGCCTGCTAGGTCTCTGTGGAGAGGTCTGCTGTTACTGCTCTGTTGGATTCGCGCTCCGCCCCGCAGCCCCCTCTACGCAGAGCCTCTTCCCCTGCCCGAGCCCCTCCGAGCTGCTCCGGGTCCCGCCGTGCGCGCTGCAGCCCTTAGGGAGCTCGGCGCACTCTCCCGGGCGCAGGTGTCTGTTACTGTCCCGGGGAGCCCGAGGGCATCCCCGCCCTCCTGGGTCCTGCTCCAACTCCCTGTGAGCCCTTTTCTGCCCGGGAAGGTTGGTGCAGCTCCTGCTCCTCCGGGACGGGGCTCTCCTGTCCTGGGGACACTCGCCCCGGCCTCAGCCCGGCTCCTCGCGGGCCCCTCCCCCTTGGAGGCCTTTGTTTCTTTATTTCTTTTTCCCCGTCTTCCTACCTTGATAGAAGCGCGAACTCTTCTCACTGTAGCATTCCAGCTGCTCTCTCTTTAAATCTCAGGTCAAACTGGTAGATTTTCAGGATGATTTGAAGGTTATGTGGGTAATTTGGTGGGGACAGATGATTTGCGGAGCCTACTCTTCTGCCGTCTTGCCCCTCCTCCCCTTATTTACAGTTATATGAACATTCACTAGTCACTAGGCTGACTGTCATATGTCATATGGCATACTGTTACTTCACAAGTAGTTTTCAATTTTAAATATGAAGGTCAGTTACCAGAGCCAAACTGGTTCTTAACAAGTAGAATTTTTATGTCTATTTAATCACAGAGTCCCTGACATTTTTCTGGACCTATTCATTTGCAAATAGTAATAGAAACTATAACTGGGTTCCTCATATCATGCATTCATGTGTAACACTCATCTTCATTTGTCTAATTTCTTTTTTTTTAAGATTTTATTTATTCATGAGAGACACAGAGAGAGAGGCAGAGACACAGGCAGAGGGAGAAGCAGGCTTCCTGCGGGGAGCCGGATGTGGGACTCAATCCCAGGACCTTGGAATCTCACTTCTAGCTGAAGGCAGATGCTCAACCATTGAGCCACCCAAGTGTCCCAGTTTAGAGTTTCTACAAGCTCCTTACCCAGTTTCCTCTATTAATATCTTATATCAGAATGCTACATTTCTTACAATTAATATACAAACACTGATAAATATTTACTGAAGTCCATACTTTATTCAAATTTCCTTAGTTTTTACCTATTGTCCTTTTTTCTGTTTTAGGACCCATCTAGGATATTGTATCACATTTATTTGTCATGTCTCCTTAGCTCTTCTTGACTATGTAGTTTCTCAGACTTTCCTTATTTTTGATAACCTTAAGGGTTTTGAGGAGTACTAATCAGAAATTTTATAGAATGTCCCTCAGTTTGGATTTATTCAATATTTTCCTCATGGTTGGACTGGAGTTATGGAGTTTAAGGAGGAAATTCACAGAAGAAAGTGTCATTTTCAACACATCATGCCAAGGGGAAATATTATCAATGTGATTTTTTTCATTGCTGATTTTGACCTTGATCACCTGAGGTAGTGTTTTTCAGCTTGTAACACATAAAATTAATTTTTCCTTTTTCCAAATTGTACTTTAGAAGAAAGTCACTATGTACAGCCCACACTTAAAGAGTAGGGAATTATGTTCCACTTCCTTGAGAGAGGAATATATACATAAATTATTTGAAAATTTTGTCTGAAAGATTTGTCTCTTCTCTGATTTATTAATGCATTTATTAATTTATATTTATATTATATGTCAACAAAATTTGAATCCAATTCTACTTTATTCATTTTGCTAACTATATTGTTCTAATTTGGTGATTAGGAACTCTTTCAGTTGGTTCTTGTGTCCTTTGATAAATCTCCATTACTGTAGATATTTTTTTCAGCACTTCCTTACTTTCTGGTGCCACAAGATGCTCCAGCCCCAGTCTAATTTGCATTGAATCTCCAAGGATCCCTGGTTCCCTTTTTTGGGAATTTTATTAGAAACCAAGATCTGGGTGCCAGGTGTTCTCACTATGTTCTTTTACAGCTTGAGTGAAATAAAAATAAATTGGAGCCCCAATACAATACTTTAAAAGCTGTTCAACCAACATAAGTTAAATGTTAATTTCATCTAGTTCCAGCTCTGATAAGGATAGTTCTTGTAAATTCTCACTGTATTTTTGAAACAACAATGAATAATGTTGTAACAGTTCTCATTTATTTCAATAATAGAGAAGCTAAAAGGCAACTTGGGAGACCATACTTATGGAGAGTTGGCTTCCTCCCAAGAGGGCGTGTGGTCCTTGGATCCTGCATGCCTTTCTGGATTATTCAGGTTTCACAGATTCTTTTCTTTATCCCAAGACTATAATTATATTACTCCAAATAAACTCTGAAACTCCATGTTATCATGAGTTATTATTTCCATATGCTCATAGAAGAAGAAAGTTTTAAAATCAAGTGACCTAACTTCCTACCTTCAGAAATTAGGAAATGAAATTAAACCCAAAGTAAGCAGAAATGAGGAAGTAATTGAGATAAGAGCAGAAGTAAATGGAATGAAAAATAGACAAAAAATAGGAAAATTAACATATCATAAGTTGAGTTCTTTGAAAAAGTTTGATAAAAATAACATCCTAGTGAGACTAGCCAAGAAAAAAGGGAAAAATCACAGATTATTAGTATCAAGGAAGAAAGAGGGATTATTGCCACAGATAATACAAACAAAAATGATAATAAAGAAATATTTTAAATATCAGGCCAATAAATTCAACAACTTAGATTAAATGGGCAAACTCCTTGCCAATTACAATTCATCAAAATTGGCATGAGAAGAAATAGAAAATATGACTAACCCTGTATGTGATAAAAATTGAACCCATAATTGAAACCTTCCTACAAAGAAAACTCCAACGCAAAAGGCTTCACTGGTGAATTCTATCAAATGTTTAAGGAAAAAACAAGACACAAATTTACACTATCTCTTAGAATACATAAACTCTTTCTCTTATATAAATCATTTAGAATAATAGAAAAGAAACACTTCCTAACTCTTTTTATGAGGCCAGAGTAACCCTCTCAGTAAAATCAGACATGGTATCATAAAAAAGAACAATTATGGACCAATAGTCCTAATGAATGTAGGCAAATTAACTTATCAAATTCCATACACTGCATTACAATATGAACAAGTGGTACTTATCTAAGAATGCACGTTTGTTTTGAAAATGATTCAATACAATTCACTACATTAAAAGAATCATATACTCACTACATTAAAAGAACAAATACTCATCAAGGAAACACTAATATTACACTTACTGAGAAAATATGAATATCTTTTCATCTAAAAATCAGGAACAAGGCAAGAATTTCACTCGTAACTTCTAAGAAATTGTATTGGAGGTCCTCGTCAGTGCAAAGAGGCAAGGCCCAAAACATGGAAGCATAAAGACTGAAAAGAGTAAAGCTTTCTTTATTCACAAACATTATTTTTTATGTAGAAAATCCTCAGGGATCTACAAAAACTACTAGGACTAGTACGTAAATTTTGCAAGGTTTCAGGACACACAGTCATTATACAAAAAGCAATTGTATCTCTATATATTAACAACAAAAAATTGAAAATGAAATGTAAAAGGCAATATCATTTATAATAACACAAAACACAAAACTCGTAGTAATAAATTTAACAAAAGGCATGCAAGATCTCTACACTGAAAACTGCCAAAAATTCCTAAAAGAAAAATTTACTAGAGATATACCATATTTATAAATTATAAGATATGATTTTGTAAAGATGTTTAGAACAAGGGGCAGAAAACTTTCTTTAAAAGGTCAAATAATGAATATTTTAGGTTTTGTGGGATATACAGTCTCTGTTTCATCTACTTGACACTGTTGCTTTAGGGCCTTTCAGTTATATGCAATGCATAAACAGATGAGCCTGGCTGTGTTTCAATAACCCTGTATTTACAAAAACAAGTGGCTAGCTATATATGGCCTACAGGCTATAACTTGTCCAACTCTGATCTAGAATGTTAATTTTGTTAACATGCTAATTTAGAATGTATATAAGGAAAGTCTATAAATCAATAATAAAAGATCTCAAGGGGATCCCTGGGTGGCTCAGTGGTTTGGCGCCTACCTTCAGCCCAGGGCGTGGTCCTGGGGTCCCGGGTTCAAGTCCTGCTCGGGCTCCCCGCGTGGAGCCTGCTTCTCCCTCTGCCTGTGTCTCTGCCTCTCTCTCTCTGTGTCTCTCATAAATAAATAAGATCTTTTAAAAAAAATAAAAGATCAACAAACTTTTAATAAAATGGGCAAAGACTTTTACAGACACATTACTAAAGAAAATATAAAATGGTCAACAAACACACAGAAAAGAAACGACTTACAAGAGAAATTTTTCATAACTCTTTATTTCAACACAAATCAATTATTTACAAGTTGGTTATTTATAATAAGTACTATGGATTTTAGACTAGCTTTATTCACAGAGAGAAGTACTCTCACTTACAGATGCATTCTCCCTTCTTACCACAGAGCTATTTTTAGTAATACTGGGTGAGAGAGGGCAGGGTGCCCCTGGGTTGGTGAGGGTAGACATGGCAGGATTGTTGCAGGATGTTCAGGATTCAAGGAACCACAAATGCTTCCTTTGAAATCCAGACATCAGTTCTGTTGAATCTATCTGTGATTTAAACAAACAAATTTCTGAAACCCTTACTAAAACTATTGAGTTAGCTACTTTTCCACGTTCCCTCCACTTTACTTTTCATTGTTTATTTACTTTGTGTTGCTGTGTGAGGGGTGAAAAAAAGAAAACAATCAGGTTTTGCTCTTTAACTGGTTAAAATAAAACATCATGTAAATAGAAACAAAGTTGAATTATGAGAACAAACTGAAATATTTGACGATATTCATTTTCTCTAGATATATGCCATAATAATTTGACAAGTACTTGACATGTAATATATGAAAGGCATCCTAGGGTATGTATGTAGAATTGATCTTTGCAATATTACAATTTAGGGTAGCCTAGGCTGAGGAATCAGACCATTCTGAATTAAAATCCCTACTCTGCCTCTTAATTAGCTACGTGAGCCTGGATGGCCTGGGTGAAGTACAGCAACTCTTTTTGTTTCTTAATTTGAATAGGAGCAGTGTTACCTATTCATGTGTCTCCATGAAGATAGTATATATAAAACATCTGCACTGTGCCTGGACACGGCATTCAGATATTAGTTCCCATTCCTATTACCTTCACAGTCTATAAGGTCAGCTATAAAGAACTAGTAGATGAACAAGAACACCATTTGGTTTCAGATACATATTATAACACATAATACACATTGTCTTTATCCTTTTGGGTTACAGAAGGAGAAAAGTACTGACTGATCAGGAAGAACTGCATAGAGAGCATAGAGCATCCTTATTATATTAGAACAGAGAGCCACTGAAGTAGGAACAATTAAAAAAAGCCCTCTGCTTTCTAGATGTAAAGATATTCTGGGACTTTTCAAAAGTTACTTTCCAATTTGCCTATCTACATTCAAGAAATGTTGAGTTTCCTTTTTTGTTATTAAGTTGGATAAATAATTGGTTGAGATAGTGAGTATTTGCTATTGTCCCCATTCCCCAAGGCAGATTTCATCACCAATATCTGGGGCCTGGGAGACTCAGATGGAAGCTAACATCTCTTTATTTTCCTATATTTGCACTCTTGCTTCATTGCCAAGGCCTTCTCTAATCCGTAAGCCAAGGAAGAGATCATTGTTGAGTCAGCACAATGTATAACATGTATTACACAATCAGTACAGTGTTGCCTACCCCAAAGTACCCTTTGATGTTGCTCAAATGTCCACAATGATTGTTCCTTCCTCCTTCACATCAGAGATTACAACTATTATTCCTCCTTTTAAAAAATTATAACGGGATCCCTGGGTGGCGCAGCAGTTTGGCGCCTGCCTTTGGCCTAGGGCGTGATCCTGGAGACCCGGGATCGAATCCCACGTTGGGCTCCCCGTGCATGGAGCCTGCTTCTCCCTCTGCCTATGTCTCTGCCTCTCTCTCACTCTCTCTGTGACTTGAGACTATCATAAATAAATTTTTAAAAAAATTATAACTTGCTTTATCTCTTACCAAGGCATGATAGTATTTTTGTTGCTTCCTCTCCAAGCCTTGCCTTTATCTCTTAAGATTTCAAAATCAATATAGCTATTACAGAATCATGGGAACACACTCTCATGTTGGTGGAGTATGTTTCCAGGACCTCTGCTTACTAATCTAATGTGCTAAAAGTGGCCTATTCTATCTAATTTACCAGAATCAAATATACCCTAATGATTGCATGAAGAATTCAATCATTCTATAAAAATGTGTTTTCAATTTTAGAATAACTAAAGCAAATTTTTGATAAGAGTCCAGTTTCCAATACTAAGGAAAACCCAGCAGATTGGTAATGTGTTAATATAAGTAAACTAAATAAAGATTCATTTTAAGCAGATTCATTTCTAAGGGCTTACTTACATTTGGAGAGGAAAAATGAGTGATAGAGAAAGCATATATATTCTAATTGGAAAACAGCCATTATTGAGTTTTATGAAATTCCGGAAACTTCATACAATGGTATAGCAAGTTGTTTAAAAACAGAGCCTGTTCTGTCACTCACTAGTTAGGTGACCAGAGGACATTGCTTCATCTCTCTAAGTCTTAGTTACCCTGACAACAAAATGGAAATTGTAATAACATTATTTACTTCATACAGTTCTGTGAGAATTGAATGAAATAATGCCTATGTAACTGTTTAAGTGACAAAAACAAAAAAAATGTATCCTGGATGAGTTCCCCCATCTTTCCGCCCACCCAACCCTTGAAAGGAAAGGGAACTTGTCTTTCTCTTTTTTTTTTTCTTTCTTTCCTTCACTTATCATTGAAAGAATTCTGTCTTTGCTGATTACATTCCCAGGCTTTTGAGATATAAATTCAGAATAAAGGTGGAGGCAGGAGATTGGGAAGTAAGAGAGGTAGAGAAAAGTAGGATAAATGGACAAACCTTGCACAGAATTCAGGGAGAGTGAGAGGCAGTTGTGTAAGAGACATCAGAAGAGCAGGTAGGGTATTAAATATTTTAGGAGAGGAAAAGGGATTCTGAAATGTGTTGAGATTTGTGTTGCTGTGGTTTATGGATTGAATATCATTAATGATATTGACATTTCCTTTCAATTATTTTGTGTTGCTGTTTAGTGTTTCTTAGAATGTGGCTTGATACAGGAACTGGACCACTTGGAATGTAAGTTACTACTGTGGTGGTGACAATGAAAATGATGATTGTGATTGAATGGTCCTTTTCCTATATGGAAGTGTGTGTCAAGATGCAATCACTGATTTTCCATGAGAACAGGATACTGTTTGAAGTCAAAGTATACTCAAAAAAGATATCAGGAAAGAGAATATTTTGGGTTCTAAATGGGAAATTGATGCTATCTCTTTGAGGAATTATAAACAAAATTTTAAGGAACTTTAAGAAATATTTACCACAATAACTTCTCTAAAGTCCCCAAACCAGACAACAAAAACTAGCCAGAAGCTCCTAAAATATTTTGACACATAAGAAAATATACTAGGAAGTAGAGAATAGGGAACACCAAAATCAGATTAAGCAATGATATATAACAATTAACATTTAACAAAAAAGAAAACTTTGGTTCCCATATTCCACATCTCTAAAATAAAAAGGGGAAAGAAATCATACTATGTCTGAAGGACTATTAGGATCCCATGGAGTTGTCCTTGAGATGAAAATGGTTAAGTAAAAACCAGTGAACTGAATTATCAGAGCTCTGGGTCCTTTACTCCAGCTTCAATCAGGGACATACTCTTATAACATTTATTGACTGAGGATAACACTATATTTAACATTTTTTAAAGAATTATTTGATTTAAAAATATATTTCAGTATTAAATTAGCAGGTATATTCTCTGTTATCTCTAAAGTGCTCCCATATCCAGATATATTTTAAATATTGCTCTAAACAGAATTTTCCATTTAAAGTCTGTACAACTACATTTTATCAGTGATACAATGTTTATATAATGTAATATATTAAAGAATAATATTTTATTGGAAAGATCATTTTAAACAAATTAAGAATTCAACTCTAGAATTTAAAAAGAACAGAGCAGAGCAAACAAATGAAACCAATAGCTACAAATAAATTTGTGCCAAATGCAAAATCCTTAGCACAATGCCTGGCACAGAGTAGGTAATTTCACTCACCAGCAAAGTAAAGAAAAAGAAGTTTAATAAAGTAGGAAGCAGAAATATTAATAAGAGCAGTAATTAATAAACAAAGGGCAAGATTACTAGAATAGATGTATGGGATGGAGGGCATAGCAGGGTGGGAGACAAAACAGACCAAATGTCAGCAAATCAGATCAAGGAAAAATAAGATCATAACCCAAATAAATATTATTAAAATAAAATAATAACCCAAATAAATACCTTGTCAATCACTTGTCAATCACAAGTGACAAGATATTTAGAATTAAAATTATCTTTTTTTAAAAAAAAGAGTGATTTTTTTCATTTATTTATTTATGAGAGAGAGAGAGGCAGAGAACTTCAAGCAGACTCCACATTGAGCATGGAGTCAGAAGTGGGGCTCAATCTCATGACCCTGAGATCATGACCTGAGCCAAAACCAAAAGTCAGGCACTGAATGGACTGAGCCATGCAGGACTCCCTGGGTGGCTCCATATTAAAATTGTCTCTAAACAAGATAGGAACACTAACTGATAAATAGGAAAATCTTCCAGAACCTCATGGATTCAGTGTTTTTGAATGCTCCTTATCACTGTTACCTGGAAGGGAAAATGTGAATAGATTCTGAAGCAACCTAAGTCATCTTGCCAGGCAGAAGTCTCTTGTCTTCAAGCAAGATGGGAGAGCTAGCATTCAAATGGAAAAAGTGATAGCTCCTCTGCAGTCTTAGAGAGTCCAGAAAATTCAAGATATTTGAGTGCATCATCTCAAATGTCTAGATCCGAAGTGTTAATATTCTATTCCTACCAAATTAAGACCCTGATCTTGGCATAATAGATTTGCTAAGATTAAAAATTCAAATTTTTCTGGATCTCTACAACTTTTAGAATTAAAGCACATCTATCTATCTATCTATCTATCTATCTATCTATACATATATACATACATACATATTTATACATACATGTATGTATATATAATTAAGAAAATATAATAAAGATATAATTAAGAAATAAATCTAAAAATAAAATAAGCCTGATAGAATAAATTATATCATTTCTTCTCTGTGCACAAATTATTTCCAAAATCAATACATGAATAAATGAGTAAATTATTTTTTCTCATTTATCTGTGCCTGAAGAAAACTGAGCCGATCATCTGTCCTACACTTCCTCAACAAAATACATTTTAAAAAACTATCAAGGCTGAGACAGAGTAAGATGGCAGCACAGTAGGAAGACCCTAGGTTCACCTCATCCTATGAACACAACTAGATAATCATCAAATCATTCTAAATACCCCAGAAATTGACCTCAAGACTGACAGAATAAATTCCACAACTAAAGGGAGAGAGAGGCCACACAGAAGGTAGGAAGTGCAGAAATGTGGTTCAGGGGACAAATAGATTGCAGATGCTGTAGAGAAGAAGGAGTCATGGTCTTAGAGAAAAGTGAAAGAAAGAGGAGCGCATATGAGAATGCACCAGGAGAATGTTTCCCCAAAGCCATTGGCTGGAAAACAAGAAGGGATGAATTCTGTGAGTTCTTACAATGGCGGAGGCTTAAAGTCTGGAGTTTTAAAGGTCAATGGGTTTGGTGGGGACAAAGCCCAGAGGGCACTGCACTGCTCCTGGAGAGAAGGCAAGCAAACAATCCAGGGGGGCAGACAGCATGGAAATAGTGATTTGAAGAGTGTCTGGGGGCACACAGTGGGGGGATTATTTGCTCTTCTCAGAGCACCTCCCTTAGAGGCAGCTTTCACAGAAATACCTCTTTAGAAACAAAGGATAAGGCAGGCACTATTTCCCTCCCCACTCAGCAGAATCACAGAGCCTCCTGAGGGAAGCAGCACAGCTCCAATACTGGCTACCTAACTTGCAAAAGCCAAGCCCCTCTCCCTGTGTTCTGGCGGGACTCCCCTTTGCAGTCAAGGTTCCCTCAATTCCTGCCTGGTCGGCCCCTCCTCCAGAAGACCAGCACAAACTCCTGTTTAACCACATCTCCTAACCAGACTGTTCTGCAGGGCCTCAGTTCTAATAGAGGTAGTGACACATCATTTCTCAAGCAGACGGGAGCATGCCTAGTTAAAACTTGCCACATTCAGGCCAGGGACCAAACACTGCTCATGGCAAGCAAAGAGAGTCTTTTCAGACCACTGGCCTCAAGGCCAGAGCAGCCAAAATACAACAGCAGAGTGCACACAGCATACATCAGAGACTCCCTCAAGTGCCAGGCCCTAGGCATTACATGACCTCTTCTTCATAAGGCCATTACTTTCAGGAGCAGGAGACATAAGTGGCTTTTCTAACACAGAGAAGAAAACAAAGAGTTAAACAAAATGTGAATATGGAAGAACTTATCTAAATGCCAGAACATAAATAAATAAATAAATAAATAAATAAATAAATAAATAAATGCCAGAACAAGATGAAGCCATAGCCAGGATCTAAATGAAACAAATATAAGTAACAGACCTGGTAGGGAATTTAAAGCAGTAATTATAAGGATACTCGCTGGGATTGAAAAAAGAATGGAAGACATCAGTAAGATCCTTACCATAGTGATAAAAAATTTAAAAAGAATCAATAAGAGATGAAATGTGCAATTAACGAGATTAGAAACATGCTTGATGCAATGAACAGCAGATTGGAAAGAAGCAAAGGAATGAATTCATGATAAAGAAGACAAAATAATGGAAAATAATGAAGCTGAACAAAAGAGAGAGAATTATGGAACACAAGAATAGACTTAGGAAACTAAGGGACTCTATCAAATGTAATATCATTCAAATTATAGGAGTCCCAGAAGAAGGAGAGAGAGAAAAGAACACAGAAAATTTATTTGTAGAAATAATAGCTAAAAATCTTCCTACTCTGGGAAAAGAAACAGACATCCAGATCTAGGAGGCAAAGAGAATTCCCATCAAAGTCAACAAAAGTAGGCCAACACCAAGACATACTGTAACTAAATTTGTAAAATATAGTGATAAAAAATTTTCAAAGCAGTAAGACAATAAAGTCCTTAACCTGCAAGGGAAACCCCATAAGGCTAGCTGGATATTTCTCAACAGAAACTTGCCTAGCCAGAAGAAAATGGTATGATGCATTCAGAATGCTAAATGGGAAAAAATTTGCACCCATGAATATTCTACCCAGCAAGGCCAAAATTCAGAATAGAAGGAGAAATGAAGAGTTTCCCAAACAAAAACTAAAGGAGTTCGTGACCACTAAACAAGCCTTGTCAACAATTTTAAAGAGGACTCTGAGTAGAAAGGAGAAGTCAAAAGTGTCAAATCTAAGAAAGGATCAGAGGAAAATTCCAGAAATAATAACAAAACAAGTAATAAAGTGGCAATAAATATATATCTAGCAATAATTACCTTGGAGCATCTGGCTGGCTCAGGCAGTACAGTATGTGACTCTTAATCTCAGGGTCATGAGTTCAAGCATCACATTGGGTGCAGAACCTACTTTAAAAAGTAATAACTTTGAATGTAAATGAACTAAATGTGCCAATCAAAAGACACAGGATATCAGAATGCATAAAAAAAATTAAAAAGGCCCATGTAGGGATCCCTGGGTGGCGCAGCGGTTTGGCGCCTGCCTTTGGCCCAGGGCGCGATCCTGGAGACCCAGGATCGAATCCCACGTCGGGCTCCCAGTGCATGGAGCCTGCTTCTCCTTCTGCCTATGTCTCTGCCTCTCTCTCTCTCTGTGTGTGACTATCATAAATAAATAAAAATTAAAAAAAAAAGGCCCATGTATCTGCTGCCTACAAGAGATTCATTTTAGACCCAAAGACACTTGCAGATTAAAAGTGAAGGGGTGGAGAAATACTTATCATGCAAAAATGTCAAAAGAAAGCCAGAGTAGCAATAGTTATATTGGACAAACAAGACTTTAAAGATAAAGACTTTAACAAGAGACAAAGAAGGGAACTATATATTCATAAAAGGGACAATCCAACAAGATTTAACGACTTTAAATAATTATGCATCCAACATGGGAGCACCCATATACATAAAACAGTTAACAAACATAAAGGAACTAATTAATAATAATACAGTAAGAGTAGGGGAATTTAACATCCCACTTACATCAATGGACAGATCATCTAAACAAAAAATCAACACGGAAACAATGACTTTGACACACTGAAACAGATGAACTTAACAGGTATATTCAGAACATTCCAACCTAAAGCAGCAGAACACATATTTTCAAGTCCACATGGGACATTCTCCAGAAGAGATCACATATTAGGTCACAAAATAGGCCTCAACAAATATAAAAAGATCAAAGCCATGCCATGAATCTTTTTTACTACAATGCTATGAAACTGGAAATAAACTACCAAAAAAATCTGAAAAAAACACAAACATAAGGAGGTTAAATGACATACTATTAAACAATGAATGAGTCAAGCAGGAAAACAAATAAGAAAATAAAAAATACATGGAAACAAATGAAAATGAAAACACAGTATTCCAAAACCTTTGGGATTCAGCAAAATGGTCCTAAGAAGGAAGTAAATAGCAATATATGGGCCTACCTCAGGAAGCAAGAAAAAATCTCAAATAAGCAACCTAATCTTACACCTAAAGGAGCTAGAAAAAAGAAAAACAAATGAGGCCTACAGGCAGAAGGAAAGAAATAATAAAAACTGGAGCAAAAATAAATCATATAGAAACTAAATATAATAGAACAGACCAATGAAACCAGGAGTTGGCTCTTTGAAAAATTAATAAAATTAATAAACCTCTAGCTAGACTTATTAAAAAGGGGAGAGAAAGGACCAAATAAAATCATGAGAGAGGAGAAATAACAACTATCACTACAGAAATACAAATAATTATAATATGATGAAAACAATATGTCAACAAATTGGACAACCTGGAAGAAATAGATAAATTTCCAGAAACATATGAATTACTGAAACTGAAACAGGAAGAAATACAAAATTTGAACAGACTGATACCCAGCAAAGAAATTAAATCAGTAATTTTAAAATTCCCAAGAAACAAAAGCCCAGGATCAGATGACTTCCCAGATGAACTCTACCAAATATTTAAAAAAGAGTTAATACCCATTCTTCACAAACTATCTCAAAAAAAATAGAAAAGGAAAGAAGATTTCTAAATTCATTCTGTGAGACCAGCATTACCTGGATGCCAAAACCAGATAAAGCCACCACTAAAGAAGAGAACAGGCCAATCTTCCAGATAAACATAGTTGTAAAAAATATCAGCAAAATACTAGCAAACCAAGTCCAAGAGTACATTTAAAGAATCATTCACCCCAATCAAGTGGGATTTACTACTGAGCCCCATATTCCCAAATCAATCAATATATTATACCATATTAATAAAAAGAAATATAAAAACCATATGATCCTTTTAATAGATGCAGAAAAAGCATTTGACAAAGTACAACATCCATTCATGATAAAATCCCTCAACAAAGTAGGATTAGAGGGAACATACCTCAACATAATAAAGGCTATATGTGAAAAACCCCAGCAGTACCTGTGTGGCTCACTGGTTGAGTGTCTGCCTTTGGCTCATGTCATGATACCAGGGTCCTGGCATTGAGTCCTGTATCGGGCTCCCCACAGGGAGCCTGCTTCTCCCTCTGCCTATGTCTCTGCCTCTTTCTGTGTCTCTCATGAATAAATAAATAAAATCTTTTAAAAAATAGAAAAGAAAACTCCTAGTGAACATCATACTCAATGGGGAAAAACTGAGAGTTTTCCTGTATGATCAGGAAAAAGACAAGAATGTCCACTCTCACCACTGTTGTTTAACATGGTACTAGAAGTCTAGCCACAGCAATCAGACAACAAAAAGTAAAAGGCATCCAAATCTGCAAGGAATAAGTCACATTTTCACCATTTGCAGATGACATATTTTATACAGAAAGGCTCCACCAATAACCTACTAGAATGGATATACTAATTCAGTAAAGTCACAGGACACAAAATCAATGTACAGAAATCTGTTGCATTTTTATACACCAATAATGAAGCAGCAGAAAGAGGAATGAAGGAATCAGTACCATTTTCAATTGCACCAAAAGCAATAAGACACCTAGGAATAAATTTAACCAAAGAGATGAAAGATCTGTATTCCGAAAACTATAAAACACTGATGAAAGAAATTGAAGAAGACACAATGAAATGGAAAGACATTCCATGCCCATGGATTGAAAGAACAAATATTGTTAAAATGTCTATACTACCCAAAGCAATCTACACATTTATTGCAATCCCTATCAATATGCTAACAACATTTTTTTACGAAGACAGAACAAGCAATCCTAAAGTCTGTATAGAACCACAAAAGACCCAAAATAGCCAAATAAATTTTGAAAAGAGAAAAGTAAAGCGGCAGGCATCACAATTCCAGACTTCAAGTTATATTACAAAACTATAGAAATCAAAACAGAATGGCATTGGCACAAAAATATATGCACAGATCAATAACAATACAGAAAACCCATAAATAAACCCAGAACTATATGTTCAATTAATCCTCAACAAAGCTGGAAAGAATGCCTAATGGGTAAAAGAATGTCTCTTCAACAAATGATGTTGGAAAACTGGACAGCAACAGGCAAAAGAAAGAAACTGAACTACATTTTTATACCATTCACAAAAACAAATTTAAAATGGATTAAAAGGGCAGCCCCCGGTGGCTCAGCGGTTTAGCGCTTCCTTCGGCTTGGGGTGTGATCCTGGAGACCCGATGGAGTCCCACATCGGGTTCCCTGCATGGAGGCTGCTTCTCCCTCTGCCTGTGTCTCTGCCTCTCTCTCTCTCTCTCTCTCTCTCTCTGGCATGAGTAAATAAATAAAATTTTTAAAAGTATATAAATAAATAAAATAAAGTGGATTAAAAGCTTAAATGTGAGACCTGAAACAATCAAAATCTTAGAAGAGAACACAGGCAGTAACTTCTTTGACATAGGCCATAGCAACTTTTTTCTAGATATATCTCTTCAGGCAAGGGAAAAAAAGGCAAAAATAAGCTATTGGGACTACATCAAAATAAAAAGCTTCTGCACAGTGAAGGAAACACTGAACAAAACTAAAAGACAACCTATGTCATGGGAGAAGATATTTGCAAATGACCTATCTAATAAAGGATTGGTAGTCAAATATATAAAGAACTTATAAAAAAAAAAAAAACTTATAAAACTCAACAACCCCAAAAAGCCAAACAATCCAATTAAAATATGGGCAGAGGGATGCCTGGGTGGCTCAGTGGTTGACTATCTGTCTTCGGCTCAGGGCATGATCCCGGAGTCCCAGGATCAAGTCCCATATTGGGCTCCCCACACGGAGCCTGCTTTTCCCTCTGCCTATGTCTCTGCCTCTCTCTGTGTCTCTCATGAATAAATAAATAAAACCTTTAAAAAATAAATAAATAAAAAATAAAATAAATAAAATAAAATATGGGCAGAAAACACAGACATTTCTCCAAAGAAGATATCCAGATGGCCAACAGACATGTGAAAAGACACTCAACATCAGTCATCAAAAGGGAAATGCAAATCAAAACTACAATAAGATGTTACCTCTCACACCTGTCAGAATGGCTAAAATCAACAACACATGAAACAACAGGTATTGGCAAAGATATGAAGAAAGGGGAACCCTCTTACAGTGTTAGTGGGAATGCAAATTGCAACAGCCACTCTGAAAAACATATGGAGTCTCCTCAGAAAGTAAAAAATAGAACTACCCTACAATCCAGCAATTATACTACTAGGTTTTTACCCAATGAATAAAAAAAAAAAATACTAATTCAAAGTGATATATGCACCTTGATGTTTATAAAAAGCATTATCTACAATAGCCAAATTATGGAAATAGCCCAAGGTGTCCATTGACTGATAAATGGATACACAAACACACACACACACACACACATACACACAATGGAATATTACTCAGCCATAAAAAAGAATGAAATCTTGTCATTTGCACTAATATGGATGGAGCTATTATGTCAAACAAAATAAATCAATCAGAGAAGGACAAATACCATATGCTTTCACTCATATGTGGAATTTAAGAAACAAAGTAAATGAGCAAAGAGACAAAAAAGGGAAAGAGAAAGACAAACCAAGAATAGACTCTTAACTACAAAGAACTGGTGGTTACCAGACAGGAGGTGAGTGGGGGAATGAGTTAAATAGGTCATAGGGATTGAGGACTGCACTTGGGATGAGCACCAGGTGTTGTATGGAAATGTCAAATCACTATGTTGTAACCTGAAACATATTACATTGCATGTTAACCAATGACTTCAAATAAAAATTGAACTAAAATAAAAAACTATCAGGGCTAGTCTGGCAAATCCATACATTGTTAGAAAATTTTTCTTTATAAATTTTCAATGTACACTACTCTTCTTTGTATAGAAGTATGTAATTAAAAATCCAATTTTTGGTTAATGTGAATATTTTGAATCAATGTATGGAGAGAAGTCACTATATATATTAAAACATAGACGAAAACATTCTGTGCATGTCCATTCTTCTGCCCCGTGTTATTGCACATTTTTTTAGAATAGGCTCTGTCAATAACCCTTGCTTTTCACTCTCTTTAGGCTTGAGATTAGAAATATGCTCTTTTCATGAGAATCATTTGATGTACAGAAGACTCAAAAAAGCCCTATGAAGTGGCTTTGAAAACCTCTTGAGATCTTTCATGCTACATTAAGGCAGCTCTTCCTATCAATAAAAATTGAAGTCTCTCCCCTGCAAATTACCATCTTTCTTAGTTCACAAATCCAACCTGCAAGTTTAAAATATGTCAGGGATTTGAAAAACTCAAAGCAAAAATTCCCTGATAGAAAGCTGTGTGATCAAATAGAAAGACTCAAGATTCTAATCATATTTGATGCCTAAATGAACCATGACCTTAAGCAATTTAGTTAACCCTTTGATGACTTTATCAGATAAAGCAAGGAGAAGCAAATACTTGGATCTGCCAACTTTGCAAGAGAAATAAGATTGTCAGAACCAATGTTTGTCAGAAGTAAATGCACACCTCAAAAGATGACCTAGAAATCTCTAATTTCTAGAGTTTTCTTTGCCAATCCAAGAATATTTCCTTGGTCTTACTGTGGCCCCAGGGAGCTTACTTCTGTTGGGAAAGGTTTGAGCTGCCTGCAGCTAAGTGGCACACCCTAAGGCTTAGTGTCGTGCAGCTCCAAGCTAATTACTAATAGTTTTTCCTGGAATGTTTTCCCTCCCAAACCTAGCTTAGATGTGATGGGAAAGGAGACATTTAGTTTGAGCAGAAAACGTTATTAGGTCCCCTTTTCAACACTATACTTACTCTTTCCCTTACCAAATTCCATGAATTAAGGTTAATTTGGATAAAAAAGCTCCTCTTTGGGACTACAAGTGGGTATTAAATACAGTAATAATTTACTCCATGTTGAATATCACTAAATTAATTTGAGCTCAATTTTTACCTTAATAGTTAAAAAGAGGAGGAAGAACAATCATGGAAAATCAACTACTTAGAGAGGGAGGAGTAGAGGAAACCATATTTGGGTGAGAATTTGGGAGCATGTTGGCACTATGTGAACACTGTGTGCCTGGAGGATGGAGTGGGCTATGGAAGTGGAGAGAGAAAAGGAGATAAGTGGCCCTAATTTTCCAGATAAATGCCCCAACTTCCATTTGTGGTAAATCTTACTGGAGGTTTTCTTACTAATGTCATGATTGGAGTGGTTTGGATTTGCTTGAAAACTGCAACCTTCCACTGACATAATTCATTCCAGCCTCCCCAAACCCACTTAGTCTAATTCCATATCTAAGGTGTCCAATTCCTGCCTTTTCAGGGATAAAAGTGAGAAAAAAGAAAATGGAGAAAAGAAGGAAAAAAGCTATCTTCCAGTTGCCTGTGGACACAGGAAAAAGGAGGTCATTTCTGCTTTCAGGATCTCTACTCTTTCTCATTTTATCCCATTGAGACTTATATAAGTGAGCAACTAGAAATTATTCTCCATATGTGAGTTAAATCCCCAAGAATTACATAATTTAGAATAAAGCTGCTTTACCTAGGGTCTTTTTCAAGGCTATTTAGACACACAAAGGACACATTAGAAAGTAGACTTAGTCTTCCATAGAAAAACCAAATGGCCACTGATAAAGGATAAGACAAATGAGTGGTTCACAAAGGTCAACATCTGTAATAGTTAAAGTTCAGTCAGGAGATAGAAACCACAGGGTGATGTGAAGTTTAAAATAAAGAATTACTGGGATGCCTGGGTGGCTCAGAGGTTAAGCATATGCCTTTAGCTCGGGTTGTGATCCTGGAGTCCTGGGATTGAGTCCCGCATCAGGGTCCTGGCACGGAGCCTGCTTCTCCCTCTGCCTATGTCTCTGCCTCCCTCTCTGTGTGTCTCTCATGAATAAATAAATAAAATCTTTATAAATAAATAAAATAAAGAATTATTAGCATAGAATTAGAATAATGGAGGATTGTCTAAGGAAAGTTAAAGAGAATTCTTAAGAACACAGGAGTAGCAGATATATGGAGCAAGCAGTATCCCTAAGGCTGAGATAAGGCACTCTCAGAAGGGACCTCCTCTCCAGGACTAAAATGCAATCCTCATTGGAAAGGGCAAAATCATGAACCTGACTGGTGGAGCAATAGCTGAAGTGCTTCATCACTTGCTGAAAATCTGCCCTTTAGAGCACGTGCAAAGGGAACCTATTGGCCTCTAGGAACTGCTGAAATTAAGAGCTAGAGGAAGTGTCTGTAGGAGTTCAGTGCAAGAAAGAGCCATGACTCCACAGAATCTCAGAGCTGGGGTGGCAACCATTGAAGGGTTGAATACTGAAGAGAATGCTCCATGAGGGGAGCATTTAGAAAACCCAGGCTGCTACAGGAGATGAATGCTAAAGAAAGCACACACACTTCAGGAGTCCAGCCCGGAAAAACCACACACCGGAAACCCTATCCAAGACAGGCAGGTAAATGTACAAAGGACATCACAGCTCAAGGCTCCCGTACCAGCAGGGCATGAAGAGGTCTTCAGTACATGATGTTCATGTAAGGTGGTTAGAAGGCCAGAATCAAAGGCCAGAGACCTTTCAAAATGACTATGTACTCTGGGCACAGAGCTAGAACAAGGACTCTTTGTTCCCCACCACTTACACCCCCTGTGCGTGTGCATGCACGCGCGGGCACGCCCGCGCGCGCGCGCGCACACACACACACACACACACACTGATAAATCCATGAAAAAGAAACAAGCCTGCAGCTGCCACAGAACTAGAAGTCTCATCCTCCTACAATATCCCTCCATCTCCCTCTACTGGCAAAGCTTGGTGTTGTTAAGTGTGATAAGGGAAAAATGCTCCATTGTGGCGGAGAAGGTAATGAAGGGTGAATGTGCAGGTGAGAAGTAATATATTGATAACTGGCATGATGTCTCAATAAAGATCACAAAACTCAAATGTATCTATAAATAATAACATTAATATCACTTATGTAGTCCTGAGATAACTTGGAAAGCCCCAATTAAAGTGTAATCTGAGGTAATAGCCAATAGTAGCCTTTGCTTTATCTTTTTTATTGATGTATAATTACTACATAATATCGTACTGGTTTCAGGTTACAGCATGATTTTGACATTTGCATATATTGAGAAACAATCACTACAGCAAGTCTAGTTAACATTCACCACATACATAGTGACTTTTTGTGTACTGAGAACATTTAAGATGTACTCAGCAAATTTGTAAAAGATTTTACTTATTTATTTATTTATTTATCTATTTATTTATTTATTGAAAGAGAGAGAGAGAGATGGAAAAGGGGCAGAGGGATGGAAAGGATTTCAGGCAGACTCCGCACTGAGCCTGGAGCCTGATGCAAGGCTCAATCTCACAACCCCAAGATCATGACCTGAGCTGAAATTAAGCGTCTGGCACTCAGCTGACTAAGCCACCCAGGTGCCCCTCTTTTAGTTTCAAATGTGCAGTACAGTATTATTCACTACAGTCACAATGCCATACATTATATCCCCAGGACTTATTCATTTTATAACCTGAAATCTATACCTTTTGATCCCCATCCCCTACCCTGTCCCCTATTTAACCCACTACCCATCCTCTAACTCTGGCAACCACCAATCTGTCTTTGTTTAGAGATTCCACATATAAATTAGATCATGCAGAATTTGTCTTCCTCTGACTTATTCCACATAGCATAATGCCCTTAACATCCATCTGTGTTGTCAGAAATGGCAAGATTTCTTTTTTTTGGCTGAATAATATTCCATGTATATGTGTATGTATATGTATTTATACATATATCTGTATATGTATACACACACATATACAGATATATGTATAAGTTCCTCTAGTGGATGCATGTATATATGTATATGTATAAATATATATTATATATATATTAAATATATATCGGTGCAGCCACTATATACACACATACTGTTTTCTATAGTAGCTGCACCGCCAATTTACATTCCCACCAATAGTACACAAGCGATCCTTTTTCTCCATGTTCTCACCAACACATGATTTCTTGTCTTTTTGATAATAGCCATTTTAACAGGTGTGAGGTAGTATCTCATTGTTTAGATTTGCATTTCTCTACTTACTAGCAGTGTTGAGAACCTTTCCATATGCCTGTTGGCCTTCTGCATATCTTCTTTGGAAAAATATCTATTTAGATCCTCTGCCCATTTTTAATCGAATTATTTTTTTGGTTTTTGCTGTTGGTTTGCATGAGTTCTTTATATATTTTGAATATTCACCCTTT
The DNA here is from genome assembly GCF_003254725.2 of Canis lupus dingo. NCBI lineage: Eukaryota > Metazoa > Chordata > Mammalia > Carnivora > Canidae > Canis > Canis lupus. The sequence goes on from NC_064249.1 coordinate 71,227,920, forward strand.
ATCAGATATATGAATTGCAAATATTTTCTCCCATTTGGTAGGTTGTTTTTATATTTTGTTGATGGTTTCCTTCACTTTGCAGTAGATTTTTAGTTTGATATAGTTCACTTATTTTTGCTATTGCTGCCTTTGCTTTTGGTGTCAAATCCAAAAAATCATCACCAGGAATTATGTCAAGAAGCTTACCTTCTGTGTTTTCTCCAAGAGTTTATGGTTTTTTTTTTTTTAAGATTTTATTTATTTATTTATTTATTTATTTATTTATTTATTATAGACACACACAGAGAGAGAGAGAGAGGCAGAGACACAGGAGGAGTGAGAAACAGGCTCCATGCCGGGAGCCCGACGTGGGACTGGCTCCCGCGACTCGATCCCAGGACTCCAGGATCGTGCCCTGGGCCAAAGGCAGGTGCCAAACCGCTGAGCCACCCAGGGATCCCAGAGTTTTATGGTTTTAGATCTCATTCAGGTTTTAATGCATTTTGAATTAATTTTTGTGTATGGTGTAAGATAGTTGCTCCCATTGCATTCTTTCCTATGTGAATATCCAGTTTCCCCATACCACTTATGGAAGAGACTGTCCTTTCCCCAACATATATTCTTGGCTCCTTTGTCATTAGCCTCAGTCTTTCTTATTAATTACAAAGTATGTGTTGCTCATTCCAATTCACCAGTTGAACTTAGCAAATGAAAATGGCAAAATTAAAAACTCATTATTGGTCATAATCCCAACAGATTTCTTCCTCGTTTCTTCACTCCTCATCCTCCAAAGATCTAAGCCTTGGAGGTACACATGATTCTTCTTATTTGGTAGCCTTCCTGCTGCCAGTATTCAATGAGGTACTGCTACAGTTGTTTATCTTAATTTTTATGGAAAAATTACTGAAGAAATTAGCATTTAACACCATGGTTTTTATAATAGCTTTCTGCTTCATGTTTCCATCTTTCCACTTTTACTATTCTAATATATTTTGTTATAATTGTCACATTTTACCTAAATACTTCTATTATATCACATTTGTTTCAAAAAAGTAAATAACCATGTTCTGTTTGCTCAAATTAAATTTTTTAGGTGTAAATAAAATATTCTATATCCATTGATCCCAAATGAGTTTTCCAAGCCATTTTTTTAGACAATCTTTCTGTTTTGTATAGCAAGCTGTATCTAGCTATAACATAGTACTTTTCTACTCCTTACACTATCCCTGCCCTATCTCATAAAGCAAGAAAATGGTGGTTTACTCCCCTGAAGGAAATAGTCTCCATGAACTCTCTCATTTATCTTTTTTGGTGCACTTGACATAAAGAATCAAAAACACTTGATCTAGTACCTTCTCGATACTCTTTTTGGAAGTGTGCCCTCAGAATGCATATATTCTTTACTTCTCCAGGCAATAAGATTATACAGGAATAAATTTTCAGTTCCAGTGAAAGTATCAATACACCATGCAGAGAAGCAGTATAATGAAGTGTAAGGAAGTACATGTGGCTGAAGATTTAAACCATATTCTCTAATCCGGTTTTTACAAAATTGAAATTTGGTCTCCATCTGTTTTACTCACATATTTCACTTTGATGTGATTCCAAATTCTTGAGAGGAAGAATAATGTTATTTAGCTTTCCCCCCAAGCACCATCCCTGTACGTGGTACAGGATATCTTGCTCAATTATATGCTAGCTAGTGAACTAATGATTTATGAAGTCCAGATTTCAGAAGTCCAAATGTAACACAATTCATAAAAAATGGGTGAATCGAATGGAAGTAAAGAATCCTCTCTTCTGAAAAATGTACATTATAACAATAGCATCAGCAGCAATTTCAGGAGGTTTAAAGATTCCCTAAGGCCTAAAACTGACCTCAGATGTTCTATGGAGCCCAGGGTAAGGACTTCAAATTAACACTTATTTGGCTTATTCCCTTTTAAATTTATACTTATACTCTTCCTCGTACTCTAATGTCATCTTCTTTCCTGTAAATCTCACTTTTTCTATAATGTCCTCTGGTTTTTTTGGTCATTTACTGTTAAATTTTAAGTTATTAGAAGGCATGCTTCCCAGGTCCATGCTCTTCGTTCTAAATGGTATTTATCTGTAGAAACAACTAATATCTTCTCCAAAAAGCATGACACAACTATTATAATACACATAAAAATATTATCTCTTTACACAGATTTCTGAAACTAGGTTTTGACACAGTTGAACATAATTGAATTTTGAAAGTTGGAGTGATGCCTTTGAATCATACACACATCATTCAAATTTTAAAATGGGTAGGTTTAATAAATTTGGGGTATTTAGGTTTGGTCCTTAATGCCTTTTGCATTTTAGGTTAAATTAACATATAAACTTGATTAATAATGAACAGTTGGCATAGTCCTAATACTCACTGATTCTCAGATCATGCCAACTTTTGTGTAGAATTGAACATGCAAATTAAAATTATTCATACCATGCAATATGAATATAATGGCATCTGTCATCCTCTTAACGTAACAGGATGTTAAATACAAGTTTCATCCGAAGACCTAAGGGACAACACACATTTCCTTCCAAAGAAAGTGCTAGATCATATGCAGAATTCATAAAGTAGATGTCTGGAAACAGTTTGTAATCCTCACTCTCCACTCACATTAAGTATATTTAAAAATTAAATTTGGATAATGAAGAAGGATGGGTGGGGGGGAATCTTTGAAGACAGTTCTTCAAAGAAGAAAATGGATGTATTTCCTCTTCACTGCCAGTCATGAAAAAGGGGCTTCATATATTCTCTAAGTTAGAGGATATGGTCAACTGGTATCTTTTTCCTGCCTAGAAGATCTAAGGTGTAAGAGATTAGTTTTGATGCACAAAGAAAAATCATTGGATCATGGATGCTCTGCATCAAAGAAGTTTTTCAGAGCAAAAAAAAAAAAAAAATTACGTGAGTGTTTGGGGTGGATCAGATGTAGGGCATTCACGGAAGAACTAATGTTCTCCCATCTTGATCTTTTCCAAGAGGGCTTGCTGACTTGGCTTTAAACACTTGCCAAGCACGTAGAGTGCTGACGCCAGGTCAAGGGATAGCCATGAAATAAGAACTTTCTACAGATGCAATGAAACGCCAGGTCACTTGCACCCCGATGTTTCTAGCAGTAATGTCCACAATAGCCAAACTGTGGAAGGAGCCTCGGTGTCCATCAAAAGATGAATGGATAAAGATGATGTGGTTTATGTATACAATAGACTATTACTCAGCCATTAGAAATGACAAATAGGGATCCCTGGGTGGCGCAGCGGTTTGGCGCCTGTCTTTGGCCCAGGGCGCGATCCTGGAGACCCGGGATCGAATCCCACGTCGGGCTCCCGGTGCATGGAGCCTGCTTCTCCCTCTGCCTGTGTCTCTGCCTCTCTCTCTCTCTGTGTGTGACTATAAGAAAGAAAGAAAGAAAGAAAGAAAGAAAGAAAGAAAGAAGAAAGAAAGAAAGAAATGACAAATACCCACCATTTGCTTCAACGTGGATGGAACTGGAGGGTATTATGCTGAGTGAAGTAAGTCAATCGGAGAAGGACAAACATTATATGGTCTCATTCATTTGGGGAATATAAATAATAGTGAAAGGGAATAGAGGGGAAGGGAGAAGAAATGGGTAGGAAATATCAGAATGGGAGACAGAACATGGAAGACTCCTAACTCTGGGAAACGAACTAGGGGTCGTAGAGGGGAGGAGGGCGGGGGGTGGGGGTGACTGGGTGGCAGGCACTGAGGGGGGCACTTGACGGGATGAGCACTGGGTGTTATTCTCTATGTTGGCAAATTGAACACCAATAAAAAATAAATTCATTATTAAAAAAAAAAAAAGAACTTTCTTTACCCTCTCTCCTTAACTTTCTCCTTGCATGAAACCCTAGTGGAGAAGGAACAGACATGAGGAAAGAGGCAAGAAGCTGAGCAAGTCCCCCCGAAACCAACTAGAGATTTTGAACACCCAATGGGTCCAGGCTGGGGGAAGAAGAAAATTCACCTATCAGTGATGGGTACAGTTGTGTGTATTATGGGTGGCTGGGCATTTTAGTCATTGGAATGAAGCCATTTACATTTGCTGAAGAAACCAGAATACCCAGAAAACATGACTTTCATTTATCCCTGTGCAAAAGAGAAATGAGGGATAGTGGTAGCCAAAAATAAAGTTGTTTATGATTAAATCCCTCGGGAAATGTTTGTTCAACATTTATTTAATATTGTGAAACCAAAGGAAATAAAATTTATCTTTGAAAATGGGTGGAGATTAAATTAAGATATAAAACTGGTCTCAGAGTGCTCTAGAAAGATGTAAACATAAATAAAGATAAGCAGGTGTCTGCCAGAGGGGAAAAAAATACACAAATACTGAAAAACAGACTGGTCAGTTTACATGAACTAACATCAATGAGATATAATTATCTCATTCTTAGATGGTTTTAAACCCATAAACATAATATGGCATGCATAAACTCAGAAGATAATTAGCTAACATTAAGGTTATCACCAAGAAAAGCCTGCCAAGGCACCAGAGTACACTGAGACATTAAACCCAACCCTATATAATGAATAATGACAAAAAATAAATGTACTATGAACCTAATGTCTTAGGGTAGATGTTACTGGAAGTTAACTCCAAGGGAGGCACCAGGCAGGGTAGAAAGAAGTCACACAAGAGGATGAGGTGGTTTGGTTTGACTTGTGTATAAAAATGCTAGAGCCAGGTTTTCTGCTTGAGAATTTTGTTAGTAGTGGCCCAGTGGTTTTCTGCTAAATGTTTTACAAGCAGTTCTTCGGGGGGGGGGGGGGGGGGGGGGGGGAGGCTCTAGTTTGTAACATTTACCGATTTCTTTGGTGTAAATACTGCCACCATGCATGATTTCTAACTACCAAAATGAAGTCACTAAGCACAAAGGTGCACAATATCTTTCTTTCGAATTTCTACATTATGGACAGTAGGAGTAAGTTATCATAGAAAATAGTAAAAGTAGGGGATCCCTGAGTGGCTCAGTGGTTTGGCACCTGCCTTTAGCCCAGGGCGCTGTCCTGGAGTCCCGGGATTGAGTCCCACATCTGGCTCCCAGCATGGAGCCTGCTTCTCCCTCTGCCGGTGTCTCTGCCTCTCTCTCTCTCTCTCTCTCTCTATCATGAATAAATAAATAGAATCTTAAAAAAAAAAGAAAATAGTAAAAGTAGTAAAATAATTAGGAGGTCATAGGGTTTTGAGAATTTCTTGCCTTTAGTTTTTACAGTTTAATGCTAATGATGGCTGTGTTTAATGAGCAGCACAAAGTTTCTGATTTTTTTTTTAAGATTTTGTTTATTTATTTGAGAGAGAAGGAGAGAGTGATAGCGAGAGAGCATGAGCTGGAGGGAAGCAGATGGAGAGGGAGGAACAGACTCCCACTGAGCAGGGAGCCTGATGCAGGGCTCTATCCCAGGATCCCAGGATCATGACCTGAGCCATGCAGGAGCCCCCTGAAATTTTTAGAATTAGATCTTGGGGAGCCAGTCTGAGCCAGCTCCTAGATAGCCCTGAGCTCAGATGTCAGGTAAAAAAATCTAAATGTTTTTGACAGAAGTTCAAAGGCTTGACAACATGCTCTATGGGAAACAATTTATATGTTGTTGGTGCAAATACAAAATATTTTTACCTCAATGAAGGGGAATTGGCAATATGTAGCATAATAATATATGTATTTGCCCTTTGTCTGAGCAGTTACACTTTGGGGCACGTCACACTTCCACAAGAATGAAGCATTTGTACAAATTTATTCATTGAGCCATTAGTTATAATAGCAAGTGTTAGAAACACCCAAATTTCTATCAGTGAATAATCTATGGGGTATCCACACAATGAAGCACTATGCAGGCATAAAAAGAGGAAAATCTTTTCGTAATGATTGAACTGATCTTCAAGATAGATCATTAATTTAAAAAAAAGGAAAATGTAAAACAGCATATATAAGCTTTTTAAAAAAAAAAGATTTTATTAGAGAGAGAGAGAGGAAAAGCAAGGGGAGCTGCAGAGGAAGAGGGAGAAGCAGACTCCCCACTGAGCAGGGAGCCCAATGTGGGGCTCAATCCCAGGACCTTGAGATTATGACCTGAGCTGAAGGCAGATGCTTACCAGCTAAGCCACCCAAGTGGCCCCAGAACAGCATATATAGTATACTTTTCTTTATGTAGGAAAGAAGAAACAATGTATGTATTTCTTTCCAAAGAAAAACACTGGAAGGATGAAAAAAAACTATTTTGGGGCCCTTGGGTGAAAGGGGATAGGATGGGAAGACTAAGAATGGAAATAGAACCTCTCTGAGTAGACCTTTTAAAAACACTTTTACTATGAATCATATAAATGTTTTACATATTCAAAATATCAGTCCAAAGGTTTTTCAAAAGCAAATTTTAAAACTGTAAAACAAACTAAAACAAAAAGCCTAATAGAGAATATTACTTTCAAACCCTGTAGTCTGATCATATATCCTTTTTAAGATAGATTCTAAAACAAAGGAACTGCAAAGAAATTCTAACCTTCACTCAGTAGTTATATCATTAAAAAGTACTACTAGAATTACAATTTTTCAAATGTTTTATGTATGTTGCAAAGTAAGGCATATAATTGGAGCAATGACTGGATAAATGAGCTCTAGAATCGGAGGTCACACCAGAGGTGCCCTATTGATAGAGGACTCTTTCCAGAAAACAGTCAATAAGCCCCACTAGATTGTACTGCCCTGTATTCAATGACACCAGAATAGCTGCTCATTTGCTGATTTCTCCCGTCAATGGTGTTTAGATGAACTAACCTACAGAAGCCCTCCGTGTTTTAAACAGCAGGGGTGGAAAGGAGGCTCAAAAAAATGCCAGACGTCTTCCTCCTAAAGGCAGATGGGGGTTCAGGCAATTTTTTTAATAAGAAAGAAGGGGGCACCTGGGTGGTCATCAGTTAAGCATCTGCCTTTGGCTCAGGTCATGATCTTGGGTTCTTGGGATGGAGCCCCCATCACACTCCCTGAGCAATGAGGAGTCTGCTCTGCTTCTCCCTCCCCCTCTACCTCTCCACCCCACTTGTGCTCTGTCTCTATCTTTCTCTCTCACTCAAATAAATAAAATCTTTAAAAAAAAAAAAATAAGAAAGTAGTATAGACTTTGCCCATGTGACTTCTCTTCAATTATGATATTTGCTTTTGTTTAATTTGATTCGGTGACTGAAACACCTATGACAGCATCAAATCTGTTTATTTCAGCATTCATGAACAACAAAAATAATTTAGTTTAATTATTCCAATTTAAAATTTTCTGTGTGTGACCCTGCTACCAAAAACATGTTGACACACATTTGCTTCATTGTAAACTCAGAGTATGCAGGATTCAATAAACCATAAAGAAGAATCTTTTCAATCTTGGGCTGGGACAAACAGTAGATTCCAGAGAGCAAATCAATTCTCCCATGGTAATTTTAATTATTCGTTATGCTTCAAATCCAAGTTACTTTGAAAGAAAAAGGAAGCATTGATGTCTATCTTGTGAGGTAGAATTTGGAGGGCTGAGTGGTTCAGTCTCATAAATTATTTAATCTCCTCTGTAAGCATAATTATCTTGTTTTCTATCCTCTTACCTCATGTGTCAAAGAGAATGAATTTCAAAAATAAAGGAAGTCATCTGAAATACCAATCTCTCACTTAAAAAAATATTCATCTGTTTTGGGACTTTTCTGTAATTTTTAAGAGCAAAGCTATACTAAATATTAATAGAATTTGGCTTTCCTTGACAGAAATTTGGACAGCTAAAAAAAAAAAAAACTGGACAGTGTATATAAAAGAGCTAAGCAAACTCCATCAATCTCCTGTTTGAATCAGTGTCTTAACAGAAATTCTTGGTAATACATCTTCAGCCATAGAAATAAGCTGCTAAGAATGGTAACTTCTAGCACAGAAAAGGTTGGCATTAGCAGGAAATTACTGCTTATTCATTTGGTTTACAGCATCTGACAATGCCAGTGACAGACATGTCACGGGGTGGCAGCCACAGCTGTGAGAACTGCCACCACATTGTCTGTGTCATATCTCTAGTCTAGCTGTTCCTTCATGCCATGTGGTCACTGGCTCAGCCAAGCGGGCCCCAGGCACAAATTCTAGAATGGGATCACCTTGAATTAAAGGTGACACAATGTCTCCACCAATACCAATCTTTCCAAAAACTGTTTCTTTGGCCCAGCCTGTTAATCTTCTTGAAATTTCTAGCAGAGAGGATCCCCTAAGATGTTTGTACAGGGAGATTTGAGGGGGTATGTTTTTTTGTTATTTGTTCAGGACCAATGTTATCCTTGTGGGGAAATGCAGGAACATGGAAAGAAATAAAAAATCATTCGGTTCAAAGGTACTCTAGAGATGATCCCATCACTTATTCACCCTACTGTGTCTTTGCAGGAAGGAATTTTAGAAAAGGAAAATTTACATTGGGAATGACTGGAAGTATAAGCATTTTTTTTAAAACTTTATTTGGAAAAACTTCAAATTTAAAGGAAAGCTTCAAGTACAACTATGTATCTTTTACCTAGATTTGATAATTGCTACCATTTGTTTTATCATATATATGTTATTATTATTACAAAATTAATTGAAAGTTGCAGACAACATGACCCTTTTCTTCCAAAAAAAGTCCTATATATTTCATCATATATCTCCTAAGAATAAAGGCATTATCTTGCATAGCCACAAGTAATCAATTTCAGGAAATACAACATAGTGATTTTACTGAATCTATAAGACTACTTTTAGGAGTGCTGTCATCTTAACAATAATTAGTTTTCCTGTAATACTACTACCCCTTTCATATACTCTTTCACATACACACTTTAGAGTTAATTCTATATAAGGATGCAATTTTATGTTCAAGATATTTCTTTTTAAAATACGTATTGATTATTCATGATACAACTAATCACAAGCGATTCATATAAACATCTTTGTCACTCCATTGTCTAAAATGAATACCTATAAAACCACATGACCTGGTATAATGAAAACAAGGCATCCAAACTTTGAACCATTATGATATTTAATAACAAAAACAAAAAGTAGTTGATTTTTCAACCTAATAATAGTGGTTAATCCTATTTTCTAAACCTAATTAATTAGTTCATAAACCATCCTATGAGAAGGCAAAGTTCCTTTTAGGTTAATTCAGAAGTGGCAACATTTCTCTTAACATTCTATGTGGACATGGATTGATTTATACTAAGTATCAGGAATAAATATTTTCCTACATCATTTGAAACTTTGGTGACTGCATTCTGATAACCAGAATAAAACTTGCCTAATATATCATTGTGTGTTAATTATACTTCATTAAGAAAAAAAGCAAGGTAGGTGCTTTTTTTTTTAACATTTTCTTTTCTCTTTTTTTTTTCTTTTCTTTTTAAGATTTTTTATTTTTAAGTAATCTCTACCCCCAAGGTAGGACTTGAACTTACAACCCCAAGGTTCAGAGTTGGATGTTTTTCCAATTGAGCCAGCCAGGTACTCTGAAAGGCTGGCTTTTTAAAAAATTGAATAGTTTCTGTATTTTTACCTCTGGGGGGTGGGGAAGAATTTACAAGAAACAAAGGATGAAAAGTAGAAGAGTTCTTTTTCCCTCTCTAGTGTTAATTGAGTTTCATCTCTTTAGGTGAGTTGTACTAAGGATATTACATAGTGTCATATTCAAGAACTTAGGGAGTCACTTGGACAAGTATTCAAAGTGGTATCTTAGCTTTGAATCCTCTTGGAGTTTACTTAGTTTCACTGAGAACCAGTTTTCTCATCTGTAAAATTCAAATAAAGGCAGCTAATCTTGACTTTAGAAGGTAAAGACCAATGTTCTAAACATTCACTACCCAAAATAAAGTAATGGGCATATAGCACTGGTAGGAGCTTCTTAGAAATGCAGGATTATAAGGTCCAACTCAGACATCCTGAAACAGAACCTTTATTTTATAAAGACTCTGGTGATTTGCATTTACATAAAAATTTAAGAAGTATTCTCCTAATGATTCCCCCAAAAGATTCCATCTTTGGAGTTTAATATATATCCAAGAGTGTCTGTTTCTCTCACTGCCTCTTTCCCTCTAACTTAAATTAATATTTTTAACCTGAAGGCCTTTTTCAATAAGGAGAAAGTAGAGGAACTAGGGCAAGGAAAGAGAATGCTGGAAGGAAATTTGTCATGTGAGAAGCGGACTGGCTACAAATGTGCTGAGGTTATCTGCAGCTGACTTGTAGCTGGCATGCCTCTGGCTCATACACACCCAGAGTAGCAACAGACAAGAGCAAGAACTCTTAGCAGGCTGCTAATAGTCATGGGGTGCTGAGAGATGTATAGTTAGGATGCTGAGGACTATGAGAGGCCAAGTATTAAATCGTACCTGAAAAGGAAAATCAAGGCAGTGCCTTCATAATAATTTCAAATAAAATAGCAGCAGGTGCCCTTTAGGACAGGTAGGTTCTCATTATATGAAGATAAACAGACCCTGGGAAGAATCCAAACAGATTCTAGGGCCACAGCCTTTGATGAGTATGAATTGAAGCTGATCAACAAAAATCAAGCCATTCAAGATAACTGTAATAACTCATCTTCTTTTAAGTTCTTGTTTTGTGCCCAAGATTGCATAACTGAGAAACCACCAAGGAGCCCACACCGATGCAAACACACGAGGGTTTATTAACAAGCTCGAGCTTGGGTCCAGTTGTACCCCACACAGCGGAGCAGGGACTTGGACCCCGAGGCTAAGAGGCTTAGCAGCTTTATAGGGGCCAGTGGCCAATGGGATTGTAACACACACAGAAAGTTGCAGTCAGGTCCATCCACACGCAGGTGGCCAATTGAATTACAATTTACCCTATAGTATCCATTTGAGCTGGCCTATTATTTTGGTCAGAATCAGCGCAGTTTTGGCGGGCACAAGGCGGGGTTACATTGTTATGAGCCGATTTCCGATTAGGGTGTGCCCAGCGGCTTGACTAGGGTGGGGCAGCGCCTTAAGCAATAAGCAGGTCATGTAGGGGTCATACAGGAGGTGGCGGGTGCAGCACAAGACGGAGTTAGTCCTGCTCTGCTTGTCCAGGGGTAGGGGATTTTTTGTTAAATTCCTTGGGTCCCACACTTGAGTTTGTTCTTAACAAAACAATCAAGAGTTTACATGATTATTAAAAAAAAATAATAACACACTGGGCTAAGATTTCAAAATCTGCATTTGTTGTCCTCTCCACCACTTGGTAATTACATAACACTGAGGAAGTCACAATATCTGTATAATTTGACATGCCTAAAGCAGATTAGTACAGAGGTAAAGAACATCAGCTTAGGAGTTAGGGAAAACTGGGTTTGAGTCCCAATTCTTTTTTTTTTTTTTTAATTTATTTATTTATGATAGTCATAGAGAGAGAGAGAGAGAGGCAGAGACACAGGCAGAGGGAGAAGCAGGCTCCATGCACCGGGAACCCGACGTGGGATTCGATCCCGGGTCTCCAGGATCGCGCCCTGGGCCAAAGGCAGGGGCTAAACCGCTGCACCACCCAGGGATCCCTGAGTCCCAGTTCTGTAAGTTAGTATGCTGAAAAGTTTCTTCAAAAGACCTGAAAGAAGTGGTTTCCAACACAGCCATCTCCGATACTTTAGTAGACTGAGAAGAGCTGAATAAAAGGGATTGTGGAAAGAAAATGTCTCTGCAGCTTTTATGATCTTGGCCTGTTTTTATCAAGGATATCTTAAGAGGAAAATATTCACACAAAGAGAAATTATGTCAGCAGTGGCAAAACCCATCTGTGGGGATGTTACCCCAAGAGGTAACACGAACTAAAGTGATACAATAACCATAACAAAGAACACTGGATGTCTTATTCAATTTGGGCCGCTATTATAAGAATACATAGGCTGGGGGATCCCTGGGTGGCGCAGCGGTTTGGAGCCTGCCTTTGGCCCAGAGCGCGATCCTAGAGACCTGGGATCGAATCCCACGTCGGGCTCCCTGCATGGAGCCTGCTTCTCCCTCTGCCTGTGTCTCTGCCTCTCTCTCTTTCTCTGTGTGACTATCATGAATAAATAAATAAAATCTTAAAAAAAAAAAAAAAGAATACATAGACTGAATGCATTAAACAACCGAAATTTGAGTTCTGGGTCAAGATGACAACATAAGAAAATCTTGAACTGACCTCCTCCCATGGACATACTTGTGGGACCCAGGAAATTTAACAAAAATCCTCTACCCCTGGACAAGCAGAGCAGGACTGACTCCATTTTGTGCTGCACCCGCCTGGTGCCCACCTGCTTATTGCTTAGGGCACTGCCCCACCCTAGTCAAGCCCAGGGCACACCCTAATCAGAAATCGGCTCAGTGATAGGCCAGCTCAAATGGATACTTTAGGGTAAAATGTAATTCAATCGGCCACCTGCGGGTGGACCAGAATGACTGTGCAACTTTCTGCATATCCCATTGGCCACTGGCCCCTTTAAAGTTGCTAAGCCTCTTAGTCTGGGGGTCCAAGTCCCTGCTCTGCTGTGTCGGGTATACTTGGACCCAGTAAATAAACCCTCGTGTGTTTGCATCGGTGTAGGCTCCTTGGTTTCTCGGATTCGTGATCTTGGGCACAACATTTGGGGGCTCGTCTGGGATCCGAGAGACCTCCAGGACCCACCTCCAGGACCCTGTCCGGAGGGTTTCATGCGTGGTGAGTGCACTCAACTTTTTCCACCTTTTGCGTGCATATTCTCTGAGAGCTCTAAACTGTAGGAATTCCGATCTGTATTAGGTCGGCATTGGCTTAGGCGGACGCGCTGGTGGGCCGGCGACCGGGGGTCTTGAGGAGACTTCCCTTGCCCCTGCCTGGAGGACGGGGTCCTCATCTGTATGGAGGACAGGGGTCGTCATCTGTAAGGGGGACAGAGGTCCTAATCTGTATGGAGGACGGGGGTCCTCATCTGTAAGGAGGATGGGGGTCCTCATCTGTAAGGGGGACGGAGGTCCTCATCTGTATGGAGGACAGGGGTCGTCATCTGTAAGGGGAACAGAGGTCCTAATCTGTATGGAGGATGGGGTCCTCATCTGTAAGGGGGACGGGGGTCCTCATCTGTATGGAGGACGGGGGTCCTCATCTGTAAGGGGGACGGGGGTCCTCATCTGTATGGAGGACGGGGGTCCTCATCTGTAAGGAGGACGGGGGTCCTCATCTGTAAGGGGGACAGAGGTCCTCCTCTGTATGGAGGACGGGGGTCCTCATCTGTAAGGAGGATGGGGGTCCTCATCTGTAAGGGGGACGGAGGTCCTCATCTGTATGGAGGACAGGGGTCGTCATCTGTAAGGGGAACAGAGGTCTTAATCTGTATGAAGGATGGGGGTCCTCATTTGTAAGGGGGACGGGGATCCTCATCTGTAAGGGGGACGGAGGTCCTCCTCTGTATGGAGGACGGGGGTCCTCATCTGTAAGGAGGACGGGGGTCCTCATCTGTATGGAGGACAGGGGATCCTCATCTGTAAGGGGGACGGGGGTCCTCATCTATAAGGGGGACGGGAGTCCTCATCTGTAAGGAGGATGGGGGTCCTCATCTGTAAGGAGGGCCGGCTGCCAGCCCTTTGGATTACTTTGTCTTGTCTCCACGGCCGCACTGGGACGTTTGTCTGTTACTGTGTTCTTGTTACCTGTTTGCGCGCTGGTCTGTTAACTTCACGCTGGTCTGTGTTACTGTGTTCTTGTTAACTGTGTGTTTGTGTTATTTGTTAACTATCATAACTGGCTGTGCCTTGGTGTGGATCGGGGACATAATGGGGCAGACGCAAACCACACCCCTGTCTCTTATGCTCTCCCACTTCTCGGATGTTAAGAAAAAAGCTCGTATTCTGAGCATAGACATAGGGAGAGAGAGATTCCAAATTTATTACATGTCAGAATGGCCAACCTTTGAGGTGGGATGGCCCCGAGAAGGAACTTTCCGCCTACCTATTGTCTTACAGGTTAAGGCCGTGATCTTCAGGGACAAACCGGATGGCCACTCTGACCAGGTGCCCTACATCCTGGCCTGGCAGGACATGATCAAGAATTCCCCTCCTTGGCTAAAACCATTTTTACTCCCCGAAGCACACAACTCAGCTAAAGGTAAGGAGAGACCCGGGGTCCACCGCCAGACTCTAATGGCAGGTCTCCAGGCTGCCGCACCAAGCCTCCCAATCTGGCCAAGGTCTATGATGTGAGGCAGGGTAAGGATGAGAGTCCAGCAGCCTTCTTAGAGGGAGTCATAGAGGCTTTTAGGCAGTACACCCCTATGAACCCAGGAGCCCCAGAAACAAAGGCCGCAATTATCATGGCTTTTGTTAACCAGGCCACTCCAGACATTAAAAAGAAATTACAAAGAGTAGAGAGACTGGGAGAGAAGAGCTTGCAGGACTTAGTGACAGTGGCAGAACGAGTCTATAATAATTGAGAAAGTCCAGAAGAGCAACAAACCAAACTAAGTGACCAGCAGACCCGAAACCTGGCCAAGATCCTGCTGGCCACAACCATGGACAAGAAAGCGAGAAAGACGGGGTGGCAAAGGGGTCCTTGTCCAGTACTTAGGTCCCTGGAAGAGACCCATAGCCTATCTCTCCAAAAAGCTGGACATGGTGGCCACTGGGTAGCCTCCATGCTTAAAAATTATTGCTGCAGGGCAGCCCTGGTGGCGCAGAGGTTTAGAGCCGCCTGCAGCCAAGGACGTGATCCTGCAGACCCTGGATCGAGTCCCACGTCAGGCTCTCTGCGTGGAGCCTGCTTCTCCCTCTGCCTGTGTTTCTGCCCCTCTCTATGCATCTCTATAAATAAATAAAGTTTAAAAAAAATCATTGCTGCAGTAGCCACTATGGTCAAGGACGCAGATAAACTGGCCATAGGGCAAGAACTGCATGCCACCACCCCACATGCTATTGAAGCGGTACTCAAACAGCCCCCAGACCGCTGGATCAGCAATGCCCGTCTGACCCATTATCAGAGCCTGCTGCTAAACCCCACCAGGATTTTATTCAAGCCACCAAATACCCTGGATCTGGCAACGCTACTCCCTAACCCAGACTGGGACCCCCCTCTGCATGACTGTCAAGAAATTTTGGCACAGGTGCACGGAATCAGAGCTGATCTCCAGGACCAGCCACTGCAGAACGCGGACGCCACCTGGTACACGGACGGCAGCAGTTTTGTCCAAGAAGGACTCAGGATATGCGGGGGCAGCCGTGACCGCGGAGACGGAGACCGTCTGGGCCGAGCCACTGGCAGCCGGAACGTCGGCTCAACGGGCAGAACTGACCGCACTGGCCAAGGCGCTGACCACCGGGGAAGGTAAACGCATAAACATCTCCGCCGACAGCAGGTCCGCCCTCGCCACCGCCCACATGCACGGAGCCCTTTACAGGGAGAGAGGGCTCTGACAGCAGAGGGAGAGACTGTTAAAAGCAAAACGGAGATTCCTGAACTCCTGAGGGCCCTCTGGCTGCCCAAGGCCCTGGCCGTCCTCCACTGTCCGGGGCACCAAAAGGCAGACACGCCAGTAGCCAGGGGAAACCTGCGAGCCGATTTAAAAGCAAAAGAGGTGGCCCTTCTGGTGACCCAGGTCTTAGCTACCACGCGACCTGATCCGGGGGCACCGACCCTGCCTGACATCCCCCAACTCTACTGATGCTGACTTACACTGGATCAAACGCTTGCCTGTGACCCAGTGCTTGCGTGGCTGGTGGAGGGCCGCAGACTCCAGCATCATCCTGCCAGAGGAACTAGGACGGCGAGTCCTATCCCAAATGCATCGGAGCACTCACATGGGGACAAGGAAGATGGAAGACCTCATACGACATGCAAAGATCACTATTAAAGACTCTGAAGCAAAGATCGAGAAGATTGTGGCGAGCTGCCGCGCATGCCAGTTAACTAATGCCACTGCCCATGGATCTAACCCAGGCACCTGGCTCCAGGGGGGACCGCCCAGGAACCTACTGGGAAGTGGACTTCACTGAGGTAAAACCTGGAAAATACGGATACAGGTATTTACTAGTGTTTGTAGATACTTTTTCAGGATGGACAGAGGCATTTCCCACCAAACATGAAACGGCACAGACCGTGACCAAGAAACTGCTGGAAGACATTGTACCGGGTATGGTTTTCCCGTTAGAATTGGGTCAGACAACGGCCCAGGATTCGTCTCTAAGGTAACACGGGGAGTGGCACTAGTACTTGGGGCAGATTGGAAATGACATTGTGCATATAGGCCCCAGAGCTCAGGACAGGTAGAGAGGAGGAACAGAACATTAAGGGAGACCTTAACTAAGTTAGCCCTGGAGACTGGCGGGACTGGGTGACTCTCCTCCCCTTCGCCCTATATAGGGTGAGGAACTCCCCATATAAGATGGGACTGACTCCCTACGAGATCCTGTTCAGTCTTCCTCCACCTGTTATCCCCAATTTAAAACCTGAGGTGCTTGCTGAATTTGATGACCACCAACTTCTTTTCTCCCTCCAAATGTTACAACGAACCCATGAGCAGGTGTGGCCTAAGCTGAGGGCCCTCTACGAGACTGGGCCACCCCTGGACCCCCATCAATATCGGCCAGGTGACTGGGTGTATGTGCGGAGATACCAACACCAGACGCTTCAACCTCGCTGGAAGGGACCCTACCTCGTGATCCTGACCACTCCCACCACTCTCAAAGTCGACGGGATTACTCCCTGGGTCCACTACACACACGTCTGGCCAGCTGACCCACACGCCCTTCTCACGGACTCTGTTACAGAATGGAAAAGCCAACCAGACAAGGACAATCCCCTAAAGCTAAGACTGCGCCGTTCTCACTTATTCCCCACCTCCAAGACTCCCTAGTCCGAGATTGTCCTTCAAAATAGAAGGAAATTAGAATTATTCTTCTTACAACAAAGGGTTGGGGGAGTTATGTGCTGCCTTTAATGTAAATGAAAGCGAGAAAAGCAACAAGGTTGGTGAGAATCCTGGTTTAATCATTCCCCTGGCTCACTCTGAGAGCAACCTGGACCCATGACTGGGTCCTGCATAGGATCCTCTGAAAAAGGGGGGAATGTGGGACCCAGGAAATTTAACAAAATCCCCTACCCCTGGACAAGCAGAGCAGGACTGACTCTATTTTGGGCTGCACCCGCCTTGTGCTGACCTGCTTATTACTTAGGGTACTTCCCCGCCCTAATCAAAGACCAGGACACACCCTAATCTGAAATCCAGCTCAGTGGACAGCATGACTGTGCAACTTTCTGCGTATCCCATTGGCCACTGGCCCCTATAAAGTTGCTAAGCCTCTTAGTCTCGGGGTCCAAGTCCCTGCTCCACTGCGTGGGGTATACTTGGACCCAGGCTCGAGCTTGTAAATAAACCCTCGTGTGTTTGCATGGATGTCGGCTCCTTGGTGGTTTCTCGGATTCGCAATCTTGGGCACAACAATACTGAATCTACAGCTACATATGGAAAAATTTCCTCCAACTGAAGGAGGGGAGGGTAACTAGCTGAGCAATAACACCACATCAGGCAAATGAAAAGAAAAAAAACATGTTGAAGTGGGTGGGTGAGGTTGAGACATAATCTTACCATAAACTGCACCCCCAGCATGGCAACCCATAATTACAAGGGAACTCAAAACCCAGAGTTTCTCTCTGAGGAGCAAGGAGTTGGAATCTCACATCAGGTCCCACTCCTGAGAGATGAGCCCCCAAAGCATCTAGTTTTGAAAACCAATGGGCCTCTCCATGAGACTGACAAACTGAAAAGTAGCTCTTTTTAAGGGCTAACACACTCAGACTCACTCACCCTGGGGATCAGAATAGAGGCACCCCGCCTGTATGTGAAAGAGGCTCATTTGTTTACCCTAAAACATCAGCCTGAGAGCATGCAACTATGTGAACACACACCTACGGGCCTACTGGCATAGCCTCCAGGGATGGGGCACGTAAGCCATCTTTATATAAGGTTCTCCATCGGCCTTGCTTCAGCTGACTAGTATCTCCCAGGAAAGAGCTTACACGTGCTTCTGGCACCCCAATTTTTGCAGCTGCAACAAAATCTAGAAGTTGTCTGACTCTGGTAGCCTTTGGGGCTTAGGCTAGAGCATCCTACAAGGTAGGAACCAATGGAAAAACAGTTCTTAAATGGTAAATATCCCCAGGGCACAGCAAGAGGCAATAATCCTAGGAGTCAATCTTTCTGCGGAAGAGGTCTCTTAGCTTATCTTCATAGCTATGGCCTGAAGGGCAGGCTTCTAATTAAACATATATCTAAGGGTCTGCTTTAATCTTTTCCAGAGACCTTGAAGGGCACATGCTCTCCCTTTGCTGCACACCAGAGAGCCAGTATCTGCTGGAGGAGACTTTTACATTTATTTAGTGTCCTGGTTTCTACGTCCAGTGCTCCCATTTTTTATCTGCTGCTCAAGTGGTACCCTTGATCACCTGGCTGGGGACTGGGAAGGTGCATGTTTTCCTGTGTCTACTGAGGCGGCAACAATGAGACAGTTCTCAGCAGGATACCACCCCCAGTGCACTGCACAGACAGGAGACTGAAACACACACCCAGTCTTTCTGAGAAATAGGTCTATTGCTCATGCTGGGGCTTCAGCCAGAGGGGCAGGCATCTGATTTAGCACACATCTGGAGGCTCACCAAGGTTCTCTTAGGGGATTGGGAGCTAGTAGCCATCATCTTTGCCTGTTCTTTCTGCCTTGCTTCAGCTTGCTGGTATCTCCCAGAAAAGAGCTCTTACATGTGTCTGGTACCCTTGTTTCTGTGGCTGCTGCCCAGGGATACCTCTGGATTGCCTAGCTCTGGGGGCCAGCACAGTTTGGTTCCTGAGTTCCATAGAAGTATAAAAAATGAAGAGACAGTTCTTGGCTGGCTACTGCCCTCATTGCATTGCAGAAAGAACAAACTGAAACACACCCCCAGCCTTTCTGTGCAAAAGGCCTATTTGCTTCTACTGGAGCTTTGGTCTCAGAAGCAGGCTTCAGTTTTGACACACATGTAGGAGCCTATGGAAGTGTACTCTGAGAACAGAGTCAGGTATATGTCATCTTTGTGTTCTCCCTTTGCCTTGCTCTAGATCATTAGTATTTCCTGGAAAGGAACTTATACACTCACCTGCACCTCGAGTTTTGTGACTGCCACTCAGAGGGCACTTCTAGATTGCTTGGCTCTGGTGGCCAGTGACCTGACACAGTCCCACAGGAATGTATATATTTCACACCACAAAAGCTGCTATCTGAGGATTTCCATTCTAAGCAGCCTCAATCTAGATGCTGATTGAGATCCTCCCCTTTGGCACTGACAGGTAGGTCTTGGCACACCTTCAACTAGTGAGAGTCAGTAAAAATAAAATAGGCTGCTTAGACAATCACAAAGGGGAGGCAAGGGCAGATCTAACACAAAGCCACTCCTTCAAGACTGGAAGAAATAGTTATTTTATCTAATGCACAGAAACCAACACAGAGAGTCAAGGAAAATGAAGAAACAGAGGAATACATTCCAAATGAAAGAACATGATGAACTTCAGAAAAAACAACTTAACAAAATGGGCTGGGGGGATTTTTTAAAGATTTTATTTATTTATCTATCTATTTATTTATTTATTTATTTGAGAGAGAGAAAGAGAGCAGGGGAGGAACAGAAGGAGAGGGAGAGAGAGAATCTCAAGCAGACTCCCTGCTGAGCAGGGAGCCCAACTGGGAGCATGATCCCAGGACCCTGAGATCATGATCTGACGTGAAGGCACTTAGCCAACTGAGCCATCAGGTGCCCCAAAATGGGGAAAATTGACTTATCTGATAAAGAGGTCAAAATAATACTTACAAAGTTGCTCACTGATTGCAAGAGAAGAATGAACATAATGATGACTTTAACGAAGAGAGAGAAACATATAAGAAAGTAACAAATAGGAATCATGAAGCTGAAGAATAGAATAGCTGAGCTGAAAATTATGTCAGAAGTATTAAGCAGCAGCTTAGATGAAGCAGAAGAAAAGATCAGTAAACTCAAAGACAGCATTCACAGTACAGGGGTCCCAGAAAGAGAAGAGAGAGAGAGAAAATGACAGCTTACATATTTGAAGAAATAAGGGGTAAAAACTTTCCTAACCTGAGGAAGGAAATAGCCATCCAGGTCTAGGAAAACCAGAGTTCCAAAAAGATGAACCCAAAGATACCCACACAAAGACACATTATAATTAATGTCATATATATAAATGTCATATATATAATGTCATATATATAATGTCATATATATAAATGTCAAAAGTTAGAAAGATAACTTAAAAAGCAGCAAGAAAAAAGCAGCATGTTATATATAGGGGAAACCCCAATAAGGCCATCAACAGATTTTTCAGCAGACACATTGTAGCCAGCAGAGGGTAGCATGACATATTCAAAGTACTGAAAGAAAAAAAAAAATTCCAGAACATTCTATCCAGAAAAGTTATTTAGAAACAAAAAAGAGATAGAGAGTTTCCCAGACAACAAAAGCTAAAACACTTCCAGGAAATGTTAAAGGATTTCTTAAGCTTTAAATAGAAAATGCTAATTACTAATAGGAAAACATGAAAGTATAAAATTCATTGATAGTGGTAAATACACAATAAAATGTGAAATAATATAATGTCATAAAGGTGATGGATTAATCACATAAAGCTACATAAAGGGTGTAAGACAAAAGTAGTAAAAATAACTACAATAATTAGTTAAGGGATACACAAGAGAAAAGTATGTAAAACATCACACTAAAAGCATTAATGTGTTGGGAGAATAGATTAAAAATGTAGTTGTAGAATGCATTCAAACTTAAGTTGTTAAGTTAAATAGACAGTTATAAGTTGTTATATGTAAGCTTCATGATAACCACAAAGCAAAAACCTATAGTAGATACACTAAAGATAAAGAAATCTAAGCACACCATAAAAAAAAAAAATCACAAAGAGAAAAAGAGAAGAAAGAAGAAAGAAACAGAAGAACTACAAAACAGCTAGAATACAATTTTAAAAAAGGCAATAAGTGCATACCTTTCAATTACTTTAAATATAAATAAACTAAATTCTCCAATCAAAAGACATAAAGTGTCTGAATAGATTAAAACATAAAAATAACAACAACAAAACCCCTAAGACCTATCTGTATGTTGCCTATAAGAGGCCCACTTCAGTTTTAAGGATATGCAAAGACTGAAAGTGAAGGAATGGAAAAATATATTCTATACAAAAGGAAACTAAAAGAAAGCTTGGGTAGCTATACTTATTTTAGACAAAATAGATTTTTTTTTATTTTTATTTATTTTTTTGACAAAATAGATTTTAAAAACAAAGACTTTAATGAGACTAAGAGTATAACATAATGATAAAGGGATCAATTTAACAAGAGAATATATCATTTGTAAATATTTATGCATCCAACATAAGAATACCTAAATATACAAAGTGAATTTTAACACATCTGAAGGGAGGAATAGACAGCAATTCATTAATAATAGGGGACTTTATCACCCTAGTTTCATCAGTGGATAGATCATCCAAATAGAAAACCAATGAGCTTTAAATTGCACAATACACCAAATGAACTTTACAGATATATACAGATCATTCCGTATGAAAAGCAACAGAATACATTCTTCTTACTTGCACATGAAATATTCTCCAATACAGGTCTTATGTTATACCAGAAAACAAGGAAAACAAGTATTCATAAATTTTAAAAGATGGAAATCATATCAACCACCTTTTCAAATCACACTGGTATGAAACCAAAAATCAATTCCAAAAGACAGTTGGAAAATTTGCAAATATGTCAGATTAAACAACATGCTACTAAACATCCAATGAGTTAAAGAAGAATCAAAATGGTTATCAAAAAAAATACCTCAAGACAAACAAAAACAGAAATACAACATAACAGAATTTATGGGATCTATTGAAAGTAGTTCTAACATGGAAGTTCATAGTGATAAATGCTTACCTCAAAATACAAAAAAAAAAAAAAAAACAAAACATAAACAACAAAATTTAACATCTCAAGGAACTATATTTTTTAAAAAGCCTTAAGTTAGTAAAAGGAATAAAATAACAAAGAACAGCAGAAATAAATGAAATCAAGACTAAAAATACAATTTTTAAAAATCAATGAAAGTACTATCTTGTCCTTTGAAAGGGTATGACAAAATTGACAAACCCTTACTTAGACTCACCAAGAAAAAAGAGGAAGGATTCAAATAAGTAAAATGAGAAATGAAAGAGGTTACAAATGATACTACAGGAATACAAAAGATCATACGAGTCTACTATGAGCACTTACATGACTACAAACTGACAACCTGGAAGAAATGGATCTATTCCTAGAAAGAAATAGAAAAAGTAGACAGACCAATTACTAGTAAAGACATTGGATCAATAATTAGAAATATTCAAATGAACAAAACTCCAGGACTTGACAGGTTCACTAGGGAATTCTATAAACATTTAATGAAAAATTAATACAAATCCTTCACAAACTCTTACAAAAAATAATAATAATAATAAATAAAGAGGCAAGAACATTTCCAAACTCGTTTTAATAGGCTGGCATTACTTGATACCAAAATCAGACAAGGACACGATAAGAAAAGAAAATTACTGGCTAATATCCCTGACAAAAACGGACGCAAAAATCCTCAACAAAATATTAGCAAACAGAAGGACACCTTGATGGTACAATGGGTTAAGCATCCCTCTCTTGATTTTGACGTAGGTCATGATCTCAGGGTCCTGAGATTGAGTTCCACATTGGACTCTGCTCAGCATAGAGCCCATTTGAGGATTCTTTCCTTCTCCCTCTGCCCCTCCCCCTGCTTGTGCTGTCTCTAAAAATACATAATCTTTTAAAAAACATTAGCAAATCAAATTCAGCAATACATTAAAAGATTCATACACCATGATCAAGTGGATGAAAAGATGGTTCAAAATCCACAAATCAACTAATGTGCTATGCATTAACAAAATGAAAGATAAATATCATGTTATCATCTCCATGTGTGCAGAAAAACCATTTGAACAAAATTCAGCATCTATTTATGATAAGAACTCTCAACAAAATGGGTAAAGAGGAAAAATACTTTAACATAACAAAAGCTGTATATGAGAAACCCACATGAAACATACTCAATGGTGAAAAGCTAAAGCTTTACCTTTAAGATCAAGAACAAGGTAAAGATGTTCACTCTCTCTACTTCTATTCAACAGAGTATTAGAAAATTAGCCAGAGAAATTAGGCAGGGAAAAATACCCAAATTGGGAAAAAAAAAGAAGTAAAACTGTCACTATTTGAAGATGACATATTACGCATAAAAAAACCTAAATATTCCAACAAACTTGTTAGAATAAATGAATTCAGTGAAGTTGCAGGGTACAAGATTAAAATATATAAAATCTGTTACATTACTATACACTAATGACAAACTATCAGAGAAATTAAGAAAACAATTCCATTTACATTGCATAAAAAGAAAATGTCTACGAATAAATTTTATCAAGGATGTTGAAGACCAATTCACTGAAAACTGTAAGATACAGATGAGGATGGCACAAATAAATGGAAACATTCTGTACCAGTGGATTGGAAGAATATTGTTAAAATGTCCATACTACTCAAAGCAATCTAAAGATTCTGTGCAATCTCTATTAAAATTCCAAAGAAGTTTTCATAGAAATAGAACAAACAAGGGATCCCTGGGTGACTCAGCAGTTTAGTGCCTGCCTTTGGCCCAGGGTGTGATCCTGGAGTCCTGGGATTGAGTCCCACAACGGACTCCCTGCATGGAGCCTACTTCTACCTCTGCCTGTGTCTCTGCCTCTCTCTCTCTCTCTCTCTCTGTCTCTCATGAATAAATAAATAAAATCTTAAAAAAAAAAAAAAAAGAAATAGAACAAACAACCCTAACATTTGTGTGAAACCACAAAAGACACTGAAAAGCCAAAGTGTCTTGAGAAAGAACAAAGTGACACGTATCATGCTCTCTGGTTTTAAACTGTACTACAAAGCCATAGTAATTACAACAATATGTTACTGGTGTGCAAAAAAAGACACAAAGATCAATGCAATAGAATAGAAAGTCCAAAAATAAACCCACACTTACACAGTCAGTTAATCTATGACAAAGGAGGGAAGAATATATAATGGGGAAAAGACCATCTCTTCAATAATGGTGTTGGGAAAACTGGACAACTTCATGCAAAAGAATAAAACTACACCATTATCTTATACTATATACAAAAATAAATTGATTAAAGATTTAAATGTAAGACTGGTATTCCTAGAAGAAAACATAGGCAATAAGCTCTAGGTGCATCAGTCTGAGTAGGAATTTTTTTTTGCATCTGTCTCCTCAACAAAAACAAAAATAAACAAATGAGCCTACATCAAACTAAAAAACTTTTACATAGCAAAAGAAAAAAGAAACCACCAACAAAACAAAAATGCAACCTACTAATAGGGGTTAATGATATATAAGTGGTTAACATATAAAATATATAAAGAACCCACGTGACTCAATATCCAAAAAGAAAAAACAAAGAATCCAATTAAAAAAAAAAAAAATGGGCAGAGGACCTGAAAATAGACATTTCTCCAAAGAATATCTACAAATATATTAAAAGATGTTCAACATTAAAACATTTTAAAAGATGCTCATTTTCATCAGGAAAATACAAATTAAAAATTAAGAGATACCACCTCACACTTGTGAGCATAGCTATTATCAAAAACACAAGAAATAGCAAACACTGGCGAGGATATAGGCATGCAAAACGGTGCAGCCATTATGCACAACAGTACAGAGGTTCCTCAAAATATTAAATACAGAACTACCATATGATCTAGAAATTCCATTTCTGGGTATTTATCTGCAAGAAATGAAAACACTAATTTGAAAATATATAGGCACCCCTATGTTCATTGCGGCATTAATTACAATAGACAAGATATGGAAGCAACCTAAGTATCCATTGACAGATAGATACATGAAGTTGTGGTCCACATATATAATGGAATATTAGCCATAAAAAAGAATGAAAACTTGGATGGACCTGGAGGTATTAGCTAAGTGAAATAAATCAGATAGAAAAAAGTCAAATATTGTAAGATTTCACTTATATGAAGACTAAAAATAACAAAACAAATGAATGAACATAGCAGAAACAAACTTACAGATACAGAAAACAATGTGGTTGTTGCCCAGGAAGGTGGGAAAGAGGATTGGCAAAATAGGGGAAGGGGATTAAAATGTACAAACTTTCAGTTATAAAAAAAGTAAGACAGAGTGATACAATCAATGTACATTATAGGGAATACAGTTAATAATATGTAATAACTTTGTGTGTTGACAGATGGTAACTGCCATCATCACATTATAGTGGTCACTATATTGTACACTCAAAACTAATACACTATTATATATCAGCTACACCTCAATTAAAAAAAAAAAAAACCCTACTGATGGCTCACCAAAGAGAACAAATATCTTTGTGGATTTTGCCTTTAAAACCAATATATCCGTTTGGCTGAGAGTCAGTTCTATAATGGTTTCTGTTGGAAACATGAAAGTAAAATTTTAATTCAGTTCTCAAATTTGTCTCTGTGTTTTATTGATAATGTATCTATCTAAATGAGCTTCTTGGGGCCAACAATCAAGATATTAATAGGATCCTCTGATATTCTTAAAAATGACCAAGATCAGCATTCTACTGGAGACTATAAATGCCAGTCACGGTGGAGTAAGCCCACTACCTCCATTGATTACAACTAAAACCTCTAGACAAAACCGAAAAAGTTAACAACATGCTGATTCAGGAAAGTAACCAATAGCAGAATAATTGAAGAAGGGAGTCACACATGAAATCACCTATATGTGGGTGAGTCTCTTTCCACTGTCTCCTCCCAACTTTGAACAGAGGGTGACTCGATTCGTGCAATTGCCCGGCATAGGCAGCAGCTAAACTTTCAGCCCAGCTTTCTGGCCCAGAAAAGAAGCAAAGGAGACTTTGTAATATAAAGAGTTTTAAAAGGAAAATTGCTTTCCTCCTGCCACTTTGTATCAAGGGTGAATCCAGTTACACTGAACTGCAAAACAGTAGTGTGAGCTGAGGAACTCTGACATCTTGGCCAGGGAACTGAAGAAGGGGCCACTGGGAACCAGAGTGTGGGAGTGATCCCAGGGAGAAGGGAGGTGGAGAAGCACATTCCTAAGTGCACAAAGTGGCACAGTTACTAGACTCACGCCTGAGATGCACATGTGAAAAAGACCCAAAGTAACATAACAATGACTTCTAAAATAGAACTACAATATAAACCACATCTGGGCTTATATCCAAAGGAATTGGAATCAGTATCTCAAAGAGATATCTGCACACCCACGCTCACTGCATTATTCATAATAACCAAGATATGGAGACAACATCCATGTACTTTGACAGATGAATGAATAAAGAAAATGTAAAACACACACACACACACACACACACACACACACACTCGAATATTTTCCAGTCATAAAAAAAGAAGGACATCCTGCCATTTGTGACAACATGGATGAAACTTGAAGAGAGTATACTAATCAAAAAATGTCAATCACAGAAGGAGAAATACCATATGGTATCACTTATATGTGGAATCTAAAAAATAATAATAATAAGGTATTAATTTTATTTTTTATTTTTTTTTAAACTTTTATTTATTTATGATAGGCACACAGTGAGAGAGAGAGGCAGAGACACAGGCAGAGGGAGAAGCAGGCTCCATGCACCGGGAGCCCGACGTGGGATTCGATCCCGGGTCCCCAGGATCGTGCCCTGGGCCAAAGGCAGGCGCCAAACCGTTGCGCCACCCAGGGATCCCAATAAGGTATTAATTTTAGAATGATAGTTGCCAGGGGCTGGGGAAGGGTAGAATGGTGGTTATGTGGGTCAAAGGACAGAAATTTCAGTTTTAAGAAAAATAGGTTTGAGGATCTAATGTATAATATAGTGACGATGGTTAACAATATGGTTAACATTTCAGTATGCTGAGGACACCTCCGAGATCATAAGCACTTTCATCACACACACAGTTAACTATATGCCGTGAAAAATGTGTTCATTATCTTGATCTTGGTAATCGCTCCACGATGTATATCAAATCATCATATTGTACACTCTAAATTTACACAATTATGGTTTTCAATTATTCCCCAATAAAATTCAAAAATAAAAATAATAAACCAATTTTAATCAATCAATTAATTAATAGCCACCACCCAAGTCCAGGCCACTCCACATGTCTAAAGGTGATAATGAATGTATCAGAAGGATGTTATAAGGAGCAGTCTTTTGAAATTCATTGCTGCTTTACTATTGGAAAGATGTAGAAGATGTTGTATAGAATTCTTTTCATGAGAACTAGTGGGAGAAATTTCTTTTTGGTCTTACTTCCAGGAATAGTAGTTACTTC
Organism: Canis lupus dingo; assembly: GCF_003254725.2. NCBI lineage: Eukaryota > Metazoa > Chordata > Mammalia > Carnivora > Canidae > Canis > Canis lupus. The sequence goes on from NC_064249.1 coordinate 71,255,417, forward strand.
TAGGCATTTGGTTTATTTGCATTGAATGACTACTGTGACTCCCTTATCTGACCTGCTTTCCACCTTCTGGTTGGTTTTGAGAAAATTCCAAATGCAAATCAGTGGAATGATTCTAGAAAGTACATACAACGTCAGGAGATACCTTTAGTTTATAGACTTCTCTCCTGGCTTCAGTACAGCTAACCTTTGAACAACATGGGAATTAGGGGTGCCAAACGTTGGTGAAAATCTGTGTGTAACTCTTAACTCCTCCAAAACTTAACTTAGAGCCTACAATTGACTGGAAGCCTTACAAATAACATAAACAATCAATTAACACATATTTTACATAAACAGTCAATTAAGACATTTCTTGTATATGTATTATATACGGTATTCTTAGAACAAAGTAACCTAGAGAAAAGAAAATATTAAAATCATAAGGTAAAGAAAATACATGATAGTACTGTATTTACCAAAAAATCTATGTATAAATGGAGCCATGTAGTTCAAACCAGTGTTGTCTAAGGGTCAAAAATATGGGTGTTTGTATATGCATATATATGTACATATATATATAATTATAAAAATATGTATTACTATTATATACTAAAATAGTATACTTAGTAATATATACATTAATTTCTGTACCAATCACCTACTTTTTTCTCTCTGGGATTCCAATGACTTGAAGATTTTACATTTTGATGTATTCTAGAATGACAAGACTGTTAATTTTTTCCCATTTTTCTCTCTGTCATCACAATTGAAAAATTTCTTTTGCTCTATCTTTAAGCTCACTGACCTTCCTTCTGCCGTCTCCATTCTTCTTTTGAAACCATTTAGCAAATTTTTCATTTCAATCATATTTTTTAGCTTTTAATTTTCCATTTGGTTCTTTTCTAGTTAGTTTCCATTTTCCTGTGAGAACATCTTTCAGTCAAGACAGTTTACCTTGTGGAGTGTTATATCTGCTTTAGTGCTTTATCTGGTAATTATAACATCTGGGCTAGTTAGAGTTGCCATCAACTATTTACCTTTTTACTTGTGAATTTGTCATGTTTCCTTTAGCCTCCGTATGTTAAGTGATTTTGGATGGTATCCCAGACATTGTCAATATTATGTTCTAAAACTCTTAATCCTAATATAATCCTCCAAAAAATGTTGAATTTGTTGTTGTTTTAGCAGGTACTCAAACCAGTTCAAGTCAGACTATATGTTCTGTCTACTTTTCTGTGGATGGCATTTCCAACATCATTTTAGCTTTTGCTGTGAGTGCTTGGTCTACTAAGGACATGGCCTTATCATTCTAAAATTCATACCTTTTTTTTTTTAAATTCTATATATAAGCAAGAGAGGCCACTACAATGGGCTAAATGTGTCTCCTCAAAAGTCATACATTAAAACTCTAACCCCCAAAATGGTGGTATTTGGAGATACAGTCTTTGGGGGGTAAAGAAGATTAGATAAAGTCATAAGAATGGGGCTCTAGTCTGATGGGATTAGTGCCCTTGTAAGAAGAGACACCAAAGAACTTGTACTCTCTCTTATCCACAGGCATGTGTATGAAGTCATGTGAGCATACAGTGAAAAGGCTGCAGTCTGCCAGCCCTGTAGGAAGAGTGCTCTCATCAACAGCCAACTATGCTGGAACTCTGATTTTAGACTTCCAATCTCCAGAACTGTGAGAAATTTCTGTTGTTTAAGGCATTCAGTCTATGGTATTTTATTATGACAGCCTGAGCTGAATAAAATAGCTCCACTCTAGAAAACCCTGCTCTGGTTCTTCTCCATCTGTGCTTCTCCCTAGCACAGGGTCCTCAAAGGCCTTCCAAAGAAAAACTTTACTACTCATTCTGAATCATACTCCAGATACTCAGGATTCCAGACATACCTGCCATGTGGACCTATGCTTCACCAACCACATCTCATTCAGGACTGAGGACTGACCTCTCCAGCAACTGCAAGTCCTGCCTGCAGACATTCTTGAGCTCTCAACTCCTTTTGGAATTATCTCCCTAGAAAAAGTCACCCCAAAAGGTCCTGTCCCTTCCTGGACCAGTCCATATCCAATCCCTGGTGAACATAGGAGTAAGGAGGCCCCAGATCCTTTCCCTAACTTAGAACAGTTCCAGAGTGTCCCTTGGGGTTGGCCAAGACCTCAACTGAGACTGCATTGCAACCCACATTCTCGCTGTGCCAAACCTTCTTCTCCCCTTCATTTCCCCATCACCAATGGTGATCCCCAAATCAGTCCTTACAAAACCTCATGCATGCCGATCTCCACCTCAGAGTCAGTTCCTAGAGAACACAACCTGCACAATGTAGCCAAACAGCCTGAAGGCCTGGTGCTGAGGCATGAATGCACATTCACAGGTACCAGAGGCAGTCACATGGATGCTTGACATAGATGCCAGAACTTGGATGAAGCTGTAATGCATAAACTGGATATACATACACACTCATACAAGACTTGTGGCAATCAAGAGATGGAACCAGAGGTGGAAGGAAAAGGGGCCAGGCAGCAGGACTGCTCTCCCCTGGCCAGTGCCATATTGCATCATAGAGCTGCACAGAGTCCAAGAATTCCAAAATAGAACTGGCTGCCTAGTTGTTTTGAAGATTGATTTGTCAAAGCAGGAGGAATACACATATCTCTCTCTCTATATATAGATAGATAGATAGATAGATAGATAGATAGATAGATATAGATATAGATATATAGATATATAGTTATATGTATATGTAATTGATGTATGTATGTATATGTATATAAATATTTTATTTAAAAGGTTGTTAGCTCACTTTATATCCTGTAAATATTTAGATATATGGTATGTGGGCCCCACAAATGGTTAGGGCAGAACACTTGTTTTAGATTTAATTCTACCTTGAAATTTTCTCAAATATATGTCTGAGTTCTAAAAATATTTAATTAAGCACTTCTAAGGGCCTTTTTGGCCCCTACTTTAGGAATGTTCCCCTTGAGAATATGATCCCAAGGATCCTCTAAGAATAAAGTCCTTAGAGTCCCTGCCTCAGGATCACCAGTGACTTATCTCGATCTGTTACCATTCCACAATGTGTATGTACCATAAATCATCACATTGTACCCTTTAAGGATATATAATCATATCTGTCAATAATTCTTCAGCAAGGTTAAAAAATAAAAATATATTAAAAATAAATGTAAAACCTTCACCCAAGCCCAGGTCCTTTGGTGAACCACACAGTCACGGCAAAGACTTAGAAATTAAAATGACGTTGGATCTACTACCCACAGGAGGGTAGACTGACTCTAACTGCTTTGATTGCCTGATAAAACAAAAGAAATTCACATTTTCAGCAGATTTAATAGGACTCAGAGATTTAGAGCATAATACTGAAAATGTCCAGGATACAACCTAACATAACTTAACATGAAATAGTCCCAAAGAAACATGACAAATTTGCAAATAAGAAGACAATGACTTGGGGCATCTGGGTGGCTCAGCTGGTTAAGTGACAGACTCTTGATTTGAGTTCAGGTCATGATCTCAGGTCTTTGGGATCCAGTGAGCCCCATGTCGCTGGATATTCTCTCTGTCTCTCTCACCTTCCCTACCCCTCACTTGTGCACTCACACTCACACTCTCTCTCTCAAATAAACAAAATCTTAAAAAAAAAAAAAAAAAAAAGACAATGACTTGATTTTATGACAAGCCCAGAGAGACCAGAGGTTTACAGTTTACTGTTTATTATCCCATTGGGTGATAACAAGTGAGGCTCATCTTAAACAAATGTCTTAAGTAGGTTTAATAGATAACAATTGCCCCTTAAGGGTTACAGGCAGGTGAGGATCAACTCCTTTGCCACGAGGCTTTAATGAAAACAAGCCTTGGAGCACTTATCTCAACATTTATTAAGCAAATATTTATAAGCCAGTATGTTCATACATATTTTGTAAGCTCAATGAATATTGCTTTAGAGGATCCAGTCACACAGGTTCACTCAAGGCACGTGCCACATATTTTACAGAAAATGTTTTCTGTTGGCCTCACACTGAATATCCGGCCACCTGATTCTCCCAGCATCTGGATTCAGGTCCATATAAGGAGAGACACTTAAATGAAGCCTCAGTGTATTCTGTATTCTTGTACCCAGATAATGGAAGGAGTAAGGAATATCTTCATAATCGTTTAGCAAAGCCACATGATCTAGTATAGCAAGGGAAACCTATTTCTAACACCTACTATGCTAATTAACAAGTCACTTATTTCAGCAATAAAAATTTATTTATGGCATTATTGTATTATGAAGAAAAGGCTCCAGTGTTGATGTAGATAATAGAGCTTGAGAATTTTTAGTAGTCACCTCTGGAGTGTGGCCTTTCTAATAAAATGCTAGATTACTGGAGTCAGTTAAAATTAACTAATGCACCATTTATATTATACAGTCTCTGAAGTTTTTTACAAATAAATTACAGACATTGTAATACCATTTTTAGTGGCACATGGGTCACATATACTATGGCTTTTCCAATGTCCCTCCCTGAGTACCCATGTTTGAATATGATCATGATGTCATCTTGTGGCAAATCTTTATCATTGCTCTATTTGTGATGTTTAGGAAATTAATACTTGAAAGATGACTTGGAATGTATTACAAGTAGGGTGCTTGAGTGGCTCAGTTGATTAAGCATCTTCCTTTAGCTTAGGCCATGGTCCCAGAGTCCTGGGATCAAGCCCTGCATCAGACTCCCTGATCAGTGGGGAGCCTACTTCTCCTTTTCCCACTCCTCCTTTGTGCACATGCTCTCTGTCAAGTAAATAAATAAAATCTTTTTTTTAAAGGAATATAACACATGTATAACTATACTTACCAATTACTAATATCCCACAGAGGACTCAAAGTCAAGTTAGAGACATAAAGAGCACCAAGTTGGAACAGATATTAACAGAGATTCATGAGACATAACCTAAAAGCAGTATGCTCAATAGTTCCGTTGATGAATCCTTGTGCACATCCCACACAGACCCTCCAAACAAAGAACCTACAAGTAGAAAATATGGTGGAATTTTCAGCAACAATTTGACAAAGTGAAAAGTATTGCAGGAAAGTGCTGTTTTAGATAACAGGGAGTCTAACAGCAGAATTAAGTGTTAGTTTTCAGCTCTTTATGGTTCTATTTAAGCATTTCTGGTTATCAGTAGTCCATGCAAGACCTAGCCCAGAACATTTATGTGTGTTTGAGTGAGGACAATTAGGTTGTATGTAAACTTAATATAACCGCTTAAATGATCAACTCTAAGTAGTCAATTAAAGGAGAAGCAATGCCCTAAAAGCCAAATTAACAAAGCCACAAAAATCTATTTACTTCCTTGAGTAACATATGAAAAGTAATGATATAAAAATTGGTTTCTTTACTCAGTTACTTAAAACTTCACCTCAGTGCATTCACACAATGTCTTTTGATCCCAGACCTGAAGGTAGTCATTACACTTGGCTCAGCATCAGGCTGGGTGGTCAGCTGTAACCGTATCTTGCACTTGGTTCATCTTAATTGCACAGTCAGAAGACAAGTGGTTGAAACCCTGGGCATATTCACAGACACTACCTTCTTGTTATTAACTTTGCCACTGTTCTGCCAAAATCCATCTCGTAGTAGCTATCAGACTTAACCTTCTGATGGAAGCAGCCAGGTTAAAAGTCATAGGGATGACACATAAGTCTTTCAATATTATACCTCTGACAACTGTATATGTCAATTTGGTCACACGTTTTTCTGCATGTTTCTGTAAAGGTGTTTTTTGAATAACATTAAGACTTTTGTCAGTGGACTTTGAGTAAAGCAGATGGCCTTCCGTAATGTGGGTGGACCTCATCTAGTTAGATGAAAGTCTGAATAGAACAATGACTGACCTCTCCGAGTAAGAAGGAATTCTGCTAGCAGATGCCCTTAGGACTTACACTGCAAAATCACCTCTTTCAGAGCCGCCAGCCTGCTGGTCTGCCCTGCACAATTTGAACTTGCACATCCACAATTATATGAGCCAATTCCTTAAAAGGAATTTTAAATATACAAATATATATAAATAAAATATTTATTTACACACACACACAAACACACACACACATCTTACTGGTTCTGTTGCTCTAGGAGAACTCTGATTACTATACTACAGTACTCTAGGCCCCCATCCCTTACTCCCAAAAGTACCCCGGATGGGGACAGCACAGATGTTCCCTGTGGACTCAGTGTGATTCCAGCTGTATAAATCCTGCAATCTCTGGAACCTCCAAACAGGGATGGGGTAAAAAGGATAGTCCTTTTCTTCGTCCACTCACTCTACTCACTAAAAGTAATCTGCAAGTGCCATGAATTGAATTATTTTGTACATACATCCATGCCTTTTGTGAATAGCCACAGGTATCATTTTCTCACAGGAAAGCAGAAAATGTCTACACTAAGATATCAATCTTATCTCTCAGCAGGGATATAATGGATGTGCCTATTAAAAAAATTTTTTTTGTTGGTCATATTATAGCATAGCATAAAATAAATATGAATACAAATTCTTTTAAAAAATTATTCATCTGAGACCAACAAAGATCAATAAGTAGCAATAAATTAAAGCCTTTTTTGAATCCTGAATACACCCTGGGCTTAGAACACAAATCATGAAACTCACTGGTTTACCAGAACTCCAAGCCAGAAAGCTTGGTTCTATCCACAAGGTGTAAATGTTGACATCAGGAAAGTTTTGGGAGCCTCCTTGCATTATTGCAGTCAATGTGAGAATGAGAGATATTTTCAGGAGCTACATTTGAAACAGAAATGGACAATTTTGCTGACTGATGAGATTTTTTAATGTTCTAAAAATAAACTTAAATTCATGGAAGGTAGAAGAGAAGCACACCATTATATCATCCAACTTAGCTGCCAGAAGCCAATGCCAATGACTTTACACTTAGATAACATTTTACAATTTAGCAAAAACTTTTACACAAATTTCTCTTTATCGTGGTCAAAATTTTATGATGCCATGCAAGTATCTAACCCTCATTTTGTAAGTAAACTGAGTTTGAGACTAACTAGGTGATTTGTGTAACATGCACCCAACTAATAAAAGAGTGCATCCAGTATAAGAACCCAGGTAACCTGACTTCTAATACCCTACAACTAATTAACATATTCATCTTGACTAAATATTCCTAAGCTCAGTAACCTTTATGAAATTTTAATTAGAAAAACACTAAATTAATAAATTTATTGATAGGTAATCAAATATTTGTTTTAATTAAACAATAAATGAATAAAAGATTTTCGAGGAACAGCAACTACTGTTTTCAAATACACACAGCAACTGGATCTAAACTAGCCAAAAGCTGTTGATAGATCTCTTTAGGAATCTCTCCCAACAAACAGACAAGTAGTCCTTTATGATTAGTACTGTCAATCATCAACAAATGATGTAATAATAAACAACCCTGAGCCTCTCTGAGCCATGAATGGGTTTGCTTAAGCAAATTGATGAAGTAAAAGTACTTCAGCCAAATTTTATGGGAATTGTCACAAAATTAAAATCAATGCATCCTTAAGCCTAAAATTTTACTGTGTTAGGAATACTCCTTCTCAGCTTTCTTGTATCTAAATTATGAGTATGCCTTCCCAAGATCTAATCTTTTCCTTTTAAGTATCATTAAAACATCTTCATGGTAATTAATTATGAATATAAAAATAAATGAGCAATGCCCAGTTTTATGACACTGAGCATTGTTGCTCTTCATACTCTTTCTCAACAACACTATAGAGACAACCCTAAGCTCTCTATCTACTACAGACATCCCAACAGAAAAGTATAGTGTCAACAAAGTTAAAACAGGAGAAAGTAGGGATTTCACCTAGAAAGGTTGAGGTCAGAGTAACGGCCATGACAAAACAGCACCCTCTTGGACTTATTCAAAACTCAGTCTCCAGCTATGCTTTTCTAGTTATTTCTGTTTTATGGACTTTGAAGCAGACTTGTCATGATTTACCTACACTTATATCTTGCCTGTAATTCGGTATGAAGGAAAGCATCCCTTTTGCTTAGAAAAAAAAATGCAAACATAATCCCTGGCATTGAATATCAAGCAAGATATGTAAAGCCTCTGAGAAGAGAAAGGTCAGAATGAATTGTAGACCACAGCTCAGTGGAAAGGGGGCTGATACGAATACACATATGCTAATAGAGTTGCGTGGATGTGGCAGAAATTTTAAGAGCTAACAAGAGAAAACCTCAAAGGGAAGCAGAAATTATAATAAAGATGAAGTGGAGACTTCAAAGCATGAAAATGGAGCTCAATTTCTGGAAGAATGAAGATATTCCACTGATAGAAAAATCAGTTTTCATTCTAATTTTAAAACCTCAACATGTTCAGCAATGAGTATTACAATATCCTACCCAACTGTATGTCTTGTAACTGGGGGCTACAGTCGAATGAGGTAAACAAGAAAGTACATGAAAAATTGTCCTTCAACAGCTAGAGGGTAAGACTGTGTTATTATAAATTTTCGTCTTTAAAGAGGCTCAGGGAATCTAAGCAAAATCATTTCTATTTATTTTTTTTCCTTCTAAGCATATTAGAATTTGCAACTTTATGTATTTATATATATCGTTCAAAAAAGACTGGATTTTCAGCACCACTATTCTGTGTGGCACTGACACTAATGATCCAGAATATGCATCTTAAGTATTAAATTATAGTCTCCCAATTCTGTTGTAATTGGGACAGGAGACAAAACAATTGATCCTTATAAATACATTGAAAAGAATATTTATTTTTTGTAAGACGTATCTTAACAACTGCATTAGGTGTGTTCAAATGAGTCTTCTTTTTTTTTTTTTTTTTTTTTTAATGAGTCTTCTTTTTTAAGAGAAACTTCCCTCTCTAGATTTTTTTTTTTCTTAAAATAAACCTAGGGAAACATTAGTCATATTCTTCTTAGTGTTTATCATTTGGGTTATGAATTGTGTGTCATGTCTAAACCCTGAAAAATGTGTAAATGGTACATACACAGTTATGCTCCCAGGCACTAAGACAGACAATGACAGACAGGGCACCCCTGCTTCTGTAGGAGCTAGTCTGTGTATTCATAATTTAATTGTGGAAGAGACCAAGCCAAAGGACTGAGTGATTGCCAATACTGAGTCAGGAAGAGCACAGGGTAGTCCAGACTTTATTGTATTGAAACCTACTTTTATAGACAAAGTAATAAATCATGTTTATCTACTGATTTAATCAATTGGTTACTATCTTCAAATTCCCTAGCCCACATGTCAAAATACCTGCGTGCTTGTTCTTTATGCCCACCACCAAAGACCAGTCCTCTTTTTCATCCATGTGCATTATGTCAATATCTGGATATCAAACCCAGATTGCTATCACATCCAACCCTCCCATCCAGTAGATGTGCAGCCTTGGGTAAGCCAGGACATTTGTAAGGAGCTGGATGACATTAGATCATCTCAAAGGTGCCTCAGATATTTAGTATCCTGCTTATTTTAAATGTATTCACAAAACTATGTCCTGATGACCTTTCTAACTCTAAAACTGGCTGTGGCTAGCCTGCCCCACCTCCAGTCAATATTGGTAATTACCTAAAAGAGACAAACATGATGCAGGTGCTTTTAATTAGAAAGGTATCAATTCTGTTTCACAATGTTGGTATACAGCTTCATTCCATGGAAATGATCTTCACACTCTTTATTTAAATTTAAAATTGTGAAGAGAATGAAAACAAAAACTATAACAAATTTGGAATTCCTGGGTCTGTGGATTTACCACATTTCTGTGAGTCAAAAGAAATAAAAATTTTTTCTGTTGCAAGAAGGACTTGGAAAAATGGATAAAAAATAATAGTTATGGTTTAAAACCAGATTTTAAAAGTCTCTACCAAATATAGCAGTAGAGCTTGAGACTTGAGGAGAATAGAAGGAAAGGTCTGCCTAATGCTTTTGTTTAGCATATTTTTTAAAGTGGCACAGGGGTGGCGGGAGGCAGCTGGCAGGAGTGGGCCATGCTCTGAGCTGGGACAGGACACTTCTATGTCTATTTTTATCAGTGATAAGTACAGATGGACATGTACAAGGTCTGGGGAATTCTGCTGATGCAAACCTTTCTAACCTACATTGAAACTCGGAAGCCAGCCGTGACCTTATGTAGACACTCATGAGGGTTTGGTTAGAAAGTAAAACATTTGTTTGAGATAGTTGCATACATGCCTCAGAGAAAACCAATGGTAAAAAATAGTTAAGTGAAAGAAAAATATCTAAACATGTCTAGGTGTTAGCATTTCTTTAATTCTTGCTCTAAATTTATGAAATTATATATAATACTACATATATTTTAATAGTTCTACTTAAAATCAGTAAAAAAAACACTTGTAAGCATCTTATGCTGTTACACATAAGCCACTAATCCCTTTAACATTTCCCCCTTCCTTTCAAGTATTCTCATGGTGAACTCTTAATTTTTTACCTTTAAATTACTTTCACAGCTTTGTAATCACTCTCATTGCCTCAGATCACTCACTGTCCTTCAAATCATTTTTTTTTAAGATTTATGTATTTTAGAGAGAAAGAGAAGGCATGTGGTTGGGAGGGGCAGAGGGAGAGAGAGAGAGAGAGAATCTCAAGCAGACTCCCCACCAAGTGAGGAGCCTGGTGTGGGGCTTGATCTCAGGACCCTGAGATCATGATATGAGCCAAAATCAAGAGCCTGATGCTTTACTGACTGAGCCACCCAACCACTCTTTCAAATTAATTTTGTGTTCAGCCTCAAATTTCCAAAACACCAGAAAACATCATTTATTTAAAAACTCTCTAATGATTGCCTCCTTTCTATTCCATCCAGTAGTCCACACCACTTGACTGAGCACTAGAGATTCTCCTGGACCTGGCACACCCCAGTTTTACAGACTCTTCTTCTGGCCTCTTTCCACAAAGCTCTGCTCCAGTCCATCAAAAGTACTGCCATTCCCTGAACTAGCTGTGAACTTGGCTCATTCTGCTTCCTCTGTCCCCTGCTCCTCATTCAAGATCCAGGAAGGCACAATTCATCCTAGCAGCCATCTATTTATCTTGGAAACGCCAAGGGACATGGACAGGAGTCCAGCAATAGCAATGTGAACTACAGACACAACTTCTAGAGCTGCCCCTGACATACTCCTCTTCTTTTTCCTAACTCCCCTGGACGCTGCTGCCTGGCTTTTCTCTCAACTTTTCACCTAGGGTTCTGGCTCCTCTTACCTTTCTCCTATCCCTGGGGCTTGTTCTGCTTGCCTCACCTCCATATCAAAACAACCCTAACTTCCCTCTCTAGATTTTTTTTTTCTTAAATTTGGTTATCTCTTTCCACTCCTCCCTATGACTGCCTTTCAGCTATTTCATTGACCTCTGAGCTGATTTTTCTGCCTACTTATATGAAGCACTGTTATGGAATCTCAGTCTTCCAGCCACCTTCCACTAACACCTCTAGAGACTTGACCCACTGGCCAGACTTGGAGACTGACCTCCAGTCGTGATTCCTGTAAGCTCTTCCTGGACTTGCCTGCCATCTTGTGCACAGAGATAGTAACTACACTGGGACAGGCCATCCAGCAAGGACCCAAAGACTTTTTCCTATCCTGGAAAACAAGATACACCTTAAATGTTGACATATGCACAATGTCTTTACTGGTTGTTCCAGTCAATGCAAATTCCGGGTCTGCTCAAATGCTATTCCTGGCAGAGGCACTGGGGTACCATAAAACATTCTACCCTGCAGGGCCCTTACTCCATGCTTTTTCATAAGCATTTAATAAATGTTCTGGAAAAGCCCAAACTTGTGTTCAAACTATGGACCCATAATTAACTAGGAGATACTTATCTTAATTGCAAGTCAAATGCCAGAACTCTTTGCCTACCAATAGATTAAATTCCAAAAGACCATTTTTATATCCATGCATTTTATAAGAAATTGAAGCTTTCAGTCTTTAGATATATTTCCACTAAATAACAGTAGGAATTGGTCCTTTGAAGTTTTAAAGCAAGGCACATTCTCATTTTCCTTGTGAGTTTATTTTCTGTAGTCACTCTTTTTTCTCTACTTTTACCCTTCATTCTGGTAGTTCTCAGTTTGCCTCCCTGCCTCCCACCCCATCACCTCCTATCCATATCGTCTGTCTCTCTCTTCCCCATTCTGGCCAGGAGACTGCTCTATGCAGATGGAATCCTCTGGGCTCTCTGTCCTCAGCAGCCCAAAGAGGCAGAAACATCTTTAGGAGATGAGAAGTATATTGGTCTACTGGGGCTGCTGTAACAAAGTATCCCAGACATAGGGGCTTCAACAACAGAAATTTAACTTCTCACCATTCTGAAGACTAGAAGTCAGAGATTAATGTATTGGCAGGTTGGTTCCTTATGAGCTCTCTTTCATTTGTCAACAGATGCTTTCTTCTCCTTTTGTCCTCACTTAAAATCCCCTGTGTGTGTGTCTGTGGCTTAATCTTCTCCTTTTATAAGGACACCAGTCATATTGGGGCTCATCCTAACAGCCTCATTTACCTCCCTTACATCTTTGAAGCCCCTATCTCCAAATACAGCCACATTCTCAAGTGCTGTGGGTCAGGCCTTCAACATATGAATACTGGGGAACACAATTCAAACTATAACAAGGGGTGAAGAAATCAAGTTACGTATTCCTCTCTCCCATGCCTCATCTCAGTTCTAGAGGGCTGTGGCACCTCTCCTACAGCTGCAGCTCCCTGGGTCTGGCAATGCCATTTCTTCCCTAGGCCCATCAGGACTAGGAGCAGTAACTATATCCAATAGTCACTAGTCTCTGGGCACCACACCATCCTTTATGGACCTGTCTACAGCCATATAAACAATTCCATCATTGAATAATTTTCATTAAACCCTCTGGAGTGTGCCTTTTGTTTCCTTCTGAAACCATGGCTGGTAAGCTTTCTTTTCCGTAGGGCCCAGATAGCAACAATTTTAGGCTTTACCAGCCATATGGTCTTTGCTACAATTACTCCACTCTGCCGCTGTAACCCAAAGGCAGCCACAGACAATATGTAAATGAATGGGCATGGCTGTATGTCAATAAAACTTGACTTACAAAAATAGATGGGCTGCCAGACTTGGCTTAAAGACCATTTCAGAAGACCTCCTGAAAAACTCTAACTGATACACCTACTTATCATTCACTTGAAGCATAGTAGAAGTGTTTTAAACCAGCAGAGCCATCTCTGGTTTCCAAGTTTGCAACAATAACATCGATGGTTCTCTTGACATGCTTAAAATTCTGAAACATACTCCTAGTCTTGCCTTGAATTAACATTGGGCAAATAAGCATCCAACATTAGCAATGATACTTTGGGTGAGTCAAGCCAAGCTTGCAAAAATAATTTGTTTTACCAATCACCTATCCTTATTTCTTGCTTTATTGTTGATTACATAAGCGCACACCATTCATCTCTTGCATGATTTTCTCTTTGTTCACTAGAATCATCCTTAGTGTCATGCATGCCCACATGCATGGGCAATCAGAGGTGGATTTACCATGAAGGTAATGACTCTTCCATTTGCACTCATCCCCTCACTGTCCTGAGAGGGGCCCAATGATGTATGCTTTCATACAATTTGCAAAAGTAAAATATTTTAGCCATAGTTTGTGAAGTCATATCCTACCCATCCCATCCCCCTTCACATAGGAAAACATTAAAGTGGCCATGAGAATTTGGGAGCTCTAAGGAGAAGGTGAGCGGGGCACCCATTTGTGTAGCGTGTAATGATCATCTACAAGTGTAGTTATTTCTGGCTGTTTCAATTTTAGAATGGTAGCTGGTAAGACTCGGGCCACTCACTTTCAAATATTTTATATTTATAATTTTTTATTATTTTTCTGAAGAGGATCTTTTTTTAAGATTTATTTATGTATGATAGACATAGAGAGAGAGAGAGACAGACAGAGAGAGAGAGGCAGAGACACAGGAGGAGGGAGAAGGACGCAGGACTCGATCCCGGGACTCCAGGATCACACCCTGGGCCATAGGCAGGTGCTAAACTGCTGAGCCACCCAGGGATCCCATAATCTTGATCTTTTAAAATAAATTTCAGGCCCCAGAAACCCTGGATCTACTCCCAGAGGCAAAAATCATCATTTCTGCATTATCTTTATATTTTTTTAAAGATTTATTTAATTTTATTTTATTTTAAAGAGAGAGAGAAAGCATGAGGAGGTAGGGGCAGAGGAAAAGGAGAGAATCTCAAGCAGGCTCCATGCTTAGCACAGAGCCTGGTGCAGGGCTTGATCTCACAACTCTGAGATCATTACCTGAGCTGAAATCCAAAATCAGACACTTAACTGATTAAGACACCCAGACACCTCTCTATATTTTTGAGCAAGTATTTCTTCTCTAGTTCCCAGTCTAATCATAAGCATCATTTGAATCAGGACATCCAACATTAACATTGCAGGTTGCATTCCTGGACATAATAAGATAATATATATGTAAAGTACCTCAAAACTAACCAACTACAGTTGGCAGTCATATATTCATGAACAATGTGTTGGCCAAGAAAAGTCATGAGCGACCAGTTGTTACCATGAGTTGGTGTCAGGCAGTGTTAATGTATTTATATCAAGAAAATACCTTGTTATTCTTTTCTGCTTTTTTCATATTTCATGAGCCCTACTAACTGCAAATTGGTGGTATTTATACCCACAGAGGAAAGCTAAGCCAGCTAGAACAGGATACACAATTTCTGAATGGATCATTTAACTGCATGGGAAAAGCAAAAGTCTGAAAGAACAAGGAGGATTTGAAAGAACCAGGCAGTCTGAATAACTGAATAATGTTTGGAATTCTACAAACTTGCTTTTTATGTCAACAAGAACAAAACATGGAGAACTGAAGACATACAGTGTATTGGGAAAGAAAACTTGGTAAGGAAGGACACCATCCACCACCCAGAGCTCATGCACAAGACTTTCTAGGCTCAAGAGGGGAGCAAAGTAAATTAGACTTGAATATTGGGCTCATGAGCTCCATCTCTCTCTCTCTCTCTCTCGCTCTCTCTCGGTTGGGAATATTATACAGCCATAAAAAAGAAGGAAATACTTCCATTGGTGACAACAATTGATGGATCTTGAGGGCATTATGCTAAGTGAAATAAGTCAGACAGAAAAGACAAATACCGTATGGTCCCATTTGTTTGTGGACTCTTTAAAAAAAAAAGACTCATAGAAAAAGAGATTAGATTTGTGATTGCCAGAGGCAGGGGATAGTGGTGAAGGAATTGGATGAATGTGATCAAAAGGTACAGACCCAGTTATAAGATAAATAACTACTGGCTATGTAATATGTAACATGATGATTATAGTTAACATTGCTCTATGGCATATTTGAGTTTTACTGAGAGAGTAGATCCTCAAAGTTCTCATTACAAGGAAAAAAAACGTTTTACCTATATGAGGTGATAAATGTTAATTTATTGTGGTAATTATGTCAATATATATATAGAGAGAGACATACATAGGTCTATATATACATATATATGTCAAATACATATGCTATACACCGTAAACTTATATGGTACTGCTGTATTTAATTAGATCTCAATAAAACTGGGACCAAAAATTCCCACATCCCCTCTAAAGGGTGAGAAATAAGATTTAGTCAAGACCCAGTTGCAAAGGGTCTTGACTCTGTGTGAGAGGACTTAGGTAAAAACCATAGAAACCCAAGATCTAGACTAGATGGAAAATGTGGCTATTTCAGAGGGTGAATGGCTAGAAAGAGGGCTGAAATAATTACCAAGTCAGTAGGAGGATCCATAGAGCTCTCCAGAAGCACAGTCATACCTGCAACAATGCCAGCATCTGCTGTTATCATAGGTGCCACCATGAACCACATGCACATCTCCAACCACAGAGTGGTGCATAAGCTAATCCCAGTGAAAAGACAGACAAGGTGAACAGGAGTGCAATAAATTTGACTGTATACCCAAAAGGGACAGAACTCTAAATTTTAAAAATGTGTGAATTACCTAAATTTCAAGGTTATGTTTTCCCTAAATAGAAATAAGGACTCAAGAACAAAGTTTAGTTACAAGGAAATAAATCTATTTCTGCTTACTCAAGCTTATGAGTGCAAAAAAATCATACATAAAAAACTTCTCAACTTCTTTGAACATGGAAAATTTGCAAGTTTTAAGAAGAGTACCCTCTTTCCCCTGGAATTAAGAAAATCTTGGCCATACCAGACATCACTAAAAGGGATGGTGAATATCTTACTTTGTGGTCTCCATGGAGGCTGGGCAGTCTTCGAGTGATTCAGTGGAATGAGGGAGATTTAGTTGAGTACCATGTATATGAAGGAAAGGGGAAGTTGGAGAGAACACTGAGGGCTAAATTCAGTATATTTCTAGTTATGTTTAACTTTACATCAAAAGCAGTTTGCAAAAAAGAAAAGAAAAAAAGCAGTTTGCAGAAGTTATGCAAACATCCTGGGCCACTGATCAGTCATGGCTCAAGAAAAGCATGTAACTGTTCAGTGTCATGATTAAAAAGTGGTGTGTGGAGGCAGTCAGTGAGAGGGATAAGGCAACTGATTTAAAATACCCCAAATTGGGGCTTCTTGGAAAATAATGGAGTAGGAGGCTCCTAAGCTCACTTCATCCCAGAGACACACTGAGATAACAGCCCTATCAGTGCAACTAACTCTGAAAACAAACTGAACGCTGGCAGGACAGACTTTCCATGGTTAATTGCCCAAAGGAGGTTATATTAAAAAGAGTAGGAGGCACAAAGATGTGGTTGGGAACCAAATTTCCAGGGAACCTAACTACAGATGGGAAGGACACCATAAGCATGGAGAAGGGAGAGGATCAGACCTCATGCCAGGTACCCCCTGCACAAAAGACCTGCCCTGGGAAGCTGAGTCTCCATAACATTTGGCTTTGAAAACCAGTGGGGTCTAACTTTGGAGGTTTATATAATCAGCTGAGCTGAGTACTTTAAATACCCACAGGTTTAGCTCCAAAAGAGCTGGAGAGCAACAGGAAACTGAACCTGCCCCCTCCCCCTAAATAATCAGCATAACAAATAACTCAGCTGAGAAAAAGCACAAAAGCGGCAATTTGAAAAGTTTCTGGGGTGTACATTAAGAACATTTATTGGGATCCCTGGGTGGCGCAGCGGTTTGGCGCCTGCCTTTGGCCCAGGGCGCCATCCTGGAGATCCGGGATCGAATCCCACGTCAGGCTCCCGGTGCATGGAGCCTGCTTCTCCCTCTGCCTGTGTCTCTGCCTCTCTCTCTCTCACTGTGTGCCTATCATGAATAAATAAAAATTAAAAAAAAAGAACATTTATTTATTAATCTCAGAGCATGCCCTAAAGGGGCAGGGATCTTTAAGAGACCTCCAAAAACAAAAGTGGTGAGCACCATTTCTCTTCTCACTCAGACCTAAATAACAGGACACTAGTGGACACCAGTGAAAACACTCTCCACCTATCTTACTAACAACACATGCCTTGCCTCCATGTTCTTCTGCAGATCCATCTCACTGAAACAACCCCACTCAGCAAGTGTGCCTCCAAAGCATATCCAGCCCCAATGCACCCTGTAAGCAGCCCCCACAAGGACCAGTGCCATTCCAAAGTAATTCCTGCCCTAGGAAGAAGGGAAGATAACTACACACACCAGTGCATCCACAGTCTCAGGAACCAAGTGTTATAGTGAGCAGCATGGACAGAGTGCCCTGTCAATTAGTACAACTATATCCTTAGCAGAAACACTATGGGCAGGCATCTGGTCCAATTACTAACCCAGCCTACCAACAAAAGCCTCTCAGCAGCCAAGGCAGGAAGAGAGCCCTGCAATTCATTGTGACTGCAACCCTGGCAGGTGGACTGAGAGCAGGCATCTGGTCTGACTATTGACATCATCCAACTACAAGCCCATGATGGTCCCAGACTGGGCCTTTAACAGCATAAGCACCAAACCCTGCCTGATGTACCCACAACAGACAAAGTGGGCCATTTCAGCTGACTGGCCTGAAGGCAAAGAGCTCAGCCACAACAATAAGGCACATGCAGTCCATGTAGGAGACACTCATGAAGCGCATGGTTCTAGTAAATGGGGGGCATTGTGCTGCAGAGCATCATAGAACCTCTTTTTCATGAGGTTACTACTTTCAGGATCAGGAGATGTAGCTGACTTTCCTAATACACAGAAACAGACACAGCAGATAGAGGAATATGTCCCAAATGCAAGAAAATGAGCAGATAGAGGAATATATCCCAAATGCAAGAAGAGGACAAAACCATAGCAAAAGAGCTAAATGAAATGGAGATAAGCAATATGTCTGATAAAGAATCCAAAGTGATCATCATAAAAGTTCTCACTGGACATGAGAAAAGGGTAGACAATCTTGTTGAGACCTTCAACAAAGAGATCGAAAATATAAAAAAAAAAAAGAGTCAGAGGTGAAGAACCCAATAACTCAAATTAAAAATACACTAAAGGGAATCAACAGCAGACTGGAGAAGTCAGAAAATCATATCAGCAGCCTAGAAGAAAGGGTAATAAAGCACCCAAATAGAATAGCAAAACGGACCAAGAATAATAAAAGTGAATAGGATAGGGGAATTCATTGACATAATCAAGCATAATGACATTCACACTATCAGGATCTTAGAAGAAGGAGGGCAGAAAATTTGTTTGAAGAAATAATAGCTGACAACTTCCCTACTCTGAGGAAGAAACAGACATCCAGATCCAGGAAACACACAGATCCTCCCAAAAAACTTAATCCAAAGAGGTTTACACCAAGACATAATAATTAAAATAGCAAAAAGTAGTGATAAAGGGAGAATTTTAAAGGCAGCTTACTTTCAGCAGAAACTTTGTAGGCCAAAGGAAATTGGCATGATGCATTAAAAGTACTGAAAGGGGGGAAAATACAACCAAGAATATTTTACCAAGAGAGTTGATTATTCAGAATAGGAAGAGGGAGTTTCCCCAGACAAACAAAAGTTAAAGAAGTTCGCCACCACTAAACAAGTCTGACAAGAAATGTTAAAGGAAATTCTTTGAGTACAAAGAAAAGGCTATAATCAGGAGTAAGAAAGTATGTAAGAGAGAAATTGCACAAGTAAATGCAAACATATAATAAAAGTAGTAGATTAATCACTTACAAAACCAATATGGAGATTAAAGCACAAAAGCAGTAAAATCAACTTTATCTACAAAAATCACAAGGGATTCACAAAATAAAAGGATATAAAAGATGACATCATACATATATATACATAAGGGATAGTAAAAATTTAGTTTTACTAGAATGAGTTTGCATTTATGCAGCCATCAACTTAATATAGACTGCTATACACTTAGGATGTTATATATGGACTTCAATGTAATCACAAATCAAAAACCTACGAAGCTGAGTAGGAGGATGGGTTAAATAGATAAAGAGGATAGAGGGTACAGTTATCTTAATGAACACTAATTAATGTATAGAAATACTGAATCATCATATAGTACACCTGAAAATATTATAACATTGTACGTTAATTATACTTTAATTTAAAAAGCTATAGTAGATACACCAAAATAAAGTGAAAGGAGTCCAAGCATAACACTAAAGAAAGTGATCAAACCACAAAGGAAGAGAGCAAGAGAAGAAAGGAACTTCAAAAACACCCACAAAGCAATGAAAAAAATGGCAAAAGTACATACCTATCAATAATTACTTTAAATGTAAATATGTAAATGGTCTAATGCTCCAATCAAAAAACCAGCTGACTAAATGAATAAAAAAGAAAAGACCCATCTATATGCTACCTGCAAGAGACTCACCTCAGACCTAAAGACACATAAAGGCTGGAAGTGAAAGGATGGGAAAAAATATACCATGCTAATGAAAGTGAAAAAAAGAAAGGGTAGCAACATTTATATCTCACAAAAGAGACTTTAAAACAAAGATTGTAGCAAGAGACAAAGAAGGGTATTACATAATAAGGGATTTGCAAATCAATCAATATGAAAGATCACATTATCAAGAGAAAGGATAAAAACCATTTGATTATCCAAATCATTTCCTAAAGTAGAACAGCCATTAATGATAAAAACTCAGCAAAGTAGACACAGAGGGAACATACCTCAACATAAAATAAAGGCCTTATAGAAAAACCCACATCATACTTCATGATGAAAAACAGGTTTTTCTCTCAGAACAGAAACAAAAGAAGGATGTCCATTCTCACCACTTTTATTCAACATACTACTGGAAGTCCAAGCCACAGCAATCAAGCAACAAAAAGAAATAACAGGCATCCAAATCAGCAATGAAGATGTAAAACTGTCACTATTCGCAGATGGCATGATCCTATATATAGAAAACATTAAAGACTCCACCAAAAACTACGAGAACTGATAAATGAACTCAGTAAAGTCACAGGATACAAAATCAATACACAGAAATCCATTGTATTTCTATAAACTAAAAGTGAAGTAGTAGAAAGAGAAATTGAGAAAATTCCACTTATAATCACACCAAGAAAAATAAAAATACAAAAAAATACCTAAATTGAACCAAGGAGATGAAAGACCTATATTCTGAAAACTGTAAAACACTGATGAAAGAAATGGAAGAGGACACAAATGGAAAGACATTGCATGCTCATGGATTGGAAGAATTGATATTGTTAAAATATCCATATTACCCAAAGCAATCTACAGATTCAATGCCATCCCTATCAAAATACCAACAACATTTTTCACAGAACTAGAACAAATATTCTAAAATTTGTATGAAACCATTAAAAAGACCTTGAATAGCTAAAGCAATCTTGAGAAAGAAGAACAAAGCTGGAGGTACCACAATTCCAAATTTCAAGATATACTGTAAAGATGTATTAAAACAGTATGGTACTGGTACAAAAATAGAAATAGATGAATGGAACAGAATAGAGAGCCCAGAAATAAACTCACAATTATACAGTCAATTGACCTATGACAAAGAGGTAAGAATATACAATAAGGAAAACACAGCCTCTTTAACAAACGGTGCTGTGAAAACTGGACAGCAACAGGCAAAAGAATGAAACTGGACCACTTTCTTTCACCATACACAAAAATAAACTCAAAATGGGTTAAAGACCTCAATGTGAAACTTGAAATCATAAAATTCCTAGAAGAGAACATAAAATACATTTGCAAATGACCTAACAGATAAAAGGTTAGGATCCAAAATATATAACACAAAATATGTAATGTATATATTTAACACCCAAAGAACAAATAATCCAATTAAAAATGGACAGAAGACTTGAACATTTTTCCAAAGAGGACACAGATAGCCAACAGACACATGAAAAGATGTTCGGCATCACTGATCATCAGGGAAATGCAAATCAAAACCACATGATATCATCTCACATATTTCCAAATGACTAAAACCAACAACACAAGAAACAACAGGAGTTGGTGATGATGGGGAACCCTCTTTCTCAGTTGGTGCACAGCCATTCTGGAAAACAGTTTACAGGTTCCTCAAAAAGTTAAAAATAGAACTATCCTAGGATCTAGTAATTGCACTACCAGGTATTTCCCTAGAATATGAAAATACTGATTCAAAGAGTTATATGCACTCTGATATTTATAGCAGTGTTGTCTACAATAGCCAAATTATGGAAACAGCCCAAGTGCCACCAATCAATGAATGGATAAAGAAGGTGTGGTATATGTACATACACATTGGAATATTACTCACCCATAAAAAGAATAAAATCTTGCTATCTTTAACTATATGGATAGAGCTAGAGAGTATTATGCTAAGTGAAATAAGTCAGAGAAAAACAAGTACTGTATGATCTTACTCATATATGGAATTTAAGAAACAAAACAAATGAGCAAAGCGAAAGAAAAGAGAGAGAGGCAAACCAAAATATATACTACTGAAAACAAACTGAGGGTTACCAGAGGGGAAGTTGGTGGAGGAATGGGTTTAATAGGTGATGGGGATTAAGGAGTACACTTGTGATGAGTATTGAACATTGTATGGAAGTGTTGAATCACTATATTGCACACCTGAAACTAACATTACACTGTATGTATAACTGAATAAAAACTTTAGAAAAACCATAGGTAGTAATTTTTTTGACATTGGCCCTAGAAATACCTTCCTGGGTCGGTCTCATCGGGTAAGGGAAGCAAGAGTACTATTTAAACTATTGGGACTATACCATAAAAAGCTTTGTGCAATAGCAAAACAAAAGACCTAGTGAATGGGATAAAATATTTTAAAATGATATATCTGACAAGCAGTTAATATCCAAAATATATAAAGAACCTACAAAACTCAATACTAAAAAAATACAAATAATTCAATTTAAAATATGGGAAGAGAATCTGAATTGATATTTTCCCAATGAAGACTTACAGATGGCCAACAGACTTATAAAAAGATCTTCAACATTGCCAATCATCAGAGAAATACAAATTAAAACCACAAATATATATCCCCTACACCCGTCAGAATGGCTAAAATTTAAGAAACACAAGACATAAGTATTGATGAGGTGGAGGAAAAGGAACCCCCATGAGCTGCTGGTGGGAATGCAAACTAGTGCAGGTTTCTCAAAAACCTAGAATTACCATATGATCCAGTAATTCCACTATTGGATATATATCCAAAGAAAATGAAAACTAATTCAAATCATACATGTGCCCCTATATTTATTACAGCATTACTTAGAATAGTCAAGATATGGAAATAACCCAAGTATCTATCTTAGATGAATGGATAAAGAATATGTCTCTCTCTCTCTCTCTCTCTCTCTCTCTCTCTCTCACACACACACACACAGAGGAATATTAGCCATAAAAAAGAAGAAATCTTGTCATTTGCAATAACATGGATGGACCTAGAGGGTATCATGCTAAATGAAATAAGTCATCATATCATTTCACTCACATGTGGAATTTACAAAACAATACAAGTGAACAAAGAAAAAGAAGACAAAAAAAAGACTTAAATATAGAGAACAAACTGGTGGTTGCTGGGGCAGAGGGTGAAATAGAGGGGATCAAGAGAACACATATGTTGATGAGCACTGAGTAATATATAGAATTATTGAATTATTATACTGTACAACTGACACTAATATAACTCTACATTAATTATACTTCAATTTAAAAAAATAAAATGAATATAATGTCCTCAAATTGGATCCAGCCAAGATGACACTGGAATTTATGAAAAACATTCAGTGGTTCCATGGGGGAAAGGTAAAAGAGTTTTGTTATGGATTTAGTTCCTTTTTTAGATAAAAGAAAGAAAAAAAGAAAAGAAATTGGATTGTGAAAGAAATAAAGAAGAAAGGCTGGGATTACCTGCCAGAGACTGTATTGCACTGGGTAGAGACACATTCACAGTTTGGATATTTTCAGCAGAATCAGGATGCATAAATTCTAAAAAAAAAAAGCCGAGTATTTTTTATGCATGTTCCAGAAGTCACACAAGTTAAAACCTATGGTTTCTGATGTTAGAAGCACCACTTACTAAAATCATAGGCTGCCAGCAAAGGCTCCCTGTGGCTGTATGTATGCTGTCTATCCTCAGCTACCTTTAGAAGGATTTTAGCGCCTCTGGAAAAACAAACTCAGTATCCTGTGTTTTAAGTGGTTTTCCTAATGGCTGTTTTCATGTAACTTCTTCCTAGGAGATTAGGTTGTTAAACAGGATTTAGCTTGTTTTAAGAGTATTTATTTCCAGAAGACCTTTTCTTCTGCCATAAAATCTACTTATAATGGTGTTAAAATAGATACTGACTTTCATTAAATTTCTTTCTAAAACAGCTCTCTAAATACTAATAAGTGACAATATCAAAAAATGAATCCTGAGTAAAAAGATCTTATTTTTTACCTAGTTCTGCAAATACCCACTCTTACCACTGGTAATAGCCAATTCACTTTTTCCCTGATTCTGGCAGTGTTTGCAAGAAGGTGAAAAATCAATAGTTCAATTCACCATAAGATCATGAGAGTTACATGGTCTTATTAGTGTTTTAGAAAAGCTAATCATGGGGAAGATTAATTTGAGGAAAGCAAAAATTAGAGAAAAACTAGAAGACCATTAGACATTTTAGTTTCCTTTGCTATAACAAATCATCATATACTTGGGAGCCTAAAACCACACACATTTATTGTCTTACAGTTCTAGATGTTTCAGCAGCTCTGCATTTCCTCTGGAGACTTTGTAAGAGGAATCTGTCCATTGAATATTTCAACTTCTAGAACCCACCTACATTTTACATCTTCTTTGGAGAAATGTCTATTCTAGTTATCTATCCATTTTTCAATTGAGTTATTTGATTTCTTGTTGTTGAGTTGAGGGAGGCCTTAACATATCCTGAATACCGACTTCTTGTCAAATATATGGTTTGCAATATATTTTCTCCCATTCTGTAGGTTGACTTTTCATTCTGTTGACTATCTCCTTTGATGTGCAGCTTTAAAGTCCGACTATTCCCATTTGTCTAGTTTTGCTTTTTCTCCTGTGCTTTCAGTGTTTTAAGCAAGAAATCATGGCCAAATCCAACATGATAAAGATTGTCCCCTATTTTTCTTCTAGGAGATTTATAGTTTTCGGTCTTACATTTAGATCTTTAATCCATTTTGAGCTAATTTTTGTATATGGTGTAAAGTAAGAGTTCAACATCAACCTTTTGCATGTGGCTAGTCAGTTTATCTGTATCTTTGGTGATGATAATGCCCCTTCTTCATTGTATGGTCTTAGCAACCTCGTTGAATATCATTTGACCATGTGCACAAGGGTTTAACTTCTGGGCTGTGTATTCTGTTCTATTGTTTATAGGTTTATCTTTATGCTAGTACCACGCTTTTTTGATCACTGCAGCTTTGTCAGAGGTTTAGAAATCAGTGAGTATAAGGCTCCATATTTGTTGTTCTTCAAGTCTGTTTTGGCTACTTGGGGTTCTTTGAGATGTACACGTTTTAGAATTTCTTCTCTATTCATGCAAAAATGCCATTGGAATTTTGCTTTGAATCTGTAGATTTGTTTTGGGTTGTATGGACATTTTACCAATATTATGTCACCCAATCAATAAACATCAGATGTCTTTCCATTTACTTATGTCTTAAATTCCCTTCAATGATATTTTATAGTTTTCAGGGTACAAGTCCTTATCCTCCTTGGTTAAGTTTATTACTATTTAATTATTTTTGTTGCTATCACAAATAGCCTTTCTTAATTTCCTTTTTGGACTGTTCATTGTTAGTGTGTAAAAATGCAACTTAATTTTTGCTGAATTTTTTTGTTAGATCTAACATGTTTTATGGACTCTTCTGAGTTCTTTTACATATAAGGACATGCCATCTGTAAACAGAGATCATTTTACTTCCTCCTTTTCAACTTGATGCCTTTTATTTCCTTCTCTTGCCTAAGTGCTCTAGCTTTGGTTTCCAGTATCGTATTTAATAGATGAGGGGAGACTTTGCCTGTTTCTAATTCTGAGGCAAAGCTTCAGTCTTTTAACACTGAGTATGTTAGCTACAGACTTTTCACATATGGCCTTCGCCATGTTGAAGTAGTTTCCCTCTATTCCTACTTTGTTGAATGTAGTATCACGGAAGAGTGTTGAATTTTGTCGAATACTTTTTCTGCAACAACTGAGATGATCATGCAGTTTTAGCCCTCCATTCTTTTAATGTGGTATATCACATAAATTGATTTTGTAATTGGTTGATTACATACATTGGTTTTCACATGTTGAATCATACTTGCATTTCAAGAATAAATCCCACTTGGCCACATTGTATAGTCCTTTCCATGGGACATTGAATTTGGCTTGTCAGTATTTCTTGAGGATTTTTTGCATCAGTATTCATCAAGGACATTGGTCTATGCTTTTCTGATAATATCTTTCTCTGGCTTTAGTATCAGTGTAATATCAGATTCATAAATTAAATTTGGAAGTGTTTCCTCCTCCTTGATTTTTTTGGAAGAGTTTGAGGAAGACAGGTGTTGATTCTTCTTTGAATGTTTGGTACACTTCTCCAGTGAAGCCATCTGGTCCTGAGCTTGTTGCTGTTGTTTCTGGAAGGCTTTTTGTTATGATTCAACCTCCTTATTAGCTACAAGTTTACTGTTTTATGATTCCTATTCCTTCATGATTCATTTTTGGTAGTTCACATGTTTCCGGAATTTAATCACTTTTTTAGATTATCCAATTTGTTGGCATATAATTGTTCATAGTAGTCTCTTACAATCCTTTTTATTTCTGTAGCATCAGTTCTAATGTCCCCTCTTTCATTTCTGATTTTTTGTTTCATTTTTTATTTAAGTTTATTAATTAATATACAGTGTAATATCAATTTCAGATGTAGAATTTAGTGATTCACCAGTTGCAAATAATATCCAGTGCTCATTCCATCAAGTCCCTTCCTTGATACAATCATCCATTTAATCCATCTCTCTACCCACCTCCCTTCCAGCAACCTCCAGTTCATGGTCTATAGTTAGGAGTTTGCTTTAATTATTGAGCCATTTCTCTTTTATTCTTAGTTAACCTAAGGACTTGTGAATTTAATTAATCTTCTCAAAAATCCAATTCATAGTTTTATCATATCTCTCTTTATTTCTGGTCTAATTTTTATTATTTCCTTCCTTCAGCTAACTTTGGGCTTAATTTGTTCTTTGCTTTCTAGTTCTTTGAGATGTAAAGTTAGTTGATTTTAATGTTAAGTATTACATTATATTTAATGTATTTATCACGATAAACTTTCTCTTAGTATTGCTTTTCCTGCATCCTGTAAGTTTTGGTGTGTAGTATTTTCATCATTTTCATTTGTCTCAAGACATTTTCCAATTTCCCTCATGATATCTTCTTTGACCCATTAAGAGTATATTGTTTACCACATATCGGTGGATGGATTTTCCAACTTTTCTTCTGTTACTAACTTCTAGTTTCATTCCACTATGGTCAAAAAAGATAATTTGCGTGATTTCAATCTTCTTAAATCTGTCAAGACTTGTTTTGTGGTATCTCATGGAGACTGTTCCATCTGGACTTGAGAATAGAGTGCATTCTGCTGTTCTTAAATTCTGCATATGTCTGTTAGGTCCAATCAGTCTATAGTTTTGTTCATGTCCTCTGTTACCTTATTGATCTTCTGTCTGGTTATTCTTTCCATTTTTAAAAGTGGGATATTACAGTCTTCTACTATTGTTGTGTTGCTGTCTATTTCTCCCTTCAATTCTGTCAGTGTTTGCTTCATATGTTAATGAGTTCTGGTGTTAGGTGCCTATACATTTGTAATTTTTATAACTTTTATATTTAAATTTATAAGTTTTCATTAATTTTTATAATTTGCTTGGTGAATTCAACATTTTATAATTATAAAATTTCCTTCTTGTCTCTTATGACAATTTTTGAATTCATCTATTTTGTCTAATATAAATATGGCCACCCCCACTTTCTTTTCATTAACATTTACATGGAATAGCTGTTTCTATTTTTTCATTTTTCAGACTACATATCCTCTTCCACCCAAGGCAGGTCTCTTGTAGAGAGTATATAGTAAATTTTGTTTTTTTACTCATTATATGATGCTATGTTTTGTTTGTTTGTTTGAGGACTTTAATCTATTTACATTTAAAGTAATAATTGATAGGGAAGGAATTACTATTCCTATTTTGTTCATTGTTTTCTGTGTACATGTAGTCATTTTGACCCTCATTTCCTTTTTTACTGCTTTATTTTATACTTGGTCAATTTCTGTAGTGACATTTTTATTCCTTTCTCATTTCCTTTTATGTATCTCCTATATGTATTTTTTGTGGTTACCATGTGGATTGCATAAAACATCTTACATTTATAACAATCTTACAATGATAACATCTTACAATTCATTTTAAACTGATAACTTCAATCACAAAAGAAATCTCTATTCTTTTATATCTCTGCAAACTTCATTTTGTTATTGATGTCACAAATTGTATCTTTTTATATTGTGTCCATTAATGTAAATTTATATTTTATGGACTTAGCTTTTAAATTCTGCACCAGAATTAAAAATGATTTATGCAGTCACAAAACTCCAGGATTTTATATTTGTTTACCTATTTACTTTTTACCAGAGATCATTATATTTTCAAATGGTTTTATGTTGCTGTCTACTGTCTTTTCATTTTGACTTGAAGGACTCCCTTAAGTATTTCTTATAGGGCAGGTCTAGTGATGTTAAACTCTCTCAGCTTTTGTTTATCTGGGAAAGTTTTAATTTCTCCTTCATTTTTTGAAGGACAGTTTTGACAGATATAGTATTTTTGGTTGGTAGTGTTTTTCTGCCAAAATAGTATTTTTAGTTGGTAGTGTTTTTCTTTCAGGACTTGGAATATATACTCATATTTCCTTCTGGTTTGCAAGGATTCTGATGAGAAATCTGTAAAAAATGACTTTTATCTTCCAAATTTCAAGATTATCTTTTTGATGTGACTTTTGACAGTTTGTATAGTGTGTCTCACTAAGGGTCTCTTTGGTTTATTCTAGTTGGAGTTTGTTGAGCTTCTTGAGCTATTTTTTCCCTCAAATTTGAGGAGTTTGGGGCCATTATTTCTTCAAATAAGCTTTCTGTCCCCCTTCTTCCTTTTGGGACCCCATATTGCACATACTGGTCTTTTTGATGATCTTCCATAAGTCCTTTAGACATTCTTTGTTGTTCCTCTGACTCAATACTTTCAAATGCCTTATCTTTAACTTCAGTGGTTCTTTCTTCATCACCAAATATGCTATTGAATTCCTTTAGTGCAAATCTCAATTCAGAATTGAACTGAATTTCAGCTCTAGAATTTGCTTGGTCTTTTTTATAATTGCTGTCTCTTTGTTAATATTCTCACTTTGTTCATGGATTCTTTTTTTTTTCTTTGTCTTTCTTTTTTTTTCTTTTTAGAAAAAGAGAGTGAATGAGAATGGAAGGTGAAGATGGAGAGGGAGAGAGAGAATCTTAAGCAGACTCCATGCTCAGCCAGAGTCTGATGCAGGACTTGATCTCACAACTCTAAGATCATGGCCAGAGCCAAAATCAATAGTCTGTTGCTTAACTCAGCCACCCAGGTACCCTCATGGATTCTTTTTCTAATTTTACCTAGTTATCTCTATTTTCTTTGAGTGAACATCTTCAAGATAGTTATTTTGAATTCTTTGTTAGATAATTCATAGACAACTGTTTCATTAAGATCAGTTCTAGAAATTTGTTTTGTTCCTTTGATTGGGCCATGTTTCCCTGTTAATTTATATGCCTTATGATCTATTGTTGAGATGTGGACATTTAAAAAACCAGCCCCCTCTCCCAATCTTTACAAACTGGTTTCATACAGAGCAAGACTGCCATCAATTAGCTAGAGATTCTAAGGATTTCTCAAATCTTTTGGGGTATGTGTATACTCTGTTTGTTCCTATTTCTTCCCAAGAACTCATAATCTCTTATTCTCTCTGCTGCCTGACTATAGTACTACAGTCTCTCTAGAGCCTCTAGTGCAAAGACAAGCCACAGTGCTTGTCTTTGTTCTCAGCAACCCCCAACCTGGCTTTCAATATATGCCAGAGTTCCCATCTGTTCCTATCCCATTTCTAGGCAATATAGAAACCTGCCCTTTGGGCAGTACCCTAAAAAAACCAGAATATTGGACATGCATTTAATTCTTTTTTTCCCCCTTTCAAGGTAGAAGTCAGGAGTTGGGAGTTTTCTCTCAATAATGCCATGCTATACTGGAAGATGAACTTGGGCAACTAAAAGTAAATAACTTTCCTGCCCATCCTAATGTGACTCTCCTTGACCTTCTTCTCACTTGGGATACTAAACCATCTTAGCTGATTTTTGGAACTCAAAGCAATTTTGCTCATATTTTCTGTTGAGTCCATGTATCCATGGGGGAATGAGGACCTGAGCCTCAAATTCTACCATTTTTCTAACATCATTCCCCAAATTGCCTCCATTTTATAAGAAGACAGTCCTATTGAGTTAGGATTTTATTTCACCTTGATTGCCTCTGTAAAAAATCTATTTCCAGGGATCCCTGGGTGGCGCAGCGGTTTAGCGCCTGCCTTTGGCCCAGGGCGCGATCCTGGAGATCCGGGATCGAATCCCACGTCGGGCTCCCGGGGCATGGAGCCTGCTTCTCCCTCTGCCTATGTCTCTGCCTCTCTCTCTCTCTGTGACTATCATAAATAAATAAAAATTTAAAAAAAAAATCTATTTCCAAATAATGTCATATTCTAAGTTAGTTCAGATTTGGACTCAACATATGAAAACTACAATTCAACCATAATAGACGGGGAGAAATAAGCAGATTTGAAAACTACTTGAGCAATATAATCTGCAGGTATTGTGATGGTAGAAACAGTGAAGGAGAAGATAAGTTGAATGACAGGTATCTCATTAAAAGATGAGAAATGCATCACACTATACTACAAAGTTATAGTAATCAAAACAATATGGTGTCGGCATAAAAACAGACACATAGATCAATGGAACAGAATAGAGAAACCAGAAATATATGGTCTTTCTGTCCCCCTTCCTCCTTTTGGGACCCCATATTGCACATGGGGCAATATATGACCATGCATATATGGTCAATTAATTTATGACAAAGGAGTCAGGAATATACAATAGATAAACAATCTTTTCAATAAGTAGTGTTAGAAAAACTGGATAGCCACATGCAAAGGAATGAAACTGGGCTATTATCTTACACCATATACAAAAATTAACCCAAAATAGACTAAAGACTTGAATGTAAGACCTTAAACCTTAAAACTCCTAGAAGAAAATATATTATGCTTATTGACATCAATTTTGGTAATGATTCTTTTGTTTGGATTTGACACCAAAAACAAAGGCAACAAAAGCAAAAATAAACTACTGGGACTGGATAAAACTAAAAAGCTTCTGTAAAAAAAATAAAAACCTTCTGTAAAGAAAAGGAAATCATCAACAAAATGAAAAGGAAACCTACCAAGGGGGAGAAAATGCTTGTGAACCATTTAACTGATAAAGGATTAATATCCAAATATATAAAGAATGCATGTAACAGCAAAGAAAACCCCAAGCAATCCAATTTAAAAGTGGATAAAGGATCTGAAAAAAAAAAAAACATTTTTCCAAAGAAGACATAGAGATGGCCAACAGATACATGAAAATATACTCAACATCACTAATCATCAAGGAAATGTTAATCAAAACCATAATGAGATACCACCTCACACCTGTCAGAATGGCTTTTAACAAAAAGACAAGAAACAACAAGTGTGGCAAGGATGTGGAAAAAAAGGGAACACTTACACTCTGTTGAGAAATATAAATTGGTGTAGCCACTTTGGAAAACAGTATGGAGGTTTCTCAAAAAAAATAATAAAAAATACAACTACCATATGATCCAACAATTCTATTTTGGGTATTTATCTGAAGGAAACAAAGATCTATGTACCCCTATGTTTATTGCAGCAGCATTACATGCTTTAACTAAGACATGGAAGCAATCAGAGTGTCCATCAATGGATGAATGGATAAAAAAGATGTATGAGGTGTATGTATATATATAAATTTGTAGAAAGGGAAAAGAGGGAGAAATATTATTCACACATTAAAAGAAGAAAATTTTGGGATGCTTAGATATCTCAGTGGTTAAGCCCAGGGTGTGATCCTGAAGTCCCAGGATCAAGTCCCACATTGGGGTCCCTGCATGAAGCCTGCTTCTCTCTCTGCCTAAGTCTTTGCCTCTCTCTCTCTCTCTCTCTCTCTCTCTCTGTCTCTCATGAATAAATAAAATCTTTTTAAAGAATTAAAAAATAAAAGAAGAAAATCTTACCATTTATGGCAACATGGATGGACACTGAGGCCATTATGCTAAGGAAATGTCAGAGAAAGACAAATACTGTAAATCTCACTTATATGTAGAATTGAAAAGATAATAATAATAATAATCAACAACAACGATCTCATAGATACAGAGAACAGATTAGTGGCTGCCAGAAATGAGGAGTAGAGGAATGAGTGAAGGTGGTAAAATAAAGAAAAATTAGAACTGCAAGAGATTTGGTGTGGAATGTTTCTGATAGATAAAGGGGAGAGGAAATTAAGTAGGTGAGGAGAGCTGCCCAAAGTGGATATAAGGGTAATAAGGGAAGAGAAGAAATGGAAACAGTGACTACAGGTCCTCACCCACTTAACCTACTGAAAAGCTTAAGACTAAAATAATTATGAGAGGTCTTTTAAGTATAAACCTCTCCAGAGGCAGTTTATGCTCCTCAGCTCTATAACTTACAGAGGCCAGCAACCAGTCTTTTATATACCCCAGGAAGGCAGAAGCAAGTCTAATACCCACGTACTTTGGAAGATTGACCTGACCCAGGTAATGGTTTACAGACTCTTGTTTCTGAATTATCAGTTGTAGGTATTATTGTTGGCTTCGAGACCGAGAGGTCTAAAATTCCGCTCAATTGAGGCTGGAAAAAAAACTCCACGTCTCTACCACACCACCATAATGCCTGGGTTCTTCTGAAAATTTAAATAGATATGAATGTTAAGGTGGTTCCATAAGAACACTGCTGGTGAGAATAAAAATGTGATGCTTAGCAATGTGCTGGTGAACAATATGCAGGTAAAGGGATTAGATTTATTTGAGGAACTTGGCCTTTATTCTGCACAAGATAGAAGAATTGTAAGTTCTTTCTCCACATGCTGAACACAGCCCATGGTTAGCTCTGCTCTCACACAAAGCTAACCCACTAGTCTGATTGGATACCTGGAAGTCGGGACCAGACTTTGGCAGTCAGGGCCACTTAGTCTGCAACTGATCCCTGTGCCCAGGGATTTCACTTGTTTTTTAAGACACTAGGAATTCTGACTTTAGTCCTAAAAGTTTGGGCTGTAAAGGAACAGTTCCTGGGCAGAAAACTACCTAAAGACTGCCTATTTGGAGATAAGAGTAAAATTCTATGAATGTTAGTTTATTTTTAGTTGAGATATAATTGACATACATAACACTATATTAGTTTCAGATGTATAACAACATGATTTGATACTTGTATACATTCAGAAGTGATCACCACAGTAAGTCTAGTTATTATATCACCATACAATTGCAAAAATGTTTTTTCTTCTGATGTGGACTTTACGATTACTCTCTTAGAAACTTCTAAATATGCAATTCTGTATTATTAAGTATAATCACCACGCTGTACATTACATCCCCATGACTTACTCATTTTATAACTAAAAGTTTGTACCATTTGACCTATCAATTTTAGTTACTTTCTAGGAGGTGGTATTGCATAATGACTAGTGTCCAGACTCTAGATACTAACTAGGTTCAAATTTTTTGTCCCTAACTTATTTGTTCTATGACCTTGGGAAAGTTATAAATTTTCTGTGCTCAATTTCTTTATCTGTAGAATGGGTCTATGCATGTAAAATGGATACTATCTAGCTAATACTTAATAAAGTGTTACTTATTATGATTATTATCCATTTTAAAGATCTCTTGAGAGAGAAATAATTTTAAATATATTCATACTTGCTTGCATTTGTATAAAGAAACTCCGGAAGTGTATATAAAGAGATTCATAAAAGTGTTTACCTGTGAAGGTGGGGAGTGGAGGATGAGAATAGGTTGGGGTTTGGGCAGCCTGGGTGGCTCAGCGGTTTAGCCCCACCTTCAGCCCAGGTTGTGATCCTGGAGACCCGGGATCGAGTCCCACATCGGGCTCCCTGCGTGGAGCCTGCTTCTCCCTCTGCCTGTGTCTCTCTCTCTCTCTCTCTGTATCTCTCTTGCCCCCGTGCGCTTGTGCTCTGTGTCTCTCATGAATAAATAAATAAAATCTTAAAAAAAAAAAAAAGAATAAGTTGGGAGCAAGCATCCTCAATGAACACACTTATATATGTGTGTACATATACACAAATACATTGAAACATTAGAAGATATCTCATTTTTAAGTGGTCTGTGTTTATTTGATAGAGATTGAAATCCCATCACCGTATATGCCAAAAAATGCCCACAGTTTGAAAGGTGGGGGTGAGCACTTTAAAAATTTTAAAACTCCTCTACAAATACAACATGAATATAAGGTTAAAGCTGCCCCCCTCCCCCACCCATTAGAATAGTTTTGGCACATTCCAACTTATAGGTGGGATTCAAACCTCCCTCTTCCCCTTCCTTTTCTCTTTCCCTCTCTCCCTCTCCTTTCCCTTTCTCACTGTCCCCAAAGAATGTACAGGATCAAGAAGACTTATCAATCATGGAGCCAGAGATTTGGTCTAACTCTATATCCCTCTTGAAATTGCTTCTTTCTCTTGCCCCTTAATTAGATGTAGTGAGATAATTCTAAGGCACGTGTTCTGTTTTCCAGAGTCCCCTAGCAGAATTAAACTCTATCTGCCAACAGTAGAAACCTCTTTGTTTATATACCCTTTATCAGCTTCCTTCTCCTACCTAAATTAACTCCTTTCCTTATGTTGTTTCCTAAGATAACTTCCCAAATAAATGATTTGCAATCAGATCTTTGTCTCAGGGTCTGCTTCTGTGTGAACACAAACCAAGCTTCTTTCTTCCATCTCAAACAGACTCAAGATAGCTCTTACCAGCCACAACATCTGCTGCATCCACCCTCACGTAATGGATGTAATGTACCTAGTCTGTCTCTAATATGGAGCCAGAGCTCAATAAATGTAGTTGAATTAGAATCAGCCAGGCACACTGCATTCTTCTACAAATTTTACAGGCATTCATTATATAGTGAAACAGTTTTCATTTTCAGGCATTAGAAGTAACTACAAAGAGAAACATGAAGGTTTTTTGCACTTAAAATAAAATGGAATAATCCTGATGTACTCCATGGTGACCTGACAAGTAGAAAAGAGATCAAATGCATTAGATCACTTGATCACTTGCCTGGCCAGCCTTTAAATCAAAAAAGACCAAAAATAACAACAACAAAACAAACAAACAAACAAAGAAAAAACTCATTACATGTCAAGCTCAGATGGTCAGATTAGATTTTCCATATTTGACCTCCAGGCTTTGTATGCTCAAGCTCACAAAATGCAGAGGAAGCTTAATGCAAGTTTTCAGGCTCTGCCTGGTTGGACTTGTTATGCTAACATAGCTGAGTGAGCAGCTAACATCAGCATCACCAAGTTAACTCTGTCTTGTCACTCCAGGATCCAAAACACTCAGAGATTTCAGTTTAGACAATAGTGACAGGCACACTCGTTATCTCAAAGGGTTGAAACTCTGCAAGAAAAATCAACAAAGCACAGCTTTAGAACTTAGAAGAGAGACAGTAGAATAAAACAGTGAAATGAATCAAGAGCAATTTGGTATCTTCCCAAAGGGAAAGAAGGAAATGGAGAAATAGTGTCATTTTATTCCACATTATTTGATTTCAACTGACCATGAATCATACCATCCTATATTTGGACAGTTCTGTAAATTTTGAAGTCGCTCTTAAGTCCATTATCACATTTATTCTGACATCATTCTGTCCTCTGCCTGGCATGTCTCAAACATATTTGCAAATTATATATATTATGTAGCAGGTAAGTTATACATATTATGAATTCAATTTTTTAATCACTCCATGAGGTATTGTCTAACAGAATTCTCATTTTCCATGTGAGGAAATGGAGGTTCAGCAAGGATTAATAATTTTCCCAAGACCTCACAACCAGAATTGCAGAATGGCTATTTAAATCTTAAATCTAACTTAGCTGATTTCAAGTGCTCACTTTTACCACTAAATCAACTAGGCACATACCAAGCACCACCTTCAATCTGTGTCACCTTAACTTCTTAGGCTCGTGGCTTCCCATCTGTAAGCTGGAGAAGCTGTATGTGATTTGTTCTAATGTTGGTCTGGCTCTAAAATTCTATGATGTCACCTAACATTAGGAAGAGGGTACAGGAAGCAGAAAGACAGGAGCCTTATAGGATTATTAATGTAATTCAGAATGTGGTCACCAGGTGACAGCATCGTACTTCATTTTGACATGGTCTTCAAGGACATATTTTGCCACCAAGAAATTCCACCCATGTGCTTATTACAAAAACAAGTATCTTTCTCCCACAGGCATTCTGCTTAACACAGAATTATCCAAAATGCAGACTGTCTATAAGCTTGGGACACAGTAGTACAACAACAACACCCCTTCCCAATTATTTAATTTGATCTTTCAAATTAAAAAAGAACACTTTGGGGCACCTGGGTGGCTCAGTGGTTGAACTGAAGGTTCATGAACTCAGGCCATGAACCCAATGTCCTGGGATCAAGTCCCACATCAGGCTCCCTGCAGGGAGCCTATTTCTCCCTCTGCCTGTGTCTCTCATGAATAAATAAATAAAATCTTTTTAAAAATAAAGATAAAAATAAAAAAAGAACACTTTAAAATAGTCATTTTGGAAAAAAAAGTCAGAACTTCTCTGACTTCCTTATACTTCTTTTACCATTTAAAATCGATTTCATCTTAATTTGCATGTGTTGGGGTTGGCTATAAAAATATTTTTACTGCTAAGGGCCTTCAGAGGTTTCTGTCTGACTTTGCTGTTGGAGTCAATTTAGGGATTTATAAACAATGTGTATTTGCATATTTTTAATATTCATGAATGATCCTTTCAGAAAAATATTACTTTAGCAATAAAAATAGTTGATTATTTCAAAATGGGTAGTTTCTCAGCCCTTCCTACGTAAACAAAACTGTGAAAATACTTTTTACTCAACCTAGATCCTCAAACCTCTCTTAAAAGATGCAAGACTTTCAACCCTATGAAACTTTTCTGAACAGAGATCACTTCTTTCACTCACACACCAGATTTATTTTTTCTCTGTTTTCAACTAATTCGAGACTCTAAAACCTCCAAGTCTGGACAATTTCCACATCAAAAGGAGGATTTCAAGGACCTCTTGCTTGCCTTCAGCCTAGAGCATTAAATGTGAAAATAGTCAGCCCCTGATGCACCCACTTGATTCTCAGTAAAGTTAACAGGTGCTACCCAGCCATAGTGACTCAGAGAAATTAGATCCAAGATTAATGCTGTATAGAAATTCCCACTATGAATGTAGGCTCTGTGCTACAGGATTTTTATAATTAGAAGGGAACTAAAACCTTAAGTGCATTTTCTCCCCAAAACATTAAGTGACTACACACTGAGAATAAGGAGCATATATGCTATGATATATGAGTACTAGTAACAGAGAAAACTTTACTCCACCTATAAAGAGCTGTGAGTACAAAGTATCATTTCACAATCTCAAATTTCCTTTCAGTGAGGGAACCCAAGAGGAAAGAACATAACACCCACACATGCAAAAGAAAAAAAAAAGAGAAAGAAAGATGAAATTTCTATGGAAGCTATTTAAAGAAAGAGTGATCATTAAAAGTAGGAGTGACAGTGGCATGTTATTTCTAACACCTCTGAGGCTTCCTTTGGATCACGAACAT
This sequence comes from Canis lupus dingo, assembly GCF_003254725.2. NCBI lineage: Eukaryota > Metazoa > Chordata > Mammalia > Carnivora > Canidae > Canis > Canis lupus. Next base: position 71,292,933 of record NC_064249.1, read on the forward strand.
GCGCACTAGAAAAATCTCACTAGGAGAGAAAGATTTGCATTCTAAAATTCTCTCCAAGCTCCCTTGATAGGATTGAGAAGGGCAGGAGGTTGGGATACCTGGGTGGCTCAAGCTGTTGAGCATCTGCCTTTGGCTCAGGGCATGATCCTGGGGCTCGGGGATGAGTCCCACATTGGGTTTCCTGCATGGAGCCTGCTTCTCCCTCTGCTTGTGTCTCTGCCTCTCTCTCTCTCTCTCTCTCTCTCTCTCTCTCTTTCTCATGAATAAATGAATAAAGTCTTTAAAAAGAGAGAGAGAGAGAGAGAGAGAAGGGCAGGAGGCAAGTGAGATCTCAAATCTCCATGACCTCTATAGACCTCTTTGATTCTGTCTTTGGCTTAACCTGAGCTATAGGATATATTTTCATGACCCTAGCACATCCATGTTGGATTTATTATTACCTTTTCTCCTGAACTAAAGATAACACAGCTGTTATGTCATTACCTCATTGTCATAATAACCAATTGTCACTCTCCCTTTCTTGAGGAAAATATCACATGCCCACAACCTTGACACGATAGTGATTTCAAGCTAGTATCTTAATTCAATTCAGAAGACACAAATCTCAATAATCATAACCAAAGAGTGTACTGTAAACCAATTAAATAGGTAATTCAGGCACATAAGGCAATCCCTAGAGAATTGCTTACACCCTAGACAGGAACTACCTAGTATAAATTGTCATGTTTAACTGAACCACATATGCTGGAATTTACTAATTTAGAATTTCTGATAGTTCAAACTACATAGAACTCATTCATTTATTCTTTCAAATTTTCATTCAACATCTAGTACTTGTCTGGCACTCTGCTGGGATTAAGAACAAAGTAGTGAGCCAATCCAGTACTAACTCATGTGGAAGCTGGAGGCTGCTGTTAGTGCTCCAGAGGAAAACATCCAGGTAGCTGTGTGAGCTTGGGTCTATGCAAGACAGGTGGGGAAAACATGAGGGATATTTAGGAATTCAAACTGATAGGACTTGGCAATTGGACATGGAGTTGAAAAGAATGTGTGAAGGACAAGTCCTAAATTTCTGATTTAAGTTTACCTAATTGACTTGCTAGTGTATAACATAAAGAAGATAACTCAAGTCACCATGATTTTTTTTTTTTAAGATTTTATTTATTTTTACTTGAGAGACAGAGAGAGAGGCAGACACATAGGCAGAGGGAGAAGCAGGGAGCCTGATGTGGGACTTGATTCCAGGACTCTAGGATCACACCCTGGGCCAAAGGCAAATGCTTAACCACTGAGCCACCCAGGCATCTTTAGTCACCATGATTTTTAAGAGGACTTTTAAGTCTATTGATAATCATAGAAATATAGTGGCAGGTTTACTCAACATGTCAGAGAACTGCCTGCTTCCAAGTTAATGGTATTTCTGTACTTTAGATATCTTAACATGAAAATAACAGAATACTTTAGAAAGATTCTGGCCCAGGGCAGCCCCGGTGACTCAGCTGTTTAGCGCCGCCTTCAGCCCAAGGCGTGATCCTGGAGACCCGGAATCGAGTCCCACGTCGGGCTCCCTGCATGGAGCCTGCTTCTCCCTCTGCCCGTGTCTCTGCCTCTCTCTCTCTCTCTATGTCTCTCAGAATAAATAAATAAAAATCTTTAAAAAAAAAATAAAGATTCTGGCCCATAAGCCAATGATGTGAAAAAATGAGATATAAAGTTTAATTAGAATTCAAATTTACAAAGTCTTTGATTTAGTACAAGTCAATTAAAGTATTGAGTATCTATAATCAATTCATATCAATTAAAATACATGGCTATTTCTGTACATGAATAAAATCATGTAATATTCCAAATATTTAATACCATTAACATAATGAATACATTTAACATAATTTTGGCACAAAAAATCAAAACTAGTATTATATATTCATTTTATTTTAAAAGGTAAAGAAAACTATAAAATATATTTGGAAATTTTGTATTTCTAGAAATATTTTTTGACCTGTGAGTAGGTGTGGCAAAAATCACCATGAGATCCATGACATCTCTGGAAAGATCTATCAATGTCTTCTGCTTATTCTAGCTACATCTTCCTTTACAAATTCTGTTTGACTATATACCTAGAATATCTCTTGCTCTAGAATAAATGACCTTTGTTCCATGTGGTTTATAAGATTTTCGTAATATCGAACAACATCTGACAGGGTCATTTTTCATACGTCTATTACCAACACCACCACACCATCTGGATCGTGTAACTTGGGCCACTGGGACATAGCTCCCCACCCTCTATCTGCACAGCTTGGCGTATTACACTATTGTCATGCCCTAAAGCAGACTGTCCTTCCATTATTCTAGCAGTGTGATTACAAAATGGATGATCATAACAACAGAATTCTTTCAGAACTATCCTGGTGTTCAGATGCCTCTGGTGTTTTTCCTCCCAAACAAACTCCTGTACGGCAACAGGTATTCTACTGAGAGCACATGAACTCAGCAATGAGAACTCACAATCTATTTGAAAAGCAAAGACTAATGCACATAAAATAGCAGTAAGCCTTTTAGGTATGCTCAGTGAGTCAGCAAGGCCTTTAAGTTATATGGGAGTTCAAGACTAGGCTTCATTAGTACTTTAGTAAAGGCTAGTTGTGAACAAAAACAGCAGAAAAATCCATCAAGAATAAAATAGGAGGGAAAATTCTTTCCTAATTTTCCCTCTCCAAATCTAAAAAAAAAAAAAAAAAAAATTCCAAACCACTAAAGGATTGTTTAAGAGTCCATCATTAAAAAGAAGTGGAATGATAATAAGGTGTCAATGAAGGTTCATCAACTGTAACAAATGTATCACCTGGTAGGGGTTACTGATCATGGGGGAGGCTCTGCATGTGTGGGGGCAGGGAGTATATGAGAAGTCTATTTATCTTCCACTCATTTTTTTATTAACCTAGAAATGCTCTAAAAAAATTTAAATTTTATTTTAAAAAATATCTTTCCTTACAAACTGTTTCTCTCCAGTCCCTGGCTCCTGAAACAACTTGGAGTGCTATCTGCTGCCATGTAGCTGGCTTTCTGGCTGGAGGCAGTGCCCTGACCCATCTTCTGCTCCATTTCCCTGAACATCACAGTGGTAATTCTGTGTTGTTCTACTTACAGGAAGTTGGCCTGCATTTCCCAGTCTTCCCCTGTGTTTTTCTCCTGATGAACAGTGGGTGGATTTGTGAGGAAAGCATTCTGTTTCATTTGCACTCTGTGAAAATGTGCTTACAGCTAGGCCAACACAAGCAGCTTTAATTGTTCTGAGTGGGTCCATGCAGCGTTATCCAGAGGATAACAGCAGGGTTTGTCTAAGGGGACTCTGCTAGCTCAAGGGCAAGCCCTCTACTAGCCAGTGCTTCAGTATGTCTGGTAATATTACTATACCAAAGTCTGTGTGCAGTCTAAAGTGGGCCAAGCTGCTAGTTCCTGATGACTTATTTGCACGCCCAGCTTCCAAAGACATCCTTTGATCCAAGGAGTATGTCATGTTCTGAAAATGGAATCATATCACCAGCCATGGCTATTTTATCAATTTACCCCATTACACACTGCTTAGCATAACTGATGGAGAAGCAATTCACTTTGGCCTCTATCCCAAAATAAATAGGACATTCAGCACATTTTTAAACATTTAGAGTGAGTGTAGGAAAAATACCCTGCCAGTGAAAACAGAAATTTCACTGAAATTTGAAATTGAAATTTTCAATCCCAATCCAAGAATTATGGCCACAGTTTAGACCAGAAGTTTATGGAGATGGCCATTTATCCATTTCTGCTCATGTCCCAACCCACAGTATCCTTACTCAATGGTGAAGATGCTACAACATAAAGAACTGTGTCTACAGAAGAAAGAACAAGAGTTTAATCACTCATGCAGCCCATCTGAATTTGCCAGCTGTGAGGTGCTGCTTTCTACTGGTTTCCATAGCACTCTGGAGCACTAGGGTCCCAGACAAGGGTGTTCATAGACTTCTAGAGATCACAGAGTTTGGTAGAAATCCACAGGGCCACCCTAAATACTTGATGCTCTAACTCCTGCATAATGGAAATGGAAACAGAAGATGGACTATTTCCTCAAGTGGCGGAAAATCCTTGATATGCCACAAGCACAGAATTTATCCCTAAGAGACACACACAAGGGAATGCTTTGGAGGGGAAATAAGACAAGAGGGTAGAGATACCGTGCCATTTATCCAAAGAATCATCTTTCCTGGTGGTAGTCAGCACTAAAATAGTGCCTTGGAGGTCTTTCTATACATCATCTTTAGCCAGATATAAAATCTACTCTGTCATATCAAGGAGAGACCAAGGAATGGACATTCAGCCAGAACAGTCTTCGATTATTAAAGGGTATTGGAAAAGTACCGGCCATTGTAAGGCCTTTGGGCATTTAATAAGAAATATTGTATCCGCTCAAATAACTGAATAAACAGTGTGAGCATGGATAGGACCCTGTGTCACATTTTGGGGAATGTGAAGTATAAATATGTTGTCTATCATCAAGGGACATTTGGGATACATATATGCCAGCACTGAACCAAACAAGGATAAGGTATGAATCTATCCCCAGGGAAGAAGCCTTTGGCCAGAGAGGATGACACTAATGACTAAGTTAAAACATAAAGTGTTCAGTGAAATAGTAGAAACATAATAGTAGCATAAAATGAGGCATCTAACCCAAGGAGTGGTAATGGATGACATTTTGGAAGAAGTAGTCCCTGGGTTATATTGCATGAGCATAGAAGGAAGTGGGTTCCTACTTCCCAGGAAGGATTCAGATCATGGTGCAAAACCTGGCTTGGGGTGCCTGGGTGGCTCCATTGGTTAAGCATCTGCCTTCAGATCAGGTCATGATCTCAGAGTTCTGGTATTGAGTCCCACATCAGGCTCCTGGCTTGGCAGGGAGTCTGCTTCTCCCTCTGACCCTTTCCTCCCTCAACTCCCCACTTGTGCTCTCTGTTCTCTCAAATAAATAAATAAAATCTAAAAAAAAAAAAAAAACTGGCTCTTTCACTTCTAGGTACTATGAACAAGTCACTTAACCTTCCTGAGCCTCGGTTTTCTATGTAAAATGAAATCAATAATATCTATCCTTCAGAATTATTATAAGGAATATGAGTTGAGCAATTAGGTCATACAGAGTACTTATTAAATAGGAGTATTATTCAAAGCTTTAGCAAGATGAAGTCTAAGGTGAAAGAAATTATACAATTTAAATAGAAAAATGCAATGATGAGATCCAGCAAGGTAAGACTTGAAATGTGCATTTGACATTGGAAACAGGAAGCCTTTGAATTCCATTGTGAGAGTGGTTTTAGTCAAGTCTTGCTTCTAGAAGCCAAATGCAACAGATTAGGGTGAATGAGGCTGGAGAATGGAAACAGTTTTGAGATATTAAGAGAAGAAGAGTAGGATGCAGGGTCAGGAAAATTTAAGTGTTTTAGACTGATAAAAATCGTAAGCATTCTTACAGTTTATGAGGAAGAAACAAGATGAGAATTGGAAATAGGGCAGAAAAGGAATAAATGATAAGGCAAGATTCTGGAACAGAGAAGAGCTACAAAAGCAATCAAAAAACAACTAACAAAATGGCAATAAGCACATAGTTATCAATATATTATTTTAAATGAAGTTTAAAACAAACACTGTAGCAAGACACCAAAAAGGGCATTACATAAGGATAAAGGGACCAGTCCAACAGACAATATGACAACTGTAAATATCCATGCATTCAACATAGGAGCACCTAAATACATAAAGCAAATATTAACAGATGTCAAGGGAGAAATTGGTAATAATACAATAATAGTAGGAGACTTTAATCCACCTCAAAGTATAGATCATCCAGAGAGAAAATCAACAAGGAAACACTGGCTTTGAATGATACATCAGACCAGATAGACCTAACAGACATATACAGAACATTCCACCCAAAAATAGCAGAATACATATTATTGTTGAGTACACAGGGAATATTCTCCAAGATAAACCACATTTTAGGTCACAAAAAAAGTCTCAATAAATTTAAGAAGATTGAAGTCATCTCAAGCATCTTTTCTGACCACAAGAGTATAACAGTAGAATTATTAAAAAAACAAACAAACAAAAAAAAACAGAAAAGCCACAAATACACGGAAGCTAAACAACAGGTTACTAATCAACCAATGAGCCAATGAAGAAATCAAATAGAAAAATTTTAAATACATGGAGACAAATTAAAATTTAAATTATCACAGCCCAAAACCTTTGGAAAAGTAAAAGCAAAAGTAGCTCTAGGAGGGAAGTTTATAGCAATACAGCTCTACCTCAAGAAGCAAAAATTTCAAACAACCAAACTTTATACCTGAAGAAACTAGAAAAAGAAAAACAAAGCCCAAAATCAGTAGAAGGAAGAAATAATAAAGATTAGAGTGGAAATAAATGAAATATAGACTAAGAAAACAATAGTAAAGATCAATGAAATCAAAGCTGGTTCTTGAAAAGATAACTAAAGTGATAAAACTTTAGTCAGACTCATTATGGAAAAAAAGACTCAAATAACTAAAATCAGAGATGAAAGAGGATAAATATAGTTGACACAACAAAAATATAAAGAATTTTGAGATTGTGAAAAATCATATGCCAATGAATTGGACAACCTAGAAGATATGGTTAAATTACTAGAAACATACAACCTCCCAAAACTGAAATCAGGGAGAAATAAAAAATTGGAACAAACTGATGACTAACAATGATGTTGTGTCTGTATTCATAAAACTCTCAAAAAACACAAAAGTTTAGGACCAAATGACTTTACAAGTGAATTCTACCAAAATTTAAGAAGAGTTAATATTTATTCTCAAACTACTCCAAAAATGGAAGAGGAAGGAAATCTTCCAATGCATTCTGAGGCCAGCATTATTCTGATACCAAAACTAGACAATGACACTACAAGAAAACTACAGGCCAATATCTCTGATGAGCATAGACATAAAAATCCTCAACAAAATATTAGCAAATCAAATTCAATAAAACATTTTAAAAAATAATTGTCCATAATCAAGTGTGATTTATTCCAGAATCCAAGGGTGGTTCAATATTTGCAAATCAATCAATGTGAATATTGCATTAACAAGAGGGAAGATAAAAACCATATGATCATCTCAAAATATGCAGAAAAAATCATTTGACAAAATAAAACATTCATTTATGATTTTTAAAAATCTGAAAAAAGTAGGATTAGAGGAAACATATTTCAACATAATAACAACCATATATGAAAAACCCACAGCAAACATCATACTTCATGGTGAAAATTTGAGAGCTTTTCCATGAAGATCAGGAACAAGACAAGGAGGTCCATTCTCACCACTTTTATTAAACATACTACTATAAGTCCTAGCCATAGCAATCAAACAAGAAAAAAAAGTCCTCTAATTGGTAAGGAAGAAGTAAAACCGTCACTATTTGCAGATGGAATGAGATAGATAGATGATGATGATGATGAAGATAGATAGATAGATAGATAGATGATAGATAGATTAGATAGATGATAGAGAGACAGAGAAATAGATAGATAATTGCCCTACAGACTTGCCAAAAAACACTGAAACTGATAATTCAGTAAAGTCACAGAATACAAAATTAATATACAGAAATCTATTGTGTTTCTATGCACTAATAATGAAGTAGTAGAAAGAGAAATTAAGAAAATGATCATATTTACAATTGGACCAATAAGGATAAATACCTAGGAGTAAATTTAACCAAGGAGAGGAAAGACCCATACTCTGAAAAATTTAAGACACTGGTGAAAGAAAGTGAAGACAACACAAACATATCATGTTTGGAAACATATGGAAACATACATGCTCATGGATTGAAGGAATACAGTCAAAATGTCCATATTACCCAAAGCAATCTATATATTCAATGCAATCTCTATTAAAATACCAACAGGGCAGCCCGGGTGGCTCAGCGGTTTAGTGCCGCCCTCACCCCAGGGTGTGATCCTGGAGACCCGGGATCGAATCCCCCGTCGGGATCCCAGTGCATGGAGCCTGCTTCTCCCTCTGCCTCTCTCTCTCTGTGTCTCTTGTGAATAAATAAATTAAATATAAATAAATAAATAAATAAATAAATAAATAAATAAATAAATAAATGTAAAATACCAACAGCATTTTTCACAGAACTGGGATACTAAGATTTGTATGGAACCATAAAAGACCCCAAATAGCCAAAGCAATCTTGAGAAGGAAGAACAAAGTTGGAGGTGTCTTAATATTAGGTTTCAAGATATACTACAAAGCTATAGTAATCAAAACAGTGTAGTACTAGCACAAAAATAGGCATGTAAATCAATGAAACAGGACAAACAGCCCAGAAATATACCCACAACTGTATGACCAATTAATCTACAAAAAAGGAGGCAGGAATATACAAAGGGGAAAAGGCAGTCTCTTCAATGGTGCTGGGAAAACTGGACAGCTAAAGGCATAAAAGAAAGAAAGAGAGAAAGGAGGGAGGGAGAGAAGGAAGGAAGGAAGGAAGGAAGGAAGGAAGGAAGGAAGGAAGGAAGGAAGGAAGGAAGGAAAGGAAAGGAAGGAAAGGAAGGAAGGAAGGAAAGGAAAGGAAGGAAAGGAAGGAAAGGAAAGGAAGGAAAGGAAGGAAAGGAAGGAGAGAAGGAAGGAAAGGAAGGAAGAAAGAAAGAAAAGAAAAGAGAAAAAGAAACCAAACCACTTTCTTACATCACACACAAAAATAAACTCAAAGTGGGTTAATGACCTAAATGTGAGACCTGAAACCATAAAAGTCCTAAAAGAAAACATGAGTAATCTTTTGACATCAGTTTTAGCAACATATTTATGGACAAGTCTCCTCAGGCAAGGGAAACAAAAAGCAAAAATAAACTAATGGGATTACAACAAAATACAAAGCTTTTGCACAGCAAACTATCAACAAAACAAAAAGGCAATCTGCCTAATGGGAAAAGATAATTGCAAATGATATATTCCATAAGAAGTTAGTATCTAAAATATGTAAAGAACTGACACAAAAAAGCAAACAGTCCACTTCAAAAAATAGGTAGAGAAACTGAATAGACATTTCTCCAGACAAGACATACAGATGGCCCACAGACACATGAAAGGATGCTCAACACCACTAGTCATCAGAGAAAAGCAACTCAAAACCACAATGAGATACCATTTTATACTTGTGGGAATGGCTAACATCAAAAACACAAAGAAATAACAAGAGTTGGTGAGGTTGTGGAGAAAAAGGAGCCCTTATGCAGCCTTCAGTGCTGTAGGGCAGTCTGCTCTGAACCCTTAGTCTACTCTTTTAGATTCCTTTTTGCATTTCTAGCTACTGTCACTCTTGTGTTAAGTAATGTCAATCAATCCACAGTTCTCTTTGCTTTCTTGTCTTGTTTTTCTCCCACACATTTTTCTGGCTCAGTTTTCTGAACTGCCCAAGTTCTCCAGAGTTTACTTTGATGCCTATCCTATATTGTAGAATTTTGTTCTGATTAGCACATTCCACTCAATGACAAAAAAAAAAAAAAGAAGAAGAAAGAAAGAAAAGAAAAGAAAAAGAAAGAAATGTTGCCTTCTTTTTTCTAATGCCACAATACTTACATCAAACACACACGCACACACAGAAGGGAAAAAAATTAAAAAACCTCTGGCTTCTCACTCATGTTCCCCTTCACCAAGATGATGTCATGAGCTCAGGAGAGTTCAAGACAAGAAAAAAAAATCACTGACCAGAAATGAAAAAATATGATAGATTTGACTGCATTAAAAAATTTATGTTCATTAAGAGAACCACAGAGTTAAAAGGGGGAAAACAAGCCACAAATGAAAAAGGAAGCCTTGTGAACTGTTGGTGGGAATATAAATTGATGAAGCTACTATGGAAAGTAGTGTAGAGGCTCCTTAAAAATTTAAAAATAAAAATAACATATGATACAGTAATCCCATTACTGGATATTTATGCAAAGAAAATAAAAAGCATTAATTTGGAAAGATATATGCACCTCTACGTATATTGAAGCATTTATTTTTATTTTTTTAATTTATGATAGTCACACAGAGAGAGAGAGAGGGGCAGAGACATAGGCAGAGGGAGAAGCAGGCTCCATGCACCCGGAGCCTGATGCGGGACTCGATCCCGGATCTCCAGGATCGCGCCCTGGGCCAAAGGCAGGCGCCAAACCGCTGCGCCACCCAGGGATCCCCTGAAGCATTCTTTATAATAGCCACGTATGGAAGCAATTCAAGTATCCATTGATAGATGAATGGATAAATAAGATGTGGTATATATATTTCTCAGCCATAAAAAAGAATGAAATCTTGTCATTTGCAACAGCATGGATGGAGCTAGAGGACATTAGGCTAAGTGAAATAAGTCAAACAGAGAAATATACCATATGACTTCAATTACATATGGAATTTAAAAAACAAATCAGCAAATGAGACTCAAATACAGAGAACAAATGAGTGGTTGTCAGAGGGGAAATGGGATGGGGATGGGGGAAATAGGTAAAGGGGATTAAGAGGTACAAACCTCCAGTTATACAACAAATAAATTACAGAGATAAAAAGTACAGCATAGGGATCATAGTCAATAATATTGTAATAATACTGTATGGTGACTACACTTACCACAGTGAGCACTGAGTAATGCATAGAATTGTCAAATCAATATATTGTACACCTGAAATTAGTATAGCATTGTATCAAATATATTTCAATAATAATAATAATAATAATGGTGGTTCTTCAAGTGTTCCTTCCTGTGGAAGGTGTAGTAATTTGAAGACAGTTGAAGACATGTGTATTTGAGATTGCTAATTTCACGAGAGTCTGAATTTTGATTGACAGATAATAAATGAAATCCGAATGAAGTAAATAAACGTGTGCTTCAGAGGGACATCTAGTAGCAGCTTGCTTAGGAAAAGGATATTAGAAGGGGGTTGATAGTTATTTTTGTGTGTCAGCTTGGTTAGACAATGGTGGGCAGCTGTTTGTTCAAACACCAGTCTAGATGTTGCCAGGAAGGCATCTTGTAGGTGTGAATAACAATTGCTGTCAGTTGACTTAAAGTAGATTGTCCTTAGTGTGGGTTGGTGCCATCAAATTAGTTAAAGGCCTTCAGAGCAAAAACTGAAGTTTCCTTGAGAAACAATTCTACCTCGAGGCTGTGATATAAAAATCCTCCTTGAGTGGGGAAATATTAGAGAGGTAGACAAACCATGAGAGACTCCTAACTCTGGGACACAAACAAAGGGTTATGTAAGGGGAGTTGGGAGGGGGGATTGGGTAACTGGGTGACAGGCAATGACGAGGGCACTTGATGGGACAAGCACTGGGTGTTATACTATATGTTGGCAAATTGAATTTAAATTTAAAATGTAAATAAATAAATTAAGTAAGTAAGTCATGAGGATGTAAGAAAAAAATATCCTCCTTGTGTTTCCTGCCTGCCAGCCTGCCCTACAGATTTCGGACTTGCCAGCCTACACAATCCTGTGAGCCAATTTCTTAAAAACAAATCAATCACACTCTTAACCACCTCTCTCTCTACCTCTCCCCCATAGCTGTTGTGTCTCTCGCTCCCCCATTGATTCTATTTCTCTGGAGAACCCTGGCTGATACAGGGATAATTCAATAAAAAGGAAGTAACTAGAAGGGTTTTAAAATAATGCAATTTCATAAAACTAAGAGATTAAGGGGGGAAAGCCTAATGGGTGCTTGGCTGCCTCAGTCAATAGAGCATACAACTCTTGATCTTGGGGTCATGAGTTCAAGCACCCTGTTGGGCATGTGGTTTACTTTAAAAAGTCTGTCAAAGAACTGACCTGGACAGAGAAGAGTTAGCAGCATCAGTAGGAAGTTTTCTTTGCAAAGCAGAAGAGTAGTTCACTCATCAATTGAGCTCCAAGAGTACAGTTTGGGCATGAAAGTTGGGGATGTGTTTACAGCCCAAAATGACAGAAATGAGGAAACCCAAGATACAGATCCTACATTCTAATCTTCACCAAACTAGATTTAGGATTAAGCTGCATACTACAAAAGAACCACTAAAATAAATGGCAGCTGCAGTGCCCAGCAGAGCAGCGATGCCAGGTACAAACAATGGGTTGCCAAGGATCCATCTCCTTGTGGTAGTTGACCTATCCTGTCCATAAGGACTTGGACACCATCTGGAGACACCCAGAAATCCCTGAAGTGACTTTGCAGGAGGTGAGAGGTCCTGCATGAGCTTGCTTGTGGTATAAGACCATAAAAACAGTTTTCATATAGTTTTGTTACTAAACCAAAATCAATTAAAGCATTTGGAGGTAAATAGCTGCTGTGGGTAGATTGAAAGCTTAAGCACTGTGGTGTTTTTTTGTATATAATTCCCATGTGCTTATTCATTATTCAAAACATCAATATCCACAGCAGCTGCACATGAGCTAGAAGCACACAGATCAGCCTATAATGAGGTTTTTGTCTTGCAGGGTATTAATATAGGAATACCAAATAAAATTATCCTTTTTATTGTACCCGGAAATCCGGTTCTTGAGAATTGGTTTCTTGCTTTAAAGTGTAAACAATTTCAAAACCTTCATAAGGTTTAAATGCAAACAACCATGTAGGGACCCCAAAAGAAAATTCTTGTTTCTAGGTGATGACTCATTCTGTCCTCTGTGACTAATTGAGCCCAAATTTCACACACTAGAACGCTCTTATGCTTTTAAGTCTGGGCTAGAGAAGGACAATGTTTTGCAAAGCACTTTACTTCAGTGAAGAATATATTCTCACAAAAAAAAAAAAAAAAAAAAAAAAAGAATATATTCTGGAGTCACTATTATTTCAAGTCTTGTCCCATCCTCACCCAAATTTAGTCATCGAAACTCAGATAAAAAATTATAGAAATGGTTGAAAATGACATTTGACCACAGCACTACTGAAATATACGCGTAAGCTAATATCAGCCTCTATTATAATGTGCAAGATCACCCTTATTTCTTTCCTTCTCTCCTCTTTTCCTCTCTTTGGTCTTCCCCTCCTTCATCTTCCCTGTGCCCCACGAAGACCTCTCTCACCTTTCAAACTCCCTCTGTCCATGAACACCACCAAAATAGAAGAGCACATCAGCAGCTGATCCATTACTACATTCAGGGCAAAAATATCACCCACATTACCCACTAAAATAGATGTAATTCCAATGACTAGGAAGGAGGAAAAGGCGATATGCACCCTCTGTTTCTGGAGCTGTTGCTTCCCCTGCTGTTCTCTGGGTAGGAGTTACAAAGGAATGCCCAAGACTTCATGCTGTAGGAAGTTGTGCCCTTGCTGAAACCAGCATGAACATCTGTGGGTCATAAATCTTTGAGGAACAGTTGACATTTGGGATCCCCTGGTGGTAGGTATCCAGCAAGAATCACTTAAATCCATCCAAGTGTTTAAACTGCAGCTACAATATGCTGGCCGTTCTGTCAAATGTTAGATAAACAGGATGAACAAGATAAAGGGGTCCCTGCCCTGAAGAAATATATGGCATTTTTGCTTAATCATGGCAAAAACTTCTACGCACAAATATCTTTAATTTGCTAAATATTTTTCTCCATTTGCTCATGTCCTAAATGCCCAAATAATAACTACTGGGGTTTAAAATGTCAGAATGTGAGAAGTAAGTTCAAGGATCAGCTGGATGCTCCCCATTCCTTGTATCAGATTCAGTTACATTGTGCACTTTTAGGCTTTGAGTTCTTTAACAATGCAGACCTTAGTTTCTCTTCCCTAGAATTAGTTTCCTGGTCTTCCAGAGACAAAGAAGGTTAATGGTGGGGAGCTGGAGAGTGGAACATACTTTTACTGGTGACACCTCCTACCATTTGCCTGTGTTTGGGACCTGCAATCAAAGATAGCCTACTACCATCAGCTCCCATTCACAGTCAGGCATGTCCTGTGAAATCATGTGTTCTTGTGTTCAGGTGCCCATTATTCTTCTGCAAGCTTCTTTCTTCATCATTTTCTTCTATAGATAACTGGAGCAGCTATGACTCTCCCAACCAAGAAACATCTTCTCTCCACTTTTCCAGTGTAACACAACCTCTTTAACTTATGGCTAACCCTACTATGTGCTTTAGGTAACTTGACCTCATTCCTGAGTGCAGAGGCAGGCTTGTGACCCAGGCTCAGCCAGAGGATGCCAGTAACCCACTGGTCACAGTGGTTAGTTCAGTGATGGGCATAAGCTCTGAACCTGGCCCACCAGCATTTTCCCTCGAGCCATCAGGAAAGAGTCCCCATCCATTGACGGGATGAGCACTGGGTGTTATATATGTTGGCAAATCAAACTCCAATAAGAAAAAAAATATATATATATAAAAAAAAGAGCTCCCATCTTCTCTCTGGGTCACTATTAGCTGGTAAAGCCACTGTTAATGTCGAGCTGCCAGTGGGAACTTTTCTTGTTGGTGATGTTTTGCCACCTGATTAAGACAACCTTTAGACATGCAGCCAGGACTTAGGAAAATAGAAACAGACTGAAGAAAAAGAGAAAGAGAGAAAAGTTCTCTCAAGATACATCTCTCTAGAGATAACATCATCAGATGCAACACCACCCTTAGATCTAGATTTTTCTGAAACTTCAACCTCTTGACTTTCTATTTATGTAAGCAATACACTTCTGCTGTGTTCATATTAGTTTTGAATGGGCTTCTGTCACCTGATAACAAGAGATTCCAGACTAATGCAACTTTTATGTACTTGTTTCAATTCTCACATTTTTATTGCAAATATATATTGCTTTAGTAATCAGATATTGATAGCATATTTACAAAGGTAATTATCTAGGCAAGTCAAAAATTCTGGCTAGAATTGTACTGACTATTAAGGTATTACAACTAGACTATTGCACTATTTTCTTACTTCTAGTAGATAGCACCCTGTGGGTCTATCTTGTATAAGTGGCTCAAAAGCATCAAAGGAATAAACCAGATTTTCTCCTATCAGGGGACAGTCCTCTAACTTTGTCTGCAAGGCAGAGAGCCCAGATATATGATCACAGAGTCCAGGGGATTGTCTGGCTCATCCCAGTCCATTAGTCCTCTAAAGAGATAGGATTTTTCAGATATTCTAGATGCCAACCCCACAGCTTTCTCCAGAAAGATTACCAGAAAGCCAAGAATAATGTCTGTGTCTCAATTTCTACAAAGCAAATAAGGAATGAAAACAGACTAAATTAATTTAAAGATTGTCCGTTTACTAATATTTCAAGTCACTTTTTAATTCCAAGAAAACAAAGTCAGAAAAAACTATGGAGGGAGGGAGGGAAGGAGGGAAGGAGGGAAGGAGGAAAGAGAAAGAAAGAAAAAAGAAAGAAAGAAAGAAAGAAAGAAAGAAAGAAAGAAAGAAAGAAGAAAGAAAGAAAGAAGAAAGAAAGAAAGAAGAAAGAAAAAGAAAGAAAAGAAAGAAAGAAGAAAGAAAGAAAGAGAAAGAAAGAAAGAAGAAAGAAAGAAAGAAAAAGAAAGAAAGAAAGAAAGAAAGAAAGAAAGAAAGAAAGAAAGAAAGAAAGAAAGAAAAAGAAAGAAAGGAAGAAAGGAAGGAAGAAAGAAAGATGAAAGTCTACAAGGATGTTTAGAAATTGATTAAACATAAAGCCAGCAGGTCCCTGTGGCACAAATTCCAAAATAACAAAGAACAAAAAACAACCTAGCAAGTGAGTTTACAAAAACCTTTATAATTCAGTGCAAACAATCATATTGAATGTAATATATAAGTTGCGAAAAAAGAGAGAAATCTAATTTTCTCTGAAAGGAAAGAGATCACCCCATAAATCTGCACTGAGAGAAGCTTTTAAATACCTCTGAAATGGTCATATCATAAGTAATTGAACCACAACTAAATTAAGAATCTGCCACAGAATAACAAGTTTATGGCCCTTCTACATTATAAATCAGTTGATCTGTATCAAAATCAATTATGTAATGTGTATTAAGATTTTTTTTTAATGCACCTTTTGACCTGGTCATTTCATTCATTGGACTTTATCTTTGGGAAAAAGCTGAATTTGAAAAGAATAAAACTAAACACAGAGATAATTGGAATTAAACCAGTTATCCCAACAAAAGAGGTAAGCAAGCTGGTTGGGGAACTGGTACATCCATCAATGTCAAATTTAAGTTAAGACAAAAGCCAATTCCCAGTGGTCTCTCCTTTTGCAAAGGAAACTCAGCATCATCCAGTCTAGTCATCTAATACAAGAAATTAACCACCTGTAGGACTCA
The DNA here is from genome assembly GCF_003254725.2 of Canis lupus dingo. NCBI lineage: Eukaryota > Metazoa > Chordata > Mammalia > Carnivora > Canidae > Canis > Canis lupus. The sequence continues at coordinate 71,309,230 of NC_064249.1, forward strand.
AAAGGAGTTTAATAGCATGTGCCTTCTTACTGTGTCCCTGAAGCAAGCCGCCTTCTCTGTATATACAAATACACCCCCAGGAGTATAGTACTTAACAAGACGATGACAGCAAAACTGAGCTGGATTCAATCCTGCCCCACAGATCCTCAACTGCATGGATAATTCATGAACATGGTTTTTCAAAGTTCATATTCATCATTTCACAGAAGACTGAAAACTTTTTTTAAGCTGGATTTTACAACTGAATTGAGACTCCTCAAATTTAAGATCCTGTAGCTCTTTCGATCCAGGTTTTTTGGTTGATGGTTTCTGCTTCTTTTGGGTTTTTTTTTGGGGGGGGGGGAGGTTGGGGGGTTTTTTTTGTTTTTTTTTTTGTTTGTTTTGCTTTTTAGTTCAAGCTCACAGGGTGAGAGGGAAAGGAAAACTAATATTTTGGAGAATAAAAAAGAAAAGCAGCTAAAATAAGGCACAAATGGATTTCTCTGATCATGCCAGCCTAATAGTGCTGCTACAGGGTGATCAGGGAAGAAAAACCTCAAAAAAAAAAAAAAAAGTAGAAAGAATGTGAGTAATCATCACGTTAAGATTAGGCAGAAATCAAACCTAACAAGTCTACTCTGAAGAACTTCTGTTTTTAACGAAGCCTAAAAATCCTTTTCAACAACTAAAGTGACATCTAGTGTCTAGAAAGAGAAGCAAGGTGGTTCTCAAGGGGAGAGAACTGCCTGGACATTTCTTTGCTTCACATCCTTCTTGTTGAAGATTAGTTAAAATGGACCATTTTTGGCTCCTGTCATCTCAGAAATATTAATAGGAAGTCACCAGCATGGACAATGGTAGGAATCATGGAGAAATTTAAGTCTTTTTTAATAATCAGACAAGGCATATTGGATATTTATTTGCAAATTCAGGTTAGAAGTAGATGAGAATCATTACAATAAAAGTCAAACAATATCCACTGATAGAAAATGGATTAAATAACTTACGACATATCCTTTCAACAAAATACTATGCAACTTAAAAGTTAAAATGTTTAATGATACTGGAAAAACATCTAGTATATCCTAAGCTGGGGGGCGGGGAACAAGCTACATAAAACAGAGAATGTCCTGATTTTGTATAAAATTTTAAAATGCATGTTCTTGTATACAATACCTCAGAAGTTAACAGTAATAGAATTAAGGTGACTTTTTCTCTTTTTTTGGGGGGGGGTAAATGTATATTGCTTTTGCAATAAAAATAGAATTAATTTCTTTTCTTTAACAGAAGAAAAAAATCTAAATAAGAAGAGAAGTGGGATTCTTGGATTCTGGAGGCAACAGACTCAGCTCTAGATTCCAGCCCTGCCACTCCACAGGATCCTTGACAAACCCATTAACAGCCCTGGGCCTTACCTTTCAAATCTGCACAGTGAGGATAATGGTAATACTTCATTCATATAGCTGTGCTGAGGATGACATGAAAATCTACTTGGAAAATACACTGAATAGCAGAAGTTTCAAAAATGTTATTTAGCACTATGTAGCTGTGCTGCCTGGAATCTGTGGTTTGCCTTGTATCATGCTTCACCCTAAGTAAGTCTCAAACAATTCTTAGTTGAAACCTGAGTCTGCGTCCTCATCCTTTACCAGCTCCTTTTTCAGGTTCACCAGACTGCAGCACCTCCATGCCTCCACATTTCACAAAGGATACAACCCTCTAGGATATCAAGCTCTCAACTATTCTGAAAGAAAGGTTTTCTCCATGGTTGACCATTATCAATACTCGGGGGAACATTCTGGGCCTGTTAAACATGTTGTACCTCCTCCAAGCTGCTTGACTTGCTGCATCAGGCCCTTTCTGGGCTTCATGTCATCTCACTAATAAACGTTGTTTGAGACCGGCTCCTCCAAATTCTCATTTTATATTGCCAGGCTGTGGACTCTCTTAACTCTATAGAGAAGCTTTCCCTTAAGAATTTCACAAATACCCTAGATATGAACTCACTACTATTTACACAGGGTTATGTTTTGTTTTTAACCCAGGTGATATCAGCGTTGTGTTCATTTCCCTTTTTGTTGGGGAATGGGGACACTAATGTAGCCAATGAATTAGGAATTAATCCAAATGTGTGAGTTAAATTTTCCAGGGAAAGTCTATAAATATCATAGGGTTGGATTCAAATTATGGGCATATCAATAAGCAAAATATATTGAAATATTTGTTTCCTGTCTAAAGCTCCAAAAGCCATCATACAATACCACATATTAAATAATACACCCCTAATGTTGCTGTATACAACCAGAAATAGAGAGAAATAAAACTTACCTTCAATTTCTTTAAGAAGGAGAAGAATTAGTAAAGGAAAAACAATGGTTAAAGAGGAAAAGAAATCAAGACATATACGGTAATTGCATCAGAGTAATTTGTTGCTTCCAAAGATTCTAAATATCCAAGCCAGATGAATCAGATCATGAGACTGGAGTAGGTGTTTACAGAACCATTATTAATCATCTTTGGGAACAAAACAAATATAAAGTATATCAAAGGATTGAAAATTGGCAAATATTTCAAGTTTCAGAAAGTACTGATTCCAGATTGATAAAGTTAATAACCAGCAACATTTCACAATGGGTTATTAAAGAGAGAGATGTTTGGAGAACATTAAAAAAGTCACTAATTAGTAACCATATGTTCTCTAAAAATAAACCATAACGACTACATTTTCTGTTCTTTTTGGTAAGGACATTAGCTAGCTGAAACAGATTGGGAATCCAGATCCATATGACTTTATGTGGCCATGAGCAAAGTCACTTGACTGGGACTAAATGTCCCCAGGTGTTTTTCTTATAAGTCACTAATAACCGTTCATCAAGAAAGGTTCTGTGGTGAAATACACTGCAGAAGCATTCAGTTAAGCAGAGATCAATAAGATTCGTTGTTACAGAATTCTCCGTCTTTAATAAGGTCACTGTATGGTCAATTTCCAAGAGTGAGCAACTGTGTGAATGTTTCCCAACTTCATTGCACAAAGAACAATTTTTTTTTCCAGAGCATCTAATAAGACGAGGCTTCTGCAGAACTCTAAGAACTGCTGTTCTCAAAGTCCCCTCCAGTCCTAACAGTTTACGGTTAATCATAAACTATTAGAGTCAATATAGTCACTGTTAATATAGTTAAACTCCATGGTTTAGAAACATTGTGTTAAATTTTCACATTCATACACAAAAACAATGAAAACTCTGAAACAATGAAATACATATTTTTGAACTCTGGAACTTAAACATTAAGTGATGCAACTAAATTTTAAAGCAACTTTAGATTCAGCTAAGCTTGTTTTCCTATTATTTTTTGTTTCGGGAGCTATTAAAGCTGATCTCCTGATAGGCTATCATTCATTCAATTTAAATTGGATGTTAATTCACTTATAAAAAGAAGCAGGACAGGGGATGAGGAATGGAGAGAGATCAGCCCCTTTATAATTCAATTAGATAATCCTGAATCCTTAATTAGATGAGAAAAACCTTTTAACTATATTCCATATTTGAAAGAACCCTGAGATATGTTCCAGATACAGAACAAAAGGAATAAGCTTTAGCAAACAGTATCATTCTGTAACCAAAAACATTCTCCAATCACATTTAAACTATTAATGTGCACTTTAAGTCTTATTTAAAAAATACTTGATTTTTTGAAGTATTTTTGAAGTATTGATGAAGACCTTCTAAGGCCAATTAATATCTATGATTTATATATGTATATAGGTTCTGCAAACACCAATCTCTGTATTTAACAACAACAACAACAAAAAGATTCATCTTCTTTTGATTCCACATCCTCCTTTTGACTGATCAATATTTCCAGGGAAAACTCAGGCTTCCTAAGCCCTTGAGTTCCTCACTTTGGTAAATTCTGAGAGAAGACAACCTCTCCACTCTTTCCTACACTCATGATTCCCACTTCTCTATTTACTTAGCCTTTTAGTAATGCCTTTATTTCTTGGCCAGACAGTTCATTATCACCTTGGTCTTAATCTAATCCTCACAATAATCAGGTTGTTGGCCTGTACATTTACAAGTGAGGATGCCAGGGCAGCCCCGGTGACACAGTGGTTTAGCGCTGCCTGCAGCCCGGAGTGTGTGTGATCCTGGAGACCCGGGACGATCCCACGTCGGGCTCCCTGCAGAGAGCCTGCTTCTCCCTCTGCCTGTGTCTCTTGCCTCTGTGTGTGTGTGTGTGTGTGTGTGTGTGTGTCTATGAATAAATAAATAATAAAAAAAATCTTAAAAATAAAACAAACAAGTGAGGATGCCCAGCCTGGGAAAGGTCATATGCACAGTAGAGGGAACAAGACCTTGCCTTCTGGCTGCTTCCATGCTGCTTCCACTCTGCCCCATAGCCCCACAGTAGTCTGTGGCCACAACTTGCAAACAGCAAGATGCTTTTCTATAGATTTGATCTCACTATTTATTAGAGGGCAGGTTTAAATTACTTAATTTCTCTACAGCTCAACTTCCCAAACTGTAAAATGGGCATATTCTGAAACATACTTTATCGAGAGATGAAGATTAAACTGGTTAGTGCATGTAAGAGACAAACCATAGATTTTGGTTCATAATAAATGCAAATTAATTAATTATAAGGTCTACTGATTACTTAATTCATTTATCCATCCAAAACACATAATCTGTGCCAAGGCAAGGGAGTCATGGCAATTGCCCTCATGGATTTCGTAGCTGTTTTAGTATGATTATTTTAATTGATAATAGCACTAAACAGATGAAGAGATCAGAAAGCTGAAGACTAAGGAGTAATAATACTCCATGAAACAGGAGTAGTACTACTCCATGCTAGGGGCATGGAATATATCTAGGTAGACCAAAGTATTTTTAAATAATAGTAATAAATCAGTAAAATTAAGGGTTGTGGGGTTTTTTAGATTTATTTATTTATTTTGGAGAGAGAGAGTGTGTATGTGTGTGTGCAGGGGTTAGGGGCAGAGAGGGTGAGAGAATCCCTAACCGACTCTGTGCTGAGCTTAGAGTCCAGCATGGGGCTCCATCTTACAATCCTGAGACCATGACCTGGGCTGAAATCAGGAGTTGGACGCTTCACCTACTGAGGCACCCAGGTACACCAGAAAAATTAAGTTTATTAATACTTTTTAAGTAGTATTCATGCCTCTATTTTCCAAAACTTCCATTTATCTCTTCAAACTGATTTCCTGGTAGCAGAATTTCTATCATGCACTTAGATGTAAGGAATGTGTTACTTAAACCATTATCTTAAATTTTCATTTACAGAGAGAAAAAAATCTGAGGGACATCCACAAGCTTGGGAAAATACCACAGGAAAATCATAAGTAGTCTCTAGGTCTTGGGTGTGTAGGTATAGCTTTTCTGAAAGATTCAACAAGCTTGTTTTAATTCAACCTTTGTTGGCCTCATCTTTTTTTTTTTTTTTTGGTTGGCCTCTGTCTTGAGGGGCCTTATTATAAATCCCAATTGAGATTCTCCCGGCTGAGAACTTTTCACCTTCTACTCAGCAATCTTGCTCTTCCCTTTGCTCTTCCCTTCTGGAAATGCTTTTGGCACACTTGAGGGGGTGACTTTAATAGTAGCGGAAGAGCTGGGGACAGGTAAAGCAATATAAAGAAAGAAAGCTGACATATGGAGATAATACAAGGAAGTAGACTTCTTATAAGATTTGAGGATCTTTTGAAACCTCTCTCCGTGGCTGCTGAAGAACTGGGAATCAGGTAACTCTCAATTATAATAATAGATAAAAAGGATTATTCCTTTATACACATGAATATTGGCATTTTTCCTGAGAGTTCTCTGATTTACTGATTTGAGCAATGGCTGCTATTGAATACCCCTTTGGAATAAGTCATTCCTGACATGAAATAATGTAAATCTTAATCTTCATACACCTTTTAGGAGCTGCCAAAGATCATTACAATTTGAGGTAATAAAATCCCCTCACCCATTTCATCACACATACAAAATAAAGACAGTCCAGACTGAGCAGGATCCCTTCATGTGTGCCCCAACCCTAAAATGCAGCACAGTTTAGAATATACCCTGGAAGTCAAAGTACAATTCAATTCCACATCACCTGAGTACAAACCATATTCAAAGCACTGTACTATATCAAGTGAGTATAAGAATGATTACGACCTGTCCCCTGCCCTAGAAGCATTTATAATCTACCAGCAGAGATGGATACTTCAGTAGACAATTCCAAGAATATGTGGTAGATACTAAGCGAATGGCACCCTTGGGACCATTGGACACACAGGAGACTGTGTTCAGACCAGTCTCATTGGCTGAATGAAAGTGTACAGGTGTGAAAAATACTTTGGGCAAGATAATATGCTCGAACTGATTCTTAAGAGTGAATAAAAGATTCTAAGATAAAAGCGGTTGGGGGATGTGTTCTAGGCAGCTGGGACTACGTGATCACAGATACTAAAGTGTGAAATCAGAGAGAAATTGCAAGTAATTTAGAACAACTAGAGCATAAAGGGTTTGGTGGAAGTGGCATGAGATGACCTAAGCAGGTAGAAGAAGGCTACAATTTACAACATATTTTTGAATGTATAAAAAATGTATTTTTGAAATTCAAAAAATTAAGATAATTTAGAAATTTTATTTAAAACAATGACTTTGGGGCACCTGGGTGGCTCAGTTGGTTAAGCATCTGCCTTCAGCTCTGGTCATGATCCCAGCATCCTGGGATCCAGCCCCGTGGGGACTTCCTGCTCAGCAGGGAGTCTGCTTCTCTCTCTCCCCCTCCTGCTGCTTGTACTTACTCTCAAATAAATACATAAAATCTTTTAAAAAAATAAAACAATGACTTTTCCTTTCCCCTTTTCCATTTCTCTAGTCCAGAAAGATTTTCACTGACAATCCTTTCCTTCATAGAACTGTTCTTGATCTCCTGCACCATTTTGTATCTATCTTAATAAACTTGTTTCTATTATATATTACATCCATTTGCACAAATAATATTTTACCTCCTTTCTCTTTCCTACACTTTAAAAGCATCTTGCAAATTAGGGTTTCACATGGTGCCTGGCATCACAGGTTTTCAACTGAAAGAAGTTGTGTGGTACTTTGAACTTTTCTAATCTTCGAAACCTAGTCATTTACACATTTTCTTGAACCAATCCTCAGAAGTTATGTTAATAGCACAATTTTCCCTCTAGAGGGAGCCGAGGAACTTCCTTTCATTCTACCTCTTAAGAATTCTCCTGTGTGACAAGGACAAAAATCCTCAGATACCAAATCATTAACCACAGGATATAGCTTATAAAAGATGAGGTGTAGCTTTGATGGGTAGTATAAACAGAAATGGATTGGAGAAAAAATTATATTTTCTTGGAACTCTTTTCTGCAAAGGACCAATCTTTCAAAGGTTCTCACTCTCTTATCTGGTATGAAAAGACCTTACCAAGGATTACTCTTATCTTTGGAAGCCACGAAAGAATAAATAAGAACTTAACAACACATACACAAAGGCAGGTGTACAGCAAGATACTTGAGGCTTTTACTCGTCTAGGTAAAAAGATTTATCCTGCTTGTTCCATCAGATTAAGAAACCACATAGTGGTCATGGCATTGATGTTTATCTAGAATGAAAGAAATTTCCATTCATTTAGGTCTTGGCATGCCCAGGACTGAATTTAGTGACACCAACATTCAGAAACTGATCACATACCAACATGACTAATAATAAGCAGAATTAGTATAATGATCCTCTTTCTCTGAAATAATAAAAACAAGCATCAGGAAGATAAACTCATTTGCTTAAGGTCACAAACCTAATTAGTTGTGAACAAATATCAGCACCAGGGTGATTTATGAGAATTGAATAATTATTTCAACCTGAATTCTAATTTTCAATAAGCATTTAATTTAACAAAAATAAACATAAGTTATTTAAGACAAATTGGAATATTAAGCTAGCCCTAAATGAAAATATTTTACAAAATGATAAAGAATAATTTTGTTGTGTGGGGTTTTAGCTTCATGTTGTTTTTCTAAAACAGTGGTAAGACTCTGAGTTCATCGTTAAATTTGAACGAAAGAATTCTCTTTGGAAGTCTAGCTGGCAAGTTTCCAGGAAATCAAGAGGTCATATGTCTGAAGAAGATCACCTTTACTTGTCCTGATACCACAGAACTCTAGTCTCTAAAAAAAGTGAAAGTCTGAAGTATCTACTTTCTATGCAAATTATTTCTGTTTATCATTTATATGAACTGTTATTATAAAATAGGCCTACTTTTCATTTAGAACCAAAACCAGAAAATTTTGCTTAATTTCATCCTAATATAGGTTTAGAGTCAGGACACAAGCACACCCTAACACATACAAACACACACACACACACACACACACACACACGTACATTTCTACCCTGAGCATAAAGCACAATCCTGATTGATTGTTGCCTTCTTTCTCTTTTTTCCTTCTCTCTCTCACCTCTTCTTTCATAGTTGGATTCAAAATTAAGGGATGGTGATAAGGCCAAAGCTTGGTGGACGTAGGGAAAAGATTATTGTGGAAGGTACAAGCAGATTTACAGAAAGTTGAACAAAAAAGACAGGAGATGAAAAGCATTGTTATCTAATAGCATTGGCCTTCTTTTTACCCACTCAAGCATAATTTTAAGTGATTACAATTCTATCAAAATTCCTTCACTATGCACCAGCAAGAATATCAGTAGAATAAGTTTATTCCACGTTGCTTCCAGGGTTGTGATTCTAAAACAAATGAGGGTGCAAACTAGATGTTCGTTCCTATATTTGATCCCAGGATTACAGATGTGATCTGTAACTGGTACGATATTATGGAACCCAACATGTCTGGATCAATAATTCACAGATCAGAGGATTTCTGCTTCTGGGAAGGGTGTAGCCCAATGCTGCCACTAGCAGCATCTAGGAAAGAGTGGATGAATTACAAGAAGCATACCTTAATTAAGGCAGGGTGGCATCCATGCCACGGGAACAAAATGAACTGGAATGGCAGATTAGGGGAAATCTTTCCAGGATGAGCTATCACCAGCTGTCCGCTTGCTGGGAGGAGGTGGTTGGCTGGTGGAAAGTGAAATCAGCAAGGATTTTGGCAGCCAGATGGACTGAACGGAGACTTGGAGTCTCCAAAATGAGGCCAGCTTCCCACCCTTCAAAGGTGGGAAATTCTTGCTGAATTCTGGATTTGTGAGTAGGAGGCTGGGGATCCAAAGGCTTTGAAAGGCAGAGTAACATTTGCTATGACCTCTTAGAACTCTTACATGTTACTAGTAGGAGGCTAACTTAGTACCACTGCCCTGAAAGCCTCTCTGGCAGAATGTAGTAAATAAATGCCTACCACGACCCAGCAATCCTACTCCTGGGTATTTACCCAAAGGAGATGGTATATGCTCACCCCCAAAGATTTGTACAAGAATATTTATAGTGACTTACGGGGCACTGCATGACTTCATTGGTTAAGCATTCAACTTTTGATTTTGACTCAGGTCATGATCTCAGGGTCGTGAGATCAAGTTCTGTGACAGACTCCATGCTGGGCATGGATCCTGCTTAAGATCTCCCTCTCCCCCAACCTGGCTCACATGCTCTCTCTCTCCCCCTCTCTCTCTCTCTCTCTCTCTCTCTCTCTCAAAAAGAGAATATTTATAATGATTTTATTTGTAATAGCCAAAATTGAGGGGAATTTTGATGAGTAGAATTAATGAGTAAGTAGTGGTATATTTATACACAGTAATAGACACCAAATAACATGAAAAATCACCCCTCTTGAAACCAACCTGAATGAACTCATGAACAGAATGTTGAGGAAAGATGACCAAGGAATAAGGTATACTACGTGATACCATTTATATGTAGTTCAAAAATGAGCAAAACAAACGGATGATTATATAGGTCAGAAGAGTAGATACCTTTGGGGTAGTATCACCTGGTGGGGGCATAAGGAAACTTGTAGGGGTGCTGATAATTTTCTGTATCAGTCTGGTGGCACTTACTTGGCTATAAACACGTATAAAAATTCATCAAACTATACACTTAATATGAATCTCCAGTAAAAAGTACCAAAAATAAATAAATAAAATAAAATCACTTACTGTTAGAACTAGGAAGCAGCTTAGTGACTCACCCTGGCCAGCTTCTATGTTACATGTGAGGAAACCAAGGCTCAGAAAACTGAAGCTTGTAAATGTCCCCCAGGTAATGTATCCATCCATTTGTTCAAGGAGTAATAGGTGCTCACTCTTTGCTGAGACTGTATTTAGACACGAGTTACACAAGACAGCTAAACAAGATGGGCCATCTTCATAAAGCCTACGATTTGGCTGGAGAAACAGAAATTAAACAGATAACCTAAGAAATAAGTATTGAATTGCACCACGAGGTGTTTTTAGCGATTGTACCTGGAGCTGGAAACCGGCTCACTTGGCTAACAAGTTCGTCCTCTCTTGACTGTAACAACATTGCCTTTTTCCATAATCTGAGCTTTTTAAAAACTAGGCATGAATTACAGTTTCTCCAGATTTAAAGGGCAACTTTTAATTGGAAAGCATAAGCAAAACAATAAATTCAAAGGGATGATTCTCTCTCAAGTCTTGCCAGAAAAGACCCAATTTCATCAGACGAGGCACTGCCAGAATTATCGGACTTAAAATTTGTTTCCCGTTTGTTAAATTTCAGTTCTTTAGATTCATCACATTTATGGCCTGGCAATGGTCTCTCAACCACTTTCCCTTAGCGGAGCAGCCTCTGGTGCCCATTTATTTGATATTTATCTGGATCCAATGGTTATAAATTAGCCAACTTAGAAAACAGAACTGAGATAAATCAATCCCAAGACAACCAAGATATCCGTAATAAAATTAAAATACACAACACATCTGATATCTTAACCAACTCACGGTCTATTGCTTTGGAGATTTGTTTTGAAAGATGCCAGCTTCTGCTCACTATCTGGCTGGAGCGGATTGTCTCTGCAGAAAGGCTGGTTCGATTTTCCTGCAACAAAGCAGAAGTCATTAGTAATCTCAGTTTTCTTTGATAAGAAACAACCATACTACCACTGTCTGAAGTTTGCTTTCCTGAGAGGCAGACCCGGAAGCAAAGATGTGAATGAAAGTCATTCAGCTGGGAGCTCACCCTAGGAAGCACCAGTGGGAAGAATGATGGCAAAGTAGGGAGAGAGAAGGCGAGGGCCGTGCACACCTGGGACTCATCAGGGCGGCAGCTGCTAGGAGACTGCAGGCTGTGCCTCAGCATCAGGCCACCTGAGGGGTGACAGGGCTGGGATACATATGCACCAGCTCCCATCTATCACCCTTAGAGGGCTGCTCCTAGGGCCATGGCTCCCTGGTGCTTCCAGCTGCCCCTTGTGTGGGCTGAGCACACAGCCATAGCCAGAAAAAGCCCACAGGCAAAAAATAACAGCTACTTGCAGTGAGAAGCCATCTGTGCACAGAGAAATGGCAAATGCTGAGGCGTACGATGGCCACCAACAGTGTCAGCTAGACATATATCTCAATTAGTGGGGCATGCAAGAGCGTCAATTCTTACACAACAATGAGGCATGTAAGAAAAGCACTGATTAACTGGTTAAGTAGAAGTCAGATAGGAATCTGCTGTACAATTATAACTTGCTCTAAAAATTGTAAAGCACTGTAGGAATAAAGCTATTCTTTTCTTCACTTATTACTTAGACTGTGGACCATCTGTGGCCTAAGTCCAATGATTAGAGGAATCATTTTTCTCAATGGGAGGATCACCCTGGGTCATCATGTGCTGTCAGAGTCTTTCTGTTCAGTTTCAGTGGAAGAATGAGCCAATAGTGGTCATGTATGGCATTAGGGAATTTAGATACATAATAGATGATATATATATATAGAGAGAGAATGATAGATATGAGATAAATTATACATATATAAAACACACACATCTCTTAATACATTTTTTAGTTTTTTAAAAAGATTTTATTTATTTATTCATGAAAGACACAGAGAGAGAGAGAGAGGCAGAGACATAGGCAGAGGGAGAAGCAGGCTTGCTGCGGGGAACCTGATGTGGGACTCGATCTCAGGACCCTGGGATCACACCCTGAGCCAAAGGCAGACGCTCAACCACTGAGCCACACTGGCATCCCCTATTTTTTATTTAATGAAAGAAAAAGAACCTAAATGAAAGTAAAGGTATTGTTAACTTTAAATACATCTTTCTTCAGCATCGTGTGTTATTTTCTAAAACATTCCTCTCAGGTTAAGAAAAGAAATTATAAGATCAATTAAGAATTTTGTGTCATTAGGTTTTTTAACTAAATCATTCAACTTAAGATCACACCAATTCTCTTTCTCTGACAGATGAAGTCATTAGCATGATGTCATTTCCTCTGTCCCATCTTGTGATTTTTGTTAGTCATATTTTTATGCTGTCAAGATATAACAATTTACATTCTTTTCTTTGACCTAATTTTCACAATTATGTAATATTTACTTGATATTTAAGTGAAGGCAGCACTCCTCACTAGTCCTTTTACTGTAGCTCCTCCATTGCTTAGACTCTTTTATTTTTTTAAGATTTATGTATTTATTTTAGATAGAGAGTAAGGGGAAGGGCACAGGGAGAGGGAGAAGGAGAAAAGCTTGAGGAGACTCTGCGCTCAGTGCAAGCGTGAAGGATGGCTCCATCCCATGTCCCTGAGATCATGACCTGAGCTGAAATCAAGAACTGGACGCTTAACCAACTGTGCTACCCAGGCGCCCCTAGACTATTTTGATTTATCTTTTAGTTGGCTGAAGTTTATGGCTAAGCATTTTTTTTTTTTTTTTTTAAGAAGGACTCAAGCCACCAGTAACCCTTAGGATATTTTTTCTTCCCTTTTTTTTTTTTTTTTGCTTGCTTGCCTTCATTCTCCAATGACATGTTGGCTGCTGGGAATAGCAAGCTTACTTCATACTTTCCTTTTCAGAGCTACTTTGTAGCCTCTTCTCCTTTATGTTAGCCTATTGAATATTGCTATGAGGTAGTCTGATGCCAGTCTAAAGTTTTTACCTTCCTAAATGGCTTGCTCTCAGCCTAAAAATTTCTAGGATATTATTCTTATTCTAGGAGTATTGGTATTGAACATTTTGTATCCATTTTCCTAGAACACGATGAAGAGATTCTTTAATATGCATTTATCTTGTCCTTTCTTCATTTCTGTAAGATAAGCTTGTCACTTCTGTGTGGTAGGAGTACCTTCTCCAATTCTGTCTATTTCTTCATACGAGTCATTTCTACTACACTGTCCTTGACAGACAAACGACAAAGTCACCCACTGCATTCATCTTGCCCCACACCTGGGTCAGGATTTCATGGACTTTGCAAGTGGCTCTGAGGAACAAAGATAAGTGAACTTGCCATGCTCTGTTGTGACCTTCTATTTTGTTTCCTCTGCAATTTCCTTTTTCTTTCCTTAGCTACCACTTTTTGATGTTAATAGCATTGAGCTATTTCTATTGATGATGATTTTTCTGGCCTTTTCCTACTTTTATGACATTTCTTACTAGAAGGCAGTTTTATTGTTCCATCTTAACATAGATATCCCCAGAATTTATATTTCTTCTCCTGAGCTAATTCATATGCTCTCAAAGTTCAATATCAGTGATTCATGTATTCTTGTGCCCAATAATACTTGCTGTTTATCACTTAGGATATACTTATCCTCCCTTATACTCATCACTTAGGATATACTTATCACACTTAGGATATACTCAGTGTGACTTTATTTGCAAAAGGAGAATAAGATCTTCCGAGATGCTATATATCGTGAAGTAGTGGCAATGAGAAAAATGAGTTACTATTTTAGAAAACTTTCTCACATTCAAGAGAAAAGATGTGATTATTGTGGTTTCCACATTCTCCTTTTATGAACTGAAGAATTTGCTCGAGTGTTTAAGTCTTTCACCTGTCTGGGTACTATAGTGGCTAAACTCAGAGATTTTATTCTCAATTGCATCTTATTGGAATAGCTGTTATAGTAGATTAATTAAAAATTCCCTTTTCTAAAGATCTTTTTCATGGAGACCTTAAAACCTTGAAAACAGGCAGTTATTCACTCTTGATTGGCATAAATAACATGGTTACTGTTAAATGGTTCATTCATTTGTTTATGACTTAAAATCCTACCATAAGGGAAATGATGCAGCTAAAAAAGAGGGATGTGGGGAGGAAAAAGGATTTCTCTCTTTGGTCTACTCCATGGCCAGGCAAAGTAAAAGATGAACAGCTGAACACACAACACTGGGAGGCCCATGAATGCTTCACTGTGTAGTAAATCAGGAAGATAAAAGACATTAAATAAATATTCATATGAATTCCTAAAACCAAAAGCTGTGTGCTGGTTTATGATAATAACCAAGTTGTAACCCACCTTAATCTGATGCCAAATGAAGGTCCATAGGCCCCTCTCAAAGCCAATAACCTTATCTTTATACTGAGAGATCAGCAAGTTTAACAGGTAGATTCATGTTTATGGCCAAGCTTTCTTAGGATTCTGCCAATATGGCACCAACCTATTGAGTGCAGAAGTTGCTCAACTTCCTTTTCTTCTTCCAAGAATTTCTCAATATCTCTGTTCTTACTGTAGATGTTCCATCTCAGATTGATCATGAAAGACACTCAACTTTCCAGATCCACACTCACCTTTACTTTCTGAGATCAAAAGGCCACTTCTTAGCACACGTCCTTTTCTTTTCAAGCCTCAGGAACCATCACCCCACAGACTTACAGTAAAGACCCATGGAAGAAACACTCTCGGGATCACGATATCTAGGGATTTGGAAAACTTGGGATGCCTCATGGTGCCATATGAATGTAAGGTATACATATGAAATGAGCCAAAAAGTAGGCGGTAGAAAACTTGGCTTATAATGACAACATATTTCAAAGCTGGATATATTTTATTTACAAATAATGTTTAGATACAGAAGTTAATCAGATATTCTCAAAGATCCCCAATGTATTAGCACAGACACACCAGAGAAGAAAGATAGCGCATTTCTATATTTCTGTCACATGATTTGACAGCAGGGTCCAGGACTGGTTATAACCAGCATCTTAGTAGATAGACATGGTGCTAGATCACCTGCAAACTACAAGCGTTGGGTTTATTTTTATAGTAGATCTTTCTGAATGATTTCTCTTAATACTTTCATTCCCATTATCCACATACTGTACAATCATATCATATTGATTATATGACTTCAAATCAATTTAAACTCATTCTCCAATTGTCATAAGTTCTGCTAAAAAATATTTAGAAATAAAGCACATTTAAATTTTAACTCCCTCTGCTCCCTCTCACAGCCATTCTTTCTGTGAATTTATTCCAGCCATGCATCATGTGAGACAGTCTAACAAAGCTGATAAGAGAGTGTTTTCATTTATCTAATATTATCAATAGTATCCATCTTGGAAAGTGTAACATTCTGGAATTCTAGAAGTAAATCTTAATATCAATTATATCATATGTGCTGATATTGGCTTTCAAAAAAAAAACAATCAAACATAGATTTTGATATTCTGAAGCCAAAGGGTTTTTACTAATGGTCAGATTCTTTCTCTGTCTTCAGTAGCACCAACTCAATGACTGTTGTGAAACCCAGACAATGGGGTTCTAATGACCCCAGAAATATGTGCCTTATTGATATGGGGTAGAAGTCATACTATTACAATAATGATAGCTTTTTTCATATGCACATGTATCTCCATTATTGTAGTGTCCAAAACACTGTTACTTTATCATTTCCACTGTATTTTCGTGCTTCAGAGAGTTTTAAAAAAATGGTTTCCCCATTTTCAGTGTTATTTATTCCTGATATGTATGATTTTCATAATCTCAAAAATATAATTTTAATTTGTGAGTGGGAAGGGAAAAGTTCTTATTAGGAAGGTACTAGTGGGACGGCAGAGCCTGATGACAACATAGTATTTAAAAAGCCCCAAAACTCTTTCCATGGACACTGTACCCCATAATCGGACTCCAGTGTATCCCCAGGGTGGAATCTATAGTTCTAGTTGCTCCTCATGGGGCTGCTAAAAAAAATTGGATCATTGGCAACTCATGCATATATACCCATCATTTGTCTTATTTTAATTTGAGATAGAAAAAGAAATCCATATTTCTAAAGGACTTTTGCACAGAGAGTGAAAACCAGCTAACAAACCATGGAGAGAAAAAAAAAGAGTTCTTAAAAACTTAAACTCCTCCTTTTTAAAAAGTAATATAAATATATGCCTTGAAAGATCCTGAGGGACTGAGTCTTAGAATTTGCTTTTGCTCAACTTGATCTTGGACCTGAACCCAGTGAAGCCTTTGAATCCATATTTGAAGTTGACAAACTCCATTCCTTCACATATCCGGCATGTCTTTTTTCAAATATTACAGAGAACACAATAACAATATTTCAGCAAAAAGGATTGCTGGTTATACTTGCAAAAAGATGCATAAAAGGCAAAAGTAAATAAACAAGACAGAAACTTCAGGAAAAAAGAACTTTAAAAATAAATTGTGCTGCAAAACTACTTTTGCAATTACAGAGTCGTGTTTGGCCCCGCTATGTTTCAGAGGCACTGCATTAATATAAACAGAATCGTCTAATGCACTTTTTCAACACAGTGTTTCCCAGCCAAGGGCTAGCACAAATTCATTCTACTGCTAGGTGCCGATGACACTTTGGTTTGCTTTACTGGCAACATTTTGGCAACGCATCCTATACTAAGAGGAAGGCTGGAAACCAAGCACATGACAAGAGCCAAATCCACTGTGTTACTTCTTTTCATGCTTCTTGGTTAATTCCCCCACGCCCAGTTGGAGGCTGCCCCGGCTGTCACTGGTTCTCTCTCCCCTCTGCTGGCTCTCCTGGGAGACTTGCTGCACAGCTTGCAAGATGGCATTCTGCACAATCTGTTTGCTGGCTTTCTGCAGCTTCACCTCTTCAGGCTCATTTCCAGGTTTCTCACCTAGCCAAAAATATGAAAGGGAGGTAAAAAGAACAAAATCAATTTCAGGAACTGTTACTTTGGAAAGGGCAGGCGGGATAGGTGAGAACTAAGAAGGTGCTAGAATGGCCTGGTTAATTGCTACTGTCTCCCTTTCCATTTGTTTGCCCCAGTCGTGTGCCCAACGTTTATTCTCACCTTCTCAGAATCCTCTGCTGCCAGCAGGTGTCATGAGAATACAGTCCCGGCCAATCAGGACCTCTGGGAAACTTCTGGAGAGAGATAAATTCATGCCTCTTTGGGCCTTTGACACCTACCCCTTCTTTCTATGCAGGATGCAGACATAATGCTTTTAGGTGCTGCACCCAAATTACAATAAGCATGGGGATGAAAGCCAACATTCTGGCCATGGCTGGGTAGAAAAAAAAGAGTCTAGTTTTGAAAGTATCACTCAGCATCCACATCAGCCCTGGACCATGTACTTCTGGACTTCTTTGTATGTGAGATAAATAAACTCCTTGTAGTTGAATCTGCCATTAGCCAGGTTTTATGTTATTTGCAACTGAATGTATGCCTAATCGATTTAATTTCACCAGGGCTGGAAAAGAATGGATTACTACTGAATCTGTTTTAGGCTCAACCCTGCTCCTATAATAACATCCTGAGGAATGAAGCCTTTTGTTCATCTGAATCTGTCCTTCATGACCTAGAACAGAGGTTGGCAAACTTTTTCAATAGAACCAGAGTGGAAATATTTTAGACTTGTGGGCCATACAGTCTCTATGACCCAACTACTCAGCTCTGCTTATTGTAGCGCTATCAACAATACATAAATGAATGCCTATGGTTTTGGTTCAATAACTCATTATTTACAAAAAAGAGGTTGTGGGCCAGATTTGGCCCTTAGGCCATGGTTTGCCAACCCCTAGTCTTAGAATGGTGGGAATTTTCTAATTAGAAGGCAGGTAGTCTACCCATAATTGAGTCTTCTCTTCCTTATTAAAAACAAGACAAAACTTTGATTTTATTCAGGTAGCCATGTAAGTAGGTATAGCTAAGGTCTGATCAATGAGGTGAAAGTTCATTTAGTAAAATATCTGGAAAAGGTCTTTAAAAGTAAATAAGTAGACAAAGGCCCTGTACTCTCTCCCCATCCCACTGTGACTTGACACAATGGCTCTCTCTACAGAGGCTTTTGTTAACCATGAGGGAATCTTTAGAATGGAAACCATTTTCAGGTATTTGCAGAGAAAAACTCAGAAAGAGCCTAAGAACCCAATGACCAAGAGCCACATATCATCCTTGGCTGCCCACTTTCAGGACTCTTTCATGTTCAAAAAAAAATATGTATCTTATTTCATGCACTGTTATTTTGGACTTTCTTTTATTATGCAGCACACTTATTGCTAACTCATGCATGGCAGACTGATCATGAATCTAACATTTGACTAAAGTGCAATCATGAAAATTTCAAATTCCACCTGCTTATATTTAGAGTGACAAATAGAATGGTCATCATTTGTTATTCAGAACCATCATTTCTGATGTTTCCTCTATTCAAATATGCTGCTGCCATGAAAATGTATTTAAAATTGGGGGTTGTTCACCGGGATTGATTCATTGACAACAGAATGTATATACCCAGGAGAAAAACATCACATAAGAGAATACGGAGTCATTCCAGAAGACCAGGCAGCTCTTATCCCTTGAGATGGAGTTGTCAATTATTTAGCAGCATTTGTATCACTAGCACCATTTCCTGTGGGATTTACAGTTTAATGAACAAAGTAAGATGAATCTATTCAAAACCAAGGGACAATCCTCATCTCCCTCCTCTCAAAAAAAAAAAAAAAAAAAAAAAGAATAAAATGAACAATCTGCACCAAAGTAAGCAGAGAAAGAATCAAAAGCTACAGTGTATAACAGATAGAAACTTTAAATTAGCTGAGAAGAATACTTCAAATATGCTCTGCAAAAAAAAAGAGTGAACAGTAATAATAAGGCTAGGGCACGATGATTTAGATTTCGTGCTTTGAAGCACTTCAGAGCTGAGTCCGGGTTCTTTCTACCACTTTATAGACTTCCAATCTTCGGCAAGTCATTTAGACTCTGTAAGCCTGTTTGTACATCTGTCAAATGAGCAATTAGTATCTATTTTAGGGTAGTTGCTAGAAAATTAAGTGACATGACATTTATTCAGCACTCAGTGTGGCTCCTGAGTACTTAGTGTCCACCACCATCTTTTGGTTAAGGCATAGACTCGGCTATTGTAACAAGGAAACTCAAAAATACACCAGAAAACTCACACAAGAAAGTGATAATTATTGCCCTCTCTTGTAGCAGCCCAGAGGTGCTCTGGTGTGCAGGTGACCATGCTCAACCAGGTTACCTAAAGGGTCTGCCTCCTTCTAGCTTATTGCTCTGCCATCTCCTACTATATTGACCTCATCTGCATGAATAGAACTGATTCACCAATATCCCATCTGGGGCTAGAAGGCAGTCAAAGGGCAAATGGAAGGTAGGTGATTTCCTTTAAAAGGATCATCATATAAGTCACAAACATCACTATGCTCACATTTCATTGGGGGAAACTGAGTTACAAGGCCACACCTGACCACATGGAAGGCTGGAAAGTAAGTTGCAAACTGGACAGCCATAAGGCCTCCTAAAACCAGGGAGGTTCTAACGCTAACACCAAGAAGCAATTACAGATTTTTTGAAATTTCTTCTGTGGAATCATCAACGCTAATTTGAAGAGGAAGAGTATAAATTTACAGCAGGTCATTATGATACCCGGGGAGCCCTGTCTACTACCACTATAGAGCATAAATGTGTAGACAAACAGAAAAGTTTAAAGAGTTCCTGTTTGTGGGATGCCTGGGTAGCTCAGTGGTTGAGCATCTGCCTTCAGCTCAGGGTGTGATCCCAGAGTCCCAGGATTGAGTCCCACATTGGGCTCCCTGCGGGGAGCCTGCTTCTCCTTCTGCCTGTGTCTCTCTCTGCTTCTATCTCTGTGTCTGTTACGAATAAATAAATAAAAGCTTTAAAAAAAGTTCCTGTTTGATCCTGGAAAGAGTATCTTAGCCAAACTACATATGTAGTACACATGTCCCTGCTGTAGAGCTATTTTTGTTCCTTTGGATGGAAGAAGGAAAAATGTAAGATGAGAGTAAGCTGATTTCTTAACAGGAGAGAGAGAGAGAGAGAGAGAGAGAGAAATATTCTAAATTTAGCTGTGACCCAATATCTGACCTACATTGTCATATTCTCATCTAACCACCATGAAGATAAATTGATTAAAAAGTCAAAGGCAGCCTGTGCCATGCTGTCTAGAGTATCCCTTTGGTGACTTGCAAGATTGGTAACCCTCATGGCCCTCATCACCACATTGTTTTGGGTCATGAATATCTATCTGAAGAGAAGAGTATAGGACAAAAAGAGTGGCAACTAGCTGGGACAGAGAAAGTGTGGAATGAAAATGAAGGTAAAAGCCACACACAGCATGTGGACAATAAAATCAAAACAAAACAAACAAGTAAACAAGAACAATAACAACCAAATATATATAGAGAGAGAACCACAGAAGACCCCAATAGCCAAAGCAGTCCTGAGAAAGAACAAAACAGGAGGTATCACACATCCTGATTCCAAACTATTATAAAACAAAAATCAAAACATGGGTACTGGCATAAAAATAGACACACAGACCAGTGGCACAGATTAAGAATCCAGAAGTAAACCCATGCATATGTGGTCAACTAATATTTGACAAGGGAGCCAAGAATACTCAATATTTTCTCAGGAGAAAATACAGTATACATTCACTAAATGGTACTAGGGAAATGGAATAATCATATGGAAAAGAATGAAACTTGATCCCTACCTTACACCAGTCACTGGATTAAAGACTTGAATACCTCAAACCATAAAACTCCTGAAAGAACATATGAAAAAAGCTTCTCAGCAACAACTTTTGGATATGGCACCTAGAGCACAAGCAACAAAATCAAAAATAAACAAGCAGACTATCTCAAACTAAAAAGCTTCTGCACAGCAAAAAGAATGAAAAGGCAATCTACAGAAAGGGATGAACTATTTACAAATCATATCTCTGAAAAGCGTTAATATCCAAAATATATTTTAAAAAGTATACAACTCTATAACAAAAAAACTATATAAATGGCCAACAGGTACATTAAAAGGAGGTCATCACTAATCATTAGGGAAATACAAGTCAAAACCATAATGAGATATCACTTTATGCCTGTTAGAATAGTAAGCATCAAAAAGACAAGGGATAAATGCTGGCAAGGATGTGGAGGAAAGGAAGCCTTGGTACAGTAGGAGGTTGTAAATTGGTGCAGCCATTGTGAAAAAACAGTATGAAGATTCCTCCAAAAATTAAAAATAGAAATACCATATAATCCAGAAGCTCCACTTCTGGATTTATATCCAAAGGAAGCAAAATCATTATCTTGAAAAATGTCTAGATCCCCATGTTCATTGCAGCGTAACTTAAAATAGCCAAGACTTGGAAACAACTTACGTGTCCATTGACAGATTAATTGGATGAAGAAAATGTGATATGTGTACACAGCATATGAAAGAAAAATGTTTATGCACTGATTGTGTATTTGGGGACACATGAATAATATAAGGCAATGGTTCAATGAAGGCTCTGGAATCAGAATATATGGGCTTTAAATTTCTGTCCCCCAAACAAAATGGCCAGTGACTAGTTACTTAATTTTTAAATCCTCAATGTCCCTATATGTAAAACAGGGTCCTACCATTTGTGATAACATGGACAGACCTGAGGGCATTGTACTAAGTGAAGTAAGTCAGACAGACAAAGACAAATACTGTATGATCTCACTTCCATGTGGGATCGAAAGAAAGAAGAAAGAAAGAAGAAAGAAAGAAAGAAAGAAAGAAAGAAAGAAAGAAAGAAAGAAGAAGAAAGAAAGAAAGAAAAAGAAAGAAACAAAGGAAGAAAGAAAGAAAGAAAGAAAGAAAGAAAGAAAGAAAGAAAGAGAGAGAGAGAAAGAAAAAAGGAAAAACCAAACTCATAAGAAAAAGAGCTCAGGGGGCACCTGGGTGGCTCAGTGGCTGAGCATCTGCCTTTGGCTCGGGTCCCAGAACTCTGGGATCGACCCTGCATCAGGCTCCCCATAGGGAGCCTGCTTCTCCCTCTGCCTGTGTCTCTGCCTCTTTCTGTCTCTCATGAATGGATAAATAAAGCCTTAAAAAAAAGAAAGAAAGAAAAGAAAAAAAAAAAAGAAAAAAAAAGAAAAAGAAAGAAAAGAAAAGAAAAGAAAAGAAAAGAAAAGAAAAGAAAGAAAGAAAAGAAAAGAAAAGAAAAGAAAAGAAAAAGAAAAAAGGAAAAACCAAACTCATAAGAAAAAGAGCTCAGGGGGCACCTGGGTGGTTCAGTGGCTGAGCATCTGCCTTTGGCTCAGGTCGTGATCCCAGAACTCTGGGATTGACCCTGCATCGGGCTCCCTGTAGGGAGCCTACTTCTCCCTCTGCCTGTGTTTCTGCCTCTCTCTCTCTCATGAATGGATAAATAAAACCTTAAAAAAAAAAAAGAAAGAAAAGAAAAGAAAGAAAAGAAAGAAAAGAAAAGAAAAGAAAAGAAAAGAAAAGAAAAGAAAAGAAAAGAAAAGAAAAGAAAAAGAGCTCAGAATTGTGGTTACCAGAGGTGGGGGATAGGGGGTAGAAGAGCTGGATGAAGGTGGTCAAAATGAACAAACTTCCGGTTATAAGACAGACAAGTAAATAAATAAGAAAATGGTTTTTTTTCTTTTTTCCCCTTGTGTCTACATGAGATTATGAATGGTAATCACTTCATAATAGATGCAAGTGAAGTTATTTAAAATTACGCAATTGGCCACCTACAACATGTAGGTGGTTCATTAATTTCAAGTAAATTTAATTCATGTAAGTAAATGGCAAGACTCTGAGGAGGATTTCTCTGGTTGGTTCTGCCTCCCCTAGGGTCATAGTATAGTTTTTCACACAGTGCTTTTATCAGGGGCTCAGCCAGGATGTTCTCGAACACCCTATCCTTTCAAGTGAATGCCAGAGAAGCACCAGGCAGTTATTATATTGGATCTACACTCTAAACTTTTACAGTGACCTCTGTCATTTCTATTTCAATAAAGCTGAAAGGAAAAAAAAAAAAGGTAAATCACAGATACACCACTCTCTTTTACCATACACAAAGATAAACTCAAAATGGATGAAAGATCTAAAAGTGAGACGAGATTCCATCAAAATCCTAGAGAACACAGGCAACACCCTTTCTGAACTCGGCCACAGCAACTTCTTGCAAGATACATCCACGAAGGCAAAAGAAACAAAAGCAAAAATGAACTATTGGGACTTCATCAAGATAAGAAGCTTTTGCACAGCAAAGGATACAGTCAACAAAACTAAAAGACAACTTAAGAATGGGAGAAGATATTTGCAAATGACATATCAGATAAAGGGCTAGTTTCCAAGATCTATAAAGAACTTATTAAACTCAACACCAAAGAAACAAACAATCCAATCATGAAATGTGCAAAAGACATGAACAGAAATCTCACAGACGAAGACCTAGACATGGCCAAAATGCACATGAGAAAATGCTCTGCATCACTTGCCATCAGGGAAATACAAATCAAAACCACAATGAGATACCACCTCACACCAGTGAGAATGGGGCAAATTAACAAGGCAGGAAACCACAAATGTTGGAGAGGATGCAGAGAAAAGGAAACCCTCTTACACTGTTGGTGGGAATGTGAACTGGTGCAGCCACTCTGGAAAACTGTGTGGAGGTTCTTCAAAGAGTTGAAAATAGACCTGCCCTACGACCCAGCAATTGCACTGCTGGGGATTTACCCCAAAGATACAGATGCAATGAAACGCCGGGACACCTGCACCCCAATGTTTCTAGCAGCAATGTCCACAATAGCCAAACTGTGGAAGGAGCCTCGGTGTCCATTGAAAGACTGAATGGATAAAGAAGATGTGGTTTATGTATACAATGGAATATTCCTCAGCCATTAGAAATGACAAATACCCACCATTTGCTTCAACGTGGATGGAACTGGAGGGTGTTATGCTGAGTGAAATAAGTCAATCGGAGAAGGACAAACATTATATGTTCTCATTCATTCATTATATATAAATAATAGTGAAAGGGAATAGAAGGGAAGGGAGAAGAAATGTGTGGGAAATATCAGAAAGGGAGACAGAACATAAAGACTCCTAACTCTGGGAAATGAACTAGGGGTGTTGGAAGGGGAGGAGGGGGGGGTGGGGGTGAATGGGTGACGGGCACTGAGGAGGGCACTTGACGGGATGAGCACTGGGTGTTATTCTGTATGTTGGCAAATTGAACACCAATAAAAAATAAATTTATTATTAAAAAAATCACAGATACATACTGTGTGTTAGACTCTCTGGCATGCAAGGAAAGATATCCTTCTGCTAGTTTAAGTTGGGGGGCTTCTTGGGGTGTGATTACCATGAGGAAACACATGTCTTAGCTGGACATCTTAGAAATATTTGGCTAAGTCTCATAGTACAATTCAGAAACTGGAGTCATCCAATATAACCCCAATAATTAGATTATCTAGATTATTCTCTGCTGTTAGAGAGTTTCAGCTGTCTGCCCGCAGAACTCCCTTTCTTCCCAAGTCACAGCATTTACTTACCCTTGTTTCTGCTTATTCATGACTTGAAGTGCTTCATGATTTTACATACTGCCTTCTTTCTGAGAGCTTTTCAGTTAAGGTTCTGCGGGTAACTGTCTAATTCTTGACAGCATCAGCTGAAATTCCTGAGAAGGAAACTGAAAGACTCAGCATACTACCACTATCCCTGAAAAACACAACTTTCATGCTAGGCCACCTCCTAGGCCAGCCATAGACTGAATGCGTGGCTCATTCTGGCCCAATCAGCTGTGGCCTCAGAGTTTGGATCAAGAGGTGATAACCATCTATGTAGGAGGAAGGAATCACCTAGAGCCCCATCATGGGCAAGGTGCTAAGGGCAGAGCAGGCCCTCAAAGGATTGGCCCCATCCTGTATAGTAACTGGTGCTTCTATGACATTCACTTGAAAGGATAGAGCATTCAAGAATATCCTAACAGAGACTCTTAATAAAAGTACAGTGTGAAAAGTGCATTATGACCCAACAGGATGCAGAACCAACCAAAGAAATCCTCAGTCTTGCAATTTACTTACATGCATTACATTATTTGAAATTAATGAATCACCTACATGTTGTAGGTGGCCAATTGCCTAGTTTTAAATGATGCAAATGTCCTCTAGCCTAATTAGCATTTACAAAATCATTCTGCTATTTCACAAAAGATGATGAATCGACTTAATTAGCTTTCAACTCTAAATGCCCAATATAAATACAACCAAGTCAAAAATGTGATGTAACTAAATTTATCTTCAGTGTCTTTCCACCTCGAATCATTACTCACCTACACGTGCCCACGTGCCCACACACACAGGCATCCCCACGGTCATGCTTCCCTGTGACACCCAGTTTACTCCATGGGGACCAGCCTTCTGCAGATAACACTGAGCTCAGCAGCCCTCCTCCGCTCCTCAGAGCTTGCTGCTCCATATGTCATCCTCACTTGCCCCAGTGGAACTTGTCTGGAACTCAATGCAATATGGTTAATAATTGGTCTTAATTCTTTATTTGTATCCATTAAAACCGTACTTCCAATGACCATAGGAAGATCCTTCTGGTAAAAATTTCCAGTTTTCTCCCTCTAATAACCTAAGTGCCATTGGCCTCTATTACATTAACCCTATTAGATTCCAGTGAGGTGTGTTTTAGGAAAGGTCAGTGTTCTCATTTTGAGGCAGAATCTGATTAATGATTTTCCTTCTATCAGATCGATTTCCTTTGACACCCAGAAAGTGTGGCAGAGGTTGTATCATAAGCAGCATCTGTATCTCTGGTATCTCTTCACTGGGTCACTAACTATGCAAATTATAGAAGTCCCTCTCTGGCAAGATAGGGTTCCATCACCACTGCCTGCCCATACTCTCCAAAGCACAGTGTTGCTAATGGTGACCATGGACCATATTTTATATCTTCCCCTCTCATTGCTTGAGACTATCAAGACAGTGTTATCATTCATCAATGACTAGCATGTGGAACACAGAGACAAGAACTAATTCTGGTCCTTTTATTAATGGAATGATAGTCTATTTTCTGGCTCTAAGTACAAGAATTTTCCATGAAGGACCAGATGTTAGCTCTCACTCATTTATGCCAACTGCTAACGAAGCTGTCCTGGCTGCCCTGCTTTGCCACTGAGCAAGCTAAAGTTATATGACTTCCTAGCAATGGAAAGTCACAGCCTCTAAGCTTCCAGCTTTCTGCTAACACCACCAAACCAGTGCTGCTTTCCTGTGCACCATAACCAAATCAGAAGCAGCATTTGGGGGTTTCTAGAAGGTAGATGTGAGAATCAGAAGGCAAGACAGGTATTGGCAGGTATAGGACACCTCTAAGTCACATTTGAGCAATGGCCCACCAATGCCACCATCACCCACATCAAAGCAAGAACAGGGCATGAAGAAACACAACTGACTGTGCCTGCAGTGGTCAGGCAGGTCATTTTATAATGAGGCAAGCTACTCTCATAAACTATACAGAGCTCTTTATTGAATTGTCCCATAGAGCAAGAAGAGATGAAAGATATTTATTGAGTATCTACATGCAGGATCCTGTGGAGAGTGACATAGGCCACTAGGCCAAAGCATTTCATTCATGTGTGCATTCATTTCTAAACAAATTACGGAGCACTTACTATAAAGCAAATGCTAGATTAGGTATAAGAGATTAAAATGTTGAGCAAAACAGTCACCGATCCTGCTTTACTGGTGTTTACAATACAATGGAAGAGTCAAGCTTTGATCAAATAATCAAACAGGCTTATCATTTCGAGCCAGGGCACATGCTGTGAAGGGGCATGGTAGGCATTACAAGGGAAACTGATCTTGTCTGGGATCAGGGAATGATGCCCAGGCAGGGGGATTCCGAAGTAAACAAGGTATTAACCAATAAAATCAAAGTGGCAGGAACAGGACGGGGAGAACATGTCATGCAGGAAGATCAAATCCATGTGGAAATTCACCAGTGTGTGTGGGACAGAGCCCTGTGGGGAACTGAGAGCAGCCTCAGGGGCCAAGTGCCTCTTGGGGGAAGGGGGCTCTAGAGACAGTGCCTAGGAAAGTGGGTACAGCTGCAGTGTACCACCAAATCTGCCCCACACATGGTAGCTGGAGAAGCCAGAGGGGAGTTATAAAACCGAAGTGGGAACACATGGGGTTTGGAGCAGATCTAGAAAGACAGACTGGATTTGGAAAGGCCAACAGGAAAAGGAAGGGAATTCTTTCCCTGGCCTCAGAGGGCACAACAGACAGTTGACTCACTGAGCTCAAAAGCTTTTATCTTGCAGAGCCACCTCATTATTTTAGAACATAATTTAACTTATACGACTGGGTTGCCATGTGTTATTTTTAGGACAGCCGTAAGGAATAGTGTCAATAAAACTCAAAAAGGAAAAGACCATTTTAAACTAGAAATCAAATTTGAGTGTGTTGGCCAAGACAAAGGTAATTTTGAAAAAGAACAACAAAGAAAAAAAGAAAAAAAATTATCAGCTATCAGTACCAATTATCGGTAGCAATTCTCAAAGTGTGATATTGATATAGGAATAGAAAAATCGGCCAATGAAATAGAATGGGAAGTCTAGAAACAGCCTACATATTCCAGGTCACCTGATTTATAATAAACATGACACAGCAGCGCAGTGGGGAAAAGATGGTATTTTCAGGCAATGGAGTGGAGGCTGATAGTTATTCATGAGGAAAAATTAGGGAGCTTTGGCTACCTCACACTATACATAGAAAATCAGTTCCAGGTGGACTTCATATCTACATTTGAAATGTAAAAAAATCTGGAGCTCAGAAGGTTTTTTAGGAGAGTGAAGTTACTCTATCACTATAATGGCAGATACAAGTTATTTTACATTTTTTTTAAAGCCCTAGAATGTACAACACCCAGAGTGAACCCTAATGGAGACTATGAACTGTGGATGGTTATGATGTGTTGATGTAGGTTCAGCAATTGTAACAAATGTGCTACTGTGGTTCAGGATATTGATAATGAGGGTAGGTTGGAGAGGGTAGGGGAGATATGGGAAGTCTCTGTTTTTTCCCCCTTAAATTTGCTGAGAACCTAAAACTGCTCTAAATGAAAACAGTCTTTAAAAGATGATCAAGCATTTAGAAGAAAATATAAAAGGGTATCTTTCTGATGTGGGAGTAGACAAGGATTTCGTAACAGAACACAAAAAGCAGCGACCATAAAGGAAAACATTGATAAATCAGACTATACTAAACCATGTGTTTTTTATCATGGAAATAGAGCCACAGGAAAAGGCTTCCTACTTTTGACAGGAAGTCGAGGTGAGGAAAATGTGAAATGCCATCTTGGAGATGCTTTAAGTATTTAATTTTCTGAATACTTGGATAACAAATTCTCAACCAAGACTGGGTTAAGAGTTCAGAAAGACCCACAAGGCTGTTCTGACCACCACACAGATTTCTGCCAACCTTAGCTACGGGCTTCCCTCCTTTCACCCCAAAAGACTAGGGAAATAAAATTTCTCCCCAAATCCCTCATTTCTTGCAGTCAGTAGAAGCTCTAGAATTTCTATGAAGGAAGGATTAAGGAACAGCAATCCAGAAGAAGGGGAAAAGAATAATTTTTCCTGAATCTAGGGCACACACAGCACCTTTTACAGCACCTTTTTCACCTTTTACTGGACTGATAAAATGTCCATTTACCATATCAAACGACAACAGGTGGGAAGGAAGAGATGGGGCCACCCTGTGACAGTGATTGCCTGTCTCCTCACCTTTTCTAACCAGCTCACTTGTGCAGAGCGGGCATGTCACCCAGTGTCCGCTCTCCCCTCCCAGAGCCACCAAACCAAGCCCAAACTCCTGGCTCCTGCATTCCTTCCCCAGGGATATGCCACATAAGTGAGGGCAGTTCCTCCCAGACAGCGACTCTGGAAATCTGGGAGTCAGGTGTTAAGGGAACAGAGGAAAGGAGCACCATGTGAGCCTCTGTCTTAAAGAAAGTGACAATACTAGATCTGAATAGATAGCAAAATAAATCTTGGAACCCAGGGGATCATGTGCTCTCTTCCCACATTCCGAACTAGATCTTTGCACCTAGGCAAGTACTACCATCCCCAGGGCTCAGCTTCCAGTTCACCACCTCCCCAGCTGGGCCACGGTTCAGTTCTGCAGCCTCTGCTGCCCCTTGGTGGCCACTCCTAGCATTGCCACAGACCCAGGACAGAGCCTTCCGGAGGGTGCTGTGCGCCCTGGTTCCTGGATAGTGTGTGTGGGTGGGGAAAATCCTTGACTCATGATACAGGACTGGTTATTTTATAAGACACACAGAATAACTAGCACATCCATGCTAGTTTCTGACCACAAAAACTTTCATGAGGCCATTTACAGATTTGTCCTCCCAAGAGTTCTGGAGCAGCTGGAAACACAGTCCAGAGGTTTCCCATCCTCATTCAGATGAAAATTGCTTGACTGAATTACCAGATCTCTTAACTATTTAAGGAAAGACTCTGAATTCCTAGGCAAAACTAGCCACAAGCTCTCCTTCCTACCCATCTGGGAAAGGGAGGGAGGAAAGGAAGGATGTGATTTTAAAGGAACCCTTAAAAGACAAAGACAAAAACTCTTCTCCCATCCTCCTCCCTAACATGAATAAGATAATCCTCACAATCACCTTTTTCCGCTAAAGAAGGAATCAAATTCCCACCTGCGACAAGTCATCAGAAAGTACAAGTCTAGAACTTAACTAAATAATCTCTCAAAAGTATTTCCTCACCCTTGGAGAATATAAGTGTATAGCAAGAGTCCCTGGGGGCTAACTGGAGAAAATTACACTCTGACATACAGTAAAATCTTGTCTATTCTCCTTAAAGAGCAGCTCCCAACCTTTTGAAGACGATGCCTTTGCAATGTCAAAATATTTCACATATCCCCTCGTCTGACAATGAGAAAAAGAGGCCATGAATTCAGCAGTGCTTTTAAGATGAATTTGAATGTTATTAATCACAACAGCCTCCACATACATTTGAAAAATTGCAGGAGTTATGTGAGACTGTGTATTCCAACCACAGAAAGAGTGCAGTGCAAATGTGCCATCCTGTCTCCTGAAACAGCTACTCGGCTCCCAGGGTCCTTCTTGGTCCCACATCAGACTAGTCTAGTGCTGCTAGAAGCAATACCAGGCAGGCAGATGTTACCATCAATTCTCAATGATGGAATGCAGACAGAGCCGAGAGCATGGGGCAGAACTAGAAGCCTTCTACCAGCTAGCCTCAAATTCTCCCCTCTCCCAAATGGTCGCTTGGGAAACATCTACTCAATGTCCAAATGTGTCAGGTTTGCACAAGACAGACCAACTTTTCACCTTCAGGAAGGAAACAATGACTACGATTTTTCAGAGTTTTTAAGGACCACAAAATATTTGAAGACTTAAAAGATTAACAGAGATTGAGAATCAATTCTCAGTTTTTTAAGTGGAAGAGTATGGAGTCTCCTCCTTGGGGTCCCACTCTGTAAGTCCCAGAGCTGAGACTAGAACCCATGCTTTGTAGACCTCACCATGGCACATTCCAGCTGCTGTCTACTCTGCAAGAAGGCAAGGATTCAGCAGCCATTAAGAGACCCCAAAGACTATTCCCTTCTCTGCACAAAATGGAAGACGCATAAACATATGCTTTCCTTTCCTAATTGCTTCCTTGGCCTCCTATTTGCATTTAGAATGAAAGCTCAGCCTCTTATCATCGCCTTCAGGGCCAGACACCTGTCTCAGGTCCAACATCACACCGTCCCTCCTCTCACTTGGCTTTGTATTCAGCTCATCACAGACAACATCTAGTTTTGAAAGTATGAATAGCCTAGTGGGCCCTGCTGTGTGTCTTGGCCTGCTCAGGCTACTATAACATCAACACCATGGACTGCGTGGCTTACACATCAAATGTATTTCTCACATTCTGGAGGCTAAGAAGTCCAAGATTAAGATGCCAATGGATTGGGTGTCTGGTAAGGGTCAGATTCGTGGTTCACAGATGACCCTCTCCCTGAGTCTTCACATGGTAGAAGGACCAAGAGATCTCACTGGGTTCTCTTTTCTAAGGAACTAACTCCATTCATGAGGGCTCCATCCTCATGACCTAATCACCTCCCAAGAGCCCCACCTCCAAATTCCATCACCTTGATGGTTAGGATTTCGACATAGGAATTTGGGGATGACACACACATTCAGTCCCATAAAACTGTGGGAACTTTGGCAAGCTATGTTTCCCCTATAAAATGCAGACAATAATAGCACCTCCAGTATAGGATCATTCTGATTAAAGAAGTATTTGTAAAGTGCTTGGAGCCAAGATTTAAGAGGAGCAGTACCCAAGTGCCTGTTAAAAAATTTTTTTATAAATGAAAAGTCTGGATCCACATGGTTTCCAAGCAGCCCTCGTCTAAAAGGTAAAACAACCACACATAGATTCAACTATTGTGGCCATATTGCATTTAGCTTCCTGACATTAGTACTGAGAAGAAAGCCTTCCATAGGCAACACCTCCTCCAAAGCCTCTCCTTAAGAATCTGCAGCTGCCAGAAATGCAGCCCAACACGTCCCATCTGCTGATCACATGCCTGTGCTTGGTGTCCACCTTCCTGGCCAGGGCATCGGCTCCCTAGGGCACGAGCCCCATCTGTCTTGCTCAGCACTCTGTCCCCAGGACTGAGCACAGCAATGACTCACAGTGGACACTCAGAAGTGGTGCAAAGAATGATGATTGTACTAGTTTTCCAGTTTCCAGTTTCCTGTTCTAGCTTTCTCTCCCTTTTCTCTGTGCTCCCATTAATTTATTCCTCTTGGCCTCTTTTGCTGCTTCTCTGCAATTAGAGTTTGGGAGGAAACAGCTGAAGAGATGCTCTTTTGGTACCAGCTCAGACCCTCCATGTGAACAAGAGTGCAGAAAGCAGCCTAGAGTAAGAATATCAAAAAGTCTGCTCCAATTTCCAGGTCACAGAGAACTAGGTCAATCAGCATTTAGAAATTTTACAATAAGGTCATATCTCTTTTCCTATCTCCCTGTTAAACTTCATCATTTCCTGTTTTGCATACCTACAAGCCCCTCCAAGGATCAATTTTCAGCTCCCTCCTTTTGATATCAACTGCTTTTTAGAATAGGCAACGTGATAACAAGCTCCCTTCGTGGGGTCCAGTGATGTTTCCAGGTGATTCAACTCCTATTGGCTGTTTGCCATGCAAACAGTCTCCATGTTTATAAACTCCCTGAACCCTGTACATCTCGGGTCCAGACTCTTGGAGGCTGTGTAGCCATCCATTTGTGCTGAGGAAGCCCCAGTCCTAGAGGCACCAAGTGTGACTCCCACCTCTGGGCCACCCTGAGTTCGTCTGAACAAGCCTTGACTTTGTCAGATTTAAATCATATAATACAGGTGAAATGGGTAACACGTGACATTTGGTTCGTTTCTTTAAAGCAGAGGAGTGAGGAGACAAGTCACCATTGTGTCATCTACAAATTGGACAAAGACATATACAACTACTTCTTCAACCGTGAGTTTCCTTGGGCGAAATTCTACTATATGTAGCTTTTCTTTTATTACACCTTTTTTTATGTAACCGTAAGAATCTTGGCTTTCTTTACTGTGTTGGGGTTAATTAGAAAAAAAGAACAGGTGGCTGGAAATAGAAAAGGAAATGAAGAACAAGATCAGATGTTTTGTCTTTTTTTTTTTTTTCCAGTGATATTTCAGAAGGAGAAAGAAGCTGAAGGAAAATAAACCCAGACTTCAGGAGTGTGTGTTGTTAGAGCTGTGTGACAGGAGGTAATCTCCTGGTCTCTCCCTGTGTCTTGGGGAGTTACGGCTGCCAGCACCAAAAACTCCAAGTCAGAGCACAGCATGGGTACAGAGCATCCATCTAAGATCCCATATGAGATAAAAAGAAGAAAGGGAGGAAGGAGAGGTGGAGTCAGGAGGAAATAAGAAACAGCATTTCAAAGGATGCAAATCATATAAAATCAAATGATATGCATCTAATTGAAATTGTAGATAGTGCCTTTGAAAGTTTCTAGCAAGCAAACTATAGTAAATAGCAATTAATTATACAAGACACATTATAACCAGTTTAAGATGTAAGGCTTCACACTGGTATACTTTTTATGAGGTAACTCTCACTTTTGCCTTATTTAGTGAAAATAGTATAAGTGCATGGGCTAGCACAGATAGATTTATATCCTACCATTCCTCTCATCTTATTTTTTTATGAAATCTCAATCCTCAGCCACAAATTCTTCTGCCATAATTTTTTAGTTTGTTTAACCAGCGATTCCATATGAGAACTAAGAATTGGCAGCGTCTCTGAGGCCACTGAGTCCCCTCTCCAAACTCACCCTCTCCTTCCTACTAAATTTAAGTAATCTCCCAAATTTTCTGATAATCATTCTCTTGCTTTTCCCTAACATTTGGCTACATAGTGTTACCCACAGCTCTAGTTTGATCATTTCCATTGCAATACAGCATCCCATTTAATGACCAGATCAAAATGTTTATTCTCCTACTAATAGCACTTGGCTCGATTCCAGTTTTACACTATTATGAATGATTCTGCTGCAAACATTCTTGATTTTTGTCTATAAAGGCACATTCACAAGAGTTTCCAAGACCATGAAGCAGGAGTAGCCTTCTGGGTTGTAGAGAATAATCATGCTCAAATTCCCTAAGCATTGCCAACTTGTTATCCAAAGGAGTTGTACATGGGACGCCTGGGTGGCTCAGAAGTTGAGCGTCTGCCTTCGGCTCAGGGCATGATCCCGGGGTCCGGGGATCCAGTCCCACATCAGGCTCCCTATGGGGAGCCTGCTTCTCCTTTTGCCTGTGTCTCTGCCTCTTTGAGTCTCTTATGAATAAATTTAAAAAAATAAAACCTTAAAAGAAAGGAGTAGTACAAATTTACAATCCCTATAGCTAGGAGTATTCCCACTGTTCAAAATCCTGGTCAAAACAAAACAAAAAAATCCTGGTCAATACCTAGTATGTGTCTTTTTTATTTTAATCCCAACCTGGTAAGCACGAACTTTTATCTTCTGAAAAAAAAAATGTTTATCTTCTGGATTTAATTTGAATGTCCCAGATACCTAACGAGTTTGAGCATCTTTTCTGAGATCATCATGATTTCCCTCTTTTATGAAGCACCTATTCTATTTACCTACTCACCCATTTTCCCACTGAGTGGTTTTCCTTTTCTTTATTGTCTTGTGTATATTCTAGACACAACCACTTTGTCAGTTATATGTGCAGGGAATATCTTCTCCCTCTTTGTGTCCTTTTTCTTTTTCCTCTTAACTGTG
The DNA here is from genome assembly GCF_003254725.2 of Canis lupus dingo. Classification (NCBI taxonomy): domain Eukaryota; kingdom Metazoa; phylum Chordata; class Mammalia; order Carnivora; family Canidae; genus Canis; species Canis lupus. Next base: position 71,343,723 of record NC_064249.1, read on the forward strand.
TGTGGTTCACTTACTGAACAGAAGTTGTTTATTTTAACATAGTCAAATCTATCTTTTTTTTTTTTTTTTTCATTTCTGTTCAGTGATTTCTTTTGTGGTCTGAACTCACTCCTGAGCTCAGCAAGTTGTTTTTGGTGAGGGGAAACATGAGTGAGAAGCCAAAGCTTTTTTCTTTCAGTGTGTTTATTATTGCTTTAGAAAAAGGAAGGCACAAGCATTTCATTTTGCTTTTGTCATTGAGTGGAATGTACTAATCAGAACAGGGTTCTAGAATATAGGATAAAGGCCACGCAGGAGAAGGAAACTTTCAAGAAATTGTGCAGTTCAGCTATATCTTGAAAAGTGAGCCAGAAAAAATAAGTGTGGCAGATAAACAAGGCAAGAAAGTAGAGTTGTTAATTGGTTGATACTATTTTAACCACAAGAGTGATGGTAGCCAGAAATCCCAAAAGGAATAATAAAGTAGGGTAGAGGATCCAGAGCAGACTGCTTTATAGCACTGAGCTCTGCCTTGGCACAGGACCCCAATTTATAGTAACCAGCTTATAATGAGGATAGTCACAAGCAGATGAAGGAAATAGTAATAAAAGATGGAGCCATTCAAGCTTGGGGAGGTCTGAGAGGCGGTTGTGCCATGGACTAAAAACAATATATTATGTCAAAACAATAAGGAAAGGATTTATGTGTAAGAGGGCTAAATTGAGTCTATGCACTCTAAAGAGATGTTAGGGACTCAGGTCAAAGTGAGCAAAAATAACAAATTATGTAGTTTCACAGCTACATTGTCTCACCTGGCCTATTTACCAGCAGCTTCTCTTAGAAAGAAACCTCAGGAATCAGGAACCCAGGGCTAGCACTGGTGGGTCTCAGCTCTTGGCCCGTGTGTAAGGAATCAGAACAAGATGGCAATCCCTTGCTCTGTTGCTCTGTCTGCCTTTGCCCTGAAAGGTTGGGTCTGCAAGAGGACCCAATGCTACATGGAGTTATTCAAACATTTATTGAGCATCTATTATGTCCAGGCAATGTGCTAGGCATTAGGGATATTGAGACAATCTACTGGCACTTGAGATATTCATTGAAGACATGAGATATGATCTGGTTCTATGAACAAGCCTCTTAACCCCTTAGCCTGGTTTAACTCATCTTACAAATTCCCGTAGAAATGCCTTCCCAGCTAGATTTCATTGGATGAATATGAGGGTAAAAATTTATAAAATTCAAATGTATGAATGTGATGTATACATATTACATCACTAACATACTTATAGATAAGGCTGATGGGCTTCTTTCAAATTCTGCCATGAGTTTAAAATTCTTATATTTCAGAGTTTTGTCTTTAGAAAGGCCTGAAGATGGGATCCCTGGGTGGCGCAGCGGTTTGGCGCCTGCCTTTGGCCCAGGGCGCAATCCTGGAGACCCAGGATCGAATCCCACGTCGGGCTCCCGGTGCGTGGAGCCTGCTTCTCCCTCTGCCTATGTCTCTGCCTCTCTCTCTCTCTCTCTGTGACTATCATAAAAAAAAAAAAAAAAAAAAAAAGTTTAGAAAGGCCTGAAGAGGACTTAAAGAAGAAAGGACTTCCCCATCATGGCACAGGCAGTACAAAGAGAATGAAGTAATAAAGAGGATGACCTGGTACAGGAGAGACCAGCCTGCAGGCAGGTCATTGAGCATCTGGTTGATTTGTGGTTCTCAAACTCTGGCAACGTAAGCACCACCGGGGTTAATAGTTATAGCAATGACTATGGGATGCAGCTTAGAAATTTACATATTTAACTGTGACTACAGGTAATTCTAATAGAGATTTCAGGTCAGCTGCCCTGTTATTTAAAGCTCACCTTCAGCCTATCCCTACAGAGCATGAGGAAACTAAATGAATAAGTGACCATTTCACAATTTATTTAATTAAAGGGGACAATTTGAGCAGATGACACAGGCTCCAGAGTGCAAGATGGCCTTTTCCATTTACTAAATTAGCTAACTGCCAAATCTGTGCTATACTTTGGGAAACAAATCAGCCTTCAACAAGATTTTAATCTTAATTTCAAAATCCTCTTACTTCATCTACCCTCTCTCTAGGTCTCAAATTGGAGTTCTGAAATTAGCATCATTTTCAGGGCTTTCCTCTTTCATTATAGTTTAATTTGTCAAAGGACTCAGATTTATTGACAATATAAAAAACCTTTTGCTGAGGGAAAATGGAGCTGCTTCTGTAATTTTTGGATCATTGAGAGATGGAAATAAGTGAAAAATACTCAAAGTCTACTGTGTTGTGAGGCCAAAGGGATCATTGGCCAGGAACACTCTTCAGAAAAGAAGTTCTTATTTATGGAAAATTTGCCTCTGATATATATATATACTCTAAAGTCTTTGTATGTTAAAGTCATATTGTCTTCTTGGCAGCCTTCAAGGTATTTCTTTCAATACTTGATTGGAGTTAAACAGTATGAATTAAAGTGGGTTCCAAGAAGTAAGAAAATTAGAAGACCCATTTCCAAATCTCATGAAACATTCACAAGTAAATCAATGTAGAACATTTGCAAATGATAAAAAAGAAATGCTGGCAGATAATGTTATCAATATGTGCTTAGAAGGCTGAACAATATGACTTATTATCTTTTGGATCCATCTGGTAGGCTTATGTGAGTCACATAATGTACTGGGCAGTTTATTTTAAAAATCCAATATTACAACAATTATGCCTTTTTAGAAAACAGGGGGTTGTAATCCTTACTGTCAGATGAACAGAAAAAAAAAAAACATTGTGCATTTGAATATATATCACAGGCAGTGATTGCACCTATACAGAAGTCCCTCCTTTACCCATGTTTTCACTGTCCACCGTTACCCACAGGCAACCAGGGTCTAGAAGGCAGATGGTCCTCTTTTTTTTTTTTTTTAAGATTTTGTTTTTAAGTAATTACTACACCCAGTATGGGACTCAAAATCACAGTCCCAAGATCAAGAATCCCATGCTCTACTGACTGAGCCAGCCAGGTGCCCCAGGTGGTCTTCTTTCTGATGTATCCTCAGAAGGTCAATAGTAGCCTAATGATGCATCACAATGCCCACATCATTCACATCTCTTCATTTCATCCTGTGGGTATTTTACCATCTCACATCATCAGAAGAAAAGTAGATACAGTATAATTTTTCAAGAGAGAGCGAGAGAGAAACCACAGTCACATAACTTTTAGTACAGTTTATTGTTACAATTGTCCTATTTTATTTTGAGTTACTATTGTTAATCTCTTATTCTGCCTAATTTATAAATCAAACTTTATCATAGTTATGTGTGTATAGGAAAAAACATGGTGCATAGAGTTTGGTACTATCTGTGGTTTCAGGCATCATTGAGGGTCTTGGAATGTATCCCCCATGGATAAAGGTGGGGGAGGACTCCTGTATTTGGAAAATATTCTCTAATCATGTGCAGACAACCTAGATCAAGATGAAAAAGGATGGTGAAAGAAAACCTCAAACTCATATTTCAATTTAATATGCACATGGAGGGCAGCCCTGGTGGCTCAGCGGTTTAGCGCCGCCTTCAGCCCAGGACCTGATCCTGGAGTCTGGGGATCAAGTCCCACATCGGGCTCCCCACAAGGAGCCTGCTTCTCCCTCTGCCTGTGTCTCTGCCTCTCCTTCTCTCTGTGTCTCTCATGAATAAATAAATAAAATCTTTAAAAAATATAAATAAAAGGTTATTTCTTTAAAAAAATAAATAACATGCACATGGATATGATTTTATATAAAATGTTACCTTGAGGAAGAGAGTGAGGGATAAGTTAATTAATAGCAAGGTGATAAAAGTTGAAAAATATACTCTATCAGTACCTTTCCAGCCCATTAATTGGATAATTTCTACCCATCATTTTAACCCATACAACTCATACTATACAGATACTATACAGCTGGTGTCTCTCATATGTTTATTCTAATCCCCCACCCCAGTAGGTAAACAGAAATATGGATCAGTGCAAGTGCCCCCTAAAGAAGAAAGATGAACCCAGCAAAACATGCCATTGAAATGTTTCAAACTGTGTGTTGTACTTATCAAGGGGAGATGCCATCCAAGACTTTAATTGGTGCATAATACGAACAGATAAAATGGATCATCAGCCACTGGTTCCACCCCAAACTCAGCTCATAACCGGAGAGTGGCCAGGCCTGACCGGCAGACACCTGTTAACACTCCAAGGGTGACAAGGAGTAGGTTGCAAGAAAGAACAACAGCCACGACAAAGCACTTCACTTCCTGGTGTCCTCTGTGTAATTCTACTATGAACTCAAACTCTGAAAATCAGTAGAGAATAATAACATTCTGGAGCTGTATCCAGTTTTTAGATTAAGCAGACATGAGAGTTTTCAAAGATGAGACGCCAAGTGTTCTGATTTGAGCTCTGGTTCTCCCTTCATGCCGCCCTTAAATCAGATCAAAGGAGCTTCACCTACACATCCAATGAAATCCTTCAAATATAAGCTAAGGATATCTATAGGCTGGTCTCTCTAAGTAAAAGAAAGGTGTGCCACAGGAAGAGCAGATACAGGCCTCATGTCTCTCCACTCCTCTTTCTAAGGCTGGTACTGCCAAGCCTTTGTGTCACTTGTTGTAAATGAGCCTGGCTGACCCTCAGGAACCTTCTCCACTCAGTGCTCCAAACAGCCCTTGCCAATTAACTGATCCTCATAGAAAAGAGCCAGCAGTTTCAAGGCACAGAACCCACACGAGGCTGAGAGACAACCAGCGTCGCCACCAGCCCACCGAGTAACTTTGACAATTCACTTGACTTACCTGCCTCAAGCTTCCCTTTCTGAAAAGGAAATTCTCCTAATTCTCCATTCAACATTCCAAAACGTGCTGTGCAATGACCCTGATAAACTATTACTTTCATTGCTTTTGAACTATCTGATCTTTAGCAAATTAATCAAAAGTAGACAGTTTCCAGAAAGATAATAAGCATCTATTGGTGAGAAGGCTCCCTAAACTAAACAACAAATTACCTACTAAGTGTTCTATTGTTGTCTATGTGTAAGCTCCTCTCCAATTCATTATTGTATTGCTGATGATGGGGAGGAATTAAAATGCTCACATCTTGGTGAGTATTGTGTAATGTATAGAAATATCAAATCACTATGTCGTGCATCTGAAACTAATATAACATTGTATGTCAACTTTATAATTTTTAAATTATGATTTTTAAAAAATGCTCATGTCTTATAGAAATGTATTTGGTTTTTGCTCTTTTGCCACCACAAAGTGGTTAGAATTTGTATTTTTCTGAATTAATTAAGTTTGGCTCTTCAGGCCCTAGTGAGTTGACATTTCCCCTCCGTCTGTCCTAGGAGGCAGGGACAGTGTGTTTGCTATGTTTCTCCTTTATTTTGCTCCCCCACATCAGGCACATAGAATCACCGTCCACTGCTGTTGCAAGGAGCAAGGCACCATTCTGTGTCCAGTTCTTGGCATCACCACAATCTGTGCGCATACTTGATGGAGTATGAACTATATTTAAACCATATCTTGATAAACTTACAGAAAAGACAAGAGTTGTTGATAAAAATCAAATCAAGATAGAAGAATCTGCTCAACACAGATAAAAAGAAGGTCAGAATCTGATTTCATTCCTGGCTCCTATTTCACTGGGGCTCAAAATGACATTTGAAATTGTTTTCTTAGAAACTGGCAGAGCGTGATTTAAGGTTGCAAGAATGTTAATCACAGTAAGCATCTTGGGTAACTGGGAACCAGAGTTCCCAAAAACATGTGAGCATCTGTTTCCTTTTCAATTGGTTACAGGCACTTCTTTTAAACTGTTTCTGCTCCTTAAGTCACATCTTCCATAGTGTTTTTCAACATGTGCGAAACGTAGCACATGATTGGTTTAGGTGACAGTGAGTGACTAGCAATTTGCTATGCTAACATGCAGAGACGTGCTAATTATTAAAGAATGGCTCTGCTTCTCAATCATATTTAAAAGGGGAAAAGAATTAAATGATCAGGAAGGACATTGACTGTGATTTTTCATTCCTGCATACTAAAATGTATTTTTAAAATTACATAATAATTTAAGTGGTGTGATCCTAGCACCAAAGTAGACAGTTGGGTAAATGGAACAGGTTAGAAAGCCTGGTACCTGGAATTTGATAAAAATGGTAATTCACATGAACAGAGACAGATACTGATAAAATTTGATAAATGATTTTTTTTTTTTCATTTAAAATTCTAGCTCTAGGGCAGCCCTGGTGGCTCAGCGGTTTAGCGCCGCCTTCAGCCCAGGGTGTGATCCTGGAGACCCGGGATCGAGTCCCACTTTGGGCTCCCTGCATGGAGCCTGCTTCTCCCTCTACCTGTGTCTCTGCCTTTCTCTATCTGTGTGTCTCTCATGAATAAATAAATAAAATCTTTAAAAAAAATAAAATTCTAGCTCCAGATAGAGAAAGAAATGGTGAATTTTTAAAAAAATGAAGAACATAAACCATGCACACTAGAGTAGATGCGTGTGGCTGAAGAAATGCAGTGGAGAGAAATAGCTCTGGGGGTAGAAGATGAAAGAATAGAAAATAACAAAATAAAAGACAGGGGCTCTGTGTGGGTCAATGATGGTGGTGTGTCATGATCTAAAGAAGGTGATCAGTTAAATCCAGCACATTGGAGGTTAAAAGGACAGAATAAAAAAGAAAAGGAGGAAGTGAGGATCAAACATAATGAATATATATCTGATCTTGGGAAGAAGTCCTTCTCAGAATAAAAACAAAGAAAGAAATCACAAAGAAGATTGATAAATTTTACCACACTACGGTAAAATCTTCCATACGTCAAGAAAGCCATAATAATTTTAAAAGGCAATGAACTGGAGGATATATTTCCTCTATGTATGAAATAGGTTGATATCTTAATATATAAATGGGTCTTGCCAATCAATAACAACCCCAATACAAACATGACTTAATTATAATGACTGACAGAAGAAATAGTCAAACTGGTTAAGGAAGCACAAGCATTAGCCTGTGTACCTTCCAATGTATAAAAACACAAAAAGGAATGAACCCACAACCATGACAAGAAGGGAGAATGAAACTGAAGGCACCTATGAAGGGAGAGCTCTACAAATTTCTGGAAGAAGGAAAGCATATGGCATTGAGTAGACATAGGAAATTGTCCGAAAAAGCCACAGCCTAGAATATACAAGAAGAGGACAGCCAAGAAAGTAAGCCACACTCAGTCCAAGAGATCAGAGAAATTCTGGGATACATATGGGATCAGAATGCTCAGTACTGTGGAGGTAGAAATACGAAGTAGGATTCATCAGACAGAATGATGGAAAACAATTGCAATATGCATTCATCCTCCTTCTCCAGCCCAGTCCTCATCTTGAATAAAAACAGGACAGTATTTTCTCCCCAGGCAAATGTAAGGCAACAACATAATAATAAAATGGCAGCTATTCTCTACCTCATGCCCACAGATGGCTGCAATAGATCCACATATCAGATCCTCATAAAGCAACATGCAAAGGCAGAGTGTGGACTCCTTTCTCCTAATGACTATTGCCATGAAGTGGGATAATTTTTTACTAGGTGCCTCCCCCCCCCTTCTCATCACTCTCCACACCCAACTCAACCAACAGGCTTCCTTTCTTCCTTCTTTGGTCTCAGGGCCAAACCATCACTGGCAACAGCCGTGGAACAATCATCAGAGCATAGACTTGTCAGCATTTTTGTGAGTCAGATGAGTGAAAGGTAGATACCAGGACAAAATCCAGACTCTTTCACACAGATGAAGAGGAGCTGGTTTTGCGTCGGCAAGCATCAATGTTTGCCGCATCAGTGTTATTGGCTTTGCAGAAATACCAGGCAACATGATCCCATCAAGAGTTTATAACAATTGAATTTACAACAGGAGTGATTTTTGCATATTCTCCTAAAAACCATTGCTAACGGTGGTAAAAATAACCATATAACTGTTTTGAGTTTTATGATAGTCTCCTGATTCTACCTGAAATGTTATATCTTTTACTAATCGCCAGCACAAACTTTTTCCTCAGTCTGGTTGGTGCTGAGGATACACACCACGTTTATTTCCCCACCTAGCCTTCTATTATACCCTCATCCATCTGAAGGGCTCTGTGCCAATCTCTGTAATAAAATTACTGCCGCCACTGGGCCTGCTGCCTGAGACTGTTTCTAGCTAAACCTTATTGAACACTCGCTAGGTTCCCGGCACAGTTAAGCACATCTTGTGGATTATCTCATTTATTCCTTTAAACACCCTTAGGAAGTGGCACTGTGCTCCCTACATGTAGGCAGAAGGATAGGGTCAGGTGCACAACTGACTGCAGAGATCACTGTTTCCCTATTCCCCAACCCAACCTGAATATGGGTTCCCCTATGTTGTGGTTGGTACCAGAATTTTGTCACTTGGGCTCTTTTTTTTTTTTTTTTTAAGTATTGTTGACACTTAATGTTACATTAGTATCAAGTGTACTGTTTAGTATTTGACAAGCTTATACTTATGCTATGTTCACCACAAGTGTAGCTATCGTCTGTCCCATTACATCACTATTATATCATTGACTGTGTTCCTTATGCTGTGACTTTTATTCCCATGATTTATTAATTTCATAACTGGAAGCCTTTATCTTATTCTTAAGCCTTATTGCCAAAAAGGGGTAACAATGTATGCTCTTTTTTATCATGTATGTCTCGATAGGAATGAACAGTCTGTAAGCCAGATTACATAAAGTAAAGGCAGGAGGGGAACTTGAAAAAAATTGTTTTACAGAGCAGAAAATAAAAGCAATAAGGAAAAATATAACCCACTTCCTTATTTTACCACCGCCTTCATATAGCCTTCCTTAATAACCAGTCAAAGTCATCACTTATTAGCCCTGGCAGGTAGGTACCATTCCCCCTGTTTTAGAGATGAGGAAAGCAGAAACTCACAAAGTTTAAGTGCCTTTCCAAAGATAATACAGCCAGAAAGTTGCAGATCACAGTTCAAATCCAAGCTGCCCACTTCCAAACCTCATGCCCATTCCTCCTCAGCACCACACTGTCTCCAATTTTCCAAATCTCTTACTGTCTGAAATGCTACTTTATCTTGAAATCTACCACCAACTTTTTGAACTTTTATCTTAATGTGAACCCTTCTCCTTATAGTTCATGCCTCCCAGTCTCAAGTTTCTAGAAGCATGGCACTTGGATAACATGGATCACAAACAGGTGTCCATATCTCGAAATGAGGCAACTCTCAAACAGGTGGGGAGGAACTACATAAGGGACCTAAAGGAGGTGTATTAGTCAGGGTTCTCCAGAGAAACAGAACCAGTTAGATAGAGACATAGAAGGAGATTAGGGGGGATCCCTGGGTGGCACAGCGGTTTGGCGCCTGCCTTTGGCCCAGGCACGATCCTGGAGACCCAGGATCGAATCCCACGTTGGGCTCCCAGTGTATGGAGCCTGCTTCTCCCTCTGGCTATGTCTCTGCCTCTCTCTCTCTCTCTCTCTCTCTCTCTGTGTGACTATCATAAATAAATTAAAAAAAAAAAAGAAGGAGATTAGGGACAGGGGTAGGGATGAGGGGGCTAGTGAGAGACAGAGAGAGAGAGAGAGAGAGATTTTAAAGTATCGGTTCTTACAATTGTGAGAGCGGCAAAGCCACCCTTTATAGGACAGGTCAGGCAGCCTAGAGACCCAGGGAAGATATGATGTTGCAGTCTTGAGTCCAAAGACAGTCCGAAGGAAGAATTCTTACTTCCTCAGGGAACCTGAGTCCTTTCTCTTAAGGCCTGGCACTGACTGGATGAGGTCCACTCTCATTATAGGGGCCATTTGCTCTACTCAGAGTCTACTGATTTAAATGTTCATCACATCTAAAAGATACCTTCCCAGCAACAACAGACTGGCATTTGACTAAAATCTGGCCAAACTGACACATAGAATTAACCAGGACAGGACAATTGGGTGAAATTCACAGCAAGGACACCAAGTACACCCCATGACATTGCAGCCATCCCATCTGCCTGAGACCATGACAGATACCATTCATCAGCCAAAGCCCTGTTCCCAGTAAATTCTACACAGCTCAGCTTCAGAAAGCCAGTCTGAACTGGAATATGAAATGGAATCTACTGTTACCCATGGCCTACAAGGTAGTATAGGTAGCATCCTTCCTCACATCAGCACCACTGCCATGGACCATATTTGACATGCCCACTCCCAACTAACCTGGCTGCCCCAGTCTCCTCTGAGATTCCTAGAGAGATCCCTAATGGACAGATTTAGAAAATCTAGATAAACTAAATGTGAGAAAAACACTTTTTCCCAATTAATGTATTTCTGAGCAAAAAGGTAAAGCATTATAACAAACTACCTGGATAATTTCCTAGGAGAGAAATGAAAACAATCTTATTAAAGTCTGTTTATCCAGATTTCCTCATCTGTGATGATATCTATCATTACAGAAATGTCCAGCAATGATAGTTAACTTTCACCTGCCTGTGACCTGTCAGTACTATACTAGCCTAAAGTTCTAATAATTGTAACAATTTGAAATTTTACATTGGGTACAATTATATTCATAGATAAGACTGGCATACCCTGTGTATTACTAATTCACATATTTGGGATATTCAAAAATATTCTGATATTTAACAAAAATACTGCCTAGTATGCATTATGTGGCAAAATATGTGGTACTAGCAACTTCAGCTGAAATTCATCTGATCCTATTAATCACAAAATAAAATCAGAAAAAGAACTTTGTCACTGAACACAAATATACCAGAAATATAAAGAAGACCTATTCCTTTTATAATCAGGTTTGATTCTAAGCATCTCTGGAGACAGAGCACTCAATACTGGACTACATTAACTGCTTAGAGGTTTATTTCCATGATTGCCAGCTCTGTAAGTTTCCACACTCCTTAGTCTGACCTTAAGTAAGAAGCATTCACAACTTTGGTCTCCTGGCCCTAGTTCTTTCATTGCATGGGTGAACAACTTAACCTCTGGGCTTCAGTTGCCTTATGTTTAAATTAGAAGTTAGACTAGTGACTCCAGAATTCTGAGTTTCTGCTAACCAAAGGATTTATACAGTCCCCAGCACATTTTACATACTCTTATAATAACACTAGCACATTCATTTATTATTTAATGTGTGCTAAACATTTTCTGTATACACTGACTCATGTAGTCCTCATGAAAACCACATTAAGTAGTAGTCTGTGTTTTCCAAAATTGACCACAGCAATATGTCTGGTCCTCCATGTTCTTCAGAAACTTGCTATCACCCATCAAGGGATGGAGTCTTTTTCTCTTCCCCTTGAACTTGGGTAAGCATTTGTAACTGCCTCAGTTAATAGAATATGACAGAAGGGACATGGCATGATTTCCAAGGACAGATGATACAGCTCCCACCTGGCTTTTTCTCCCTGGGGATATTTGTCTTGGAACCTGGCCACCATGCTATAAAGAGACCCAGGCTACATGAAGAGGCCATCTAGAAGTGTTGCAATCAGCAGCACCCAGCTAAGATCTTAGCTGATGGCCAGCATCAACCACCAGTTGTGGAAGTGAATGAACCGTCAGGTGATTCCAACCTCTAGAATCAAGTCATCCCAGCTGACATCCAGTGGAGCAGAGACAAGCTGTCTTTGCCAACCTCCCCCACTGACCCTGCATGGCCCGGATTGAAGATTCATGGCCAAAAGGAATGGTGTCATATTGTGATGCAACTAAGTTTTGTGGTGATTTGTTATACAGTAATAGGTAACTAGACCAATACCTGATACCTATTACTGTATATAACAAAAACGTGTTTTATCCACACTTTACAGGTGAGGAAACGGAGGTAAGGAGGGACTGTAAATTGCCAAGGTCACACAACTTGTACATGGAATTTGACCCCAGGTAATCTGCCTCCACAGGCTGGGCTCTTAGACACTATGCTATCCTTCCACTTAACAATTATGAAAAGAACAGTTAGTCATTGATTCATAGCCCTACTTATCCCTGTGATGTTTCACAGCGCATCTCACCTAACCAAATTATTTACTATTACATATTTCACATAAGTTTTATATAGTTGTATTCCCCCCAAAGAAATCATGTTACCAATTAATAACAATATCTTAGGAAGAAAAAAACCATATCAAGAAAGAGGTTTTTCAGGGTGCCTGGTTGGCTCAGTTGGTTAAACATCCAACTCTTGATTTCAGCTCAGGACATGATCTCATGTTCATAAGATGGAACCCCGCATCAGGCTCCATACTAGCTGTGGAGTCTGCTTAAGATTCTCCCTCTCTCTCTCTGTCCCACCTCCCCTGCTCACTCTCTCTCTCTCAAAAAGAAAAGAAAAAGGATTTTTGGCCTCTTCTATTTATACTTCCCAAGAACATAAGAAACTGAAATTTTACTTCTAGAAGAAGAAATTTCTATGAAGTCTGACTCCCTTCACTTGTACCATATCTATAAAACCCCCTCTGAGGGAAATATTAAGATTATAAAGATCAGGGTCCTTCCAAAGAAGAAAATAGCTATGATGGAAGAAAAGAAGATGGTATCTAAATTATATACCTTTTGTTTTAAAGTTTACAGTGAAAGGGCACCTGAGGGCTCAGCTGGTTTGAGCATCTGTCTTTGGCTTGGGTCATGATTCCAGTCTCCTGGGATTGAGCCCCACAGATGGCTCTCTGCTTGACGAGGAGCCTGCTTTCTCCCTCTCCTTCTGCCTACTGTTTCCCATGCTTGTGCTACGCTCTCCCTCCCTCTCTCTCTCTGTCAAAGAAATAAATGAAATCTTAAAAAAATAAAGTTTACAGTGTAACTAGATATTGTGAAGCCAGATAAATGATTTGGTGAAAAGTTGTATTTAAACATTGTCTGAGTTAGGATTCATGAAAAATGTTTAATTTCACAACTGGTTAAAAAGTATTTAATCATTAAAATACTGCAAGTAGATATTGTAATGTGCAAAATAAAAAATGTAATAAACCATCCTAGTTACTACTAACTGTGAAATGCTCAAATCCCTTCCCAAGAGAGAACTTGCTTTCACTGACCACAACACTGCTGCATAATTCATGTGAATTTCCTTGATAAATGCAATTGCTAAAAGTCTTTTTTAGAAATAAACAAAACAAAAATTAAATATCAGCTCATGGGGCATTGTAGTTGGTATTGTGTGTGTGTTGTATTACATTTTGTAGCTTTCCCAATTCCTGTATATATTTTGTTTTCCAAATCATTGATTCAAGATACTGACATTTTCCCCATGTCCAAAAAGAACAGCCATCAGTGACATGAAAGCCCAACAAAAGCAGCTGGCAACTCTACTGTGAGCCAAAAAATGATGGATCGACTTTTGTTATATTGTACTTGGAATAAAATTAGGTGCTTTCCTTTGGAGGAGAAAACCTGGTCCAGACTACAGGCAGGTGTTTTTCTAGACTCTGCCCAAACATGCTAGGTCCCCTGAGGGTAGGGGTCATGTCTGTTTAGCTCTAGTCCAGGTCTGGCACATAATGCCTGTCCAATAAATAATTAATTAATATGACACAAACTCTGTTCTACACTGAGGAATTCAGAGATTAGGTTCAAAGAACAATCCTGAGCTCTACGAGAACAGAAGCATAGTTGGGTTGGTGATCACTAAACACTTGACCACAGTAGTGGTAAGTGGCAGGCACCTGTCCCACCTGGGCCTTCCTTGGCATGTGCCCTCCTCTACCATCTGCCGTGCATGGTTAAAGATCTAGAATTGACATTACAACCAGAAAAGGGGGCTGCAGGATTATTTCTCAGCTGTCTGGTATATTTTGTTCACCCACTCCTAGTACTCCTCCTGGTAGATGAAGACCAAAATCCAAGAAATATGCTCCAAACACTTGCCCAGAGCTTCCCCTCACTGATGCATTTATTCTATGCCTGCTTTTTTGCTCCTTGCCCTTGATCTCCAGACCACTTAAGGCAACTTTTCTCCCACAAACTTTTTTTTAAACTAGACTTACAAGGAAGTTGCAATAGTGCTGTGGACTCTGGTGTTGAAGATGGTCCGTCCACCCTGGCTAAGATAACCCTGGGAACCATACCATAAGGAGGTCCAAACTCTTGAGGGCTACCTCTCCCAATGTCTATCCCCAGAGGAGAAGCAGTGCTCTGAGGATTCCCTTTCAAGGGAGCCCTGCCTACAGAAACACTGAGGTCATGTAGTACATCTAGAAGCAGTCAAGGTCCACCTTGGAGACCCTGTCTGGCCTCATCAGTAAACTGACAGCAAAGAGCAGTAAGCAAAACTGCCTGATGAGATAAGGCACTGAGGGGCCTGACCACCATTGCAGAGTAAACAGCCCCTCAAAGAGCAGAAAGTGGTTATCTTTAGTGTAATGAGCATGACACTATAAAACACAGAGCAGCCCCCCCGCCCCCCATGGGAATATTCTACTGAAAAGGAGACAGCTGGCCTTGTGTGCAGGCCTCAGATGCTTTTTGGAGACAGAATGCCAACCTACTGCTATGAATGCTATGAAACCTAGTGCTTTAAATTCTGTAGGCTATAGGAGCCAAGTGCTGGATCAGAGGCTAAAACTTAAGATCTTTTCCTATTTGATGCCTCCTGGGGTTTTTTCATTTGGGGACATTGTAGGATTAGGGAAGGGAGACATAACTCTTTCTTTTGTACAAGGAGAAAAGGGCAGTTATGCACTTTGGTAGCTGGACAATGGAAACTGCACACCATTGGTGGTTTCTCAAGCAAATCAACTTTGAGAACATAGATTTAAAATAATGTCATAGGGACACCTGGTGGCTCAGCGATTGGGTGGCTGCCTTTGGCTCAGGTCGTGATCCCAGGATCCAGGATCAAGTCCCACATGCATGGAGCCTGCTTCTCCCTCTGCCTGTGTCTCTGCCTCTCTCTCTCTCTCTCTCTCTCTCTCTCTCTCTCTGTGTGTGTCTCTCATGAATAAATAAATAAATCTTTAAAAACAATAAAAATAAAAATAATGACATAGAGGGGCACCTGGCTGGCTCAGTTGGAAGAGCATGCAGCTCTTGATCTTGGAGTCATGAGTTCAAGCCCCAATCTTAGTGTAGAGATTATATAAATAAAATAAGGACACAGAAACTGACTCTCTTAAAACTCTCCTCATAAGCACATACCCCTTGGAAAGTTTTCACATACTTCCAGGAATTTATCTAGTTCTACGCAGAGACCAGCTGTGGCCTCAGGCAGGGTATGCTGGTCTCAGCAAGGCTACGAAACACAGCAGTTCCCAAAGGCCAGCACCAAATGCAGTTGAGATCTCAGTTAGTTCAGAGGCAGCAGAGAGCTCATAAAAAAGGTGGAAAACACTTAAGGATATCATGGGACTTTTTTCTTATAGATTCAGGCAAGGTGAATATCTCATTCAGGTTAAAAATTTTAAATACAAATTAGAACTCAAATTTCATGTGATTTATAATCTATTAAGCATATTTTGTAGTAATTTCTCTATGAATCATTATCATAAGAAAGATCATTATTATTACTATTCTATAATTAAGTAAACTGAAGTTCAGAAAGACTAAGTAACTTTCTCCAAATTATATAGAAGGTATGTAGAGAATCCTGGTTGGTATTAAAGTCAAATTTCTTATTCCAAGCCAAGTAATGTTTTCCAATGCCTTGTGGCCTGTATACTTTATATGCTAACTTTGAATTATATTTTCCTAAAAGATTTGAAGACAAATCATTTTAAAGATTAAAAATATATAATTGCCTTTTATGATAGTATAACAAAACATTTAGGCAATTTAATCTCAGGATTTCCAGAATAAAGTAGGACACTTAGCATATTAAATACCATTAAAAATGTATTTCCAGACTCATGCATTGTAAGTAATACTCTATAAATAATAAATAAGCTATTCTTATTTTACCATATATAAATTGATTCTAAGCTAAATTATATAACAAAAATACACCTTAAGCCTAAAGGAAAATTATTTGATTATATACGTGCTTTGATTCTTTTCTTCAGTGTTTGAAATTTGCAGTAACGTGCCCTTCTGAAATGAGGACCCAAGAAAACTATACCCATTTTTCCATTTGACCCAGATTATTGCAGGAACATGAAAAACTGCTTAGAATGTCATTGGGAAGGACACAGAATCTACACTGAGCAATCCCTGGCATACATGTCATTGGTTCTGCCCTATTCCTTCCTCAACTGTGACTCCAATCATCTCTCAGAGTCATGCCTGTAGACAAACCACCAGGCAAGAGGGATATCACCCCCAAGGCCCTCAGTGCAAATCTCTGGTCAATGTCCCTCTAGGGTCATGACCTGCCTTGTGTGTCTGCCTTCTGCCCTATACTGGGAATACTGTGCTAACTCAACTTTGACTCCTAGCCTAACTACAGTAGGACTCATCTGCCTGTGGATATACAGACCCTCTGTGTGGATATATAGACCCTCCTGCTAATCGACGTGTGTAATCCTGGTTGTACGACTGCTATGACCTTTGAGTGATTGAAATCTCAGTGTAAACAAGTGGAACAAGACCACCACCAGACTTTAATCACTGACAATCCTACAGTGCTGTCAATTACCAGAAAAGGTCTCTTCATCAAACCAGAGCAAGACTTGGATGGGAAGGCCCCAAGTGAGCAGAAGAGTTAGAATCTTCTCTTGGTTTTTAATTTAATGGGATGACTATGAGGTGAAAAGAAAGATGGCCATTTGTTCATTCATTGATTCATTTATCCAACATGTACGAAGCGCTTGTATGTGCCCTGTTTTGAGTAGAGAAGATACATAAGGAACAGGAGTATAAGGAACTGGGCAAGCTGCCCACCTGTTGTGCTTGCCCTTTGAAGTTAGATCAGTGATTTTCAGCCCAAACGCACAATCAACCATCAGGAGAGCCTCTAACAATCACTTATGCTTAGGGCACACCACCTGAGATTTTTATTTTACCAGCCTGAGTAGGACCCAGAGCAACAATATATTGCCCTGGTAATATTGGTATTAACATTGGTTAATATTGGTAACATTGGTTAATATTGGTAACATTACCAATATTGGTAATGTTAATGTGTAGCCAGCATTGAGAATCCCTGAGCTACAGCACAGACAGTAATGGGATGGGCAGGAATAGGGACCTAGACGTAAAATACCTATGACCAGATCAAAATCCTGACCCTTTTAATATGTTTGCATGCTAATTTCCTTTGGATTTTCCCTTAGTGTTTAATAAAAGTCCACCTTAGCTATGCTTAGAAAACAGGAAAAGACATGTGTACCCGTGCTTGAGGCAATGCTTTAAAGGGAGCACAGCACACTTTCATCCCATCCTGGTGCTGGCAGTGGTCATTTAAGGGAGATGACCTCAAGTAAAGATAAATTTGGGGGGTCAGAGTCAGGCCTAGATCAATACATCTGCTTCTCTTAGAGAGTCTACTTTCAGATCTCTAATATGCTCCTGCCTTGAGAGAATCCTTATTGTCACTTCAGGGCAATAGAGACCATTTCTTTATAAAGTGCATATTTGGACCTAAAATATCAAGACAAAAGAGACCCTCTCTTTCTACTTTGGTAGTCATGTCTCCCGGTCTCACGTTCCTGCACTCACAAACAGGGTTCTCATGCATGGCCCAGTGGCACTACAGAATGGTCCAAACAGGAGGGTTTCTCTTTTGGAGTAAGGCTTTATCCATTCCCAGGGCAGGCTCCCCAGGAGGAATCAGACCCAGACAAGACAGTCACTTCCTTCCGTACAGAACTGACCCATTCTTCCTCTTCATCCCCTTTTACTCTCTACTCTTCAGTTAAGAGACCCTGATCCTTTGGTGTACCTTTGTATGTTAAAATCCTAGTGATCACTACATAGCAGGGCACCTGGCTCAGAGAAGAGAGTCAGTGAATGTCTGTTGAATAAATGATTGAAAATATCTAAAGCATTTACACCGCCTCCCCATTAGTGAATATTTATGATATCCCCAGCTCTGCTCCCAGAAAGGCAGCTACCATCTCCTTCCCAGGCCAAACTGCACATGACCTTTACCAAGGTATCTGCTGCGGTCCAAGATTTTGGGTAGAGGAGGGTCATATTTATTCTTTTTAGTTAGTTCCAGTCTAATGAATACTGGCACCACCCAACTAGTATTGCCCTAGTAGACGCAAGAAAGAATGGCAAGAAAAACGAAGCTATAAAGTTTGTCCTTCTTAACATAAGTTATTTTTAGAGCAAAACAACTATTATTTATTGACTCGTACAGCATGGCCTAATGATGTGGTGAAATAATCTATTCTATAGCATGAGTCAGATTGCAATTAAAGCTATAGGGAATTTCATTCTAAATTCCTGGTCAGGGGTGATCAAAATCTCATTTATGGTGCTGCAATAAACATATAATTTCATTTTTCATTCCCACAAAAAATGTAAAATTAAAATGGAGAGGCAGAAATAACTACACAAGAATGTTAGAAATAAATTCCATGAAGAAAAAATTAACAATTTCTTCCAGACAACACAAGATGTGGATTCCAATGAAGGCTCCCTGTCTAAATACCAAACAGACCCATCATACATGGCTTATGTGAGGTGTCCAGAACAGAGATATAATATTACTAATTTGAGTGTATTTCTTGAGTACCATAAACACTATTTCTCTCATTTTAAAGAAAAAAAATTTAAAGAAATGGAAAAATTGCATTTTTGCCTACTAGTTTCAGCAAATAGATCATCTGTCACTGTTTGAAACATGAAACGGTATTTTAGCTACAAGTTAAAGAAAAACAATTTGGCATGTACTTTATAAAGTTGTTCCTTGCACTAAGAAAAGTGCATGTGATACATGCAGCATGCCATGCATCTTCTACAAATGTAGTTCCCCTGCCTTTTCTTACATTTATCCCCTCTGCCCAGTAAATGTATGTACTGAGAACCAAGATGCTAAATCTCTAAGATGTTGAGGAAGACTTTTAGACAACGATTGGGAAAGAGGCACAGGAAGCAGTTTAACTAATTCAAAGTCATATTACAAGTCAAAACAAACTTTTGAAGGAAAACTCCAATGCCTCTACCTATCTCTGGTTAGTGATTGTGTGGCTGTCTCACCAACAAAGTATCTTTATAAGAAGAAAGAAAAGCTTTCTTACTAAAAAGATTCATGTAGGACCAAAGATAATATTCAAAGAATAGTATCTAAGAATGCTGGTGTGGCCATGACATAAGACCACACACACACATACATACACACACACAAAAGGTAAAGAGAATATGAAACAAAATTTCATATCCAAAATACAAATCTACCCTAATTAAATAGTTAAATATTAAAATATAATGCTTTATACCCCCCTAGAAAATCATCATCCAGCTTTTAAATTTAGACAATATCAGGATTATTCAGATCAGCAAGATGGCCATCTGCTTTCAAGCATGCAGCTGCTAGCCTTTAAACGGCAACTTTTCATGATTCATAACTTATTCATCCCAGGACACATTCAGACATCTGCTTTATCATCAATTCAGCTTGTTATAGCATTTGGCTTTAACATTTAATAACCTCTACTCAGGTAACATATTGAACCAGTAAGTTAGTCTTCTTCCAAAACAAGAAAATCAACTGTATAACTTTCCAAGACTGATGGTCCAATTCTGAAATCAAAATCATGCATATGTACATAAAAACACATTATAATTCATTCCCTTTCAAAACAATAACATCAATAATAGCTTACCATTTAGCCTACTGCGGGCCAGACACTTCATCTTTATCTTCATTAACACTTAGGAAAATAGATACTATGAATTCATTTTACAATCCAGCAAATCAAGATTGGATGGCTCTCCCAATTGCACTAAGTGTAGACATGGCTCTTTAAACCCAGGCCTATCTGTCCTTAAATCCATGCTTCTGCAGCAACCAACTTTGTCTCATATTTGAATTGCTCTGGAATAACTGAAATATTCTCATCAGTGTACAGAGAAGAAAAAGACTATACTTAGTCCCAGGCCTTTTATTTAAACTCAAAGATTACCTTGCATATGGCACTGAGTTAATACAAATGCATTGAGAATTATCAAGCACTTTGTAAATTTGTTAGCTCTTTTTTGTCTCCTGGTCAACTTTTGGCAATCTTGTCTATCCATCCTTTCACTCTATCACTAATAGCAGCAGTCTGGAGTCAATGAAGAATCCAGGAAGTGTGAAAGGACAAAGCCCATTTCTGTGTGGTTGAGAGAACACTTTTTAAAGTCCAGATTGGAAGAAGGGTTTTCAAAATACATAAGATTTTCTCCACAGGAGAACAGTTTTATCTCTTCTCCTTTGTCTCTAATCCTAGTGTGCAAATTACGTGTTGCTTGCTATGTTTTTAAAAAACTATGTTGTATATAGAAGATAAGTGGATCCAATGTCAAATCTTGGTTCTGTAACCTAAAATTGGTCAGGCATTCTGAGCCTTACTTTTATCATCTGTAAAAACAAGGATAATGACACCATTTGCTCTATGTCGTTTTTTTTTTTAATGATAGATATAAGGCAACTGAATAGCACGAAAAGATGATAACAGTACATGTGTAAACAATCGTGTCAAAAAGTAGTATGCATGTCAGGGTAACATTTTTGTTTTAAAAAGAGCTATGTTCATAGAGACAAGGTCTGAAGAGTTTGAGAAGTTATATATAAAATATTGACAGTGGTTACTTCTGGATAATGTGATTTTTAAAATTTTCTTTTTGGCTATCTATGCTTACTAAAATTTTAAAATTCTAACAGAAATTTTCAAATGGTAAAATATTACTTAATTTAATTTTTTTAAAGAGTTTATTTCTTTATTCATGAGAGACACAGAGAGAGTGAGGCAGAGACACAGGCAGAGGAAGAAGCAGGCTCCATGCAGGGAGCCTGATGTGGGACTCTATCCTGGGACTCCAGGACCATGCCTTGGGCCGAAGGCAGGCACCAAACCACTGAGCCATCCAGGGATCCCCAATATTACTTAATTTTAAACAATAATGGAAAATTAGAAAAAGCAGTCAGTTGCTAACTAAACCTTTTAAAACTATGTATTTGATTTAAAAGTAAGACCCAGGGATGCCTGAGTTGCTCAGGCAGTTGAGCATCTGCCTTTGACTCAGGGCGTGAACCCACGGTCCTGGGATTGAGTCCGGCATTGGGCTTTCCATGGGGAGCCTGCTTCTCCCTCTGCCTATGTCTCTCTCTGCCTCTCTCTGTGTGTCTCTCATGGATAAATAAATAAAATCTTAAAAAAAAAAAAAAAAAGCAAGACCCAACAATATGCTGTCTGCAAGAAACCCACATTGAATACAATGATCATGGTAATTTAAAAGCAAAAGGATGGGAAACAATAGAAACAATATACAGTCTAATCTCATTCGCAAAAGTTATGTTCAGTGAATTAGCAAATAGGGAACCATTGCTCCTAAGGGAAATACAGGGTTGGGTTCCTATGGCCTCTGGTTGTAACATTTCGGTCAACTGATCAATACATAACCTTGTTTTCTGTGTGTTTCTGATTAAGGAAACTATATTTAATATATGTTGTTGATTCATTAAAATTTACCTCACAGTGAACAGCACTATAACTCATGCCTGAATGGAGCTTATCTACCATTTTCCTGCATAAAGTATGTCACCATCTTCTTCTACTTATAAACATCAGGCAACCCCTCAGCACTACACTTGAGGGCCACATTAAACAGTGACATCACCAACAAAAAGTACAAATATGTGAAAAACCAAAAAAAAAAAAAACCACAAAAATCACACTTGTTCACAGTATGAGAGCTGAAACAAGAAAGCTAAGTGTTGCTTGTTCAACCTTAGCTGAGAACATGCATGCCAGGCAACTCAATTTTTCTACCATTCTGCACATGTTCTTGAATGATAGAGAAAATGCTGCAAGTACTGCTTTTGATTGATCTATTTTACGAATAGTTTTTACTGAGCAGGCAAATTTGCAAATATGGAGTCTGTGAATAATGAGGATTGACAGTGCCATACAAACACTAATCAAAAGAAAGCTGCAGTAGCTATGTTATTATCAGTCAAAATAGACTGTAGAGCAAGAAAAATTACAAGAGATAAAGACATTACTTAATGTAAAAGAGTCAATTCAGAAAGACATAATAGTCTATTAGATTGTTGTCTCTCTAATAAGAGAGCTTCAAGACACATAAAGCAAAAAGTGTTAAAAGGAAAAAATGGGAAAATCCACAATTTTTTTGCTGGGAGCTTCAGCACTCTTTACCTAATAATCAATAGACCAAGTAGGCTGGATATGAGCTAAAATAGAGGAAATTAACAATACTAGCAACCAATCATATCAAAATTACATTTACAGAGCATTCCACCCAAAAAAGAACAAAATAAACATTTTTAGTGGACATAAAACATACCAATATAGACCATATTCTGTCTCATAAACATACCTTCCCAAATTAAACAGAATTAAAATCATAGAAAGATAATTTTCTGGCCATAATGGAAATAAAGTAGAAATCAATACCAGGAAGATATGTAGGGGATTCCCAAGTAACTGGAAACTAAGCAACATACTTCTAAATAATCCATGGGGGAAAAGAGAAGGTATCAAGAGAAATTACAAAATATTTTGTACCTGAATGAAAATAAAAATACAATATTAAAAGTTGTAAAATATGCTAAAGACACACTTAGATGGGAATTTATAGTGCTGTCTATATCAGAAGAAAGAAAAATCTAAAACAAACAATCTCAGTTTAATTTTAAGTCTACAAAAAGAAGGGCAAAATAAGGTTAAAGCCAGTAGAAAGAAGGAAATAATAAAGAGCAGAAATCAATGACATTGAAAACAGGAAAAACAATACAGAATATCAATGAAATCAAAAAGATGTTTCTTTGAAAAAATTTTAAAAAATGAACAAACTTGCAGCCAAACTGACAAAAATAATAAATAAATAAATAATAAATAAAGAAGCCACAAATTACCAGTATCAGGAATGAAAGGAAGCCATCACTATAAATCCTACACATACTGAACAGTTAATAAGAGAGTATTACAAGTTTGTTCACATAAAAACAGTAAATTAGATAAAATGGACCAATTACTATAAAAACTACCAAAACTAACTCAAAACTAACAGAATAGTCTTGCATCTATTAAAGATATTGAATTCATGTTTAAAGAGTTTCCCACAAAGAAAATTCTAGGCACACATGGTCTCCCTCCTCAGTGAGTGATGATTCATTTAAGGAAGAAATTATACCAGGCTACATCATCTCTTTGGAAAAAAATCATCAGCAGAAATATTTAGCATATTTATAAGGATAGCATTACGCATTACACTAATATCAAAACCAGATAAAGGGGCAGCCCCGGTGGCGCAGCGGTTTGGTGCCCCCTGCAGCCCAGGGTGTGATCCTGGAGACTGGGGATCGAGTCCCACATCGGGCTCCCTGCATGGAGCCTGCTTCTCCCTCTGCTTGTGTCTCTGCCTCTCTCTCTCTCTTTGTCTCTCATGAATAAATAAATAAAATCTTTAAAAAAAAAACAGATAAAGATAGTGTGTGAAAAGCAAACTACAGAGCAATATATCTCATGAACACAGAACAAAAAAATCCTTAAAAAAATATTAACAAATTGAATCCTTCAGCACATGAAAAGAATAATACACCAAAACCAAATGAGTGTTATTCAGAAATGTAAGGCTTGTTCAACATTTGAAAACCATTGTAACCCATCATATTAACACTCAAAAAAAGAAAACCAACATTATCATATCATTAGAAGCAGAAAAAAAATTTGATGATATTCAATGTCTTTTGATGATAAAAGTTCACAGCAAACTTGGAATAGAAAGGAACTTCCTCAATCTAATAAAGAGCATCTATGAAAAGTTCTATGGCTAACAACATACCTAATGGTAAAAGATTACATGTTTTCCCGCCTGTGTCTCTGCCTCTCTCTCTCTGTGTGTCTCTATGAATAAATAAATAAAGTCTTTAAAAAATAATAATAAATCAAGAATGTCCACTTTAGGGCAACCCCGGTAGCTTAGCAGTTTAGCGCTGCCTTCAGCCTGGGGTGTGATCCTGGAGACAAGGGATCGAGTCCCACATCGGGCTCCCTGCATGGAGCCTGCTTCTCCCTCTGCCTGTGTCTCTGCCTCTCTCTCTCTCTCTCTCTCATAAATAAAGAAATAAAGAAACAAATAAAATCTTAAAAAACAAAATAAAAAAGGAATGTCCACTCTAAATACTTTTATTTAACAATATGCTAGTGTTTTACCCAATGCAAAAAGGCATAAAACTGGAAAAGAAATGAAATGGTCCTTATTTACAGACAACATGATTGCCTAAATAAAAACTCCTAAGAGGGATGCCTGGGTGGTTTAGTTGGTTAAGCATCTGCCCTAGGCTCAGGTCATGATCCCAAGGTCCTGGGATGGAGCCCCCCATCCGGCTCCCTGCTTGGTGGGAGGAGTCTGCTTCTCCCTCTCCCTCTGCAGCTCCTCCTGCTTGTGCGCTCGCACTCTCTATCTTTCTGTCAAATAAATAAATAAATAAATAAATAAATAAATAAATAAATAATCTTTAAAAAAAAAAACCTCCTAAGAAATCTACAATATAACTCCTACAACTAATAAGAGAGGTAAGCAAGATCATAGGAAACAAGGTCAACATAAGATACCCAACTATATTTCTATATAGTAATGAACTTTCAGAAATTGAAAATTTTTAATGACAGAGTATCTTTTCTCAAAAATATATTTAGGTATAAACCTATCAAAACATACATACAATCTCTGTGCTAAAACCTACAAAATACTGATAAGAGAAATCAAGGAAAAGCTAAATAAATGAAGAGACCAATCACGTTCGTGGACTGGAGACTCAGCATATTTAAGATATTAATTCTCCACAAACTGATCATTTTATGATAGATTTGAAATAGATAGAAATCTATTATGATCGATTTCATTTTATGTAGATACAGGCAAGCTGATTCAAACTTTTAAAAATTTTTTGTAAAAGATTTTGTTTGTTTGCTTGTTTATTTGAGAAAGAGAGAGAGAGCATGCATGTGCAAGCACAAACAGGGTGAGGGGCAAAGGGAGAAGCAGACTCCTCACTGAGCAAGGACTCCACAGACACACAATGCTTCAGGTTGATACTAGGATCCTGGGATCATGACTTGAGGCAAAGGCAGATGCTTAACTGACTTTGCCACCCACACGCCACTGATTCTAAAATTTATATGGAAAGTCAAAGGAACTACTACAGCTAAAATAATTTTGAAAGAGAAAAACAAAATTGAAGGATTCCACTACTTAATTTCAAGACTTACTATAAAGCTATAGTAAGCAAGATGGGCTGATATTAGTGAAAGGACAGATATATAGATGAATGAAATAGAGTCCAGAAATAGACCTACAGTAATATAGCCAGTTAACTTTTAATAAGTTACAAAGGTAATTCAACAGAGAAATATTGTCTTGCCAACAGATGGTATTAGAATAATTGAATATTCACATGAAAAAAAAAACTTAACCTATAATTCACAACATATCGGAAAGCCAACCTGTCCATTTAACTGTATGTAAGCTTTTTAAAATTATAAAGTAATAAAAGTAAAAAAATATTTATGCTAATAAATAGCTGCCCAGTTTGCAGATGGCAAACCTCAGAGTTAAGACAGTCTGTCTGTCATATAATTTATTTATTCATTTATCTCTCAAGAACTGGTTAAGAGGTTTACATAAATAAGCAAAAGCTATAACTACCTTGCACTAAATATTTTCTTAGATATTTTTATAACTCTCTTAGAGCTACTGTTGCTAAATGTTATTCAAAGTAATCTTAGAAGTCAAGAAGCTGGCTATTCAATTGCTTGCAATTATACCATTTTTATCTCACCTCGAAATCCTTGTTATCATATCTTGTCTAATTCATGTACAAGAGAAAAAAGATCTTTTTCTTGACAATACATCTTACTTGAAGGCAATTCAAACAAGTCAAGTATATCTTAGATCCATCCACAAAAAGAAGTACATTAATTCTTGAAGTATATACCAGTCATTCGAGGATATGTGGAATGGCCCAGGGATAAGGAAAATTCTGTTCTCACTTTATACCTCACAGTCTATTTTTTATTAGCTCTTCCTCAAGGGAGGAGTTGCTAATCTGATTGTTTAGAATCTGGAATTCCTTGGATGAAACCAGGGCACTGAAAAAACACTTGAATCTGTGAACATACCCTTTCTCATCCTGGAACAGGCCAAGAAATATCCTGAAATTTTCTTCTATACTTTTTCACTTTCAACACCAATACCCAGTGGTTTTCCTCCTTTCTTCTACTTTGACTTTGTCCAAAAATTGGTAATAATGCCTTGATTTTCCTCCACAAAAACAGAAGTACCATATATAAAATCCAGATATCCCAAAACTTTTTTTCCTCTCAAAAGGAAGCTTTTTCAGAGCCACAGACTAAGTAACCTGGGTCAGTTAAGTATTATGCACCAGAGCCAAAAAATTTTTCCATATCTGTTGTTTTATCCTCTTTCCTTTGGAACCGTTGATATGCTTCTTAATCTTCTCACATTGCTCTACAAAGATTCCATCTTCAGTTTTGGGGAAATGAAGGAGGAGGAATAGATAAGAGATTTAAGAAAAGCAAGGGGCCTCAGTTTGTTTTTCACCTCAGCCATGTGCCTCAGCTTGGTTTAACCTATATGTAGGGATAGATGGTACTTACAGAGGAATTAATATATTTATACTTTATTCCTCATTTAACTGTTATTAATTTTACATCATTCCTTTAGAGAGAAGAAGAAATGCATGATAGGTTTTAGATAACTGAATCCTTAAATAATTAGTAGTCATAGTCCCTTACTATTAAGGAGTTTAAATATTAAATGCATAAAATTAAAAGTCTATGAATGGTATAAGAAGGAGGAAAAGTACAGAATTGAGTTGTCTGCCCTATGTAAGCTGAGAAACCACTCAAAAACCCTGCCCAACTTGAACCATATTCCTTATATTCTGTAGACTAATTGAAATAAGAGAATGCAAGGTTGTTTTATACCATGTAATAAGAGTGAATCCTGAGGGGGAGGAGCAAGATGGCGGATGAGTAGGGTCTCCAAATCACCTGTCTCCACCAAACTACCTAGAAAACCTTCAAATTATCCTGAAAATCTATGAATTCGGCCTGAGATTTAAAGAGAGACCAGCTGGAATGCTACAGTGAGAAGAGTTCGCGCTTCTATCAAGGTAGGAAGACGGGGGAAAAAGAAAGAAACAAAGGCCTCCAAGGGGGAGGGGCCCCGCGAGGAGCCGGGCTGAGGCCGGGGCGAGTGTCCCCAGGACAGGAGAGCCCCGTCCCGGAGACGCAGGAGCTGCACCGACCTTCCCGGGCGGAAAGGGGCTCGCGGAGAGTTGGAGCAGGACCCAGGAGGGCGGGGATGCCCTCGGGCTCCCGGGGACAGTAACAGCAACTGCGCGCCCAGGAGAGTGCGCCGAGCTCCCTAAGGGCTGCAGCGCGCACGGCGGGACCCGGCCGGACCCGGAGCAGCTGAAGGGGCTCGGGCAGCGGCTCCACGGAGGGGGCTGCGCCGCCCCGGGAGCAGCTCGGAGGGTCTCGGGCAGAGGAAGAGGCTCCGTGCAGAGGGGGCTGCGCGGTTCCAGGAGCAGCTCGGAGGGACTTGGGCGGCGGCTCCGCGGAGGGGGCTGCGCGGCCCGGGAGCGCGAATCCAACAGCGCAGGCTCCGGAGCACAGGGCGCCGGGACACAGCCCAGGATCCCGCCTCCCCCGGGACAGGCAGAGGCCGGGAGGGCCCAGGACAGCAAGGACGCTCCTGCCCCAGCTGAGCAGATCAGCGGCCCCGCCCCGGAGCCTCCAGGCCCTGCAGACGGAGTTCCTGCCGGAGCTGAATCCAGGGCTCCAGAGCTGCCCCGCCACTGGGGCTGTTCCTCCTGCGGCCTTACGGGGTAAACAACCCCCACCGAGCCCTGCACCAGGCAGGGGCACAGCAGCTCCCCCAACTGCTAACACCTGAAAATCAGCACAACAGGCCCCTCCCCCAGAACACCAGCTAGACGGACAACTTCCAGGAGAAGCCAAGGGACTTAAAGTACACAGAATCAGAAGATACTCCCCGGTGGTTCTTTTTTTGTTTGTTTGTTTTTGTTTTTGTTTTTGTTTTGTTTTGCTTTTTGATTTGTTTCCTTCCCCCACCCCCTTTTTTTTCTCCTTTCTTTTTCTTTCTTTTTCTTCTTTTTTTTTTCGTTTTTTTTTTCTTTTTCTTCCCTTTTTTTTTCTCTTTCTCTTTTCTTTCCTTCTTTCTCTCCTCTCTTTTTCTCTTTTTCCCAATACAACTTGCTTTTGGCCACTCTGCACTGAGCAAAATGACTAGAAGGAAAACCTCACCTCAAAAGAAAGAATCAGAAACAGTCCTCTCTCCCACAGAGTTACAAAATCTGGATTACAATTCAATGTCAGAAAGCCAATTCAGAAGCACTATTATACACCTACTGGTGGCTCTAGAAAAAAGTATAAAGGACTCAAGAGACTTCATGACTGCAGAATTTAGAGCTAATCAGGCAGAAATTAAAAATCAATTGAATGAGATGCAATCCAAACTAGAAGTCCTAACGACGAGGGTTAACGAGGTGGAAGAACGAGTGAGTGACCTAGAAGACAAGTTGATAGCAAAGAGGGAAACTGAGGAAAAAAGAGACAAACAATTAAAAGACCATGAAGATAGATTAAGGGAAATAAACGACAGCCTGAGGAAGAAAAACCTACGTTTAATTGGGGTTCCCGAGGGCGCCGAAAGGGACAGAGGGCCAGAATATGTATTTGAACAAATTCTAGCTGAAAACTTTCCTAATCTGGGACGGGAAACAGGCATTCAGATCCAGGAAATAGAGAGATCCCCCCCTAAAATCAATAAAAACCGTTCAACACCTCGACATTTAATTGTGAAGCTTGCAAATTCCAAAGATAAGGAGAAGATCCTTAAAGCAGCAAGAGACAAGAAATCCCTGACTTTTATGGGGAGGAGTATTAGGGTAACAGCAGACCTCTCCACAGAGACCTGGCAGGCCAGAAAGGGCTGGCAGGATATATTCAGGGTCCTAAATGAGAAGAACATGCAACCAAGAATACTTTATCCAGCAAGGCTCTCATTCAAAATGGAAGGAGAGATAAAGAGCTTCCAAGACAGGCAGGAACTGAAAGAATATGTGACCTCCAAACCAGCTCTGCAAGAAATTTTAAGGGGGCCTCTTAAAATTCCCCTTTAAGAAGAAGTTCAGTGGAACAGTCCACAAAAACAAAGACTGAATAGATATCATGATGACACTAAACTCATATCTCTCAATAGTAACTCTGAATGTGAACGGGCTTAATGACCCCATCAAAAGGCGCAGGGTTTCAGACTGGATAAAAAAGCAGGACCCATCTATTTGCTGTCTACAAGAGACTCATTTTAGACAGAAGGACACCTACAGCCTGAAAATAAAAGGTTGGAGAACCATTTACCATTCGAATGGTCCTCAAAAGAAAGCAGGGGTAGCCATCCTTATATCAGATAAACTAAAATTTACCCCAAAGACTGTAGTGAGAGATGAAGAGGGACACTATATCATACTTAAAGGATCTATTCAACAAGAGGACTTAACAATCCTCAATATATATGCTCCGAATGTGGGAGCTGCCAAATATATAAATCAATTATTAACCAAAGTGAAGAAATACTTAGATAATAATACACTTATACTTGGTGACTTCAATCTAGCTCTTTCTATACTCGATAGGTCTTCTCAGCAAAACATCTCCAAAGAAACGAGAGCTTTAAATGATACACTGGACCAGATGGATTTCACAGATATCTACAGAACTTTACATCCAAACTCAACTGAATACACATTCTTCTCAAGCGCACATGGAACTTTCTCCAGAATAGACCACATATTGGGTCACAAATCGGGTCTGAACCGATACCAAAAGATTGGGATTGTCCCCTGCATATTCTCGGACCATAATGCCTTGAAATTAGAACTGAATCACAACAAGAAGTTTGGAAGGACCTCAAACACATGGAGGTTAAGGACCATCCTGCTAAAAGATAAAAGGGTCAACCAGGAAATTAAGGAAGAATTAAAAAGATTCATGGAAACTAATGAGAATGAAGATACAACCGTTCAAAATCTTTGGGATGCAGCAAAAGCAGTCCTAAGGGGGAAATACATCGCAATACAAGCATCCATTCAAAAACGGGAAAGAACTCAAATACAAAAGCTAACCTTACACATAAAGGAGCTAGAGAAAAAACAGCAAATAGATCCTACACCCAAGAGAAGAAGGGAGCTAATAAAGATTCGAGCAGAACTCAACGAAATCGAGACCAGAAGAACTGTGGAACAGATCAACAGAACCAGGAGTTGGTTCTTTGAAAGAATTAATAAGATAGATAAACCATTAGCCAGCCTTATTAAAAAGAAGAGAGAGAAGACTCAAATTAATAAAATCATGAATGAGAAAGGAGAGATCACTACCAACACCAAGGAAATACAAACGATTTTAAAAACATATTATGAACAGCTATACGCCAATAAATTAGGCAATCTAGAAGAAATGGACGCATTCCTGGAAAGCCACAAACTACCAAAACTGGAACAGGAAGAAATAGAAAACCTGAACAGGCCAATAACCAGGGAGGAAATTGAAGCAGTCATCAAAAACCTCCCAAGACACAAGAGTCCAGGGCCAGATGGCTTCCCAGGAGAATTTTATCAAACGTTTAAAGAAGAAATCATACCTATTCTCCTAAAGCTGTTTGGAAAGATAGAAAGAGATGGAGTACTTCCAAATTCGTTCTATGAAGCGAGCATCACCTTAATTCCAAAGCCAGACAAAGACCCCGCCAAAAAGGAGAATTACAGACCAATATCCCTGATGAACATGGATGCAAAAATTCTCAACAAGATACTGGCCAATAGGATCCAACAGTACATTAAGAAAATTATTCACCATGACCAAGTAGGATTTATCCCTGGGACACAAGGCTGGTTCAACACCCGTAAAACAATCAATGTGATTCATCATATCAGCAAGAGAAAAACCAAGAACCATATGATCCTCTCATTGGATGCAGAGAAAGCATTTGACAAAATACAGCATCCATTCCTGATCAAAACTCTTCAGAGTGTAGGGATAGAGGGAACATTCCTCGACATCTTAAAAGCCATCTATGAAAAGCCCACAGCAAATATCATTCTCAATGGGGAAGCACTGGGAGCCTTTCCCCTAAGATCAGGAACAAGACAGGGATGTCCACTCTCACCACTGCTATTCAACATAGTACTGGAAGTCCTAGCCTCAGCAATCAGACAACAAAAAGACATTAAAGGCATTCAAATTGGCAAAGAAGAAGTCAAACTCTCCCTCTTCGCCGATGACATGATACTCTACATAGAAAACCCAAAAGTCTCCACCCCAAGATTGCTGGAACTCATACAGCAATTCGGTAGCGTGGCAGGATACAAAATCAATGCCCAGAAGTCAGTGGCATTTCTATACACTAACAATGAGACTGAAGAAAGAGAAATTAAGGAGTCAATCCCATTTACAATTGCACCCAAAAGCATAAGATACCTAGGAATAAACCTCACCAAAGGTGTAAAGGATCTATACCCTCAAAACTATAGAACACTTCTGAAAGAAATTGAGGAAGACACAAAGAGATGGAAAAATATTCCATGCTCATGGATTGGCAGAATTAATATTGTGAAAATGTCAATGTTACCCAGGGCAATATACACGTTTAATGCAATCCCTATCAAAATACCATGGACTTTCTTCAGAGAGTTAGAACAAATTATTTTAAGATTTGTGTGGAATCAGAAAAGACCCCGAATAGCCAGGGGAATTTTAAAAAAGAAAACCATATCTGGGGGCATCACAATGCCAGATTTCAGGTTGTACTACAAAGCTGTGGTCATCAAGACAGTGTGGTACTGGCACAAAAACAGACACATAGATCAGTGGAACAGAATAGAGAATCCAGAAGTGGACCCTGAACTTTATGGGCAACTAATATTCGATAAAGGAGGAAAGACTATCCATTGGAAGAAAGACAGTCTCTTCAATAAATGGTGCTGGGAAAATTGGACATCCACATGCAGAAGAATGAAACTAGACCACTCTCTTTCACCATACACAAAGATAAACTCAAAATGGATGAAAGATCTAAATGTGAGACAAGATTCCATCAAAATCCTAGAGAAGAACACAGGCAACACCCTTTTTGAACTCGGCCATAGTAACTTCTTGCAAGATACATCCACGAAGGCAAAAGAAACAAAAGCAAAAATGAACTATTGGGACTTCATCAAGATAAGAAGCTTTTGCACAGCAAAGGATACAGTCAACAAAACTCAAAGACAACCTACAGAATGGGAGAAGATATTTGCAAATGACATATCAGATAAAGGGCTAGTTTCCAAGATCTATAAAGAACTTATTAAACTCAACACCAAAGAAACAAACAATCCAATCATGAAATGGGCAAAAGACATGAACAGAAATCTCACAGAGGAAGACATAGACATGGCCAACATGCATATGAGAAAATGCTCTGCATCACTTGCCATCAGGGAAATACAAATCAAAACTACAATGAGATACCACCTCACACCAGTGAGAATGGGGAAAATTAACAAGGCAGGAAACAACAAATGTTGGAGAGGATGCGGAGAAAAGGGAACCCTCTTACACTGTTGGTGGGAATGTGAACTGGTGCAGCCACTCTGGAAAACTGTGTGGAGGTTCCTCAAACAGTTAAAAATAGACCTGCCCTACGACCCAGCAATTGCACTGTTGGGGATTTACCCCAAAGATACAAATGCAATGAAACGCCGGGACACCTGCACCCCGATGTTTATAGCAGCAATGGCCACGATAGCCAAACTGTGGAAGGAGCCTCGGTGTCCAACGAAAGATGAATGGATAAAGAAGATGTGGTTTATGTATACAATGGAATATTACTCAGCTATTAGAAATGACAAATACCCACCATTTGCTTCAACGTGGATGGAACTGGAGGGTATTATGCTGAGTGAAGTAAGTCAGTCGGAGAAGGACAAACATTATATGTTCTCATTCATTTGGGGAATATAAATAATAGTGAAAGGGAAAATAAGGGAAGGGAGAAGAAATGTGTGGGAAATATCAGAAAGGGAGACAGAACGTAAAGACTGCTAACTCTGGGAAACGAACTAGGGGCGGTAGAAGGGGAGGAGGGCGGGGGGTGGGAGTGAATGGGTGACGGGCACTGGGTGTTATTCTGTATGTTAGTAAATTGAACACCAATAAAAAAAATAAAAAAAATAAAATAAAACAAAAAAAAAAAAAAAAAGAGTGAATCCTAACTACAGTCATATAGATTCCCAATCATTTCTCCCTCATTACATTGTACTTCTGGGCTGAAATTTGCTTCCTGAATCTCTGTCACTTTTTACCTTTGCCTTTAAGGTAACCAAAGAGCAGTAGAATCATTCAAGGCAAGTCAATCGCAGAGGCAAAGCCAGAAGTAAAGCTCAGGGTTCTTGCTTCCCTTTGCTAAAATCCAAAGAGCTACAATGGGTTTAGGAGGGCACAGTACACACTGACCCAATTTTATGGACAGCTCGATATTAATTTATTATTATATTCATTTGGGATTATTACTTTAATTTACTTTACTAATTTTGGAATAATGATAGCACATGCCTCTGTTCTCTCCCTTCCGGGGTGGGCTTAGAGAAAATGGAGGGGGGGGGGAATATTTGCCTTGACTAGTACAAAACAGCTGTATCTCTGATTATAGAGATTTAGAAAAGCAATAGTCCTAGAAATGAGACAGTAATGATGAAAATCTGGCAGAGTTCAAAAACAATTGATTGTTTCAGTATTCTTTTAGAATAATATCAAAATGGGGATCCCTGGGTGGCGCAGCAGTTTGGCGCCTGCCTTTGGCCCAGGGCGCGATCCTGGAGACCCGGGATCGAATCCCACATCGGGCTCCCGGTGCATGAAGCCTGCTTCTCCCTCTGCCTGAGTCTCTGCCTCTCTCTCTCTCTCTCTCTCTCTCTGTGACTATCATAAATAAATAAAAATTAAAAAAAATACTTAGAATAATATCAAAATGGGCAGCCCGGGTGGCTCAGGGGTTTAGCGCCGCCTTCAGCCCAGGGTGTGACCCTGGAGACCTGGGATCAAGTCCCACTAGGGTTCCCTGCAGGGAGCCTGCTTTTGTGTGTGTGTGTGTGTGTGTGTGTCTCATGAATAAATAAATAAAATCTTTAAAAAATAGAATAATATCACTATATGTGTTGGAAGATATGTGATCTGTAAATGAAAAGGTAAGCTGACACAATACTTTAAGCACTCTATTCTTATTGCCCCAAAATGCTTATAATTTTTAAGAGAAAGTCAAAATTGAAGAAATGACCCAAAAAGTGTTTCCCCACAGGTTTCTGTAACGTATCCTATCCAGGACAATTTATGCCTTCTCTGACAGTTATGAATAACTTCTACTTTCCTTTCAGGGAATGAAAAACTAACACAAAACTTAGAAGAAAAATGGAAAACTAATGTCCGGTCCAAGCAGTAGTCTGCTTAAGTCAGCTCAATCCACTCCAGGAATTACTCACTACTCATTACACAGTCTTTCACTCACAATCATGCCTTTAGAAAATGCCTAGTTGATTTCACCCAACAACACTAACTGGGGACAACGCTAGCCCATCCTCACCTCAGAAGTGAAGGACAATTCCCTTTGGATACATCTGAGCCTGGACCAAAAAGCAGCTATCCCGGAAACTGAAAAGGCATTTTGTCAAGCAGATAGGTATAGGAAGGTATAGGAAAAAAGAGATTCAGAGGATTCAGAAAACTCCAGCTGAGGCTGGCAAGACTACCTGAAATTAGCCTCCTGGGGCTAGTAAAAGGGAAATGATATTGCTTACCTCAGAGGATAATTTGAAGATCATATGAAATAATGGCATAAAAGTGCTTTATAAAGTGGTAAGTAAGCAGTTTATAAATGTAACAAAGAACTGTTGTTTTTCAACTTCACAGATCCTGTGTTGATTGAATGCCCTTCACTGTACAAAAGGACTTCCCCTTGCCTTGAATTATTTGGGATGGTCAGCAGAAGGGCCTCTGGACTTTCCTCTAAGTCATCCTCTGAGTCACTGCCTTGTGGTGAGTGTTAGAACTGACAGAAACTCACTCCTGCCTCAGCTGACATCCCGGGGGATGTTAAGTCTTGCTGTTTGAATTGTTTTGAAACCCAGACTCAATTCTTCCCTTTTAAAATTGCATTACACTCTTCCTCCCCAGCTATCTGAGGTCCAATGGCTATAGCAAATGCAAAAGAACCTTTCAAGGGAAAGAACCATAACAAACTTAAGTTTTCATCCCCTCTACTCTTTTCCATACTCCCCTTTTTCCCCCACAGCAGTCTTTTATGAAAGCAGAGCCTGGAACTTGAGAGAAAGATATTGTATTTACCCCCTAGAAACAGCTTCGTAGGTTAACAGTGACCATGCTCCCCCCCACTCCCCCGCTGCTCAATTTACACACCCATCACTCAAATACACACACACACACACACACACACACACACACACACCAGTAAGCCAAGCAACCACAGGCAAATCTGACTCTTCGCCAAGTTGTAGCCAGAGATAGCAGCAAAGGGACCAAAGTCCTTCACCGCCAGCTCCAAAAAGACACTGCAACAGCCAGCGGCGCCGGCGCCGCAGTAGCAGCCTCCGCGCTGCAGCCTCCAGCCAGAGTTTCAGGTCTAATTCCTTGAGGAGTAACACTCTTCTGCCCTTCGTCCCAGTCCCGTGGGCTTCCCCACTTCTTTCCTCAGGACATCGGGAGGGACCGGGTCACTCTGCCGCTTTTTCAGAGGGGGAAGTGGCAGGGAAGAAGATTCCCACCGAAGTATCCTGAAGCCCACGACTCCTGGCCGGATCTCTCCACTCTCCAGCCCACGTAGGCGCCTGTGTGTCTGGCAAAGGTCCCAGTTCTCAAGGTCCCTGAGCTCGGATAGGATGTGGAGGGACCAGGCGGCTAGAGCAGCGACGGGACTGCTGCTGGGGATGGTTAGAGGACAGATGGGACGGGACTGGGGAGAGGGGGGACGACTCCGCACAGAGGCACTCTCCCGCCCCTAGCTTACAGACAGTAACTCCCAAACGCGCGGATGGGAGGCGAGGTAAAGGCCTTTTCTCCCTCTATGCTCTCCCTTCTCTTCCCCGCTCCCCGCCTGGACACCTGGTGAAAAAGCAAGGTGCTGGGATACCTGGAGCGAACACCATGATTTCCTCCAGCCGCTCCGCCCCTAGGCGAGGAGCAGAGACCCGCAGACGGAAGGGTGGGAGGAAGGCCAGGACTTGGGGTCCTTGGCAGAGGGGCGCGCGGGCGTGCGCCGGGCTGGTCAGCACCTCGGACAGCTCCCCGGGCGCGGTCCCGGGGCCGCAGCTCCAGCCGCCGCGGCGCGCTCGGCCTCCACAATGCACTGCTCTGCCCGCGGCTACCGCGGCGGCGGGAGGAGGAGACCGAATCCCGCTCGGTGCATCCCTCATTCCCGTGCCAGCTCGGCGCACGCTGCTGCTTGGGGAGCAAAACACTTCTATCGCTTCCACGGGAGAAGGAAGGACGGAAGAGGAAGAGAGAAAAAGGTAATTGCCTGGCTTCCCGGCAGGGGGACGACTAATTGCTTCTAATTACCTGCTGTCTCTCGCCTCCGTGGATATCGGACTGACATTTAGGATGAGTTTGCCCTTTTGTAATATATATATATAAATAACTCAAAGAACTTTACTCTTGAGGACGACTCTGAGTTCTCCGGATTGAGTGACTCTGAATAGAGGGGTGGGGCCTCCAAGTAAATGAGCCCTTGGGGCTCCTCTCTCGAACTCAGTCTTTGCTAACGTCAGGAAGAGAGCTAGAGGGAAGGACGGGGTGACTGGAGCACGTGAGGAGGGCGCCCCATCAGGCCCCGCCCTAAGGCGGCCAGTCCCCTCTGAGAGCTCTTAAACTTGGAGGTCCTCGAGGTTATCATTTTAGTTGAAAGCAAGGCTGGCCAATGCACAAGAAAGAGACCACAGTGAGATATGTCTTCGCTCTGAGACAAGCTTACACGCTCTGAGCCAACAGAGTCCCCTTCGGTTGTGAGAATCGCCGAGACTGACTAAGAAACAGTGCTTCCCCTACCTTGATCCAACTGAAAACTGCACCCCCCCCCCCATACAGGCAGAGTTCTAAAGTT
Source organism: Canis lupus dingo (assembly GCF_003254725.2). Taxonomy (NCBI): domain Eukaryota; kingdom Metazoa; phylum Chordata; class Mammalia; order Carnivora; family Canidae; genus Canis; species Canis lupus. The sequence goes on from NC_064249.1 coordinate 71,381,047, forward strand.
ACTGGGACATGTCCCACACTCACTTCATGCTTCTAATTCACTGCTCATTTTTAAATCATTATCTAGTTCCAAGAACAAACGTTTGTGTAGTGTGGATAGCACAGAGTAGATGTTTGCCAGCTTGAAACAAGTCCATCTGGGTTACAAGCCCAGAGCTAAGGTGACACAGGATCCTCCAGTCTCAAAGCATATGTCAGTTACTTTAGATTTTATTCTCTGTTTTTGCAGCTGGAGTTTTGCAAGAACAAAAGGTGACCTGGGCCATCTCCAGTATTTTATGGGGTTTCTTCACTTGCACCTCTCCCTGGAAAATATAGCTATTCTGAAAATACAATATTTCCGAATAATTTGGTTGGTGGCCATAATTTCTCCACTCTTTTGCCAAATATAAAGCATTCAAATAGCCTTATTGGCACTGGTTTTGTTCAAAGCCATCTGATGGATTTAGAATGCAAACAGTTTTACAGCTCTTGAACTACAGTTTGTGTGGAGGCATATGGGCAGCCTCAACATAATACAATCAGTACTGCTCTTAGCACCTGGCTCAACACAGCCTTAAACAGATGGAACCTGCCTCAGCAGCAACAAGATGCAGGTCAGCTGATGGGCAGGACAAGGAATGTGCATGACAAGGTACAGTCCTCTCACTTCCCCCAAATTACACCAAAAACTAGGGACCAATGGCACTTCATTCTGTCTTCTTTGCTTTATCACCAGAAACATGATACAGTCTTTGAAATAATCTTTGAATGATTGAAAGTCCTCTTTAAAAGCTCTCTTTAAAACCTTTAATTTTTTATGGGTTTTATTCTCTTAATGCATAAACAGTTAATAATGATTAAGTTCAAGAGAAAGCAGTGTGGCGTAGGAAAAAAAAGATTTGAGAACAAGTCAGACTCAAGTAGAGCATCTCCACCATTTATTAGCTGTGTGACCTTCGACAAGTTACTTAACTGTCTCATCTGCAATATAAGGATTAAGGTATTGTGAAGGTTTTTTGTGGGGATTAAATGTGATAATGTATTAACAGATTAATTAAGAGAGAACACAGCCCCAATTAAACCCTTTCCAGGAAATTGCTGACACACTGGGAATAGATGACACCCTACAGGAATGGGAACTAAATATGTTAAATCATTACTTCTCAAATATTAACGTGCATATAAATTCCGTGGAGATTCCTTAAAATGCAGATTATGATTCCGGAGATCAGGGTGGAAGAGAGAGATTCTGAGATTCTGCATTTCTAACATGCTCCCAGATGATGTCCAGGCTGCAGAATCCTACTGGTCCATAGACTATATTTTGAGTAGCAAGGTATTAGATGTATCAGCATTTTATTTTTATTTTTTTTAAGATTTTATTTATTTATTCATAGAGACACAGAGAGAGAGAGAGGCAGAGACACAGGCAGAGAGAGAAGCAGGCTGCACGCAGGGAGCCCGACGTGGGACTAGATCCCGGGCCTCCAGGATCACACCCCGGGCTGCAGGCGGCGCCAAACCTATGCGCCACAGGGGCTGCCCTTGTATCAGCATTTTAAAAGAGAGAAACAATTTATACCACCTCTAACCTCAGAGCATGTCTTTCTTAATGTTAAATAAGGAATGAATACAGACGTATTCCCATAGACTCCCAAGCTACACAGAAGCCAAGACAGTAGTAGAAATAAAGAAGGCCTGAAAATGGTCCCAAGAGCACCTTTGATTAGCTTGCTGTGGCAGTAGCAGGTAATATGATCCAGTAAAAACCAGTGCAACAGGTCAAGGACAGAAGAAAAAACTTCTCAGCCTTTCTGAGCTGTTCTCTGCCCTTTTGTCCCCAGTGAACTCTTCATTTTCTCTACCCAACACATTATGGCTGCTTAGCCAAAGGACAATATACTCCCAATTCAGTTTTTGCTTGTTTATATTTTCATAAGAGCAATTAATATTATTCCCAGTAAAACCCAAGCACTTAATACATTTTTATTTATAAATATTTTATCAGTAAATTTTATATTCAAGAATATTATCTCCAATTTTTGCTACTACTGGAGTTTTTATTCTGTTGGTTTAAGTACCCTAATAAAACTACTAGATTTTTTATATCTTAGTGTATATGGTCAATTTAATAACAGACTGTCTCATAGGAAAATAAAAATTTCCTTTTTCTACCATAAAAGCCAGATTTCTTGATAGAAACAGTCTTATTCAACAACTGAGGCTTAAGTTCCCAATATAGCCTCATTGTGTCTCTGTTTAAACACCTCCACTTAAAAAAATAAATAAATAAAATAAAAATAAAAAATAAAAAAAATAAACACCTCCACTTAAGGCAACTCATTCTCTAGCCAAACAATTCACTGCATTTTTACGTAGCCATCTATCAGAGAGGCAGCCACCACCTCCACCTCGACCATCTACCTCATTCTAGTACCATCATTTCCAGTGAATGATGGGAATACTGATAGGAAGCAAGACAGTGAACAGGTTGAACTAGATGTCCCAACTTTCCTGCTCTCATGCTGAGCTTATCAAACTGGGCCCTTCTACCTATGGATACTTGACCAAGGTGCTAGATGAACTAGAAGGCACATTTAAAAAAAAAAAAAGTCACCTAATAGAATCAACTATTTTAATTGGAAACTTGGGAGAATATTTTATACAAAAATAAACATGGTCACATTATGAAGTAGTGATTTATAAAAATTAATGTGACATATAAACATTAGAGATGCTAAAGAAATTACAATAGACAGAGCTATAACTCTCGGATTTCCCCCCAAGTTCTCATCTATTCTCTCTAACATTACTTTATTCTACTCATTCTTTGAGCTTTAAAAAGTAGAAGAATTTTGAAAACCCATCTTGAAATATTTCCACTGTTTGCATTATTTGCAGCTCACCTTGGCTCTAGCCATACCCTGATTCTTCCCATTCCATACTCATTGTAATGAATTATTCAACCAAATATAATTTCAAACAATTTTTAGTATCTCTGAGGACAGTTGAAATAGATTGAAAAGAAGAATTTTCATTATGAAGCATTAAAACATAATTTTTTTCCAAATGGCTTGTAGGTTTCAAATGATTACAGAAATGAAGTGCTGGAAAAGAACTCTTTTCTTCTAAGATATTGAATTGGGCCTAAGGGAAGCCTGTAGAAGTGAAATAAGCAGGAATAATAATAATAATAAAAGGAATGAGAGGATGTGGCATAGACATGAAAAGAGAAAAACTGAATGAGGAAGAAGACATTGAAAAACTAATCTTTATGTTATCCAATCTGTAAAGACTTAAAGAAAGCGAGGTAAAAATACATCTAGAGAGGGAAATGGCATACATTGAACAAAAAAACAGAAGATAGAAGATGGAATAAAAGGGAAGGGAAAATAAAATTAATAACTATACTGCTGTAAGAAAAGAAATGGAAAATTTTTAAGAATTTTACAGGCTTAAAACATAGGACAGTGTCTCTGTAGACTTGCATTTTGTGAAGCAGTTTATGAATCCTGTGAGATGCTTTAAAAGGTACTATAACAAGCTGTATTTTTTAAGGGAAATATCAGCAAAACTTCTCTATTGGAAAAAGGAAATTAGAATAGTTAAAATTTTATTGTGTGCTTATGCACAATGAATATTTTCCTGGGAAAAAAATCTAACGTTGTTTGAGACCTTTTTTCCCCACCAAAGCACTATGTATCCATGTCTATTTTTGTACAAAAAGTTCTCCGTAGTTACACACACACATACACACAGTTGTTTTTACTAGATGATGGGAGAGGAAGAGGAAGAATCAGTTGAGCAGAACATTCAAATTAAAACCAGTTTGGTTTTTAAAAAGAAGCACAAAGTATGCAACTCAATGTTGAACTTCAAAATTGTAAATAGATGATATAAATCTTATTCAACAAGTTCTGAATGTAAAAATCTATCTGTTTATATATAAGTGCATACTAAGTCAGGGCACCTAGGTGGCTCAGTCTATTAAAGCACTCAACTCTCGATTACAGGTCATGATCTGAGGGTTGTGAGTTCAAGCCCTAGGTCAGGCTCCACACTGAGTTTAGATTATCTGTCTCTCTCTCCCCCTTCTCTCCACCCCTCCAAAAATAATAATAAAAATAAATAAATAAAATGGATAAATTCCACACTAAGTCAATTGCAGGAGGGAAAAATCAATGAGAAAAAAATATCTGGAAAGAAGAGGTGAAGAGAAAAGTAAAAGATAGGAAAGGGACATGAGAAGGGGAAAGAAAAGTGGCAGGAAATCAAAACAGAGTTTCCTACTAAGCATATATATAAAGGAAGAAAGACACTAAAGACAGAAAAACTGGCATAATGAGAGAGTCAAAAAAGACTTTTCAACAAAACAAGAAAAATAAACAATAACAAACTTTTTAAAAGTATAATGACAAAGATTAGATCCTCAATACAGTCCAAATTGAGTGCTCTTCTTATATCTGGCTCACTTGGGCTGTATGTTTGGGAATAAATTTAATCATTACCTTTAGAAATACTTAATAACTTTATTGCTCAGCCATAAAAAAGAAAGAAATCTAGCCATTTGTGACAAGAGCCATGACCCTAGAGAATATTATGCTAAGTGAAATAAGTCAGAGAAATCCAAATGATTTCATGTGCATGTTGAATTTCAAAAGCAAAACAAATGAACAAACAGAAAACAGAAAAAGACTCATAAATACAGAGAACAGACCGGTAGTTGCCAAAGGGGCATGGAGTGGGATGAGCAAAATAGGTGAAGGGAATTGAGAGGTACAAAGTTTCAGTTACAAAATAAATAAGTCAGGGAGATGAAAAATATGGCATAGGGCATATAGTCAATAATATTGTAATAAGATATGGTAACACATCATGACTATACTAATAGTAGTGAGCACTGAGTAATGTACAGAATTGTCAAATCACTGTGTTGTATACCTAAAATTAATTTAACATTGTATGTCAACTATATTTCAATAATAAATATTTTATTTTTTTAATAATATTTTAAAAAGAAAGAAACACTTATTAGTTTTTTAAACAATTGCTTAAAGCACGCACTGCATCTCTATTCAAAGGCTCAGTTCAGAATTAGCAGAGTCCTACTACACTACACAGGGATTTTGGTATCAGAGAAGAATTATTTTTTAGAGCATGGTAGCTAAGAACGTAGAAATGCTGACTCTGGTTACTTTTTAACCTATTTTAAGAATCAGTTTGTGGGGTACCTGGGTGGCTCAGTGGTTGAGCGTCTGTGCCTTTGGCTCAGGCTGTGATCCCGGGGTCCTGGGATCGAGTTCTGCATTGGGTTCCCCACAGGGAGCCTGCTTCTCCTTCTGCCTGTGTCTCTGCCTCTGTGTGTCTCTCATGAATAAATAAAATCTTTTAAAAAATAATAAAATTTAAAAAAATAAAAATCAGCTTGTGGCATAAGAGATATCCTTTGCAACTGTAGAATAGGAAAAAATTTCCTAGATGAAAACAGAAGCATAAATCATAAAAGAAAATAATTGATGAATGGGACTTCATCAAAATCAAAGTTATCGTCTATCTGAAAACCGCTGCTAAGAAAATAAAAATGCAAGTTACAGACTAGGGGAAAATATTTATAATATGTTAATATGTTTATCTGACATCTATATTCATATATCTTGCAACTCAATAAGACAACAACCCATCTAAAACTTGCCAAAATGTTTAAATAGGCGCCTCATAAGAGGAATGTATTACTAATGGCCAATATGCATATGAAGACTTCTCAATACAATTAGTCATCAGAGAAATATAAATTTAAACCACAGTGAGGTATTATTACATACCTAGGAGAATGGGGAAAGTGAAAAAGACTGGTAATGCCAAATGTTGATGAGATATGGAGCAACTAGAACTCTCCTATATTGCTGGTAAGAATGTAAAATGTTACAGACACTTTGGAAAACATTTTCATAGTTTCTTATAACCTTAAATATATACTTACCCTGGGACTGGTCTATCCATTCCACTCCTACGTGGCTATCTAAGAGAAATGAAAACTGTGTCTACACAAAGATGTATGTATGAACATTGACAATAGCTTTATTTATCATAGCCACAAAGTGAAAATAACCTCTAAGTCCATCAACATTGTATGGATGCACAAACTGTGGGCATACAGAGATAATAATATGATATATCTCAAAAACATACTGAGCAAAAGAAGCCAGACATAATAGAGTACATACTGTATGATTCCATTTATGTGAAATTCCGGAAAAGGCTAAGAAGCTATAGCGATAGAAAGCAATTCAGTGGTTATCTGGGGTTGGGGGACATGGGAAGATGGATTGGGAATGACTGAAAAGAAATACAAAGGAAGTTTTTGGGATGATGGAATGTGCTATATCTTTACTCTTAGTGGTGGTCACCTGGGTGTGTACCTGTGTCAAAACCCATTGAACTAAAAAAAAAAAAAAAAAAAAAAAAACCCATTGAACTGTATACGTATAATGAGTGCATTTTACTTTATGTAAAGTATACTGCCATAAGTTTATCTAAAAGACAGTTTGTAGCAATCCGATATTTCTCATAAATAGAAATATGGGTATGCATATCCTAAAAATGAAATTTTTGAGAACTAGAATTAACTATAAAATATGCTAACTCAATTTTTCTTATATTTTAAAAATATTTTAAACCTAAAATAGCTTCATATTTTCTATTCAATCATTTTGAATTATTGTATTTAGTCAATATGAATGACTGAAGAAGGAGTACATTGATATAAAATGTTGCAATTTATTTTACAAATACACATTATTCTTCATGCATTTATTCAATAAGCATCAGGGGATCAATACTAAGAATATTAAGAATAGTATCAGATATTAAAGATTCAGAAGCATAAGACACAGGTATGCTCTCAAGTAGCCTACAGTCTGATAGAAAAAAGACAGGGAAAAGGAAAGGAAAAGGGAGAGAAAAACAGAGACAGAGCTGAGGTCTGAAAATATAAATCTACAGAGGTGTCAGATGGCACGGTTATATGAAGGCAGGGTGGAGATGTGTTAAAATATCTACAGTAAGCCTGACATGGAGTCATGCATGCTAAGTCCCCATGTCAGCCGACCAAAACTTACCTAAGTGTCTATGCTTGGCTCTCCCAGAAAAGGCATGCCTAGGTCAACCAATCAGCACTTGCCTGCTCAGCACAATTCCTCACCAGACTCAAGACTTCCCTTTGCAACATGAGCTCAATCTCACAACCCTGAGATCATGACCTGAGCTGAAATCAAGAGTTAGCTGCTTAATCAACATAGCCACCCAGGTGCCCCCCCTTCAGAGCTTTCTATCCTGCTAGACTGGATGCTGCCCAACTCATAAATCACTGCATAAAGGTGATATGATCTTTTCAAAATTTATGATTGTTGGATTTTTCCTTTAACACACGAGAATGCCACTAAACCAATGGAATCCAATTTGGAGAGGGAAAGAAATTAAGGCATGAGGGACTTACTAAGGGAGAAGGAAATTAAGAGGTCATTCTGGACTAGAATTATGAGGTTGAAAGACTAGCACCATGAGAGGAAAGGCATAAGAAAGCTGGCAGGACCAAGGCAGGATTTCTAAGTTGGTCTTGAGAGCAGCTCCATAAGTAACTAGTGAAAAATCAGCAGAAAGGAAGTGAAAGAATTCTGAGAGTGAAGTATCTAGGCTGTTGAAGTGTTCCTGGATGGTAGGTGTACATAGGGCAGAGAAGATAATAAATGTCACAGCTTGGTTTCTATCAATGGGAGAGGGAGTTGGAAAGTTAGAAATACCATTGACCCTTGAACAACACAGATTTGAACCACATGGGTCCACTTACACATGGACATTTTTTTACAGAACTGTAAATGTAATTTCTTGTTCTTATGATTTTTTTAATAACATTTTTTTCTCTGGTTTACTTTATTGTAAGAATACAGTATATACAGTATATAATGTATAATGTATATAATGTAAAGAATGTATAATGTATATAATGTAAAGAATACAGTATATAATGCATATAACACACAAAATATATATTAATTGACTATGTTATGGTGAGGCTTCTGGTCAACAGTAGGCTATTAGTAGTTAAGTTTGGGGGGAGTCAAAAGTTATACACCTATTTTCAACTGTGGAGGAGGGAGGTTGTTGTACCCCAACTCCCATGTTGTTCAAGAGTCAGCTGTACTGAGATGATGTCACCACATAAATCTAAGGAGGAACTAGTTAAAAGTTCTTTGAATATGCTAATAATGCTTAAGTATTCAGAATGATACCATTTTTGAAATTGAAATGGATGGTTTTCCTAGTTAGTAATTCCTTTTTACACCAATTTAGGTAACAATAGTAGACATTTAGGATGAACCCTATTGCTTTCTTTTTTAAGATTTGAGAGAGGGAGAGAGAGACTCCCCCACTGAGTGCAGAGCTCTTTTGGGGCTTAATCTCAGGACTCTGATATCATGGCCTGAGCCAAAATCAGGAGTCAGATGCTTCACCCACTAAGCTACCCAGGTGCTCCTGAATCCTATTGCTTTATAAAGACACTGAAATGAGTTCAGAAAATAAACAAGCAATTTCTTAGCATTTGAATTTTAAAATAAGTGCTTGAAATGCAGAATGGAGACTAAAATCTTGAAAGCCAAGGCTTTCACTTTATTGCTGGGGGGCGGGGAGGAGTGTGTCCTAGCCTCAAGGCCTCAGGGCTAAAATTGTAAAGTCTAAACAGAGTTAGGGTGAGACCTTCATTTGACTCTCAAGGATATATATAGCTCCAAAAGACCTCTAGCCTCTTGAAAATTTTCCAGGCTGATGCTGGAGGGATAAATACCCGTAACAGAGTGAGTTGTCTGGATAGATGAAACTTAGGGCCCCCTCCTAGGTCCTTCCTAACCCCAGAGAACTCTCATATGAATCTGTGAAAAACAAGAAAACAGGTCCAAAATGGAACTTTTTATGCTAAGCACCAAGTCACCAAACTGAGATTTAATTACAGGCTAAGCTTGGATCTTAAACCAGTCAGTCAGGAATTGCCTAATCAGCACTAATTAGGTAATGCTCCTGACAGACCCCTGCAAGCCCCTAAAGGAAAGTAACCCAGCAAAAACTAACCTGCTTTTTTGCCTAGAAGAGTTTCCTTGTTCCTGCTTTCTGCTGCCTATAAAAGCCTTTATTTTGTGCACCTCCTTTCTATATGCTAGATTGCTGCCTGATATGAATCAAGTTTTGCTCAAACTCTTAAAATATTTAGTATGTCTCAGTTTATCTTTTTTTAAAAGATTTATTTATTTATTCATGAGAGACACACAGAGAGAGACAGGCAGAGGGAGAAGCAGGCTCCCTGCAGGAAGCCCGTTGCGGGACTCAATCCTGGAACCCCAGGGTCATGACCTGAGCCGAAGGCAGGGCCCAGTCAGTTTATCTTTTAATGACTGGGAAGGATTGAACATGTAGCCAGCAGCAGTCTTGAAGTCCGAATAAGAAAGGCTGCAGAGGGGGTACCTGAGTGTCTCAGCCCAGGGGTGATCTGAGGTCCTGGAATCAAGTCCGACACCTGGCTCCTCACAGGGAGCCTGCTTCTCCCTCTGCCTATGTTTCTGCCTCTCTGTGAATCTCATGAATATAAATAAAATCTTAAAAAAAAAAAAAAAAAAGGCTCCAGAGGGACCAAAGGCCTTGGTGAGACATGGCCATCTAAGATGATGGATCAAGGATCAAGCTCCATAAGCAAAGGACAAAGTCCCATCTCAGTAACTGCTAGAGAATAGCTAGGGTCTGAAAACTGGATACCTTACCCCCTTGAGTTTGGACACAACCCCAAGACAAAAGTGCACAAAAGAAATCTTTTATTAGCTATTCAAAATCCTGAGTTTCACTCAAAGGTTTCTGAAATGAGAGTAATCAGCCATTTTGACTGTTTGACCAGAAGTTACTAGATTAAGTATTCTGCTATTGAATATGATAAAAAGATTAGCATTAGTTATAGACAAATCTTTAAAAAAAAAAAAGTCTCTTGAAAATTGCACGGTTCTACCAAATTCTGTAATATTTCTGAGTACTTATTTAGTGCACTCACATAGCATTTCCAGCTACCTGATATCTTATCACTTCCATTCCACATAACGGCTTCTATGCCATCTGAATTTAAATATTACCCTGAGAGGTTTTTCCTGTCTGACCAGCCTTAGTAGGTCCAACACCCATCCCACTACACACACACATACACACACACACACAAACACATACACACTGTCTATTCTCTGTCAGGGGCCCTAGATTCATTTCCTTTATATCACTTTCCTCAACTTGCTATTTCATAGTTATTTGTTTGATTACCTGTTTAAGGTCTGTACAATTACCTGCTTAGTGCTACACCGTTATCTCTATAGGGGCAGAAACTGTTCCTGCTTTATTATCGCAGTACTTGCAGTGCCTAGTATGGTCTTCACTATATAACAGCAATTCAATAAACTCCTGTTAGGTGACTGTGCCAAGCTATATGCTGTAATTTGCCTAAATTTATTTACTCTTAAGATAGATGCTATTATTGTCCTCATTCTAAAGACAAGGAAAGTGAGCCATGGAGAGATTAGGTAGCTTTGCAAAGCCACTTAATGATACAGCCAGAATTTAAACCCAAGTAAAAAGGAGAAGAAAAGAAAAAAAAAAAAAGCATGACTGATGTGAGAGCATGCTCTTTGTCTCTTACTGAATATTTTCCTTTTTTCCAAACACAGAAGACAATGGCCTGGGCCTCACCATCCTGGTAGTGCGGGGAGGACAGTGACCAGTGAACCCATCCCAAAGCCAAGACAGTTTCCACTTCATTTCTGGGAGAGTTAATGAACTGAGGAACTGTTCAGTCCAAGGGTACATAGTAGAGGTTGCCATAGTAGAGGTTTCTGATGTTACCTAGAGTCTACAGGGGAATAGGCTACATGGGAGGACGATGAGATGGGGCTTTTTTTTTTTACTCAGGGATACTTCCACATAGCTTAAAAATACAAAACATTGAATTTTTTTTGAATATTTTTTAATTATCATACTGCAACAGCCATCCTATCCCAATCCCAAACTTCAGAACTCCTTGACCCTGAGGTTCATGAATGAGGTATGAAGTCAGCTGGGTAGGATATTTTAGACTCACTTTATTCAAAACTGAATTCATCAGCTTTCCTTCCATTTTAACATTCTCCCATGTTCTCTCTCCGTTAGCATCAACTTCTCAGTCTATGCCAGAAGTCTACAAGTGACCCTTAACTTGGCTGATTTTATTTTCTAAATCTCTCTTAACTTAAATGTACCGACTACTTTCCATTCCCATCACCCCTGCCCTCATAAAACCCTCATCGTCTCTCACCTGGACTATTGCAATAGCATTGTAACCACTCTTCTGGTCTCATGTTTCTATATTCATCTGCTTATTTACATTCATCTGCTTTATGTTCCTCTCTTTCACAACAACTCTGCCTTCACAGTGGGAAAACCATCATAGACAGCGAGTAAATGCATGGATGTGGCTGTGTTTCAATAAAGCTTTATTTATAAAGGCAGGTGGTGGGTCAGAGTAACCACAGATTTACCTGGTAGTTATCAGAGCTATCCATAGAGAATACAGCACTAACCATGTAACTGTATCATTTCTCTCCAAAGAAAATCTTAAAACATTAGATCATGCCACATTGTCTATAAAAGATCCAAACTTCTAAAAATAAAAAATAAAAAAAAGAGATCCAAACTTCTAAATATGGCCTATGCATTTGATTTGGTCCCTGCCTACTGTCTTAACATTCTATCTTACCACCTCTTGCCTTTCACTTCACGTTCCTGTAACACCGAACTATATCTAGTTCTCTGCACACAAAGGTTGTCCCTGATGTTTCTAGTCTGACATCCTTATCCACACTCTTCCTCCTACCTGAAATGACCTGCTCATGTTTCCTCTTCACTTGGCTTACTCCTGCTTATTCTTCTGACAAGACCCAGGCCTCCTTCTGGAAGCTTTCCATAATCCACACAGATCCCTGTCTCCCAGGAAGCTCTCTGTTTATCTCTGTCATTTCTAGTACTGCACTTGATCATAATTATTTGCCTGTCTCCCTCATTAACTCTAAGTCCCTCCATAGAAGCTTTCCTGTGTCTCATTTACCTTTCAATTCAATGCCCAGCATTTTCTTATCACATAGTAAAAACTATAAATATTCTAAAATATTTATTAAATAAGTGAATGTGTGAATGCACTAAACTTGTCTGATTTTTTAAAGTTTATGTAAATGAAATAGGACTTTTTGAATACTTGCATTGTCTGCCATACACATCTTTAGTTATATTTCTAAATGTGCATGCATGTATGTATGTATCTTTTTTAAAAATTACAGACAGATGATAGATTATAGATATTTAAAACAATTTTATTGTGGAAAATTTCAAACATATACAGAAGTGCAAAAGAACTTCTTGTTCTTAATGAACTCCATCCCCACCATATACTCCTTAACTTGACCTACTCACCTACTTACCTACTCACTCAGTGCCAATATATATTAATTTATGGCATATTTTGTTTTACTATACCTGCACCCATATCCCTAATCCTCCTACCTCAAGATATTTTGAAGCCTATCTCAGGTATATCATTTCATGTGAAACTACTACAATAAGTATCTCTAAAAATTAAGGATTTAAAGATTTTAATAGAATCATTGCATTGTTGTACCTTTAAAAAAATGATTCTTAGCCATAGTTAAAATTAATGAAAATTAGCATCTTCATTGTCTTACCAACAGCTGAAAGTCTCAGATTGTTCAGCTGAAATGTAGAGATGGAGGATGGCCCAAGATAGGTCAATTCCTAAAGTTTCTGACACTTTTGCCTCTGGGATGTCTACTTCAGATTTGTATAAGATAACCTTACTATGCACATTTTCCTGACAAAAGCCATCTGGTACTTTGTTATAACCATTTGACACTTTCTGATGCTTACTGCACTGTCTGAAATAGGACAAACTAAGCCATAAGTATACATGTAGATGGGGGTCTGTGCTTAAAGTGGAGGCATTGTATGATTCCATCTGTAACTTGCCTTTAGCTTCAGAAGCTGGGTTGGCATAATCCATCACGAAGGATGAAGCTTTTCTCTAAGCTGCTCTCTATCACACAGGTGAGATTCAGACAGATGTACAGAATAGTCCTTTAATTCAGGTTCAAGCTGCCCACTGCCAACCAGACAGTATCAACCCTGAATGGTGTGAAGGAAACAGCTTCTCCACCCCATTACTCCTATGCCACCTGATTTCAAAAGTCTTTATCCTCAACTTATGCAATTATACCTCTTTTGAACCTGTTCTTTCCTTTTCTCCAGAACTCTTGAGAAAACAAGCTCCCATCACAAACAGTGACTTACCATAGCTAAAAAATATCCTAGCTCCCAATCAAGGAGATTCTCTGTTTACCAAAACTACTATTGACGTGAAAGAATAAAGAATAACATTTCAATAAGAGAGATGAGATACTACCTTTCTTTTAAATAAGACTTTACTTTTTGTCTCTTCTCCAGGCCGTTCATCTACCTACACAACTTCACACTTCAGTTGAACTAGATTTTAAACCAGGTGGTTGTCACTGAAAGTGGAAGTCTAACTGGGATCTTGGGAATTTCCATATAGAACACAGAATTGAGCTACCCTTGCTCTCTAGCTTCATTTCTGTTAAAAAAAAAAAAAAACAGAATTTACTTATTTATTTATTCATGAGAGACACACAGAGAGAGGCAGAGACATAAGCAGAGGGAAAAGCATGTTCCCTGCAGGGAGCCTGATTCAGAACTGGATCCCAGGACCCCAGGATCATGACCTGAGCTGAAGGCAGACACTCAACCATTGAGCCACCCAGGTGCCCCTCCCTAGCTCATTTCCCTCCTCTTTTATACAACCTGGCAAAATTCATTCAATTCAATGACATTACCTGAGTACATGTATACTAAGCCTTGGAAATACTAATATGAGTGCAATCTCTGCACTCAAGAAATTCACCATATGGTGGAGGAAATCATTTTAAAGAAATAATGAGGGACGCCTGGGTAGCTCAGCAGTTGAGCGCCTGCCTTCAGTCCAGGGTGTGATCTTGGAGTCCCAGATCAAGTCCCACATTGGGCTCACTGCCGGGAGCCTGCTTCTCCATCCGCCTATGTCTCTGCCTCTCTGTGTGTGTGTTTCATGAATAAATAAGTAAAATCTTTTTTAAAAAATAAAGAAATAATGATGCCAGCATAAGAAGCACAATAAAGTGGTGATATAATCCACCGTATCCAAAGGTAAGGGCATCACTGTGGGAAGGAATGACTTATTCCATTTGTAAAGTTAGGTGAGTACTTGAAAAGGGGTGGCTCCACTCTTCTTTTTGCCTTCAAGTACAAAAGGAAAAGAAAGGGAAACTTCCCAGAATATCTTAATTAGTGCTCTTTGAACACGATGACTAAACAGAACTCTAGGTGCTTTGTTGACCTATACCTGGACTCAGCCCCAGTGGCAATTACTTTGGATGACTTGGTCTTCAAATTTGATCTTATTCCTAAACACTTGGCTCTCAGATGTATTCCCAACCAGGACCAGTCTTTCCTCACCTTAGTGCCCAGTTCAAATTGTACCTCAGACATTGGGCTGCATCCAGGATCCTATTGTGTTCGAAGAAGCAATGTTTCTTCCCTATTCTTGATGTTTCCTTCCCAGTAGGAGAAGCAACATAACATTCATTCACTCATTTATCCAACCAACATAAATTTATTAACAACTATATACCAGGCACATTCTAGACCCTACTCTCATCAAATTTCCACTAGATAGACACTGCCTGTGGAGAATAGACAAAGTACTAAGCATATACAACAGCTCAGAGTGATGAGTACTGTGGAGAAAAATAAAGTAGTATAAACAGATAAACAGTTCTGGGCAGAGAATTCTGGGTCTTATATAGAGAATAGTCAAGAAAAGCTGCATGGAGAAAAGTGCATTTGAGCAAAGACCTAAAGATGATGAGGTTCTGGAGTTCAAAGAAGTATTTCAGTTTGGAGATAATATAAAATTGGAAATCATCAGTATATAGAGCCATGAGACTAGAGGAGACAAATGGGAAGAGAACAGGGTAGGTAGGAGTTTTCAAAACTGAACCATGAAACACTCCAGTATTTGGAATTCAGGAAGATGAAGAGAAATCAGCAGACGAGACTGAGAAGAAGCCAATGAAGTTTCATACTTCTGGCCCTTTTCTGCCTCTGTCTCTCTTTGTCCATCTGAATTTCTCCCCTGAGGAGGAGCAACTTACTGGTTGGTAAATTTATGAGAGAACCTGATATTTGATGGCTCCACTCCTTCCTCTTTCCTTACCTTTACGGAGCTGGCTGCCTGCAGAAAGCCTGTATTCTGCTCTGTTTCCATATGTGATAATATGCTCAGGGACAATGTGAAATTCTGTGCTTCCCATGCCTCTAGTGGGTAAGTCTTCACATTCTGGAATTCAGTATTTTAAAGCCTACATCTACATAGCTATAAGCCACATTCTCCAATATCAGATTTACTACTAACAAAGACAATGTTTTAACTTATGTCTGCCTGCTTCCTTTGCCTTATCTCCTAATTGATTCAAAACTCTGGCCATCAAGAAGGTTCAAGTTCATCAGACCCCCTTGAAAGCCAATATCATGGAACACAAATTCAGAGTCAGGTAATCTGTAAGAATACTTCCAACTCCAAAAGAAGTCCATGATTTACATCCCTGCTTGACAGTTGAAAGCTAAATCTAGACTCAGAGATTTTAAATGTAGAAAGAAAATTAAGATCATCTGTTCACAGCATTTTGATGAGAAAACTGACACCTGGAGAGAGAACCTAGCTAGCAGCAGAGCCACAACTGTGAATCAGGTGTCTTGACTACCACCCAGTCCAGTGAGAACCTTAATCTACTCCATCTCATTCATTCCTGAAAGAGAAATAAAATGAAACAGACTAAGTACCTTCTTGAGAGTTTTTCTCCAAACTATCCCTACTTACCCATATGCATATGTTGACTCATTATATAGCAAAAAAGGAAGTGGCTATTTGGTCACTTAAGATAATGCCATCTCTCTCTCTTTTTTTTTTTTTAATGTATTTATTTATGATAGTCACAGAAGAGAGAGAGAGAGAGGCAGAGACAGGCAGAGGGAGAAGCAGGCTCCATGCACCGGGAGCCCAATGTGGGATTCGATCCCAGGTCTCCAGGATCACGCCCTGGGCCAAAGGCAGGGGCCAAACCGCTGCGCCACCCAGGGATCCCAAGATAATGCCATCTCTTAACTGTTTTTCCCTAGTGATTTTTGCTTGATCAAAGAAAAAAGCCTCTTATTTCCCATAATCACCTAGGTAACAGGAAATGTTCACTCATGATTCATGATCACCAACCTCAAAAGAGCCTTTAACATTGTTTCCTTAGTCTCTTTCTCACTCTTCAAACTGCTTTAAGCCCCAGACATCTCCCTCATTCCCAGATGGTCTTGCCTCTTTCTCAGAAAAATTGAAGACCTCAGATAGAATGCTCTTTCCCTCCCTATCCAACTCTACAAACACTGCTATATATGCATCCAGCCTTTCCTTCATCCTTGCAGTTACAGTAGAAAGGTATTTCTTAACCTACCTAAAGCCAATCCTTCCATCTGTCTGCAGATCCAGTCCCCTCCCGCCTTCTCGATAAAATGCCACCATCGATTATCTCTTCCCTCCCCAGCAGAGTATTCTGCTGGTCCCTCTCATCTGGACCTTCTCTATCAACATTTCAACAAGCTCAAATCTCTTTCAAACAAAAATATTAAATAGTATTTCTTGATGTCACACAAACTGGCTGGCACCTATGACCATATTCGGATTACATTGTTTGGAGGACCCAAGTATTGATGTATCCTTTTCCATGTGTAGTGCAAACATTTAGAAACTCACAGAAAGCAAATAAAATTATGAGTTTTGATTAGAACTCCTTTAATTCCATGTTTTCAAAATGTCAAGTACTAAATTGTTTCCAAATGTGTCTTATTTTGGTGTTCCTGCTTTGCTAGGAGCTTTACCTGAGGCCTATCTGCTAATTGCATAACCCAGAATTTGCCCATTCCTTCTCATATTGACATCAAAATATGAAGTTTTCTATAATTTGCTGTCTTTGTTTCCTCGTTTTTCCTCCCACCATTTCATCAGTCTGGTTTCTGCCCTAATCACTACACCAAAAGTAGAGATTGTCATTGACTCCCAAGATCTAACAGGTATTTTTTCAGTCCTTATATTATTTGATTTTTCAATAGATTATTATAACCCTCCTCCCTTTTGAACTACTTTTTCCTCTTAGCTTTTGTGCATTCTTCTGGTTTTTCTCCTTTTTTCAGACTGCTCCTTTCCAATCTTATTTTCAGATTCTTCTTTCTCTTCAAGCCTTTATAAGTTAGAGAACCTAAGAGCTCTTCCTTGGTCCTCTTCTGTTTTCACTTTATAGGCCTTCCCTAGGCAATCCCATCCAGTCCTCTGGTTTCAATTATCGTGTATTTTTAGGAGAACTACATAACCTATCATTCAAACCACACCACTTTCAAAAGTAAAGGAAGGGGACTATCAGTAATGTTGCCTACACTATTCAGAGCCAATTTGGATATGTGGTCACCCCACATATATGCCAATGAGTCCCAAATTTATTTCCCCGGTGAAGACCTCTTCTCTGAGCTCCAGACTCATAAACTGAATTGCCTACTCACTATGTGCACTTGAATTCATCAATTCATTCATTGAACAATTACTTATCTATTGTAGGTCAAGCACTATTCTAGGAACTGATGATATATTAATGAACAAAATAGACAAAGCTCCTGTCCTCATAAAGTTTACATTCTAGTTGAGGGGAAATCAATAAGAGCACAAATACATATTTTTCATCATGATAAATGGTATGAAGAAAAATTAAATTGGATAATGGGACAGATAGTATTGAGAGGAAGTTGGAAATTTTAAGTAGTATGTATGATCAGGTAAAGCTTCACTGAGAAGGTGACATGTGAAAAATGACTTTTCTGGAAAAGTTGGTAAAGTAATGAAAGTGGACACGAGTAAAGAGAACAAAATGCGCAAAGTCCTATAAGTGGCAATAGGCATAATATCTTGAAGAAACAGCAATCAGGTCACATATATGAGGCTGAATGAATAAAGGAGAAAGCAGAAAGATAAAATCAGAATTTTAACAAGTTTATATCATATAGGGCCTTGTAGGCAATGGTAAAGAATTTGACTCTTACACTAAATAAAACAAGAAGCTACTGGAGGAGTTTGAGCAGAGAAAATAATATGATCTGACTTATGTTTTAAAAGTACCACTCTAAAAATAAATAAAAATAAATAAAATAAAATAAAATAAAATAAAATAAAATAATAAATAAAATAAAATAAAATAAAATAAAATAAAATAAAATAAAATAAAATAAATAAAATAAAATAAAATAGTACCACTCTAGGGGCAGCCCAGGTGGCTCAGCGGTTTAGTGCCACCTTCAGCCCAGGGCCTGATCCTGGGGAACCGGGATCAAGTCCCGCATCGGGCTCCTTGCATGGGGCCTGCTTCTCCTTCTGCCTGTGTCTCTGCCTCTCTCTCTGTATGTCTTTCATGAATGAATAAATAAAGTCCTTAAAAAAAAAAAAAGTACCGCTCTGGCTGCATGCAGGGGTGACAGCAGACCAGATGGGGAATAAAGGCAGAAGTGGGGCAACTAGTTAGAAGGCAACAATCTAGCTGGTTTGGACAAGAGCATTAAGAGGTAAAGTGATAAAAAGCGGTCAGAATTCTATATATATTTTGAAGATAGAGCTAACAGAATTTGTTGATAGATTAGACATAGGGTTTGAGAAGAAAGATGGAAGTCAAGGATAATTCCCAGGTTTTTGGTTGGGATAATTAGAAAAATGAAGTTTCCATTTTCTTACTTGAAGATGATTTCAGAAGAAGCAGGTTAAGAAATGAACAGAAACTCATTTCAGGACATGTTAAATTTGAGACACATATTAGACATCCAAGGCGAGTTGTCAAGGAGCCAGATGGATATACAAGTCTAGAGTTCAAGAAGAGGTCTAGGCTGGAGATAAAGATTGGGGAGGCTTCAGTTCTGTATATGCTATTTAAATACATGAGCCTGGATAAGATCACTAAAGAAAAGAGAAAAGAGGTCCAAGAAATGAGATATAGGCTCTCAGTATTTAGAACTCAGGGAGACTGAGAGGAGCATTTAGAGAGATGGGTGTAAAACTAAGAGAGTATGACACTTGAAAACCAAAAGAAAGAGTTTCAAGGTTGAAAAAGTGATCACCTATACCAAATGCTGCCAATACATCAAGTAAGGTGAGGATTGAAAAATGACATGGAGGTCACAGTAACCTTGATACATTCAGGGTAAGTAGCAAGTATAAAAGTCTGACTGAGTGGTTCAAGAGAGGATTGGAGGAGATAAAATAGAGAAAGTGAATTACAAACAACTCTTGAGAAGTTTCACTATTAAGAGAAGGGAAGGAAAAGGACATTAGCTAGAGGGAAAAGTGAGGTCAAAAGAAGATTTTGGTGGAGGAGAGAATGATGATGCAGGGAAGAGGGAAGAGAGTTTACAGAGCATTGCCCTTCCCCTTGAGTGGTCCCATCCTAAGAGGAAATGAGACAAGTGAGGAAATTAGTCTATGCCAGGGATAAGTAATTCGCCTATAAAGAGAAGAAAAGACAACCTAAATGGATACAGACACCTGCAAGTGGGTAGATGTAATGGTGGGAGGTTGTGGAAGTTCTCTTCCAATTGCATTTGTTTCTCAATGCAATGAACACAAGCTCCTCAGTTTAGAGTGAGGACTATAGAAGAATGATTTGAGGTGTGATCAGTATGAAACAGTCATCAAGAAGAAATGGAGACTGAGTATTTAGTGAAAGCCAGTATGATTTCCAAGCAGTATCATGGCCACATTTGATGTTAGTAATCACATACATTGAGCCCATTCAGTATGCTTTTTGAGTTTTTCTCTAGCACAAGGGTAGGTGAGGAGCAGAGGGGGAATTGAAAGTAAATAGGGTTGTGTTTTCTCCAAGAAGATAGAATGCAGCAAGAGAAAGTCAAGGGAATCAAGCATAAATGTATGTGAAAGAGTGATTATAATGCTGTAATGGAAGGAATATAAATTGAATCAAGTGCTCAATAAGATCACAAAAGAAGTGAGAAGCAGGAAACAGTGAGTGATCAGTGGATTATAGATTCTGATGGGAAAAGCAACATTGGAGTAGGGGAATTAGAGTGAACAGGAAACATTAGGAACTGGTGTAAAAGGGTGGTTGAAACTGGTAATTAGGGAGTGTGTTATAATTATTGGTAATGACAGGCTCCGCATGTCTGAAATGAAATTATTATGCTCTTCCAATATTCCCTAACTTAGTAAATGAAACTGTGAAGGTGTTCCTGCACTGTATGCAATATATTACTACATCTTGTCTACAGAACTCCCAAAGCTACCCATTTCTCTCCTCTTTGTTACTACTCTCCTAATCCAAGCTACCTTCATCCCTTGCCGAGACAACTGCAATAGCCTTTTAACTGGTCTCCCCACATCTGCTCTGATCCCAACTGTAATCAGTCATCTTTTCAAAACAAATAAGTAACCATATCCCCCATTAATTAAAACTTCAGTGGCTTTCTATTGTTCCTAGAATGAAGACCAAAATTTGCAACATGGCCCACTGCCTAGTTCCTGCCTTTCCCCCCCACCCCTACCTTGTACTGCTCCCCCATCACTCTCTGTGCTTTAGATATGCTAGGATTTTTTGAATCTTCAAACATACCATACTTATTCTAACAGAGACTTGGCCTATTGCCTCTGTGAAAGTCCACCCTTCCCTCCTTTCCATTTTATTAATACTTTCATATACTTCAGATCTCAACTTAAATTCCTTTTCTTCAAGGACTGCTTCCCTGACTCCACAGTGGAAGTTGGGTGCCTTGTCATGTGCTCTCTCAATGCTAATTTTCTTTCAGTATGCTTGCCCCAGTTTTCTTTAGTCATAGATCATGAACTCCAGAATAGCAGCAATCTTAGCTATTTCTATTCATTGTTGTGACTCTAGCATCTAGGACAATTCGGACACATAACTGGCAATCATAAATTTTTTTCCATAAATAAATAATGGTATTATTTGCATGTATGTCTAATACTTTCATCACAACTTTCTCCCATCTTAAGCCAACCATCCTCATTAACTTTATCTCATGTGTCATACAACCTGTTTCATGACTGAACAGTAACAATTTATTTAGTATGTACCATGTACCAGTCATAAAAGATTCAGAAATTCACAGGCATAATCTTCATCTTTAATTTTTACATAATCCAATATGGCAACAGGATGAGGAATATCTGAATGTACAGGAATGCAGAAAAAAAAAAGGGATTAGAAGAGAATACCTTCTCAAAATTTTTTTGATTTTTACTTTATACAATAAACCAAAATAGTTGCTCTTAAAATTCTGTCTTTCTAAGGAAGACTTAGACTTGTTAAACTGATAGTCCCATAAGCCATATTACTGCCTCTGCTATTAAAAGATTGAATTCAATGAATTCCTTAATGCTTTGCTTCCTTAACCATAAGTTCTAAAATCCAATGAAACCATTCCTCCTGCCTAAAATGCCAAAATTAACTTAAATACTGTAAAAGCTTTGAAACCAACAAGTGACCCCTGATGAATTCTGACACGTCTTATATAAGTTCTTTGGTTCAGACCTTGCCTATCCTGTCATCAACTTTCTAATGTTTGATCTCTTTCAAAATGCTTTCACATGCATTATTCATTTGATGCCCCTAACAAATCCATAAGGTTGAATGCAGCTGGAGCTCCAGACATGCTGACAAATGATCAAAAGGGACTGTTACCTTACTATGGGGCCCATGTCAAAACAAAGCCTATTCCAGGAAACAGAATAACTGTCTTCCAAGGATATCTGCAAGAAAAGCGTACCCATTTAAAAATGCTATTTCATTATCTATTCATCAAGCCCCTGTAGTTTGTAAGTCTCACCAGTCTTTTTAATGTGACATCAGTGGACATCTTGCTTCCTGACTCAGTCTGAGTCACTGTCAATGATCCCCCAAAGAGAGTGAGCAAGTGATAAAAGGTGCATCCTGGACAGCAGAAACAATCATTTATTTGATAGTTGCAGCAGCCTTTGTCATAATGGCTTTCAAATATATGCTGATTAACTCCCCATCAGATAGGGGCACAGTTATGCATTTACTTCCCTAAAGGAAGTGGCCATTTTGAAATATTTCGGATTTAACTTGTCTTTTAAAAAAAAAAAAAAAAGATTTTTTTACTTATTTATTAGAGAGAGGGACAGAGAGAGCACAAGCAGGGGGAGGGGCAGAGGGAGAGTGATAAGCAGATTACTCACTGAGTGGAGAGTGCAGAGT
Source organism: Canis lupus dingo (assembly GCF_003254725.2). Classification (NCBI taxonomy): domain Eukaryota; kingdom Metazoa; phylum Chordata; class Mammalia; order Carnivora; family Canidae; genus Canis; species Canis lupus. Next base: position 71,403,527 of record NC_064249.1, read on the forward strand.
CAGACGTGGGGCTCTATCCCATGACTCCGAGACCATGACCTGTGCCAAAGTCAGACATTTAATCAACTGACCATGCAGGTGCCCTTTAATTGTCTTCTAATAAAAGTACAAGTCAAATAAAACCAACTTTCAGATGAGTTCTCATAAATTCCCACTTTCGTTTAAGCCATCTCTTCTAACTTCAAATATTATTCTAAAAAGACCAAATTTCTTTTTTTTTTTTTTTTAAGTAGGCTCCACACTCAGTGTGGAGCCCAACGCAAGGCTTGAACTCATGACCCTGAGATCAAGACCCGAGATGTGATCAAGAGTCAGACACTTGGGCAGCCTGGGTGGCTCAGCGGTTTAGCGCCATCTTCAGGCGTGATCCTGGAGACTCGAGATCAAGTCCCCCATCGGGCTCCTTGTAGGGAGGGAGCCTGCTTCTCCCTCTGCCTGTGTCTCTGCCTCTCTCTCTCTCTGTCTCTCTGTGTCTCTCATGAATAAATAAATAAAATCTTAAAAAAAAAAAAAGAGGTCAGACTCTTAACTGAGCCACTCAAGTGCCATTAAAATGACCATATTTCTACACAGATGATTCTATGTGTCAAGTTGGCAAAACTATGGTGAATGTTATTTAGTCAAACACCAGTTGCTGTGAAGGTATTTTTTTGATGTGATCAACATCGAAAATCAGTTGACTTTAAGGTGAACAGATTACCCTCCATGATGTGGGTAGGCCTCATTCAATTGGCTAAAGATCTTAAGAGCAAAGTCTAAGGTTTGCCAAAGAAAGAATTATGCCTCCAGACTACAACATAGAAATCCCACCAGAGCTTTAAGCCTTTAGACTCAGAACTACACCATCAATTCATACCTGAATCTTCAGCCTGCTAGCTTGCCCTCCAGATTTTGAACTTGCTAGTCCAATTTTCCCACACACCATCAGGATAGTGAAGAAATGATCCTACCCTACTTCAACCCCACCTCAAGACTCCAAGCTACTAAAGCCACGGAAGAGTCTAGCCTAAAATATAGATAGAGGTTAAAATACGGGTAAAGTCCCTTTCTATATATTTAACATCCTCTACTCAAACATTGTTGCTGTCTAAAGTAGCCATGTAGTGCCATTCAATGTATTTCTCTTAAGCCTTTTAAAACATCTTGAGAAGGTGGCAGAACCACACACTCATAAAAGAAATTATTGTCCTTGTTCTTATTTGTTGAGGAATTTTTTTGGTGGGAAACACTTGAAAGATATTTTCTGTAAGAATATATCCATGAATATACTCTTGATTGAAGATTTGGAAATAAACAAAAGGAGAATGTATTAGTCAGGGTGCTCCAAAGAAACAGAAAAATATTTATGATCTCATTTAAGCTTAGTCACCTCCCTAAAGGCCTAATCTTCAAATACAGCCACATTGAGGGGTTAGGGATTCAACGTATCAATTTGGGAGGGACACAGTTCAGTCCATAACACACTTTAAGAAACTAGATAAAGAAGAGCAAATTAAACCCAAAGCTAACAAAAGGAAGGAAATAATGAAGATTAGAGCAGAGATAAATGATATTGAGAATAGAAACAACAAGAGAATCAATAAAACGAAAGGTTTGTTCTTAAGGGGGAAAAATCAATAAAACTGACAAACTTTAGCTAGACGAGAAAGAAAAAGGAGAAGATGCAAATAACTAAAATCAGAAATTACAATGGGGACATTACAACCAACTCTCCAGAAATTTTTTTTTTAATTTTTATTTATTTATGATAGTCACACAGAGAGAGAGAGAGAGAGGCAAAGACATAGGCAGAGGGAGAAGCAGGCTCCATGCACCGGGAGCCCAACGTGGGATTCGATCCCGGGTCTCCAGGATTGCGCCCTGGGCCAAAGGCAGGCGCCAAACCGCTGCGCCACCCAGGGATCCCCAGAAATTTTTTTAAAATAAAATACTATAAATAATTGTCCACCAATTAAACTAGATAACCTAGATGAAATGGACAAAGTCCTAGAAACACATAATTACCAAAACTGGCTCAGGAGGAATAGGAGAAATTAAATAAGTGACTTAAAAAGAAAAAGGAAAAAAGGAAGAAAATCTCCCAACACAGGAAAGTCCAGGACCAAATGGCTTCACTTGTGAATGCTACCAAACATTAAAAACAAAAAAACAATTAAAACCAATACTCTTCAAACTCTTCCAAAGGAAAAGAGAGCACTCCCAATTTATTCTATGAGGCCAATTTTACCCTATTACCAAAGATACCTCAAGAAATGTTCCCTATGAATATACATATATAGATCCTCAGGAAAAAAATACTACCAAACTAAATCCAGCAGCGTAGTAAAAGAATGGATGTATCTCAGGAATGCATGGGTGATTTAATAGGTGAAAAGCAATGCTATATATACCACATTAATATAATGAAGGGAAAAAACACATGATCATCTCAATTGATGCAGAAAAAGCATTTGACAAAACCCAACCCTTTTTAATGATTATAAAAAACACTTAATAGAGTAGGAAAACAAGGAAACGTCTTAAGCTGATAAAGGACACATATGGAAAACCCACAATGATCATCACATTTAATAGTGAAAGACTAAAGTTTTCACCCAAATATCAGGGCAAGATAAGGATGCCTAATTTCAGCACTTCTGAAGCATTATACTGGAAGTTCTAGCCAGAGAAATAGGCAAGAAAAAGAAACAAAAGCATAAAAAGTAAAACGATCTGTATTTACAGATGACATAAGACTACATATAGAAACTCCAAAGAATCCACAGAAAAACTACTACAACTTATCAATTAGCAATTAAAGGATACAAGAATCAGATGTATTTCCAAACACCAGCAATGAATAAACAAAAAAAATTGAGAAAAAAATTCCATTTACAATAACATCCAAAACTACCTAGAAATAAGTTTAATCAAGCATGCAGTACACTAAAAACTACAAAATGTTGCTAAAAGAAAATGAAGAAATCTAAATAAATGGAAAGCTACCCCTTGTTCTGAATGGGAATAGTTAATATTTTTAAGATGATCACCCAAAGCGATCTACATATTCAATGCACTTTGTCAAAATTCCAATAGCTACTCTTGAAGAACTACAAAAGCCAAAAATCAAATTCCTATGGAGTTTTAAGAGGCCACAAATAGGTGAAACAGTATTTAAAAAGCAGAATAAAGTTGAAGAATTTACACTTCTTGATTTCAAAAGTTACTACAAACCTACAGGTAATCAAAAAGTGTGGTGCTGGCACACAGACAGACATACAGGATGAATGGAATAATATTAAGAGTCCAGAAATAAACCTATACATTCTTGGCCAACTGATTTTCTGTAAGTTTGCTAACACCATTCAACATGGAAAGAATAATCTCTTCAATAAATGATGCTGAGACAACTGGATACACACACACGCAAAATGAAGTTGGACCCTTATATCATACAATATACAAAAATTAACTCAAAATGTATGAACAACCTAAGTACAAGAACTAAAACCATAAAACTTTTAGAAGAAAACAAGGCTAAGTCTTCATGATGTTAGATTTGGCAGTGGGTTGTTGATATCACACAAGCAACAATAACAAAAGAATGGATAAATTGGATTTCATCAAAATTAAAAACTTTTATGCATAGGACATTAGCAAGAAAGTGAAAAAATAACCTACAGAATGGGAAAAACATTTGCAAATCATATATCTGACAAAAAGCCTAGTATCTTCAACATCTAAAGAATTCTTATAACTCAACAACAAAAAGAAAAGCCAATTGGAAAATGGGCAAAGAATCTGAATAGAATCTGAGTCATCTCTCTAAGACAACATTTAAATTGCCAATATTCACATACATGAGAATATGTTCAACATCATTAGTCACTAGGGAAATGCAAATCAAAATCACAATCATGTATCACTTGAATATGTACTCCCTAGAATAACTATATTTTATTCTTAATGAAAAATAACAAGTGTTGGTAAAGGATGTGTAGAAAGACCCTTGTACATTGCTAGTGGGAGTGTAAAATGGTTCAACCACTGTGTAAAATCGTTTGGCAGTTTCTCAAAAAGTCAAACATAGGTTTACCATGGACCTAGCAATTTCACTCCTAGGTTAATACCCAAAAGAATTGAAAAGTAGGTACTCAAACAAGTACACATACACACAGGTTCAAAGCAATACTATTCACAATAGCCAAAATGTAGAAATAGTACAAATGTCCATCAATATAAGAATGGATAAACAAATTGTGGTTTATACTTTACAATGGAATATTATTCAATCATAATAAAGAATGAAGTACTGATATATGCTACACTTTCTAAAACTTGAAAACAGATTAGTAAATGAAAGAAGCTAAACACAAAAGTCCACATATTGTATGATTCCATTTATAGGAAATATACAGAAGAGAAAAATTCATACAGACAGAACACAAACTGGTAGTTACCAGGGGCAGGAGAAGGAAAAAATGCAGAGCAACTTCTTAATGGGTACAGGGTTTCCTTTTGGAGCGATGAAAATGCACAGCATCATGACTGTACTGAAATGGCACTAAATAGTTCACTTTAAAGTGGTTAATCTTATCACATGTGAATTTCACCATAATTTTTAAGATTATGCATAAAAAGAGAGAGATCCTTAAAATAATACCCTGTATATAAATTATTAGCTTCCAGAAGGATTGTTCAAATGCTCAGTTTCTGAAGTGTTATAATTTCTCCTCGGACAACTTTAAAATAAGGTCATAATGCTATTTAATAGTCATGAGTCCTTACTATGTATCAAGCATTATGTCAAAAAGTTATATATACAATACTTCCTTTAAATGTAATTATTTTATAAAAAAAATGTAATTATAGCCAAAATTATCTTCAATTTAAAGAAGAAAAACTGAGGTACAGAGAGATTAAATTGCCCAAAGTCACACAGACAGGAGGTAAATGGACTTCAAATGAGCATTTAGCTCATCTAACTATTCTTTAGTTTAACAACAGAATTAAAGAAATATTAATTCAGAAAGAGTTTATTGAGAAGCTTTTGTGTTTTCTTCAGGTGTGGTACTGATAACACTTGATGGTACAAAAGATATTTGAAGCACATATGGATAAATATTTTAATAGGTATGTTCCTTAAACTGTATTAAAATAAATGTATTAGATATCAAAACAATAATGTCACAAATAGTACTACTTGGCATAAGACTAAAGTAAAGAAATTTGAAAAGGTAAGTTCATTTAAGAAAAAATGTTAAAAATAATAGCTAGCATTTATTGAACACATTATTTGATAACACTGTTTTAAGGACTTTAAACATATTAATGCACATTAATAAGATCTATTCATATACTGAAGAGTAGAAAACACTGGTATAATTAAAAGAAATAGATTTTGTAGTTAGACGTGAATTTAACTCTGGGCTCTACCATTTAACAACTGTGACGTGAGCCAGGAAATAAAGGATTATTAACTGTTATACCTATATATCCCAAAACATCCAGACTATCAAAATAGACATATTAAAAATAACTAAATAAACTTCTAGAAACAAAAAATACAATCATACCCCCAATGAACATGAATGTAAGAATCCTCAACAAAATATCAGCAAACCAAAATCAACAATATATTAAATCACCAAGTGAGTTCAACAATACACTTGATCATTCACCATGACCAAGTACGATTTATTCCAGGGATGCAGGGTGTATCAATATTTGTGAATCTAACAATGTGGTACATGACATTAACAATGGGAAGGATAAAGACCATATGATCATCTCAAGAAATGCAGAAAAATAATTTGACAAATACAACATCCATTCATAATAAAAACACACAGCAAAGTAGGCTTAGAGGAAACATAACACAATAATGGCTACATATAAAAACCTACAGCTAACAACATACTTAATGGTGAAAAACTTATAGCTTTTCCTCTCAGGTCAGGAACAAGACAAGGCTGTCCACTCTTACCACTTTTATCCATCATAATACTAGAAGTCCTAGCTACAGCAATCAGACAAGAAAAAAAAAAAAAGTTCTCCAAATTGGTAAGGAAGAAGTAAAACTGTCACTATATCCAGATAGCATGATACTATACATAGAAAACCCTAATGACTCCACCAAAAAACTAGTAGACTAATGGATGAGTTTAGTAAAGTTGCACTATACAAAATTAATATACAGAAATCTATTTCATTTCTATACATGAATAACAAAGTAGCAGAAAGAGGAATTATAACAATCCCATTTACAACTGCACCAAAAATAATTAAACATCTAAGAATAAATTTAACCAAGAAGGTGAAAAACCTATACTCTGATAACTATAAGACACTGATGAAAAAAACTGAAGACAACAGTAACAAATGGAAAGATCTACCATGCTCATGGATTGGAAGAATTGATACTGTTAAAATGTCCATACTACCCAAAGCAATCTACAGGTTCAATGCAATCCCTATCAAAATATGAATAGCATTTTTCACAGAACTAGAAAAAGAATCCTGAATTTTTTTTTAAGATTTTATTCATCCATTCATGAAAGACACACACGAGAGAGAGAGAGAGAGAGAGAGAGAGCAGAGACACAGGCAGAGGGAGAAGCAGGCTCCATGCAGGGAACCTAATGTGGAACTCGGTCCCGGGTCTCCAGGACATGCCCCGCCAAAGGCAGGTGCTAAACCACTGAGTCACCTAGGCTGCCCAGAAACCTGAAATTTGTATGCAACTACAAAAGACCTTGAATAACCAAAGCAATCTTGAGAAAGAACAAATCTGGAAGTATCAGAATCCCAAATTTCAAGATATACTACAAAGCTATAAAAATCAAAACAGTATGGTATTGGCACAAAAATAAACATATAGAATATGGAACAGAATAGAAAGTCCAGAAATAAACCCGCATTCATAGGGTTGACTAATCTATGACAAAGAAGGCAAGAATACACAATGGGAAGAAAACAGTCTCTTCAACAAAGGTGCTGGAAAACTGGACAGCATCATGCAAAAGAGTGAAACTGGACCACTATCTTACACCATACACAAAAATCAACTCAAAATGGATTAAAGACCTACATGGGAGAGGTGAAACCATAAAACTCCTAAAAGAAAACATAAGCAGCAACTCTTACACATTGATTTTACCAGCATATTTATGGATCTATCCTTCACACAAGGGAAACAAAAGCAAAAATAAACAATTGAGACTACACCAAAATAAAAAGGCTTTGCACAGCACAGGAAACAATCAACAAAACAAAAAGGGAGCTTAAGGAATGTGAGAAGATATTTGCAAATCATTCATCAGATAAGGGTTACTATCCAAATACATTAAGAACTTACACAACCTCATATCAATAACAATCTGATTTAAAAACGGGCAGAGAACTTGAATAAAAATTTTTTGAAGGAAGACGTCCAGGTGGCCAACAGGCCCTTGAAAAGATGTTCAACATCACTAATCATCAGGGAAGTATAAATCAAAATCTCAATGAGATAGCACCTGTTATCTTTCAGATTGGCTATTATCAAAAACAAAAAATAACAAATGTTGATGAGGATGTGGAGAAAAAAGAACTATTGATCACTATTGATAGGAATGTAAAATGTGCAGCTGCTTTAAAAAAAATAACAGTATGGAGATTCCTTTAAAAATTAAAAATAGGGGATCCCTGGGTGGCTCAGCGGTTTGGCGCCTGCCTTTGGCCCAGGGCCTGATCCTGGAGTCCCGGATTGAGTCCTGTGTCGGGCTCCCGGCATGGAACCTGCATCTCCCTCTGCCTGTGTCTCTGCCTCTCTCTGTCTGTATGTCTATCATGAATAAATAAATAAGATCTTTTAAAAAAATTAAAAATAGAACTACCAATCTAGCTATCCCACTTCTGGGTATTTATCAACATCAATTTGAAGAGATATATGCACCCCTATGTTCACTGCAGCACCATTTACAACAGTCAAGATATGGAAGCAATCTAAGTGTCCATCCATAGATGAATCCATAGATTCACATACACACAATAGTGTATTAGTCACAAAAAAAGAATGAAATCTGAGGGAACTATGGTAAGTCAATCAGTAATAAAGAGAAAAAAAAATACCACATGATTTCACCCATATATGGATTCTAAAAAAACAAAACAGAAACAGACTCATAATATGGGAAACAAATTGATTACCACAGAGTGGGGAAGGTTTAGGGGTTGGGCAAAATAGGTACAGGGAATTAAGATGTGCAAACTTCCAGTTAAAAAATAATCTTGGGGATATAATATGTAGCATTGGGAATATAGACAGTAGTATTAAAATAACTTTGGATAGTGATAGATCATGGGGATCATCACATGATGTATAAAAATAACAAATCACTGTGATGTATACCTGAAACTAATAAGATTTGTTGTCAATTATACTTAGCAAGAAAGGAAGGGAGGAAAACCTCCCACAAATGACTAAAATGCATAAACAAACATGGCACACAATAAGAAACAAATGGTTGGGGCGCCTGAGTGGCCCAGTCAGTTAAGTGTCTGCCTTCAACTCGGGTAATGATCCCAGGGTCCTGGGATCAGCCCCATGTTGGGCTCCTTGCTCAGCAAGGAACCTGCTTCTCCCTCTCCCTTTGCTATTCCCCCTGTTTGTGCTCTCTGGCTCTCTCTCTGTCAAATAAATAAATAAAAATCTTACAAAAGAGAGAAAGAAATACAAATGGTCAAAAAATACATGAAAAGTTACTCAAACATATTTTAAAAACATAAACAATGCAAATTAAAAGAACCAATTAGGCATAATTTTACTCCTACTAGAGTGGCAAATGGAAGACAACAGAAAATACCAAGTGCTGGTGAAAGTATAATGGGTACATTTTAAAAGACAATGTAGTAGCATTATCATGTAAAATTTAATATCCACATGCCCTCTAATACAGCAACTCCACTCCCAAACCTAAATGTAACCCTAAAACAATTCTTAACGCATGGGCCGGGAGATACATGCAAGAAAAATCATGTCATCATTTATAATAGCAAAGAGCTAGAGACAATTCAAACATCCAGTATCAGGAAAATGCACACATGAACTATGGTATATTTGCACAGTGGTATATTTCACAGCAATAAAAAGAAACTAATGCTGCATGAATGACACAATTTGAAGCAATTTTAGAAACATAATTTTGAATAAGTGAAACAAGTTACAGAAATCTAAAGCAGGCTGATACTATTTTCAAAAGGCCCTGAAATAAGCAATAATAAGCAAATAGATCTATAGGTATAGACAGATAAATATAAAACCATGTTTTGTTTTGTTTTTTTTTAAGATTCTATTTATTTATTCATGAGACAGACACAGAGAGGGAGAGACGCAGGCAGAGGGAGAAGCAGGCTCCTCACAGGAAGCCCGATGTGGGACTCGATCTCAGGATTCCAGGATCACGCCCTGAGCCAAAGGCAGACGCTCAACCACTGAGCCACCTGGGCGTCCCAAACTATATGTTTTTAAAAGTCAGGGGGTGATTAACAAACTTCAGGATACTGGTTAGCTCAGGAAAGATAGAATAGGGAAATACCACACAGAAATTCCACAATTTAAGTCTGAATCTTGAGTCATAGACTCAAGAATGTTTATTATCAGGTTTAATAACTTAAAAATATATATTACATATTTATGAAGCATCTATCATGTGTCTGGCAATGTAGGTTTTTTAAATGTGTTTTGTAATGTATGTTATTTGCAAAAGAAAATACACGTAGCTTTCATTGTTAATAGCGGGCACATCCTGAGTATGTTCAGCATGATTGCCCAGTCTTGTATTTGTGTTCATAAATCTCATATTGAGGCCAAAGTAAAGAGTTCATTTTGGTTCTGAAACTTTAAATGACATTTTGTTACTATCTGTAGCTCCAGAGAAATTCAATAAATTACACTGGCTCAATAAATGGCTTTCCTTTTTTAGATAAAGTGAATATGATGACGCTATCTTTTCCTCAGCAACAACAAAAAAATCAATTTCTAGCTATAAAAGATTACAAGAACACTACATGTTCTTCAGATTACGCCTGAGATGTGAAATGCAGTCTAAGCTCCATATCCATCCTTTATGGTTTCCAAAATTCCCTTTACATAACTAGCATGTCGAAAATCGAAAGCATTTCTTCCATATTTCCATAATTTTTTTTTCACTTTAACAAATTTTATTGCTTTTAATAAAATCACTTTCAAGAGAGGCATAAAAATTTTCCATAATAAAGACATACAGAGCCTTTACTACCCATAGATAACTTTTTCGTTGCATATTTCTCTTTCTCAAGGTACATATACTTCAGGTGATAAGACGTCGAAACTCACCTAGCTTAGCATTCTGCTTTTGAAAGTATTGCAACAGAATTTGATGCCTGCAGTTTCATTAGCAAATGTTACTTTACTTGAAGCCTTCTTTACCTACTATAAACAACACTGATGGAAAAAAAAAACTGAGACTGGTTGGGTAGGAAAGGGGTCCGAGCAGAGCCTGCGACAGGAGAGCAGCAGTGCTCACGACCCGCACTGTACATAGTGGCTGAACTGAAGCAGACGGTATACATACATTCCCTTCACCACCGTAACTACAGGAGGCATTCCTCGAGACACGGTCCTTTCCCATCTATGAACCCTGCCCACCACCTCATGTTTAAAGTTCATGTCCGAAGCCCTGACAGTGAGGTAGCATCCTCCCAGGAGTCCACCCATTTTGTAGCCGAAGTCTGTGTGCTCTCTGAGCTGCCTCTGACCTCCAGAAAAAAAAAAAAAAAAGGAAGGGGGAAAAAAAAAAAAAAAAAAAAAACTAGCATGGGCTTCAGAGTCGGAAAGATTGCACGAGATTCTGCAAGGCGCGGGGCAGAAGAGAGAGCTGCTGCTCCAGGGCCCGTCCCGCCCCGGTGGAGTCTCCTCGGGAGGCACGGAGAGATTCATTAGAATCGGCAACCTGCAGCTGTCAGGCTTTCACGTGAAGAGCCAGAGCAGCGGACCGCACCCCCTAAGCATCGGGACCACAGTACCTCGCGGGCGAGCGGAGGAACCCGCAGCCCCCGCGGCCGCCTTCCCTTTAAACACCTGCGCGCGCACCCGCGGAAGGAACTGTCCGGGGTTCACGCGCGCCGCCCCGGCCCCAGATCCCTCCGCCGACCCCGGCGCCCGTCTGCCGGCCGGACTTCCTCCTCTCGCTCCCGCCCGCCGGCTCCAGGGCTCCGGGTCCGCCCTCCTCCGACCACTAGTCCGGGAAAGCCGGGACGTCCGGCGCTGGCAGGGGCCGACCCGCGGAGCCGCATCGCGACGACTCTCCCGGCGGCGGCCCGCCCCCGAGGCCGACACGCACTTCCGGCAGCGCAGCGGAAGGAGCGGAGCCCGGCGGGGGCGGGGCGCCGGCGGTCCCGAGGCTGGACCTCCCGACGCAGACTCAGGCCGCGCACGCGCGGGGGCGCCTGGGAGCCCGCGGACCAGGTGCGGCGGCGGCGGCGGCGGCGGTGGCTGTGGGACCGGGTCGCGCTGCGGGTCCAGGTGCGTCCGCTGGCCTGCCCGGCGGCTCCTCCCGAATCGTTTGATTGTGACTCCGCCCGACCTCTTCCAGGCCAGGTTCTCCAGCGACACCCTCACGGCGACGTTCGGATCGCACCGAGGGGGAGCGCCGAAGCGGGTGGGAGACGGGCCGGCAGGGGCCCCTCGTGTGGGCGCGGCCGGCTGGAGCCGCGGCTCTTGCCTTCGACCCACGAAGCCCTGCAGTTCCCCGCTCCAGGCCCTGACGCTTGCTGGGAAGCTCGGCCGCCGCCTGTTCTCGCCGACCCCCCTGCCTTTGTACCCTGCCCGGCAGCCCGGCCACTGGCAGGCGACCTGTGGGACCTGAGCGGAGCACCCAGAATCACGCCGCTGCACCTGCCGTCTCCCAAGACTGCGGCGCGCCGCCTGCGTGCGTCACACCCCCGTGGAAGGTGCTTGGCTCCGGCCGGGAGGCGGGAGACCCCTCCGGGGTTGCTGTGCCCGGCAGCCAAAATGACATTTCTGCCCCAGGAACCAGCTTTCCGTACTGGTTCCATCCTTCATTTTCTCTTCTGAAACCACAAGCCTCACAGATTGTGCCTTTGGGGCAGAGAAAACCAGGCGTTGGACACTACGTGGAAAAACTATTTTACATTTAAGGCCTTAAACATGTGTGTCTTGCATCACCATAGGCCCAGTACTAGGTGTTCCAGGAGAAACGAATGAATGAGACAAAATATGTGGCCTCAGCAACACGATTTTTTTTTTCTCCTAAGTGTGGTAAAACATGTTTTTGTGTGTAAAGAGTGCATATTGGATTCTTGTTTTATGGACTTTTTAACTTTCTACCCCATAGTTTTTTTTTTTTTTTTAAAGATTTATTTATTTATGATAGACATAGAGAGAGAGAGAGAGGCAGAGGGAGAAGCAGGCTCCATGCACCGGGAGCCCGACGTGGGACTCGACCCCGGGACTCCAGGTTCGCGCCCTGGGCCAAAGGCAGGCGCTAAACCGCTGAGCCACCCAGGGATTCCCCTCTGCCCCATAATTTATACGTTAAAAACATGCAGCTTACAAAGGAGAAAGAACACCACTTGAACAGTTTTTAGGTTTATTACTGATTCTGTGAAGGTGGTATTTTTAAAGATGCATATGACTTGTGGCCAAAAAAAATGGGGATGGTGCATTCTTCGAGCTTTAGCCACATGACTGTTCCTTTACATTAAATGACAGCACTCTTTTTTTCTTTTTCTTTCTTTCTTTTTTTTGGGGGGGGGGATATATTACTTTACTTTTTTTTTTTACCTCTGTTTTCCCTGTATAATTAAAGACATTACTTGATTATTAAAATTAGATTCAAAATTCTGTGATTCTCTTATGGGACCAAAGGGAAGAAAAAGGAGGATCCAAGACCATTTAAACAAAGGGGTTCTTGAAACCCTCTAGGAGGAAAATCTGTAAAGCCTTTCCTTAAATGACTGTGAGTTTATCATTCTGGTGGGTAATATGGTCTCACTGAATTATCTTACTGAATTCCTGGTTAGACATCTTCCTATTAAGAAAAACTCATCGCTGCCTTTTTCATGGGCAATTTATATATCTCCAGACCATAGTAAAAACCTCTAATAATATCTTTGCAAGATATAATTAAAAGACAGGCTATAACAGTTATTGCCAGTTAGCATTACAGGCATTGTGTAAGAAAACTGGGCCCCTCAACGTGATCTCTTATATTCCAGTATGTTTTAGTAGCACACATGTACTAACAACAACAAAAAAATCTTGGATATATTGATCGATAATTCAAAGCAGTATTTTTTCCCACAGAGAAAAAAATCTGTTAGTTATGGCACCAAAAATTTTTTTTCAACAAACCTCACAAGAGCACATATTTGATAGGATACAAAAACTTCATTATAAAAGCTCTGCATCAACATTTAATTAGTCAAATATGGCTGAAAAAATGTAACTCAGAAGTCAAAATATACTTTTCTATAGCCTTTTTTTTTTTTTTTTTTTTTGAGGATCACTGAGATCTTCACTAAAAATTGAGAGAAGAAAGTACATGAAGCTTGCTTACAGTTACACACAGAGATCGCAGTGGGGAGAGGCCACAGGTCAGTGACTTCCACATCAGATTTTTCCACCTCCAAAATCAGATCATAACAGATCAGTTCATGATCACTTCATTTTCTTTAGCCTTCTGCTGCATGGTCTCCAGGGAACAGTTCTGCATCCGCCCGGTACCAATCTCACCTAGAAGGCCAACAGGCCACTGAGGCCCTCTCTTCCAGACCTGAGCAATTTCCGTATCTGCTAGATTGAGTTGCTTTTCTGTGTGGGACTCTAATGTTTGGTATCTTTGGCCTTCCATTTCAATTAATAATATGTAGCCCTCAGTCTACCTCTTCATTTGTTTTTATTGAAGTTCGATTTGCCAACACAGTATAACACCCAGTGCTCATCCCATCAAGTGCCCCCTCTCAGTGCCCATTACCCCAACCCCCACCCTCTCCCTTTCCACAACCCTTTGTTCATTTTCCAGTTAGAAGTCTCACATGGTTTGTCTCCCTCTCTAATTTTTCCAAATCAGTTCTCCTCCTTTCCCTTATAATCCCTTTCGTTATTTCTTATATTCCCCATATGAGTGAAACCATATGATGAAACCATATGATAAGTCTGACTAACTTATTTCATTTAGCATAATACCCTCCAGTTCCATCCACATTGAAGCAAATGGTGGGTATTCGTCGTTTCTGATGGCTGAGTAATATTCCATTGTACATATAGACCACAGCTTCTTTATCCATTCATCTCTCAATGGGTACTGAGGCCCTTTCCACAGTTTGCCTATTGTGGGCATTGCTGCTATGAACATTGGGGTGCAGGTGTCCCAGTGTTTCACTACATCTGTATCTTTGGGGTAAATACCCAGTAGTGCTATTGCTGGGTCATAGGGCAGCTCTATTTTTAACATCTTGAGGAACCTCCACACAGTTTTCCAAAGTGGCTGTAACAGTTTGCATTCCCACCAACAGTGCAAGAGGGCTCTCCCTTCTCCACATCCTTTCCAACATTTGTTGTTTCCCGTCTCGTTAATTTTCACCATTCTCACTGGTGTGAGGTGGGATCTCATTGTGGTTTTCATGATGTGGAGCATTTTCTCATGTGCTTGTTGGCCACGTGTAGATTTTCTTTGTGAAATTTCTGTTCATGTCTTCTTCCCATTACATGGTATGTTTTGTTTCTTGGGTGTTGAGTTTAATAAGTTCTTTATAGATCTTGGATACTAGCCCTTTATCTGATACTTCATTTGCAAATATCTTCTCCCATTCTGTAGGTTGTCTTTTAGTTTTGTTGACTATTTCTTTTGCTGTGCAGAAGCTTTTTATCCTGATTAAGTCCCAATAGTTCATTTTTGCTCTTGTTTCCTTTGCCTTTCTAGATGTATCTTGCAAGAAGATACTGTGGCCGATTTCAAAAAGGCTATTGCCTGTATTCTCCTCTATGATTTTGATGGATTCCTGTCTCACATTTAGATCTTTCAACTATTTTGAGTTTATCTTTGTGTATGGTGTAAGAGAATGGTCTAGTTTCATTCTTCTGCACGTGGCTGTCCAATTTTCCCAGCACCATTTATTGAAGACACTGTCCTTTTTCCAATGGATAGCCTTTCCTGCTTTGTCGAATATTAGTTGACCATAGAATTGAGGGCCCATTTCTGGGTTCTCTATTCTGTTCCATTGATCTGTGTGTCTGTTTTTGTGCCGGTACCACACTGTCTTGATGATCACAGCTTTGTAGTACAGCTCGAAATCCGGCATTGTGATGCCCCCAGCTCTGGTTTTCTTTTCCAATATTCCCCTGGCTTGGGATCCCTGGGTGGCTCAGCGGTTTAGCGCCTGCCTTTGGCCCAGAGTATGATCCTGGAGTCCCCAGGATCGAGTCCCTAGGATCGAATCCCACATCAGGCTCCCTGCATGGAGCCTGCTTCTCCCTCTGTCTGTGTCTCTGCCTCTGTCTCTGTCTCTCATGAATAAATAAATAAAATCTTTAAAAAAAAATATTCCCCTGGCTATTTGGTTGGAGTCTTTTCTGATTACACACAAATCTTGAGATTATTTGTTCGAACTCTGTGAAGAAAGTCTATGGTGTCTTGATAGAGATTGCATTGAATGTGTACATTGCCCTGGGTAGCATAGACATTTTCACAGTATTTATTCTTCCAATCCATGAGCATGGAATGTTTTTGCATCTCTGTGTTTTTCTTAATTTCTTTCAGAAGCGTTCGGTAGGTTTTAGGGTATAGATCTTTACCCCTTTGATTAGGTTTATTCCTAGGTCTCAGTATACCTCTTCATTCTTGGGATAGTCTTTAATCACCTGCTTTTCAAGTCTCTTGAAAAGTTCAGAGAATGATGTGTT
Organism: Canis lupus dingo; assembly: GCF_003254725.2. Classification (NCBI taxonomy): domain Eukaryota; kingdom Metazoa; phylum Chordata; class Mammalia; order Carnivora; family Canidae; genus Canis; species Canis lupus. Next base: position 71,419,452 of record NC_064249.1, read on the forward strand.
CATAGAGTTCGTGTCTATAGTAAGTTGATCTTTTTCTTTCAGACCTAGATTTCAGCTTTGGCACGTTCCTTCTGTTTTGCTTCCTCTGTCACTGGGGATAGAGTTCTTATAAATCCATCCAGAATTTTTCCCATCTCTAGGCATTTCATGTGGAGCTCCTCATATTGCCTTTTTTAAATGATTTTATTTATTTATTTATTCATGAAAGACACACAGAGAGAGGCAGAGAGATAGGCAGAGAGAGAAGCAGGCTCCCTGCAAGGAGCCTGATGCGGGACTCAATCCCAGACCCCGGGAATACACCCTGAGCCGAAGGCAGACTCTCAGCCTCTGAGCCACCCAGGCATCCCTCCTCATATTGCTTTTTAATGCCAGATTTTCCATTTACCTGGTGTTAACTGTCCTGTCCAGCTCCTTCTAGCTTAACTGCAATATATCTATGATGGGATCAATGGACAGAGGCAGGTCCATGGCCTAAGGACATATGAGAGAGAGTCTATCACAGGAATATCCAGAGCTCCTAAGAAATCAAATGCCACCAGCCTTACTTGAGATGGACTTCCTCAGGAAGGCTTGGCATAAGAAATGCTATTTGTCTCAGTGGCCACAGAAACCAATTTATTAGGGCTGTCTTTCAGGAGCGGGTTAAATTTGAAGTATAAAGGACTGTTCTTTAAAGAGTAAGAATACACTATTACTCGTAAGAATACACTATTGTGATGAGCACTGAGTAATGTATAGAATTATTGAATCACTCTATTGTACATCTGAAACTAGTATAACATTGTATGTTAATTATACTTGGATTAAATAATAAAAAATATAAATAAAAAGTAAAAGAACAAAAAGTGGCTACCAAACAGAAGTCATGGTAAACAGTTTCCAATAAAAACACATGACATGAAGAAAAAGGAAAAAAAAGACTTCTCAAAGCAGACTCCTTAAGTGAAAGACATTTCAAACTGCTCCAAACAATTCACCTCCATCTCCGTGCTAGAACTTCAGCTGAGTCTCTGAAACTCCCTTTTCCCCTCCCACCCCTAGACAAAAGGCAGTACTTAGGAGGAATTTAGACACACAAGTGACTTCATAAACGATATTGAAAGGGAGATTTTTACACACGAGCTAGCAGTGCAGAAAACTGACGTACGGATACATGGTTAGTAAACAAGGAGGTCAGAGTTGTTCTAATTTCACTAAACCACATGCAGCACAAGTGTTAATTTTCTGCCCATCATTTCTCTTAAAGGAGAAAATTAAACTTTACAGTTATAGCCATAAATCAAAGTTTATGCATCTTGTATATTTTACATAAATAATTGTGTGAATGCTGCCCTAAATAGCAATTCCTGAGACTTCCAAAGTAGTCCTATTTGACCATTCAGAATCACAGCACCTTCCCTCCAATAGAGACCAAAGTATTTTAAAGTATAAGCACTTTTACAATCCTGCCTAGCTTCAACAGGAGAAGAGGCAAAGCAATTCATTCTCATTTCATCCATTGGCCCTTCTGTGAAACCTCGCTGAGGAGAATGAATTTATTGACCAGTCTCCACGGCCACTTCAGAGTTAATATTAGGGGCTTAGCTTTAGAAGGTTCTTAGTATGATGACTGAGCACAAATACACAGGATCAACACAGCAGTAACATTCAACTGAAGAATTTAAAAGATGTTTTTGTATAAATCATGTAATTATTGGCTTGAAAATCCATTGCAATTTTCTAAAGTTCTCTGAGTAGCAGCAAACTACAAAATACTATAAGCTAAAAAAGGAAAAGAAAAAAAACAAAACAAAACAAAAAAACTTCACTTAGCACCTTTAGATGTTTTCATCTTCTGCTCTTCACACTACAAATTTATGTCAGAAGGCACATTTGACACCAATGAACTTAAATTTAGAGGGGTCAAATGTGAGACTAAAACAAGATATAACCGGTCTGCGCATTGCTTTATCACAAAACAGTTAGCTTTCAACTCTGTTACGTGCTCTGTAGTCTTAAGACCCCCAAAAAAGAATCTGACAGCAAAACTAAAATTATCTTTCCTTTAAGAATTATGATTTTTTCCTAGAACTGTATTAATTCAACAAAAATTAATTCAGCACCAGCAATATGCAAAACACTGTTCTTGACCTTGACAATTCTCCAGAACACAAAGGTAACATTCTTTACCCTCTTGCAGTTTACTGTCTATTTGCAGGTCTCTCAAATAAAGAAACAGACACAAATTGTAAGCATGCACAAGTAATGTGACTATGAGTCCTCAGGCCCACGTTCACTGACGGCCACAGTGGACAGTTTCCAGTGTACCGGCAACCTCCAACCTCAAGCTTTCCTCATCTCTGTTCATGAGAGTAAAACTCTCACCTCACCTGCTGCTTTGGAGACCCTTCCCTCTGACAGTGTGTCTTTTTATCTTCAAGTGATTCCAAGTTTACCTCCAAAATTGAGGAATACTGATAAAAGATAGATTTGCCCCACCCTTCCTAGAGAGCCAGGTGAACTAAGAAGGGATCCATGGGGAATAAATTGCACAATTGTTTATTTTCTCTCGAGTTTGGCTTTTATAGCTTTACTATTCTGAGCATTTTGTGAGTTGCCAGAAAATCAGACAACTCTTTGTATATTAAATTAGAGAATGTACTCTGAGCTAAATGAGCATAATTATTTTTGGTAATGCTTTTGCTTTCATTTCCCTCTCATGCAAGTTGTTAAGATTTGACTAACTTAGCTAAAGTTAGGTTCATTTAATAGCTTTATTTCAGACATCTTAATTTCTTGCCAATTAATTGAAGGTAATTCTCTAGCAGAACAAGTAATGAAAGCTGCAGATAGCTATTCAAGTAAAATAAAATCCTTCATCTTCCCTAGACCCTTTTCAAATGGCCTGCTGTCAGCAGTCCTCTGCAGTGATTCTCACACGTGAGGCAGCATCAGCATCACCTGAGGAGATGATTAAAAACCGCAGATTGCTAGGTCTGATAGCCAGTTTCTGATTGAGCAGGCCTGGGTTGGCATCTGAAAATTTGCATTTCCAATTAAAGTTCTTAGGTGATGCTGATGCTGTAGGCATAAGGATAAAACAAATTAGAAAAAAGAAAAATATTTAATTTTCCCTGGTGCAAAGGAAAAAAAGAGAGCATTCACTTTAGAAAATTTGTCATTACTCCAATAAAACAATATTCAAACAAACAAACAACTCTGGGAAATGAACAAGGGGTAGTAGTGGAAGGGGAGGTGGGTGGGAGGATGGGGTGACTGGGTGATGGGCACTGAGGGGGGCACTTGATGGGATGAGCACTAGGTGTTATACTATTTGTTGGCAAATCGAACTCCAAAAAATAAAATAAAATAAATAAGTCACAGGAATTTAAAAAGTACAGCCTAGAGAATAGAGTCAGTACTATTGTAATAACTTTGTATGGGGACAGATGGTGATTACACTTCTCGTGGGGAGAACCTGAGTAACGTACAGAATTGTTGAATCACTAAGTTGTAGCCCCTGAAACTAATGTAGCATTGTGTGTCAACTATACTTAAATAAATATTAAAAAATAGAGATTTCCGATACAAATCATGGTCGGTCCGTGAAAGGTATTTATACGGCCATTACACATATGAAGGCACTTCTGCAGAGATGATAAAAAAAACAAAAAAGAAAATTTGTCATTGTACATTCTATCTCTGCCTCATGAAATGTGCGGGAAACTTTTTAAAGATACATAGGCCCTTTGTTCACTTAACAATCCAGGAATTTCTCTTTGAAATGGGACCTGGAACCATCACTTTGAAATGTAATCATCAGGGAAGACAGTACCCCTATTTCCCAGTTTGCTGGGAGAATCGGAGCCTATCTTCAGAAGGGACCTGGCTCCAAATCACAAACCCACCTTCTGTCATAATGTATGAGAAGTTTATTTTTCCTTTGTATGAAACAATTAGTCCTCTTACTTGAGAATCAGTTACTATTTGTCTTGAGAACATGGATGTGATGGTTTTATTTGTGTGCCTAAAATTTGGATGGGATTTTTTTTTCTGTCTTTGCTATCGTTTTAGCAGCTTACCTGTGATCCACATCACGTTCTGATTTAATATTTATTCAATAATAAAACTGTTTTCTTTCTCTTCTATTTTATGGACAGCTTTCCTAGGTTAACAAGAGCTTTTGTTTGTAATTACATTTCCCTCACATCCATCTGTGCCATGCTTTGAGTGAGCACCACTGCACCATATGAACCTAAATGTACGTCTATAATTTCACCTTGTTAGTTCCACTCTGTTCTCATAGCCTGGTGAAGTCTTTTTGAATCTTTGAATTTTGATTCTATCATCCTCCATATTTTATATACAAAATTGATAAATTTGTTTTATGTTTTCCATACCGTTAGTAAGTTCTGAAAAGAGGCAGCAAACATCCCTGTAATATGCAGTGCTCACAGTATTAGTCATCAGACAATTATATATCATATAGTGTGCTAGGTGCCGAAGGCACAATTATGAACAAAACAGTCCTCTCAAGGAGCTTACAGCTGGGAAGACAAAGAAACAGACCACTGTAATGCAGGACTGCAGTGGGGAGGTAGGAAGAGTGTGATGGTAGTAACACAAAGGGGGGCCCCCTAACCTCAGCCTTGGAGGGTATTGTGGAGTAAATGTTTACGTTCCCTCCAAAATAAAATCCTATCTCTCAGTGTCGTGGTATTAGTAGGTAATTAGACCATGAGGGTAGAGTCCTTGTAAATGAGATGAGAGCCGTTGGAAGAAGAGGCACAAGATCTTGCTTCTTCTCTGTTCTGTGAGGATGCAACACAAAGATAGCCATCTGTAAACCCGGAAGCAGGCCCTCACCAGACCTAAGATCTGCTGGCACCTTAATCTTGGACTTCCCAGCCTCAAGAGCTGTGAAAAATAAATGTTTCTTTTCTCAGCCACCCATTCTGCAGCATTTGGTATAGCAGCCCCAGCTGACTAGGACAGGGAGCCAAAGATGACTTCCTAAGACAGATGCCAAAGCTGACAAGGGAAGGATGAGTAAGCATGAGGGAAGGAGAAGAGCGTTGGTCTAGGCAAAGGATTTGTATTTCCCAAACCCAGAGGTATGAGAATGTGATACATTTAGGGAACTGGAGATAGCTCAACAAATCTGGGGGTGACTAGGAACACTGTGGGAGAATAGGCAAAGGGCAGATTGCTACACTCAACAGTGTCAAATGCCTGCAAATCCACTTAATTATACCACCATGTCATGTTTCTCCATTATATCAAGGTGCACATCTTATGATTTGGTCAAATGACTTAAAAATCAAGATACATTAAATATCTAGCATTGGCCAAGCAAATCTTATGGCCAAGCCTAAGATTAAAGCCGAGGACAGAGTCAGGTGTGTGCTACAGCCCCCTCTTAACCAGCTTACAGGAGTCTACTGTACATTTTCAGGAATTTGGCAGGCCAGTTGTTAAATATAGCCATTATTTAAGATTAAATTGTTATAATTAAATTATATTAAAACAATGACAATAAATTCTGAAAATGCATGACTTCTTAGTTACTCCATTTCACTACTGTTTATGTTCTTAAGGTTGTTTGTGTTTATTGTGTCTACTGGAAATCTATTATGTTTCAGTTGCCACTAGGAACTTGAAATCAACTCTTCTAAGAATGTTTATACCATGGAAACTGACAAACAGTATGAGTTATTGTTTTGCTGATTGCCACACTTAAGAAAGTGATAGAGAAAATAATAATGCAGGTTAAAACTTAAACTATGTTTTATCTATAGCCATTACATCATGAATACAAAAAAAAAAAAAAATACAGAAATATTCTCCCAAAATGCAGAAACTTACCCAGTTCCACAACTGACAAGATGTCATCCCACTGACAAACAATTGAAGTTCAAATTACCTCTACACTATTTCCCGTTCCTTTTACTCATTAACAAAGAACTATCAACCAATGTTCATGTTGGAATTACAATTGTTCATCGATTACAACTATGGGTTGGCTATGGAAAAGAGACCTAAAGTAAAAATCAAAGAAAGCATTCTGCAAGAATCAACTGGCTATAAGGAATTTGCAATACAGAATATTGTATATTGTATCATTATTTGTCAGTTGTGTGTTACACATCCTTTATTTCATTAAGATATATATAATATAATATAATATAATATAATATAATATAATATAAGCGTGTATTTTGCATAGGGGAATATTTTGCCACTAATATGATTAAAGTACCCCAAGCTCAAGCCTTTCTTGGGTATTTCCATTAAGCAATTGCCAGTCAGTAGGACCTAGACCACTGGCAAAGACCAAGTTCTGTCTATTATTTCAGAATGTCTCAGGATTGGCAACATCTTTTGAAGAGCTGTGGTGTTGGGGGAGGCAAAGGGGAGAATACGCAGAGCCTAGAGGTCTGTACATAAAAGTCCTGTCTTCAGGCTTAAAAATTATCTAAGACACTATATGTGGTTACTAATACACTTGGAACTAACTAAAAGCAAATGGATAAGAAGATTATCAAATTTTATTTTTTTTAATTTTTTATTTATTTATGATAGTCACAGAGAGAGAGAGAGAGAGAGAGAGAGGCAGAGACACAGGCAGAGGGAGAAGCAGGCTCCATGCACCGGGAGCCCAACGTGGGACTCGATTCCGGGTCTCCAGGATCGCGCCCTGGGCCAAAGGCAGGCGCCAAACCACTGCGCCACCCAGGGATCCCAATTATCAAATTTTAAAGAAACTTTTTCATAAAAGACATTTCAACCCTGACCTGTGACCAAACTAGGAAAGAAAAAGGAGAAAGAAAAGAAAAGAAAAGAAAAGGAAAGAAAAGAAAAGGAAAGAAAGAAAGAAAAGAAAAAAGAAAAGAAAGAAAAGAAAAGAAAGAAAAGAAAAGAAAAGAAAAGAAAAGAAAAGAAAAGAAAAGAAAAGAAAAGAAAAGAAAAGAAAAGAAAAGAAAAGAAAAAAGAATTCCTGAGTCTGAAAACCCACACCAGCAAGAATACTTAAAAAACTGCAAAAACCACAAAGGGCCTCTGCTCCAGGGCTGACTTCAGATACAGCTATGGAATATGATGTCCAGAAAGCAGAGACAGGGACCTAAAAGGACAATGGACAAGAGAATTTAATCAGAGACTACCAAGTGAACTAAGCTAAGAATTCACTCCTTTACAAGAGGGTGCTCACCTTCTGCTCAGAGATATTTGATAATTGATATGACCAGTGACTGAGGCCAGTTTCTCCTCCTTGCCTTTCCCAAGTGGGAATTTTATTGTGATATCTTGTTTCTGTATCCATGTACATCTTTTAATTTATATGCTTTCACATCATAAGAAGCGATGTATAACCTAAAGGAAGAGACTGCATATGATACAGAGACTGGACTTGGAGCAGGATGCAGGAACTCCGATTTAGAAGCTGCCTCACTTGGGGAAGGAGTGAATTTTTTCTGTGTGTGTATGTTCTTGCTTTGTCTTGAATCATTAGGTCTGGGGGATGTCAACTGCCACACAATGAGAACTGAAGCAGCCCCATGTGGGGAAAAATAGCCCTGAGACATTTGCATAGCCAAAGGAATACTTGCTGTGACCAATATTCATTCTTTCTTCCTTAGCAAGAAAACTGATTGTTTAACTGAGCATATGGCCATCTACAAATAAAGACTTCATTCACCATATTTCCTTATTCATATGCCCCCATGATTTGTATCATGTGTTTACAAGCAGCTAAGTGCTGACCATTGAGATGGAGGCAGTATTGTAGCTTCCAGGAAAATTCTTAAATGGCTGTTAGCACACTTTTCCTTCCTACTTTCCTTTGGTCCCAGTGCCTGGATTTCGGTTGTGATAACTGGAACCCTAACCCATATGCCAGACCATGAGGATGAGGATCATAACCTGGAGTCACCAGAGCCCAGCTCTGTGAGGATGAAGGCACAACCTTACCAGCCTTGGACTGCCTGCTTCCAAACTTTTTTTACAGCCCGAAAGAAATAAACATCTACTGTTACTTAAGCGACTGCTATTTTGCACTTTCCTGTTTCTACAGCCCAAACCAATTCTAACTGACACCAGAAATAGATCGGAGAATGTGGGTGTATTTGGGGTGGGTGAGTGGGGAGGTGAGGCTTGGAAAGGGCAAAGGGGGGATCCCTGGTTGGCGCAGCGGTTTGGCGCCTGCCTTTGGCCCAAGGCGCGATCCTGGAGACCCGGGATCGAGTCCCACATCGGGCTCCCAGTGCATGGAGCCTGCTTCTCCCTCTGCCTGTGTCTCTGCCTCTTTCTCTCTCTCTCTGTGACTATCATAAATAAATAAAAATTTAAAAAATTAAAAAAAAAAAAGGAAAGGGCAAAGGGGTTGAATTGGCAAGGAGGGAGCAGATTTCAGAAGGAGAAGCTACGGGATCCCTGGGTGGCGCAGCGGTTTGGCGCCTGCCTTTGGCCCAGGGCGCGATCCCGGAGGCCCGGGATCGAATCTCACATCAGGCTCCCGGTGCGTGGAGCCTGCTTCTCCCTCCGCCTGTGTCTCTGCCTCTCTCTCTCTCTCTGTGACTATCATAAATAAATAAAAATTGAAAAAAAAAAAAAAAAGAAAGAAAGAGAAGCTACATTTGGATAGAGACTTAAAACTATGCCCCCAAATTCCTTGACTCTCCTTTTTCCAAAAGGTGGAGTTTAGTTCTCTTTCCTTTATTTGTGAGCCAAAATTAGTGATTCGCTTCTGATGAGTAGAATGTGTCTGAGTGATGGTGCATGGATTCTAAGATTAGGTTTGAAAGGTATCCTGGCTTTTCACATTGCTATCTCTCTGATCCTTAGCTCTAGGCAGAATCAGATGCCATATAGACAGGAGCCCATGTGGTGAGCAACTGGGTCCTTGGGTGGTCAACATACACTTGCCACCAGGGAGCCATCTTGGCAGCAGATTGCAAGCCCAGTCTAGCCTCGGATACCTACAGCCCCAGCCAACATGTTGACTGCATGGAATACCCTGAGCCAGGAGCAGCTAGCTGAGCTGCTTCTGCATTCAGGACCCATGGAAACTGCAATCATACATTTATTTTTGTTTTAAGCCACAGGGTGCATCAATGAAGGATGTAGATAACTATACATATGTTATCAAGCTGATACATTATGGATGAAGAAAAACATTGCAATGACAGAGTAGGATGGGCAGGTGTTTGCCAGTCTGGGACAGGACATCTGGGCTCTGACTTAATGCTAAACTTTGCATATGACAGAGGAAAAGGGAGTGATGTTTAGTCATGCTGAATTCATGCAAAAATTCTGCTTGGTTGGGGGTCAAGGTGTGAGCCAACTCTCTTCCTTCCTCTCTTCCTTCTGGGAACCTACCTTTGGAAGCATACACAATAGGGCAGGCCCTGCGAGGGAAATAAGGCAGCATCATTGGCTGATTCCTAGGAAAACACTCTATAATGAAGGCTTCTGATAGACTTGGAGGAGACTCCAAGTATGGGACCTCATACCTCCTCTCGTCTGGATTTCACTCAGCAGAGCCCTGAATTGCAATAATTCAAATGTGAAAGGATGGGGCACCTGGATAGCTCAGTAGGTTAAGTGTCTGCCTTCAGCTCAGGTCATGATCTCAGGGTCCTAGGATCCAGCCTCACAAGGAGACTGGGCAGGGAGCCTTCTTCTCCTTCTCGCTCTGCCCTTTCCCCTGATAGTTCTCTTTAGATAAATAAATAATTTTTTAAAATGCAAAATGAAAGGGTTTTGGCCTAAGGTAGAAGTGGCCAAGGTAGAAAGAGGGGGATAGATTTGAGGTATGTTTTTGAGATAGAAATGGCCGGCCTTACAAATAAATGGGATAGGGGAAGTGTTTCTTCATCTTTCCCCAGTCAGGAATATTGGAGGTTCTACTTTTCCATTTTTCAATATCCCCCTTCATGTTCCTCCCCAAGGGAGGAGAAGGAGATGATGTGATTGGTCAGATATCACCAGTCTTTGGACATCCTTTTTTCTTTGTGGATGGAATTGGGAGGCACACTTCCTGTGCCCAGGCACAGCTGGTCCCCTGGTGCTTACTGTCACTCTGCAGTATGGCATTATGCCAACACCCTCCTAAGTCTGTTCTTACTCCCTTCCAGCGTATTGTCCACACTGGCCATATTACACATTTTGTTTAATTTCCCCAAATAGCTCATTTGATTTACCTGAAGAGATTTTTTTTTTTTTTTACCTGAAGAGATCTTAAAATCTATGGTTAGCCTACAACAATGGGAACAGTAGTAAGAAGCATATCCAGTCAAGTCAAATTCATTGTTCATTTTGATGCAGAAGTGGCATTGACATTTTTATGATATAATATTGTATATGTCTCACATTTTTCTCATTGGACTTCGCTATTTGAAGCCACAAATACCTGTATCAAAAAAAAAAAAAAAAAAAAAAAAAATGTAGATTTTCCAGTTTCTTCAAAATGGAAAAGAATAGGCTGATAGAGATATTTTCCATTTTTGAAAGGCCTATTAAAAATGAAACCAAAAAATTTTATTATAAGTTATGAAAAATGCATTGACTGACCTTTGAAGTTCCTACAAGCCCAAAAAGAGCAGGATAATTAAAGAAGACAAGCAAAAAGCCCAAGAAAATATATGAAGCTTGACTAATGAGCATGTTTAAAATAAATAATGTAGCTTCATGAGTTATTGATGATTTTATAATTCATGAATGATGAGAAAAACATAAGAAATGATTTGTAAAAGGTCATCAAAAGCAAATAAGAACATAACCAGGCACTGCTTATCTTGTAACTGATTAAAGTTCTAAGAAACAATGAGAAAGAAAAAAAAAAAAAAGGAGTAATGGAGAATGGTCTTTACTTGGTTGAATAATAATGTTCCCCTAAAATTCATGTTCACCCAGAAACTCAAATGTTATCTTCCATAGCAACAGAAATCCTAATTGGTTGCAATGAAGTCATACTGAATAGGCTTCTAAATCCAATATGACTGGTGTCCTTATAAAAGGAAGACACAGAAACACACAGGGAAGAAAGCCATATGACAACAGAGGCAGAAATTTATTGATGTAGCAGCAAGCCAAAGAATGCCAAGGATTGCTAGCAGCCACCAGAAATTAGGAGAAAGGCATAGGAATATTCTTTCCTAGAACCTCAGTTAGAACAAGCCCTACTGACACCTTGACTTCAGACTTTCCTAACTCAAATATTGAATTCAATGTGTATATTTGCCAGAATGTGTGAGCCACGTATCTTTTAAGTCATAAATAACCCTATATTTGAACATCAATTCTCTTCAACAAATATTCAATGATCCATTAGAACCTAAGAATGCTAAGGGCTGGATTTAATAAAAAGGAGAAATGTATAAATTATAGGCCTCAAGTAACTTCACTTGTTAGGAAAACAAATAATAAATAACCAAGGAACCTAGTGGAATAAAAGAAGATAAATTATAAAGCACACATTAGGCTGTAGCAAAGGTCCAAATGGAAGATACTAATTATAATGATTACGAAGCATGAAAAAGAAGATGGGCTGAAGTCACTGAGTCTATTTCCTGGAAATTAAGAAACTTAGTGGGACTATAAACAATATTTAAGATTTGGTAAAGCTGAGTTAAAAAAAAAAATACTGGGAGGGGGCAAACATATTTAAACACAACTCTCTTTTGGAGATCCATTTAATAGGCTCCAGACAACTGAGCAATTGCTCAGGCACTGTGCTTTGCTTTTCCTGATATGCTCTCTATTTATGATGTCTTGTAGAATTGTGACACTCATTGTTAGGTTTTTTTTCCAAATGAATGGTGGAGAAATTAAAAAAACCGGCAGAGCCAGGCAGTAGGTTCGAGGGTGCTTTAATGGGGAGCGCTCCCCAGCAAGGTTCCGTGACTCGGAGAGGTGGCCCAAGTCAGGGAAGTCGAGCCTGGGTTGGGGAGTGTGGTTTTTTTTTTTTTTTTTTAAAGAAATAGACAAATTTACTAAATAGTCATCATTTTAGCACTTTTAAAAATAAACACATGCAATGTAGAATCTCAAAGGCATTTTTCCTTAGGATGAAGCCAAACACTTAATTTTTAAGAGGACTCCATGTAAACAAAAATCAAATATAAATAGAGATGATGTGTGGTTATAATGAAAATTGACAAGTACCAAATAGCTGACATTTTTAAAATAGTTCAAACTTGGGATGACCCAGGAAAAAAAAGGAGAGAAGAGATATTCTGGGCAGAGTAAAAGGCGTAAGCCCAAGCAAGGAGGCAAGAACCATGAGGATCTGCAGGGAGTTGAAACAAATGGGCAGGGCTGTTATGTAAAGCTGAAGGCAGGTAGTGGTAGATGAGGGCTAGATCTGCCAGGTTCAACAGGATGAATTTGCCTTGTAAGGTGACAAGGACCCACATAAAGGACATGGCTACATTTATATTTTAGAGGGATCCCTTTCATGGATGAGTGGAGGGCAGGTACTGGAGAGTATGTTAGGGTAGGGACCACAGGTTTAGTGGGAATCATAAACAAGAAATATTTAGCTGTTAAAAAAAAAAATCATCGGGCTTTGGTGATTGGGTATGAGAAGATGAAATCACTGAAGGATAATTTGATGGTTTATACCTTGGGTAATTAATAGACAGTAATATCTAATAAAAGGGCTTAAGTGAGAGCTTTGAAGGGTTTTATTTTGTGTGATAATGATAATAAGCATGAGTGATAATGAGCATGCTATCCTAAGAGAAAGGGAAAGAAAGTGGTAAAATGAATAAAGTGGATGATACAAGTCCAAATCAGATGAGTTCAAAGTAGATACAGTGTATGAGACTCAGGCCCCCCTTCCTCCTGAGAGAGGTAGTATGATCGCATCAACTCAGAGTACTGTGTAAGAACAATGGTCCCAGCAACAATTTGTTTGAGGAAGGAATCCAGAAATTAGGGAGTCAAACAGGGTGCCCAGAAACCAGATGTAAAAGAAGGGGGTAACATGAAGAAAGATTAGAGTCATAACAGCACCAGTTCAAGGTTGGGAATGTGTCAAGATAACAGCCTTACTGGTTCCGGGTCTGGCAAGGGAACACTGTGTCCCTAGGTGATTGGCTGGGGGAGGGGAATAGTACAGACGATGGGGGATGGTCCCTGGCTGGAAAGTCCTGGATGGAAAGTTTCAGTTTTCCCATCTAGGCTTCTATTTACTAGAGACGACATGGTGGTCACGGCTGCCTTGGCAGGAAGATCAGCCATTTTGACCCAATTTGAGATGTCTGCCATTTTGGGTGCCCCTGTCTCTCAGCCAGCCCAACACTCATAATGGTCAACTAGTGTGGGGTTGGGATTAATCCTGGTTCTAAAATCAATAACTGAAAAACTGTTAACTGAAGGAACTTGTGACTGTTAATAGCATCAAAGGATGTAGATCAGTAACAAGATATGAAAAGTGAAAGATGGGAAACAATTTTGAAGCACATTATTTATGAGTATAGGAGTTAATTTTCTGGTTCAAATTAATCTTTACTAAATAATGCTATTCCGTGATTACTCTCATTTAATGTAATAAAACATGGAAATTACATTATTTTAGATTACATGCCATAAGTTAATGTTCAATTACCATTTACTATAAAAGTACATTATTTTAAATTTAAAAATCAACTTTGTTCATATCCTGATACACAACCAATTAAAATTGGTAACCAAATAGGTGAGAAGTTACACTATTGTTAAATCAAATTATAATTAATTCTTGTCCTCAATTGTACAGTCTTGTCATTTTTAAATTTTCATATTTTCATAATGCCATTAAAAATATTCAACTATATACCACCATTGCATGTTAAAGTATGTAGATCAACAGGAAATTATTGTTTTATTTAGGCTCTTGGTAGCTCATTAAATTTGCTTTTAAAAAGCAAATGGACACCCAGTGCTCAGATCCTGATTTCTTAAACCATTCTCCAATAACAGGAAGCAGAGAGAAATGGCTGATTCCAGGGATGGAGCAGAGAACATATAAGATGACCCTGGAACATCCTGTAATGCTAGAAAATAAGGAAGTGTTCAAAATGACTAAAAGATAGGCCTGTCAAGAGGACCTGGGAGCCATCTTGAAAACACTCAAAATAGTCAAACCTGGAATAATGTGTAGTATTGAGTAATAAGCCACAGTACAAATTATTCATGAGCCCCATGATTGCCCTAGCTTGCTGCCTGGAGGCAGCAATGACAGAGTAGGGAGGGAGAACACAATCATAACAATCAAAGCCAAGTTTAGAATTGACAGAGACTAACGCAGCTGGTATTGACAAGGCAGAGTAGCAGAGAAGAGCAAGCTCTGGACATCTGCTGAGGGATCCCCTCAGGTCTTTCACTGAGTCCTGATCCATGTGTGTGAGTGAGGAAACGATGGAGGTTAGAAAAGAGACTACCAGAAAGAAGCAAACAGAACAACCTCTGAACCTCACAGAGGGCTAGGGATAGTGAATATTCCCACCAGACAGGGTGGAAAGATCAGCACTTGGGGCATCTAGGAAAATCTACAGGGTGACTGTCTCACAGAGGAGTCACATTAGTCCTTTGTTGAACCCATCTAACAAAGTTTCAAATCAAGCCTTGAAAAAATATAACTATTCAGTAAATTAACTCCACCCCAAAATGAAGCCCAAAGCAGTTTAAGAAATACAGAAGTCTAGCATCCAATAAGGTAAAATTTACACAGTCTTGAATGTGATTTTAAAAAGTTACCAGCAAAAGAACCAAATGTTATCAAGAATGTGGAGAAAAAGAAACCCTCATACACTATTAGTCAGAATGCAAACTTGGTGCAGCTACACTGGAAGAGTATGGAGGTTCCTCAAAAAATTAAAAATAGAGGGGCAGCCCTGGTGGCTCAGTGGTTTAGCGCCACCTTCAGCCCAGGGTGTGATCCTGGAGTCCTGGGATCAAGTCCCACATCGGGCTCCCTGCATGGAGCCTGCTTCTCCCTCTGCCTTGTGTCTCTGCCTCCCTCTATCTCTGCATCTCTCATGAATAAAGAAATAAAATCTTAAAAAAAAATTGAAAGTTTAAAAAAAATTAAAAATAGAACTACCCTACAAAACAGTAATTGCACTACTGTTGATTTACTCAGAGAATACAAAACCACTAATATGAAAGGATATAATCACCCCTATGATTATTGCAGCACTTTTTACAATAACCGAGCTATAGAAGCAACCCAAATACTCGTTAACTGATGAATGGATAAAGAAGATTGGGGGCGGGGTGTATATATAATGGAATATTATTTAGCCATAAAAAAGAATGAAATCTTGCCACATGCAACAACATGGATGAGCTAGAGAGTATAATGTTAAGCAAAATAAGTCAGAGTAAAACAATACCATATGATTTCACTCATATGTGGAATTTAAGAAATAAAGCAAACAAAGAGGAAAAAAGAGAGAGGAAAGACAGAGAGAGAGAAAGAGGCAAACCAAGAAAAAGACTCTTGACTATAAACAATAAACTGATGGCTACCAGAGGGGAGTAGGTGGGGGATGGATGAAATAAGTGATAGGGATTAAGAGTACACTTATCATGATGAGCACTGAGTAATGTATAGAATTGTTGAAACATCATATTGTACACCTGAAACTAATATAACACTGTATGTTAACTATGCTGGAATTAAAATAAGTACTTAATACATTTTTTTAAATTATCAATCATACAAAGAATCAAGAAAATATGATTCATAACAAAGAGAAAAATACTTTCTTAGAGACAAAGAAGTGACACAGCTGATGGAATTAGTAGATAAGGGTGTTTAAAACAACTGTTATAAATTTACATTCCAAAAGGTGGAGGAAAGCTTAAGCATGTAAGAAAACAGAAGGGAAGTATAAAAGACCCAAATCAAATTTCTAGAGGTGAAAATAATATCTGAGATGAAAAATTGCCCTGGATGTGGTTACCAACAAATTAAATACTACAGAAAAAAGATTAGTGAACTTGAGAATACAGTAAGTAGAAACTACACAAAATGAAATCGAATGGATAAAAGACTGAAAAAGTGGGATCCCTGGGTGGCACAGCGGTTTAGCGCCTGCCTTTGGCCCAGGGCGCGATCCTGGAGACCCGGGATTGAATCCCACGTCGGGCTCCCTGGTGCATGTAGCCTGCTTCTCCCTCTGCCTGTGTCTCTGCCTCTCTCTCTCTCTGTGACTATCATAAATAAATAAAAATTAAAAAAAAAGACTGAAAAAGTAAGTGGACACAAAATGAAATCGAATGGATAAAAGACTGAAAAAGTAAGTGGATCCGTGAAACACCAAGCAGATTAACATATATGTAAGATTGGAGTCTTAGGATGAGAGAAGAGAGATGGAGGAAAAAGAACTTGTCTCTGGCATATATAAACTAAACAACAAGACAACTCAATAAAAAAAAAATGAGGAATAGATTCGAATAGATGCTTTACCAAGGAAAAAAAGATACACAGATAGCCCAAAAGTGCATGAAAAGATGCTCTAAATCATTAATCATTAGGAAATTGCATATTAAAACCACAAAGGGATACCACTACACCTACTGGAATGGCTAAAATGAAAAACACCAAGTATTGACAAGGATACAAAGCATGAGCACTCTTATACAATGCTGATGGAAATTTTAAATGGTACAACCACTTTAGAAAACAATTTGGTGGTTTCTTAAAAGGTAAACATACATCCACCATGCAACATAGCCAATCCACTCCTAGGTGACTATACAAGAGGAGTGAAGCCGTATGTCCACACAGAGTCTTGTATACAAATATTCATAGAAGCTGTATTTGCAATAAAGTTTTTGATAGTGATAGAAATGTGCATGATCTTTTATGTAGTGATGGTTTCATATAATATATATGTCAATTAATCAAATTATACATTTAATTCTATGTAGCATATTGTATGTCAATTATATTTCAAAAACTATAATAAAACAATTATTAGGAAATAAGCAGAAATTTAAAAAGCATATAAAAATAGTTCATTTATAATTTCTGAGAAAAAAAATCAAGCATGTTAATCAGAATTATAAGATGGCCCTCAAGGTTCTTGCCCCCTGGTGCACATGCCCTGTATAAATCTCACCCTTTGAGTGTGGATAAGATCTGTGAATATGTTGGGATATCACTCTTATGATTAAATTACAATCTATGCCAATAATGAAGGAATTTTGCATATTCAATTAGGTCTCAAATCAGTTACCTTGGAGTTAATCAAAGGGATTATCCTTGGTGGGCCTGACCTAATCAGGCGATCCATTTAAAAGAGGATCCATGTTAAATAGATCAGAAACAGCAGAGATGCTCTCCTATTGGTCTTGAAAGAGTAAATCATTGTGAACAGCAGGCAGCATGTAGTTGCCAAAGGCCTCAGTCCTCAGTCATAAGACCTTTCTTCCTACAACCACTGAGCTTGGAATAGAGCCTGGAGATTTAGGTGAGATCAGAGTCCTGGCTGATGCCTTCATTGTAGCCTTGTGAAATAGTGAGCAGAGAACCCAGTTAGGATGTGCCCAGACCTTTAGCTCTCTGAAACTGAGATAATAAATGTATGTTGACTTAAGGTGCTAAGGTTGTGGTAATTTATTACACAGCAATAGAAAACTAATATACATGAAAACTGCAGCAATGCAAATGATGACATAAATGATGACTTGGAAATGAACAAGTTAATGAATTGGAAGATAGTACTTAGTAATTCACCCAGAATATTGCTCAGAGCAATAGAGTTAAACAAAATAAGAACAAAACTTGAAAAAGCATTTGTGAAATGTAAAGACTGAACAGCTAGTGTGTGTGTGTGTGTGTGTGTGTGTGTGTGTACCTGAGAGAAGTTGTATAAAAGCAGAATGTAAAGATTGATGGAGAAGCAATATTTAGGAGATTCTGGATACAATTTTCCTTTATTAAATAAAGATGAGTCCTCCTGCCAAATGTACACTCTAGAGGCAAGAAAAATTGAGTCCAGGGATGCCTGGGTGGCTCAGTGGTTGAGCATCTGCCTTTGGCTCAGGTCATGATCCTGGGGTCCTGGGATTGAGTCTCACATTGGGCTCCCTGTGAGAAGCTTGTTGCTCCCTCTGCCTGTGTCTCCACCTCTCTGTGTCTCTCAAGACTAGATGAATGGAATCTTTGAAAAAAAAAATAGAGTCTATACTATGATATCTAGAATTAAACTTAAAATCAAAGAGATAAAAGACAAATTATCTGCAAAGAAATAACTAGTTGATTAACAGTAAACATCATATCAGCCACAACAGGTGCCAGGAGACACTTTAATTGTGTCCACAAAGTGTTGAAGGAAATAACTTGGAATTATATACCCTGCTAAACTGTTATTCCAAAGGAAAAACAAAGTAAAGACATTTCCAAGGGTATAAAGATTAAGAACGATTGCTATTCACAGACTCTCACTAAAAGAACTATTAAGAACGTGTGTGTGTGTCTGCGTGTGTATAAAATGAATTAAAGGGAAAGTTCATCCATCACTAAACAATGGTAAGAACAAAAATTGATAAGTTAATTTGCTAAATTTAAATTACTACTGAATGTTTAAAAAGATAATTTTTTGTATATTTTTAAAAAGGCAAATCCAAAACTTTATAAAAAATAACTGATGGGGGGATCCCTGGGTGGCGCAGCGGTTTAGCGCCTGCTTTTGGCCCAGGGCGCGATCCTAGAGACCCGAGATCGAATCCCACGTCGGGCTCCCGGTGCATGGAGCCTGCTACTCCCTCTGCCTATGTCTCTGCCTCTCTCTCTCTCTCTCTCTCTCTCTGTGTGACTATCATAAAATAAAATAATAATAATAATAATAACTGATGGGAGAAGTTTTGAATAGGTAGTTAAAATGAATTAATGTCCTCACTATATTTAAGAACACAATAGAGATTCCAAATAACTTTAGACTTCATTGGAAACTTCTATATTTAAGCGTAGGGTATGTTAAATGGTTAGTGATAATCACTAAAAAATATGAATAGAAGCTACAATTTCTTAAACAGTAGGGAAGAAATGAACAGGGGTTGGTGATGAGGACTAGAGAACACATATGTATTGAACAGAAAATGAACAGGAGAAAAAAGATGAAATGAAAAATCTTAAGGGAAGACTCAAGATCATAGTAGAAATAATATGAATGCATTAGAAATAAAAAGTGCTAATTAAATCCACCAGTTAAAAGATAAATATTATCAAACTGGATTTATTCTTTAAATTTAGTTATATGGTGATAAAACTCACACCTAAACACATTACTCAGAAGGTTAAGGGATGAAGATAGGTATTTTAGGTACATAGCAACTAAAAGAAAGTTAATTAGGAAATGCTAATTTCTTAAAAATAATTTAAGCAAAAACACATTAAGAAAATAGAGACATTATATAACAATTACCAAGAAATCTACCAAAAAGATACAACTTTAAACTTGAATAATCATAAATTTAATGCACCTAACAAAATAATGTAAAAATACACAGTAAAAGCAACAAAGTACAATAAGATATTAGAACAAAAAATAGTGGTATTTTTATATGCATAATTATTAAAACTAATATATAGGGTTATAAAAACTTTAGCATTTATATAGAAAATGTGAAAAACAAAATATAAAATCATTATCTAAAACATGCATTTTGAAACTCTCATGCAACAAATAGAGACTATGTGTTTTTTGAGCTTCAAATTTACTAGGTCATAAGCAAATCTCAGTAAACCACAAAGTAAATTACAAAGAACTAAAATTGTACAGCCACATTTTTTTGAAACCACAATGTAATTAAATTTGAAATTTACTATAAAAAATTTTTTTTAATTTGAACTTTTAATAACTCATGGAGGGAATTACAATGTACGTGTATAATATTTAGGACTGAAAATATAAACAATATCAACGCTTGTTTAATTTTTAATTTACAAAATAAAAACAATAAAGATAAAAATAAATGAGTTCTGTATTACTGAAGAGCCTAGAAAAAGATAGATAATAAATACACAGGCATAGAATTAAGGTAAAAAAAAATAAGAACAGAGATTAATGAAATAGAAAACCAAGAAAAATAGAATATCATTAAAAAAAAGCAAATAGGTTCTTAAAAAAAAAAGACAAGGTATTACCAAGACTGTCAGAAAAAGACAAGAAAAAACAAATACATACAAAAATGTAAAAGATCTATAGCTTCAAATTAGAGTTTTAAAAATAAATCTATGAGAAGGGTATAAATTACTCAATGACAAAAATTTAAAGACTTACAGGAATTCATTATTTTAAATAAAAATACAATTTAATGAATCCAGGAAGAAATAGGAAACTTGAATAGATCTAGAACCATTATAAAAAACTGAAACAGCAGCAAAACCAACCCATAAAAAGACAAATACATAAATAAACACAAAGAGACCCAGATAGTTTCATAGTTGAATTTTCTCAAACCTTTAAAAAAATATAGTCAATCTGACATATGATTTAAAGATATGAGCAAAGATATGAGAAAAAGAGATGAAGCTACCCAACATATTTATTGGAATTAAATAACTGGTAACAAAACAGTACTAACACAAGAAAATAACATGAGTGACTGCACTCCCTGAAGTGCTGTGAGGAAGGGCAGGATGTAATCAGATTTGTTTGTGAAAGATAATTTTAGTATAAACCTTTAAGAAGACAGAAAATTTTGGAAACAGTAGAGAGTGCATTATGCAGGATAGAAAGAAACTAAAACCAGAGAGATCATGTAAAACAAAAACAACAATTTTTAATAGTGCAAAGGACAAAAGATAATAAGCCAGGGCAAAGATGTATGATAGGCTTATTGGAATGAAAATCCTGTGCTTTTAGCAAAAGTAAGTAAGATATATTCTGGGTGATACTTTTTGTTTTAATCTATTTCTGAATGCCAACCAACAACAACAAAGGGTTTTCAGCTACAAATAATAATAATAATACTTCCAAGATTATTATGCATAAAACTTAATTTTGAGTATCTCCTTATTGATTTTGCTTCCCATATGAAATTTGACATTTGATCTAAGAAAATCCCTGTAGTCAAAAGAATTTTTAAGAACTATGGCAAGTGTTGAAAGTCCATTTCTATTATTCAGCAATGAAAGGATTTTGGTACCTGAATCATTGTCTCTCTTTAATTTCCAAACTGACAAAAATATTTAGATCAGTTTATTTAATTGTCAGGCATTTCCCCCCAAATATTTAGGACTGCAGGAGTAACAGACTCCTTCCTAATATTGGAAGAGCAGATTTAATCTCTTTCAAAGATATGTATCATTTAGCTTTTCAGGACTTTCTTTTAAGAGGAATTGGTATGTGTTTTGAAAATAATTTAAGGGCAGCCCCGGTGGCGTAGCAGTTTAGTGCCGCCTGCAGTCCGGGGTGTGATCCTGGAGACCCGGGATCGGGTCCCACGTCAGGCTCCCTGCGTGGAGCCTGCTTCTCCCTCTGCCTGTGTCTCTCTCTCTCTCTCTCTCTCTCCCTCACTGAATAAATAAATGAATCTTAAAAAAAAGAAAAGAAAAGAAAGAGAGAAAAGAAAATAATTTAATTACCAATGGAGTCATTTGTATAAAATTTCATGTTAAGAGAAATACAATGTTGGAGATATGAAGGAAAGAACACTAGGATAAAAATGAGAAAGTTGTATCTCTAGATCTGTCAGTAACTACATAAGAAATAGAAAGTTCTCTAGGTTTGGGATTTCCTCTTTTTTGAACAAGATTGTGGAACGGCTTATTGCTAAAGTTCCTTCCAAAAATAATATAATTTAGCTTTGATGTTAAGTATAATTTATGACATTTGCTTTAGGGGGCTTGGTCCTAGGACTGCGGGACCATGACCTGAGCCAAAGACAGATGTTTAACCAACTGAACCACCCAAGTGCCCCTAATTCTCGGATTCTGACACATTTTCTATTTCCATTTATGTCTTAATCAGAAATCAGTCTCAACTTCTATCTCCCCAAACTCCTAAAGCTGAATCGTGTGAAGGGCTCCCCCTAGAGCCTGGGTGGCCCTGCTCTGACCCTTGGCTGAAGGAGGTCTTAGATCAAAAGCCCCTCAATAGCCAGGCGGCCATCTGATTCCCTATTCCTTTGAATTGGTGCTTAACACCAAACCCTATTGTTCAGTTTACTTGATTACTGTGCCTATTTCCCAAATCAATCTTTCACCTTAGATTCTGTTCCTGCTCAGAGACAACCACGTTTGGTTAGGTTATGTGGATACTTTGCATATTCTTCCCTGATGATGGTGAGGAGGGGTGAAGAGAGGATGACTTCAATCCACTTTATGTTATGGGTAAAGCTTCTGATCAATAGTTAGACTATTTCTAGTTAATTTTTTTGGTAAGTCAAAAGTTCTGTGTGGATTTTTGACTGGGTAGGAGTCAGCACTCCAACCCCTGCACTGTTCATGGGTCATCTGTAATTACAAACAATATGGTATAATAAAGGCAAATATTAACAGTGATAACATCCAAGAATTTAAAAATTGTTACTATTATACTGGTGTTAGACCATAGAGAGGTAAGTTCAGAATAAAATATCCTTGAAGGTACAAATCATAGGATTTTTTGGGGGAGGGGGTTGTTTGTTTTTAAAGATTCATTTATTTATTTGAAAGAGAGAGAGAGAGGAGAGTGAGGAGGGAGGAAAGAGGGAAAGGGAGACTCAAGCAGACTCCCCAATGAGCACAGAGCTCCACACATACGGGGCTCCATCTCACAACCCTAAGATCATGACCTGAGCAGAAATCAAGAGTCAGATGCCCAAACAACCTAGCTATCCAGTCGCCCCTCAAATCAGTTTTGTTTTTAATCTCAGTTTTGTTTAAAGATTTTATTTATTTATTCATGAGAGACACACAGAGAGAGGCAGAGACATAGGCAGAGGGAGAAGCAGGCTCCCTCAGGGGGAGCCCAGGAGGGACTTGATCCCAGGAACCCGGGGATCCCACCTGAGCCAAAGGCAAACATTCAATCACTGAGCCACCCAGGTGCCCTCAAATCAGTTTTCAATGCTGAAACTCATGCACAAAATGAAGTTATAGCAGGAGCAGACCATGCTCTGGACTTAGCAAAGTAGCCATCTCTGCTTTTTCACGCACTTATCCTTTTGCCTTGTTAACTAGTAATTTTTGGCTGAAAGAGTAATTACATGTTGTGTATTTTCTCCTTTCCAGACTGACTTCTTGAAAGCAGGGATCAAGTTTAACACAACTTTGTATCTACTCCCTCAAATCCTGGACCCCAGTACTTACAACTTGGAGCCTTGTTTCTTTGTTTAACGACTGAGAGTTTCATTGAGCAAGGGGGAATGGCCTAAAGGACGACAGTAGAACAATGTAAGTATATATGTGTCTCAGAGATGAATACCTGCCATTTCCATTTTTATATTAATTCTTACCAATATCTTCCTAGCTTACATGGCAGGTGTTTCTCATATTTGAGCATGGCACAAATCCCTTTTTAAAATTAAGACCAGGGATCCCTGGGTGGCGCAGCGGTTTAGCGCCTGCCTTTGGCCTAGGGCGCGATCCTGGAGACCCTGAATCGAATCCCAAGTCTGGCTCCCGGTGCATGGAGCCTGCTTCTCCCTCTGCCTGTGTCTCTGCCTCTCTCTCTCTCTCTCTCTCTCTGTGTGACTATCGTAAATAAATAAATAAAAATTTTTTTTAAATAAAAATAAATTAAAAATATTAAAATTAAAACCAGGGACACCTGGGTGGTTCAGCAGTTGGGCGCCTGCCTTTGGCCCAGGGCGTGATCCTGGAGTCCCAGGATCGAGTCCCACGTAGGGCTCCCTGCATGGAGCTTGCTTCTCCCTCTGCCTCTCTCTCTCATTCTGTCTCTCATGAATAAATAAATAACAATATTTAAAAATAATAATAATAAATTAAATTAAATTAAAACCAAGAGTTATCACCTATCCCTGATGATGGTGTCAATTCTTTTTGTTAGAATGTTACTTAAGCATATAAAAATTAAGCCAACTAGAAATCCTTATGATCATAGTTCTTATACCACTATTAAAAATTACAAATTAAATACAAACTAAATTTCAAAACCAACAAAATTCAAATGAACATGAATTCAAACTAAATTATGATGGGCTTTACTGAAAATAAATGACTCCTTCACAACATGAATGTGGTACTAATTATAAATGGCATTATATTCCCCCGTGGGAAGCTTATAGCCCCGGGCAGGCTCATGCCTGTGGGCTACTTTCTAGGGCAATCGCATGATTCTGCCTCTATCAACCGAGTTGTATGCCCACTAAGAGTTGTTATGTTCCCCCATCCCTACCCTGGACATGTTTATGCTAGTTGTACTTCTTAATTTAAATATGCAATTTAATCAAATATTTTACAAACTGATAAATATTCATATCAAGAGAAAGGCTGCTTCCCTAAAAAGTTCTTTAGATATTTTAAAAATTGAATGGCTAAATTGTTATAGTATGTATAGATGAGTCAAATAAAAAATATTGGCCAAGAAAACCTAGGCAATAATTGTTGTTTCACGGTATTTTTAAATTCTTTATTTTAAAGAAACAGTGGTATTATGGGTATAAATCATTTAAGATATTGATTATAACAGTCTAGTCATTGCATCCACAAGAAAGGTTTTGACCCTGTATCAAAATGCAGGTTAATAAATGTATGTGTAAGTGATCTACATTGAGATGTTTAGGGTACACATTACTTTATCAATGTTTTTGACTAAGTGATCAATCTTTTTTTTAAAGATTTTTTTAAAATTTACTTATTCATAGAGACACAGAGAGAGAGAGAGAGAGAGGCAGAGACACAGGTAGAGGGAGAAGCAGGCTCCATGCAGGGAGCCCGATGTGGGACTTGATCCAGAGTCTCCAGGATCACACCCTAGGCTGCAGGCGGCGCTAAACCACTGTGCCACCGGGGCTGCCAGTGATCAGTCTTTTATTTGCCAATGCCATCTGCAAGAATACAATTCTTACATATTAAATCTAACTTCATCCTGTTTTATTATTCCATGACAATACAAGTAGTAGTATTCCTGTGCATTCCTGTGCATTCCTACACACAAATCTAAAATGTGGGAACTACATGTGACTGGCAGTTATTTCTTGCTTTAGGGTGGCCTTCCAAAAAGTATTGGATATTATGTTTTATTATTATAAATTTCCTGTAGAAAACAAGCAAAGCGCCAGCAAATGAGAAATGAAAAAGTCTTATAGAAGATAAAGCTAGTCTCCAGGAATGACTGAAAAGGTCATTTCCCCATGTTTGAGTGACTTTCACAAAGTTTTAGAGTGACAGATTAAGCAATAGACTGTAAGGGGATGATTTTGATCTTTTTTTTGAAGATTTTATTTATTTATTCATGAGAGACACAGAGAGAGAGAGAGAGAGGCAGAGACACAGGCAGAGGGAGAAGCAGGCTCCATGCAGGGAGCCCTGATGTGGGACTCGATCTCGGGTCTCCAGAATCATGCCCTGGGCTGAAGGCAGCACTAAACTGCTGAGCCACCTGGGCTGCCTTGATTTTGATCTTTAAAGAAAGGATTCCAATTCTTTCTGGTTTATTTCATCTTGAAAAACTGGTGCTATTCCATACCTCCTACAACTACTAATGTAAGTGTGAAAAAAAAATTGGAGGACACAACTGGTAGGAGAATAAATGACATCAACTTCCTGAAATGTAATGTGGCAATAAGAAAGCTTTCTAATTTTCCATAGATTTCAACCCAAAAAGTCTACATCTTAAGATCCATCCCAAGAATATATACTTTGTGCAGAGATATGCATAAGTATCTGGTTCTGGTCAGAATGGTGACCTTATGCACATAAAAAAATTAACATACAGAGCGCTTGGGTGGCTCAATTGGTTAACCATCCAACTCTTGACTTCAGTTAAGATCTTGATCTCAGGGCCCTGAATTCAAGCCACACACTGGGCTCCACAGTAGGTATGGAGCCTACTTAAAAAAAAATTTAATTAACATACAAAAAGAGTAAAAGTTAAGGCTTGAATAAATTATGGTAATATCCAAATAATGGACTACTATGCAGAAATAAAAATCTACTGCACAAGACTAATGTTGTTACTGTAAAATGTTTGTTACAAGCTGTTTAGTGAAAGCAGCATGATAAGAACAGGATATATAAAATGATCCTATGTGTATTTAAATAGATTTATTTACATAGAAAAAAGTCCAGAAAATGGACTTAACAAAAAATGTTAAGAGAAATTTACACAGTTCTGGGATTATCTAGGGACTACTGCAATGGACAAAATAAACTGGATTCTAGTTATTCTGGAGTACATATTCCAGTGGGGAAAGAAAGAATAGTAATTTTACAAAACAGTAAATTTACAAAAGCAATATATGTCATACAGTGATAAGTACAGCAGGTAGTGAATGCCCAGGTGGAAGTAGGCAAGGTTGATGTCTATATAAAGTGGTCCAGAAGCATTCACTGATCAGGTGACATTTGAACAGTGCCCTAAAGGACCCCAGGAATGTGATGGAAGAGATGTTAAATTTTCTACTTAAAAAAAAAAATCTTTCTGGCTATTATATTTAACACAGAATGTAGTGGAGTAGGGCAAGGGCAGAAACAAGGAGCCCAGAAGGCCATTTCAATATCTGGGCAAGAGACAATGAGAATTTAGAAGTAGGCCAACTTTGAAGGCTGGGCCGACAAGGGGTGCTGGTGGCTTGTATGTGGGTGGATGTTAGCTGCAAAAGAGTATAGGTTTTATACCCTTAATGGGGAGGTCAGAGTTGCCATTTAGTGAGATCGGAAAGATGTGGGGAATGGATATGAGGGTCAGGTCAGGAGTATGGTTTTAGATATGTTATATTCAAGATTCCTACTAGAAATCACAATGGAGATCTTTTATGATGTAGTAGCTTTCCAAGTGCTTTTCCTAATCCCTCCCTCACCCTAAATTTGAATTAGTTACCTTGTCTTGTGTGGCACTACTGCCCCCATACCCCCAGCTCCCCATTTACATCCCTTGCATGAGCTGCACTTATTTATGAATCTTTTCTCCCCCCACTAGATCACGAGGATTCTCACTGCATCTCTAGTACCTGTTAGAGGACTTGGATTGTAATAAAGCACAAGTGTCTGCAGAATAGGATTAAAAAAAAATAGAGAACTAAAGCCAGTGAACATCATAGACCCATAAGTTATTGTTACCAATAAAATAAATATCTTTCTATATTTTGTTTGGAAAACTCCTACTAAAATGTTTTTACCTGGGAATGATAAAGATTAGTAGTACTTTTATAATAATATATTTAAGTCTCATGACAGTCAATCCAGTAACATAGCTGCATGCTGATTTCTTTCCAAATTTTACAAATTAAAGATCTATAACCAGAGTGTAGAATTTGAATGTTCTCATGTTAATCTAGTTCAAAGGAAAGACATTAGAACTTCAGACTTATTGACTGAATCCACAGGCTAATAGGCATGCCTCCATACATTTCTCCCAAGTTCTTTTTTTTTTTTTTTAAGATTTTATTCATTTATTCATGAGAGAGAGAGGGAGAAGCAGGCTCCTCACAGGGAGCCCGATGTGGGGACTCAATCCCCAACCCAGGATCATGACCTGAGCCAAAGGCAGATGCTCAACCGCTGAGCCACACAGGAGCCCCCATTTCTGCCAGATTCTAGTTTAAGGTATTCTAATAACTCCCTTAAGAAATTTCATACTAAGGGGCACTTGGGTGGCTCAGTAGTTGAACATCTGCCTTTGGCTCAGGTCGTGATCCCAGGGTCCCGGGATTGAGTCCCACATCAGGGTCCCCACAGGGAGCCTGCTTCTCCCTCTGCCTATGTCTGTGTGCCTCTCTGTGTGTCTCATGAACAAATAAATATATTTTTTAAAAATCATACTGAAATAATTACTAAAACTTCTGACAGATGAACATGAGTATTTGTTTACTTAATTTACCATCCCTAACTGTCACTAAATGACAGTGAAATGGTTTTTTAAAAACATTCTCCAGATGGGGTAAAATAGGAAGTCTCTGGATTGTGGGACACCAGAGCCAACTGAAGGTGGGAGTTTAGAAAACAAGAGGACTAGAGGGAGAACACATATATTGAATGATGGCATTCTTCAGCCTTCTTCTCCTATAGATTCCTAGAATACTACCAGCTAGAAAATTCCCCCAAAGAGGAGATGTGAGAATATGTCTTGCCATATCTGACCATCTCAAAAGGTGTTGACATCAGATGATAACCAACAAGCATGCCAGTCAGATCACCAAAGAATGAAGTCTCCCCCATGGGCTCAGGGATTCCCATCAGCTTTTATAACCTAGTTTTAGAAATGAGATGACAAAGCAATACCACCAGTCAGTCATCTGAGGAAAGTCTTTAACATGAAGAGAGAAACAAACAAACAAACAAATGGGAAAAACAGCTTGGAGTAACAAATGATTGGTATTGGGAGAAGAACATTCAATAACAAACTATCAATATCTTCAGAAATATAAGAGAAGATTTTGCAACCATAAAACAAGAATAGGATGCTATGAAAATGGAGCCCATGTGAGGCATTCAAAAACAAAACAAAGTGTATGGAAATTAAAATTATGATAGTGCAATGGCCAAAGTTGAAACAATTTGAGTAACAAAATAATGTTAGCATTGGCATATAGCCCACAGAATAAACTAAACATTCATGAGCTCTGATATAAATAATTGAGCAAATAATTGGGGGAGAAGGCACATTTTTTCCTTATAAAAGAATTTCAATGAACACATCTCTAGAAAGTATTAAAAAAAAACAGAAAAATCACTACTAGAACATCATAATAATAACTATTATAGGCAATTTCCATCAAAGTCAGATGCTAAAATTAGTGACCAAATGTTTGAGGAAAAACTGGATGTTTACATATCCTCAAAGTACAAAGATATTAATCAGAAAGAGAAAAATAGTAATTTCATTGTTAAGAAATCCTGCAGAAACTAGATTACTCGAGTGGATAAGTTACACATCACCAGCAGTAAGAGAGGGCAACATCAGGAACCCCCTGATATGATTCACAGAGAAAGGCACATTACTTCAGTGGTATTCTTGCCACAAGATGCACAGCCTCAGACAAACTCAAATTGAGATATTCAACAAAAATAACACACCAATACTGTCCAAAAGTGGCAAGGTCATGGGGCATCTGCATGGCTCAGTCGGTTAAGCATCTGCCTTCAGCTCAGGTCATGATCTCAGGGTCCTAGGCACAAGCTCCACAACAGGCTCCCTGCTCAACAGGAGTCTGCTTCTCCCTTTTCCTCCTGCTCATGCTCTCTCTCACTATTTCTCCCCCTACCTCTCTCAAATAAAATCTTTTTGAAAAGTGGCAAGGTCGGGACTGCCTGGGTAGCTCAGTGGTTGAGCATCTGCCTTTGGCTCAGGGCGTGATCCTAGGATCTGGGATCAAGTCCCACATCAGGCTCCCTGCATGGAGCCTGCTTCTCCCTCTGCCTGTATCTCTACTTCTCTCTGTGTGTGTCTCTCATGAATAAATAAATAAAATCTTTTTTTTTAAAAAGAAAGAAAGAAAAGTGGCAAGGTCATAAAAAACAAGGAAAGAATGAGAAACCATCACAGATTAGAGGAGTTTAAAAAGATAGAACAAATAATTGCAATGTGATACCCTAGATTTGATCCAATAACAGGAAAAAAAAAACATTACTAGAAAAACAAAACAAAAACTGGTGAAATCCAATATTAAAGTCTGTAAGTTTGATTAATGGAACTGTTCTAATATTAAATTCTTAGTTCTGGTAATCATATTGTGGTTACGTAAGAGGTTAACATTAGGGGAAATTTACTGGGGTGTATGGAAACTCTCTTTTTGAAACATTTCTGTAAATCTAAAAGCATTAAAATAAAAAGCTGTGGAGGCCGAGAAAAATTAAGGCCATTCCACCTCAAGTTTAGCATTAGCACAAGTACAGCCATCTTAGG
Organism: Canis lupus dingo; assembly: GCF_003254725.2. Lineage (NCBI taxonomy): Eukaryota > Metazoa > Chordata > Mammalia > Carnivora > Canidae > Canis > Canis lupus. The sequence continues at coordinate 71,449,442 of NC_064249.1, forward strand.
CCCCTGGGAATAAGAGCTGAGCTTTACAGGAAAAACTGCAGAATGTCCTAGGCAAGGAATCCTATATCAGAAAGACAATAAAGCACAGAATGCCCTCGGCAGAGAATCCCATATCAGATCTTGAGAAACCCCCCCACCCTTTCCCCCACATTGGAATGGAAAAAATTCCTCCACCCCTTCTGAAAATCCCCTAGACCAGCCCATAAAAAACCCAGCTGTAACCCACTTCGGAGTCCAAGCCCCTGCTCTGCTGTATGGAGTATACTTGGACCCAAGCTCGAGCTTGTAAATAAACCCTCACGTACTTGCATCGGTGTCGGCTTCTTGGTGGTTTCTCAGATTCGCAATCTTGGGCACAAAAAGGCTTTCTCTTAAACCTTAATATAAATGTTGAAAATGTAAGGTTAAGGACATCGCTCAGAAACTAGATTCAGGACAGAGAAAATAAGGAACAACAAGGATTTTAGCAGATTTGTCTAGGAAAGCTGAAGAAAGAGAAAACAAAGATAAGAAAGTCATAAATGAAATAATTCAAGAAAACTTTCTAGAACTTGAAGGACATAGCTTCCAGATTAAAAGGATTTACCAGTTTCTAGTACAAAGACTTGTGCCAGGACATATCATATTTCAGAACATGGAGATGAAGAGAAAATCCTTCAAGCTTTAAAGAGAGAAAAATATATAAGTTACACATTTTTTAAAAAAATTGAAATGGCGGGCAGCCTGGGTGGCTCAGCGGTTTAGCGCCACCTTCGGCCCAGGATGTGATCCTGGAGACCCAGGGTCGAGTCCCACGCCAGGCTCACTGCATGGAGCCTGCTTCTCCCTCTGCCTATGTCTCTGCCTCTCTCTCTCTCTCTCTCTCTGAGTGAATAAATAAATATATTTTTTAAAAAATCAAAATGGCTTCAGGCTTCTCAAGATATTTTCAAAATTTTGAAGATAGATAAGTTTTTAATAGCTATTATTTATTCACATTTTTACCCTGAAAGCAGATGTGAGATTTCTGGCACAGAAATCAGAGTTGTTATTACTTACAGCAGTAACTGCATCAGCTCCCTATACCCAGTACCTTACGAGTCACATGATGAGAGCCAGATGTCACACTGCACAGAGAGGGTCTGTCTGAAATTATGAATCTAGGAGTTTGTACAGGGCTGCAAACTGACCCTTCTTCAGAGAGGAGCTTAGAAGCTTTTGATCCCTAGTCATTAATAATCCTTTGGAATGTAAATGACTGGCTTCGGCTCTGCTGGTTCACCCTCTTTCAAATGGTAACTCGCTGAGAGATAAAGCTCCAAGTCTTTCTGGAGGTAACTGGCTATTCAATTACCCTTTAGCCTCCAAGGCTAGTTTTTCAGCCCAGTTGCCATTAAAAGTTTGCTCAAAAAGCTCTAACTGTACAGGAACATGAAATTATTCACTTCCTGACAGGTTATTTTCCGATCTAGAATGCTAGCCCCAGGCCAACCATCAATAAGCGTGAAGGTAAAATGAATCTCAAAAAGTTCACCTCCTGTTCACTCCTCAGATTGCGGATATGCTCCTCCACCAAAGCCAGAGAGTAAATCAAGAAAAAACGACAGCATGGGACAAAGGAATGCTTTTTTACAGCCAAATTTGCATTTCTTTTAGACGCATCTCAAAATCTGAGGATGTCCTTAAAATAGGAGCAGGGAAGCCCAGGTTAGTTGGATTCCATCAAGTGTGGCTTGAGTTCTTTTGCTAGGAGTTGTGACAGGGTGTGTGGAATCATTTACGTCCCCTTCATTTTGAACAGTGGCACAAACTTGAAAAATGGTCACCAGTTCTGAACATCCCTCTCCTATTTTCTCTCATAGATATTGAGGAACCTGGATGTTGTGATCACCTTTGGTGCCTATTTGGAGTTAGAAGATAGGCAACACCAAGCAATTACATTAAAAATGCCTGCAGGGTATTATCCCAACTAATTAATTACAATAGACTTAAATCCAGAAGTAACCTTAAAGTCTGTCTAGTAGAAGCCCCCTTTTCAAAACAGGGAGGTGATTCAGAAAGATCAATTCAGTTGCTCAAAGTTTGTACAGCCATTTGAAAGCTAAGAAGGACTCAAATCCAGGAATCCCCTCTTTTTGCTGATAGACTGGAAGTAATGATAATTGTGTTTCCCATGCTTAAGAACTTTCCATAGATGATTCATGCAATTCTCCCTTTGTTATATCCCACGGTACAGATGAGGAAACCGAAATTTAGGAAGGTTCAATATCTTGTCCAAGGTCATGCAGTTCGTGATGGAACCAGGATTCAAGCCACTCTACTACGTACAAAGCCCACAGAGTTACTAGAGTAGATTGTGTCACTCATACAAATAGTTTGAAAGTTTTTTAGGAGGGAAAAATCTCCACAAAACTAGCTTCAGAGATTTTAGTCAGAAGGATCCAAGATAAAATTCACTACAGAACAAAAGCAGAAAGAAGACTGGAAGATAACTAATAGATAGTCATGCATAGTTAAAAAAAAAAAAAGAAAAAAGAAAAGAAACAATAAACTTTAGGAACTTGGGAGTTTTAGTATATGTGCTGCCAAAGTGAGCACAACTCGGGAGTTTTAAATCCAATCTTTCAAATCTTACTCGTTTATGTTAGGAAGTTTTAGAAAGAACCAAAGCTTTGTATAAACTAAATAGACCCTATGGAAACTCTTTTTACATTTCTGTAAATCTAAAATTAGTTCAAATAAAAAGCTTTCTCTTAAACCTTAATATAATATGTATATAGGGTCTATATAATTAATTGAATTGTTGAAATAAATTGACTTCGTTATTAAATGTCTATATTTAATAATTCTATTTCAGGCTGCTTATAGTTCAGGGATTAATCTTATCTGCAGTTAGAAGAATCAAAGAACTTAGATTTAATTCTATTTTATTTTTGCCTGTAAAGTAAAAATGATATTTACCTCTTATTATTGTGAACTAATTACTGTAAACTATAAGGCAATCTGTAGATGTCAGTTTTATTAACATACAGTCTAGTTCCACCCTATCACCAGAGTTAAACTGCTTCCTCTGCATTATTAAGATACCACTTAAAAAAAAAAAAAAAAAGAAAAGAAAACTCTTAATGATTTCAGAATTCACAGAAGTGAGTTTGGGAAAATAATGATTAATCATATAGTACCTAAAATTAATTCATCCCTACCATTTTCACTCTTCTTTTCTCAAGCCCACATTTTATTCCAGGGTATCCAGACTATTACATGTAATCTTGTTGGCACTAATCTGGCCAACTGATCTGGTGACCTTCCAGTCTGGTTAATATTTCTTGTTTCTTATTGGCTGAAAGATTGAGGGAAGATTGCAGAAAGAGAATAGCTAAAGCAGTCAAAATTTTAGGAGAAATAACACTCACACATACCCATGACTTACATTTAATTATGTAAACAGCATAAGAATGCGGGTAATTAATGTTCCCAACGTTTAATCTTCTAACCATCTCTGTTACCCTTTCTGAGGTCAGTAGTATTTTAAATCAAGTATATCTGATTCCAAGAACCATTTGAAAGCTAAATTTCTTATCTATTACTTATGGAAAAAAACAAGTTTATCTTTTGAAATAAGCAAGAGTATTGTACACTGCAGGAACTCACCATTTGTACTTTGGCTGAAGAAATTAAGAAAGATTATGTAAGCAGCCCAATGTGATAACATAGCTTGAAAGATAGATTTAGAAGGTGAATTAAAGTTTTCTAGAACTTTTCAGGGAAGGGGGGAGAGGAGTGGCAGGGTACAGCTCCTAACACAGATAACCATTTTTACAGAGTTAATTTTGGCACCAAATTCGGTGGCCTTTGATCTGATGTTTTTTTTCCAGCTCACCAGATAATGGAACATGTGAAGAAGGCCAGTGGGTAGCTTTGTGCTACACTGCAAGCATCCATGACATTCTATCTGCAGTTTTCTAGATCACTTGACACAGCCTCTACATCTGAAGCACAGTAAAACAGTGTTGGCTCACTGCTCACTATCTGGTCCTTTGCATGGGAAATGTCTTGGAGAGGTCAAAATATTGGGACTAATTTATTATAGAAACCTAGGGGCAGCTGTTGGCAGAAATGCCACTCTCCTCCAGCCACTTCCCTTACCAGCAGGCTGAAGTTGGCAAGGATATATGTGTGGCCACAGTTGCTCCTTTCCTGGCTTAAGGGCATATTGACAAAGTGGCTAAGGGCTCTGGGTATGGGGACAGACGGACCTGATCTTCAGTTCTGACTCTGATAACAACTTGACATTGGCAGGATTTTTAACTTCTTCAAATTTTGGTGTCTTTGTCGGTAATAATGCAAACCTCAGAGAGGTCATAAAGCATACAAAGAGACTGTGTAGATAGTGCCTGACATCTGGTAAACATTCAACATATGGTGGATTTATTAAACTCCTGATCCTCTTGACTATCCGATGATGGAAGCTCATAGTGAGATGTAAAACCAAACAAGCAAACACGAACCCAGCAGACCCATCAGACATCATCTGTATAAGCAGAAAATGACTACATTCCAAATAATTTTAATGGCATAAGACACTTTTGAAGAATGGGACCATCAGGATATCGGGCTGTCCAATGGCAATCTGAAACCAACAGAAGAAATATCTTTTCTATTCAGGTTTCCACTAGCCTATTTGCTATCTTAGCCTCTGCACCTTGTCATCCTTAACTCATTGGTGGGCTCTAAGGGAATACCTACTGACTCTCAGTTGTCCTTTCAGGCTGCTGCTGAACATATTCTGGGTTGCAAAATGGAGCTCCCTCCATTAGAATCTTCTGAGTTATTAATATACTTCTTAAAAACTGCTGGAAGCCCAGATTGTTTTCCAAAATTACCAATAAGAAAAAATGATGGTCATTCCATGGAAATGGTAATATTTAGCAAATATGTTTCTGGTATATATTCAAAAAAGTCATTTGAGAATGTTCCTTTCAGTACCACACATTTCATGACTGTATCTAAAACCCTAACTTTCTAAAGTATGTTCTGTGAACTGGATTAAAATACATACCACAGCAGATTGTTTTTTAAAAAGCATCTTGCTTATTTGTGATAATTTGTAAATCTTCTATAAAGTTTTATAAAACTTAGAAAGGCAATCATTTAACTCCACCCTGAATAGTAAGTTCCATGAGGTGGGACTGGCTTGCCTTGTTGCAAGCCCAGCACTTGGTCCAACGCCTGGCACATACAAGGCATTCAATAAACATTTTCTCACTGTATAGAAAGAGTTTTGTGTAAGATTAATGGAAATATCCTCAAAAGCAGAGCAAAGTGATTTAGAAAATTGGTATTCTGGAACTAAAAGTAAAACCAAAAATTTGGGGGAATATTGTTAAGTCGCTTTGGTGAGGAAGATACAGATCATCCTAGAATTCATACAAACTAGGAAGGGAAAGGTTGAGTGTGGTTTTAGAAAAACAAATATAAAAATATCAAAAAAAATTAAGTGATTTCAAGGTGCCTGGCTGGCTCAGTCAGTAAAGCATATGACTTAAACTCAAGAGTCAGGAGTGCAAGCCTCACTCGGTTGGTGAGTTTACTTAAAAATAAAATTTAAAAGGAGCACCTGGGTGGCTCAGTTGGTTAAGCAGCTGACTCTTGGTTTCTGCTCAGGTTGTGATGTCAGGGTCATGAGATGGACCCCCGTGTCAGGCTCTCCTCTCAATGAGGGAGTCTGCTTGGGATTCTCTCTCCCTCTCTCCACCCCTACACTCTCACTCTAAAATAAGTTAAAAAAAGAATTAAAAAGTAAAATTAAATTTTAAAAAATTAAGTAGATTTCATATATGAAACTCAAGAGCCAGATCTCAAAATTCCAATTCTGACCCTGCCATCATATAACCCCCCCACCCCCATAAAGCAGGGAGTCATCCAGAGGCATGTTTATTCTTGACCACATGCCAAGGACCCATTCAGATGATGGGAGATTACAAAACCCAGGACAACTCTAAGATGAATAGATGAGTATGTGAGAACCAAGCCATGAATGGGTTAAAGATTACAGAAATGCTAAAATACACATAACTTCTATAGACACTTCTAATCAGGAAGACTAAATGAGGTTAGGTCTACAGCTGGGTGCTACAGGTTATTGACCGAACAGATGTCAAATGAGAACTGCAATTTCACTTCTACTTTTCTATTGAGAATGTCCATTGGGAAGAAGTGAACATTTATGGTATACCTAAAAAGTGGTAGGTGCTGGGCTAAATATTTCATTCTAGTTATCACATTTGATCTTCACAGCAGCCCGGGAAGTAGAAATCCCCATCACTATTTTAGAAACGGCAATGCTAAGGTTCAGGGCAATTCAGGACTTGGCCTAAGTTTACATGGTAATGGCTTCGCAAAACCAGGATCCAATTCAAGTTTGCTTCCAAAAGTCTTTCCACTAAACCACATTGCCTTATTATGCTGAATTTTAAAAAATAATAATAAATCATGAGAGACACAGAGAGAGGCAGAGACATAGGCAGAGGGAGAAGTAGGTTCCCTGCAGGGAGCCAGATGCCAGACTGGATCCCAGGACCCTGGGATCACGCCCTGAGCCAAAGGCAGACGCCCAACTGGTGAGCCACCCAGGCATCCCTATGCTGAAAAATTTTGCATATATATTGGTAATGGGGAATCTCTCTTGAAGAGATCATGAAGATACACAACTGCTGAAAACTGTCCTAGTCCAGATGAATTATATCTACAATCCTTGAGATAAAATTAGTATGGTGACCTTTAAAAAACATGGATAATAGGTGATGGGCAAATGGTATTATTTTTAAAAAAGAACACTTAAGACCCAGAGTGGAAGCACACTGTGCTAGGCAGGGGCCAAGTCTCTTCTGCCTTTTCATCTCCAGGATTCAGCCCAGGCCCTCACACATAATGCTTGATATATGTTCAATAAATGATATGCTACCTTTACACATCTCAAGCGTTATCTAATAGATTAAGAACTAAACTTATTTTGAACAGTTCCAAGGGGGAGAAATTCCCAGCTACAAGGGGGTGCTAAAACGAACACAAAATTCAAGATAATGAGCAGTTAGGGCTGTCTCAAAACAAATGGCAGTGTATCATCAGGGAGGTAGGGAGTTGCCTATCACTAAAGTGAGGTAGGGAGTTGCCTATCACTAAAGTGCTCCTTGATCTAAGCAGAAGGAAGCAGAATGAATCAAGCCCTCACCTCTGTGATGGTTGTCAGTGGTCATGGTCACCTTGCCTCCAGCCTAATGTCTTGTCTTCCATTCATGATGGTAGGGGGAAGGGAGAGGGTTTAGGCAGTAGAGAAAAGGAAGTAGATGTTAAAGGTAAATAAACGACAGAAAGGAAAGCAAGAGTTCTCCATTGCTTCCCTAGAGCCTCAACTCTTACGTTCCCAGGACTGAGAACTGGAGACTAGAACCTTTATTAAACCAGTTCTATCACACTTATAGGAAAGGCTTCCATGTGCTCTGGGAACTAGTCACCACTAACAGGATTACTCAGGAAATGAATTCCAGGTTCCCAATGATTGAGTTACAGGTAACCTTATAAAAAACATAATCCATTCAATTGGGAGACTGTATAAATTTGCATCATTCTCCTTCACCTCCATTTTTTTTTTTTTTTGCAACAAAATAGTAGGAATTTGTTAGTACCCAGATGGCCTGATAGTGACTTCTTTAATTGCTAACAACCCCAAATTCATGATCAAGTTAAATAACAGGCAATTACCTAAAATTTAGACTTCCTAAATTCTTTTCTTCAATCATTGTCAATACAATGATTAGTTAGAAAGTAGTTACAATCAAGTCTGTCAAATCAAAGACATTCTCTTTGTACAAAGAGAAAAAAGTGGGTGATTTTTAAATAATGAAAAGGTAGTAATGTTGACATTTATAATTTCCTTTCCTCTCACACTATGGATTCAGTGTAAGCGTATTTCAGAATTCACTCCCTAAGACTAGAGGTCTAGCATGATGGCTTCACTGTCCAGGGGACCACTCAAGCCAGCTGGCTGGAAGGAGGCAGTCTGAAAGACCAGAAGAAAGACAAACTACCATGTGATGACTTTGCTGCCACCAAAAAAAAAAAAAAATAATAACCAAAGAAAACATGCACGCTAACACACATACAAACCCAGTACTGGTGGTAGACACAGTAAACCACAAATACATTTCTCATGCAAAATAGGACACATGATAGATATTTACATAATACAAATCAAGTGTGCTGAAAATTAAGCTTTCTTTTCTGGGGTACCACCATGACTATGTGGTTTCAATACCACAGGTTTAACTGTAAAACCATGATGAAGACATCATAGAAAATGTGCTTTGGTAGAACCCTGGATGTGAAAGGTTGCTATGAAAAAATGAAAACAGGAATGATAGAAGTATATTTTCTTTTATATACAAAAAATGAAGTCCCAAAAAGTGGTTTGTTGAAGGAGCTATCAACAAGATGTGAAAATTATTTCTCCTTTGCTTTGGTTAAAACAGCCAAGGAACGCCAATCAGTCCCCCTTCCACTAATAGCATATAAACACAGTGACAGGACTACTTTTAGGACAGAATAAACAACTTTTAAGAAAGGAAATTAAATTAAAGTAAACATTTTACCAATAAATAAGTCTCTTTAAAAGGTAGCATCTTCATCCTACAATCTTGGGCATAACATATACATCAATTTAAAAAATAAAATTTCTCCCACAACAGTAATTACAGGTGTTAATGCAACAAGCTATGAAATGAAATTATTTTAATGTAACTTGAAAAAAAAAATTCCTAGGAATCAAACATAAGTTTTAAAAAATGACATTTTTCTAAAATTGTACATTCTGAAATAATTGACTAATACTTTGTTACAGAAAGTAATTCAAACTATTTTGGTATTCCAATATATTCCTAAAGAAATGGTTAAAAAAAACTTTTCATACACCAAAATTGGAAGTGTTTATAATTCTGTTTATGGGTATGAAATGGTAATCAAATTCTACTTAAAACTGTAACCACCAATGATGAAATATACTTCAAAAAAATAAACATTTGGTCTTACAATCTTTAATATTGGTTAAAAAACAGACTGATGTTTGCTGCTCATGGAAGTTATTTTAATCCAATGTGCAAAAAAAGGTGCAGCTGTCTACTTTTACTTGAAATACATAAGACCAACACTTCTACACTATTTACACACTTAAAAAAGATTTTCCATTTATTAATTTAAGTAACGATATTACATCTCCTTTATGGATAAATCATGTGCTGCAGAGAGCCCAAAAGCTTGATGACATTCTCTTAAGTGACACAAGTGTATCTGAAGAAGCATACCTATTCTTGTCCTAATTTTGATCCTAAATAAAAATCCAATTTCAAAATCAATTAAGAATTATTTTGATCTAGAAAATCTTGGAATTGTTGCAAACGTGAAAACCTTGTCCCTGAGAGCCAGGATCCTATTCCCCCTTTGCTATCCCTCTAACAACTGGTCTATCCCACAAACCCCATCTGTTGCAGAGCAGCAATGCTCCAAAAAAGAGGAACAGAAAGAACTCAGCCCCCAGACCATCGTCATCCCTGTGGGTTTGCTTAGCCTTTGTTTGGGACTTCTGACTACATCTTTTGGGGTGGGGTGTGGGCAATCAAAATGAAGAAGCACTTTAGCAAAGCAACCATTATCTGTCCACAAAAACAGTGAAAAACAGTGATACAAAATTAACAAACCAAATATAAATCTAATACCGTTCTGCAATTCTGGAACTTGTTTTCATATCCGCGGGGGTGTTCTTGGTCAACCACCCACCAGTATTTTCTGCATCTACAAGAAGTACTTTTATTAAGTTATTAAAAATGCTGTTTTGACCATAAGTCCCGTATAAGCGTGATGATTAGGAAATCAATTTACTCAATTATCACTCTGTGCAGTACACATGCCGGTGCGGCAAGCGTACAGAGGAATTAAAAATGGAATAGAAGTCTCTCACTTCTGAACTGGACACAGGAGTTCTCAAATTAAAATCGTAAAAAAGAGAGGGTGGGGGAGGGCTTACTGGCAACATTACTACTAGACACCAGACGGGACAGTGAGACTGTTTGGTCAGAACCAAGGAACACTATTTCCTTGCAAAGTTTTAAAAATACCTAACCAAGCACTGCCTTAAGTCCAGTGAGTACAATGCTCCATAAGTTTCCACAAAAGTACAGTGACTGGCGTTCATGTATTATGAACAGTGCAGTCTCCAGGGCTCAGGCAAAATGGTCCTGTCCCATCACCTCTAGCTACAGGCGATTGTTTCCAACTGCTGCTCCGCTTCGGCGGCCATCGCTGCTGCCTGCAACTGTTCGGTCTCACTCTGGATGGCACTGGGGGTAACCTGCTTCCTTTCACTGTGCATATTGTTCTCGTGCCTTTTCAGATCCGATGCCTTGGCGAACGCCTTGGTGCAAGAGCCACAGACAAAAGGCTTTTCCCCTCTGTGTCTTCGTTCATGATCTTTGAGGTGGGACTTGTGTTTGAAGGCTTTGTCACACATGTGGCACGCGAATGGTCTCTCGTTACTGTGAACTCTCTCGTGCTTCTTTAAGTCTGGGGCACGGATGAAGGATTTTCCACACACCTCACAACTATAGGGCTTATACCCCGTGTGGATTTTTAGGTGTTCTTTCAGGTGGGCCTGTGTAGTAAAACCTTTTGTGCACATTTCACAAACAAACGGCCTATCGGCCGTGTGGAGTTTCTCGTGCTTCCTCAACCTGCCCTCGTCCGAGAACGTCTTCCCGCACGCCTGGCAGGCAATCTGCTCCCGATGGTGGCCGTAAAGTAAATACTCGAACTTCATGTCACTGGCAGCCGTCGTCCAGCCCGGTGTCTGTTCGTCCTTCACTTCACTCATTCCATCATTAAATGTTAAGGCTTGAGGAGTCTGGGACCCCAAATCTTTCGATTCTGGGGTCTCCATGGATTCTACTTCCTGGCCGTAGCAATTTACTTTTCGAACTTCCTCACTCCCCAGCTCTTTCAAGATTGCCTCCTGAACCCTGAGCGTCGTTGTGGGCGACTTGCCGTCCTCCTGACTCGGGGGGGTGCCTTCTACTGTGTCATCAGAGGGACTGTCATCCTGGTCTCCAATTTCTTCCACATCGTCATCCTGAGCGTCAGCAGCATCTCCAATGGGGCGATTTATTTTGAGACAATATTTACTTTTCGACTGGCCGTTATTTTCATCAGGACTAGATACGTCACGCTTCTGAGAACAGAGTTTATCCAAAAATCGGATACCAAGAATCTGACCTGATGACATCATTAAGTTAACATCTTCTTTTTTCACCGAAATCTTTGCTGTATACATGTAGTTCAGGACCTCTTCGAATATATCAGAACGAAGAAAATCTATTTCTATTACTGAAGAGCTATCAACCTCAAGCTTCTTGAAAAGCTTCTTAAAGTAGGTGCTGCAGGCAGCAAGAACACACCGGTGTGCTCTGAATTTCACATCTTCAACCACAATAGCAATATCACAGAATTCTCCTTCCAGGCGTTGTTCATTTAGCGTTTTCAGAAACAGAGTTTTATGATCATCGTCATTATACTTAATGGTTTCAGACATACTGATGAAAAACTCCTACAAAAAAATTTCAAAAACAAAGTTTGATAATTATAAACAGTATTTCTCCATATAGGAAAACATAGGCAGACTTTTACTTCCTGATCAATTTTTAGTACCTAACGATTTCTGAAAATCAACGCTAGAAGTGATTCTAGGTTATAACACACTAATCCCCGCTAAGGGACTTCCATACTGTTACTTCTATTTATCTTAAATACTTAAAAATACTCAAAATACCTAAGAAGTATTTGCTTAGTAATAGTAAGACCAACTTTTATTGGGCACATAATACGTGCCAGGCATTGTTCCACGTGCCTTGCAAGTCTTTACAAATGTACTGATCAAATAGCCTTAAACCTAAGTGTTGCTAGCCCCACCTTTTACATGAGTTTAGGAACCTGCTCGATATTTGAGTCATTTACTGGAGAGCTGGGACCCAAATCCAGGCAAACTACCTGTAAAACCTATGCTTCCTGACAACTGGAGGTGATAACAAATAACTTCAAGGTTTCAGGAAAGAGGGCCAAGGCAAGGAGGTTGGATGCCTATTGTGTCTATTCTAATTCCACGTAGAGAAAAGGAGTTTCAGCGAAATAATAGCGCTCAGTGTTATACTTCCTTGACAGAAGAGATAAATCACTGTTGCAGAACCAGAAAGGGAGATCACTGCCAAAATACTCCACTTAGTGTTGTCTTCTGCTTTTTCCCTCACCAGCTTTGGGCCACTTCTGAATGAAGGTTTAATATGACACTCAGATGGCATTTGGGAAGACAGTGGTAAGGGTCTTCACTCCATCTGGATGCCATCCAGATGAAAGTGTCATCAAGACTGGATATACTTGACAAGTGCTGGAGTAGTTTATAAGCAAAAGAAATACTGAACTGGCAGGAAACATATGGCACAAAAGACCATGTTAAAGAATTACCTTTTTTTTTTTTAAGAATTATCTTTTTCATATAATGTGTTCTGTATGTTTCCTTTTTGAAATATTGTCTTTTTATTTAACAAAGCATTCCCCCCCCAAAAAACAGAAGTGCTAATACATTTTTTATATATATATATATATATATATATATATATATATATATATATATGGAGAGACAGAGAGAGAAACACCAAACTGTATTTCCAAGACTTATTATCCAAAGTTATAGTTACCATGAACAACTCAGGCTATTATCTTAATGCTTTAAACACCAAATTCTTCAGATCAGAATAACTCTGATCAGGGGCACGCCAGTCCTACAAGAGAAAAGGACAAACAAGAATAAGGTAGGATCTCCCTCTATCCCAAATTCTAAACAAGAATGTTTTCAAGAATTAATTTAAAAAAATAAACTTTCCTTTCTTGTCCTGCCACTTGCACATGTACCCATTTTCAGGTTGGGAACAGAGAGGAGGGTGACTGGCAGCATCAGGTCCAGCTCTGAACAGATATGAATGAGAACAGATGAAGGCTGTGGCACTCCGGGCATGCAGGGGGGGTACACTGGGACTGGAGGAATGGATTGGAGAACCACTAAGGAAGTTCTCACCAAAGAAGCCCACGCCCATGTTTGCACAAATATTGATAGCGACATAGATCTAGAAAAAGCCAGTAAGTCTCCCCTTACCACCACCGTGTCCTGCTGGTTATGTAGCCCTCCACATTTATCTCTAGGCTTACATAAACATACAGAGTGTACATCTTTAAATAAACATCAAGTTATAGAAGTGTACATCCCCAACAGTTAACACTGGAGAAGAAACAGTAGCTGCTGCTTTCCTTGCTTCTCTGTGATGTAGCACTGTACCACACAGGCTACATAGTCTTTATGGTTTTATTTGAGAAATCAAGGTGTTTTCACCTCTCTCCTCACAGGAGGCTCCAAGAATTGTCCCTTTAGGAGACTTTCAACTCCTACCAGAGGGGCTCCATCCTGCAGACCAACATCCTGAAAACCATGTTTCCTCCACTGAACAGTGACCACACAAACTGTGGTGTGGTGGGACCAAGAGACTGAGCTGCAATATGCTTACACAAAAATCGTGGTGCAAGACCTGAACTTCCAGACCAACACTCTGAAAACCCTCAAGAGTTCCCTCTACAGAAAAACACACCAGGGTGTTTCCCATCTGCACGGCCTGAGAGCTGGGCAGCCTCACTTCAAAGGACTGTGCGGGTCCCCCAGGTGCACCTCGACCTGCAGTCATCCCCAGAAGGCAGGCACCAAAACCTTCCTACCTCATCACTCTGCACTGCTGTACCTCTTCCTAGGGTGGCGGGATAAAAGTGCATGGGACTAGGGAGAGGGGTGGCCCCGCGGTGCCCAGGTCGATGCACCACTGTGCTTTCCTGGGGGGGGGCTCAGGGTGCTGTTTGGCTCCCGTTCTCTCTCAAGATCGCCGAGGACCGTCTCGTTCTACCGAGGCGTTGCAGTTACCAAGTTCGTACCAAGTTCAGGTGAGTTCCACTGGAAGGCAGCCGCCGCCAGTCGCCCGGGTAGGTGCAGGGCGACAGGGCGAGACGGAGCCCCAGCTGCTCGTGCGGGCGGGGCTGCCCCGGACCGCGGCTCCCCAAGCGCCGCCGTTACCGGGCAGGCGGCAGCGGCCCCCGCGAGGGCAGACTTACATAAGCGGCGGCCGCCGCCTCCCCTGCCCCGGAGCAGCCGCGACAATGGCGGCGGCACGACTTCCCGGAGGCAGGCTCGCACGGTCGGCATGGGGAGGAGGCGGAGGGCCCAGCGCAGGCCCCAGGCGGGCTCGGGAGCCCCTGCGGCCTCGCTCCCATCTCTCCGGGGCCGGGGCCGGGGGCGCGGGGCGCGGGGCGGACGCGGCCGTCTGCAGCCCTCCCTAAACAAAAGCTCCAGCCTCGGAGCCCGGAGGAGGAAGGGCCGCTTGTTCCTTCCTAATCGGAGTCCGGCGCAGAGTGGGGCCCGCCGCTGCGAACCCGAGCGGGAGGGCGGGCGGCGGCGGCGAGCGGGAGCGGGAGCGGGAGCGGGAGCGGGAGCGGGCGTGCGGCCGGGCTCCGCAGCCCCGCGCCGCGCCCCGCGAGCCCGGAGCTCGCGCCCCGCGCACTCCCCGGCCGGCTCGCGCCGGGCCCTCCCCCGCCCTCCCGCGGCCGGGGGCGGGGGCGGCGCGCGGCCGGCTCCGGAGCTCCGCGGGCGCAGCCGGGAGTGCGAGCGCGGGGGTCCCGGCCCCCTCCCCGGCGGGGCCCGCGGCTCGGAGGGGCGGCGCCCGGCGGGCCGCGCTCGGCGCCGGGCTCGGGGCCGTCCCCACCCCCACCGCCACCGCGGTGCACTGCGGCGGTGCGAGCGGGGGCGGCCATGAACTCCGCCGCCGAGGCTCGGCGAGCGCGCGCGCGGGGCCGCCGCCGCCGCCGCCGCCGGAGCCCGCTCGCCGGCCTGCGCGGCCCCCGGGGCGCCCGGTCCCCACGCCCGGCCCGGCCTCGGCCCACGCCCGGCCGCGCTCGCGCCGCACCGCCTCCGGCCGCCCGCCCGCACCTCCTGGAGCTGGCTGGTGCCCCGGAGCTCGGCGAGAACGCGCTTCCTCCGGGCCGCCCCGCCGCGCCGGCGGCCGGCCGCCCCCGCGCCCCCGCGCCCGCCTCGCGGACGGCCCGGGCCCCTTCCGCACCCCCGGCCCGCGCTTACCTGCAGCCTGGCACAGCCACAGACACTCGCCGTGGGCTCCCCGCGCTCACTGCAAGCAGGCCGGGGACGGGGTGGACGCGGGGCGCGGGGGCACGGCGGGTGGCGGTGTATTTTGGAATTTTTTTTTTTTTGGAGTTTGGGGAGGGGGCGGGGTGGGAGGGAATCGTGCACGTCCCTGATGGTAGCAGCCCTCCTCCTGCACGAGCACAGACTGTCTAGCCGGCCGTGAACACCCCCACCGGCACCCCCCCCCTTCCCGTGCATGCGCGGTGCGGGCTGGGGGGAAGGCGCGCCGCCGGCTTGCGCAGGCACGGAACCTCGCCGGGCCTCTAAATGGGCGAACGAGGAAAGGGTTAATCCGGGACCTTGCGACGCTTTCGATGGAGTCTACGGGGCCGCC
The DNA here is from genome assembly GCF_003254725.2 of Canis lupus dingo. NCBI lineage: Eukaryota > Metazoa > Chordata > Mammalia > Carnivora > Canidae > Canis > Canis lupus. The sequence continues at coordinate 71,465,083 of NC_064249.1, forward strand.
CCCGGAGGGCCCTGGGCTGCGCACGCGCGCGCACGCGCGCGGCTTGGGGCGCGCGGAGCCCGCGCGCGGGAGAAGAGGTGGGCGGGGCGGGGGCGGGGCCTCGGGAGCCGAGGAGCGTAAGCGCGAGCGCCGCTCGCGGGCACCCGCCCAGTCTGGGGCTCCCGCCTCCCGCTCCGACGCCCGGGCTCCCGCCCGCGCCCGCCGCCGGAGCAGCGCCGGGGACGCGGGAGCGCGGCGCTCCCGTGCGTGTGCATGTTCGTGGGGCAGTGCCGCCCTCGGGCGCGCGCAGGTCGGGCGCTGCGGCTGCGGCTGCGGCTGCGGCTGCGGCTGCGGCTGCGGGGCTAGCCCGCGGCGACCGGCTGGGGGACCCGGGCACCCTCGGCCTTCGCGTTCACCGGCGGACCCGGGGACGCGCGCTTCGGCCGCGGGGTCCTGGCCGGTGGTGCCGCTGCGTTCTGGAGATTGGGAGAATGGCTTGCGTTCAATAAAACGTTTGCAAAGCACATGCAGAACCTGACTTCCTTCTTTGGAACGTGACGGGTGACCCGAGTCTCCCAGAAGAACGGGAGCGTTCTGGATCCCGCCAAACCTGGGCCCGTGCATTGAGTCATCCGGACTCTCAAGGGAGACGCACGGGGGCTGGAGGCCCTAGCTCGGGTCTGTGGCATTAGTGAGATTAGACCTGATTTCATTTGTAGCCCCTTCGGAGGACACTGACAAGAGCACTGTTCTTACATTCAGGTTCAGTAAAAATAATGTCTCCGTTGGTGTTCAAAGCACGCACGTCGTGTTCCTTCCCCGTGATGGTGTCTGGGCTTGTGCCGGGCCTGGGGGCCTGGGAAGTCCCTCCCGCTCCTAGGTGCAGGGCACTACTGACTGCATCACCTCAGAGTTGCTTATGCCGCTTTCTCACTCTCACTTTAACAGCATTTCACAAAAACACGCATGATTTAACATCTAAAAATTAGAGTGGGACCTTCCCCTTGGTCCTATGTGATGATTACACAGCAAAGATTTAAGAAATGATATTGCGCTGGGCTGTATTCAATTCAAAAGAAATTCTGTATGGTCTCAGTTGATTTTATAGTATAAATTTTGACATTAGTTTCAGTGGTTCAAATGGTACTTGTATGTACATCCTCTGATATTCACAAAAGCATGGCATTTAGTAGATCTACTGAATGAAATGGAATAGACCAGTTGTAGAGTCAGACATCCAATTCAAATATTAGGTACATTGATTAGCTTTTTTATTATTTTATTTTTTACTTTATTTTATTTTTATTTATGATAGTCACATACACACAGAGAGAGGCAGAGACACAGGCAGAGGGAGAAGCAGGCTGCATGCACCGGGAGCCTGACATGGGATTCGATCCCGGGTCTCCAGGATCACGCCCTGGGCCAAAGGCAGGCGCCAAACCGCTGCGCCACCCAAGGATCCCTATTTTATTTTATTTTTTAAAAAGATTTATTTACTCATCAGAGATACCGACTGAGAGAAGCAGAGACATGGCAGAGGCAGAAGCAGGTTCCCCGCAGGAAGCCCCACGCGGGACTCCATTCCAGATCCCTGGATCACGACCTGAGCCCAAGGCAGGGGCCCAAGGGCTGAGCCACCCGGGTGTTCCCTGATTAGCTTTTTTAAACCTCAGCTTCTTATTCTCTGAAATGGAGATAATGGAAATCCCTAACAGAGCAGTTGTGCAGATTAAATGAAATGATGCTCAGTTAAATGCTTAGCTCAAATATTAGCTCTATGATGTTAAGTGACCTGCCCACTCTCCACAGATGGTGGGTTTAAGTGGCAGGGGCAGGGCTGCAATGGCCAAAGTTCATGCTCATACTTGATACCTATGTGGCCTCATTTCTTCTAACGCCATAGGCTGGGCTTGTTTATTCTTGTTTACATGGCTTTTAAGATTACATTTCAATCCTGTTTTGTATTTAAAGGGAATAATAATAGTACTATATCATAGGGTTATGCTATCAAGCAGTAAAGCTGTCAGTGCATTTACCAGTGTGTGGACATGGCTAGCATTTAGTTAGGGTTCACTGTCTGGCACTGTTCCTGCTTTCATTACCACGTAATTGTATGGGTTTATACACTCATTCTACATATATTTATTATCAGCCTGCTATGTAAAGACAGTCTTTTTACATATGGCCCCGTAAAGTCTCCCCAAGATTTGACTAATCTGATGAAATTGAAGGAGTTCAGAAGAGTTCTCAAGCACTACCTTGCATTTCCCAAGTGATAGATTCCTGGCACCTTGGCTTTTGCATCAATTAACCCTCTTTTCTCATTTGTTCTATAGGCTCTGCCTGTGTGTTTCTTGCTTCCTAAGGGTCATGGGGGATGGTTCTAAATTAAAGGGGCCACTCCATGGGAAAGAGGAGGATGGTGATGAGAAACCATACAGGAAGGGCCTGACCCTGACCTGGCACTTTGCCTGGTCACCAGCCTTAACTCAGCACTGGGTAGCACCCAGGAGGCCCTCAGTAAATACTGATGACAGATAAGTGACAACCTAGAGCTTGATACCAAGGGGAGTTACATGGGCACATTGTGGGATTGACAGGAGGTCAAGGGTCTTCCTGAAATGCACAGACCTGAGGCCCTTGAAGGAAATCTTGTCTTCCCTACCAGGAATGCGGTTAACTCTATGTGGGTTTCTCTGTCTAGCTACTCTGCTGGGAGCACCCAGTTTCTCACTTGGGATGCCCAGAGACTCCTCTTGAGTTGAACCTGCTTCTGAGGATTGTGAGGCCTGATGTATGGGGTCTGTGGTATGGAATCTGGAGTGGTTATGGAGCAGCTCCCAGGGACGTTTGGAAAGGTTAAGTCTTTTGGGGTTCTCATAGATGGGTGGAGTTGATTTCTCTATCACACTGACTTGGGCCCTCTGATTGGTTTTGACCAGTGGAATGTAGGCAGACAGGAGGATGAGCAAGTTCTGCGTAGAGGCTTGGAGGAGCAGCCTCTTTCTGCTCTCCCTCCTGTGTTGTGTGTGGTCCACAATGAGAAGACCATGCCCGTGTTGCTACTGCCTCTTCCACTTGGGCTCTTCAATGATAAGCAGACCTGAGAATGATGCTGACCCAGAACCTGAGCCCAGGTAAGCCAAGATGAGTAACAGCTCATCCATGAGTCCATGAGTGAGAAGTAAATGCTTGTTTTTAAAAATCCTTGAGAGTTTGTGTTTTGTGATTTGTTATCACAGCCAGACCTGATATGCCTGCACAAGGAAAAATCTCCCACCACAGGCCAGTCAGCAACCTCCCCTCATTGCTCTGAAAACACTGAATATAGTCAATGGACAAGGAATAGATCCCATCCCTAAAAACACAGAGGTGTGAATATACACATTCAACAAATAATCACATAAATAATCTTACAATTGCACATTGTAATCCATGCTTTAATAAACGTGAAAAAGCCTAAGATGTGATAGAAAAGAGGAACAAATTTTTAATTGAGAAACCAATACAAGTGTCTCCAAAGATATACATTTAAGACCTGAAGGATGAGGAAGATATAGGAAAAGAGGGAAATGGTATTTCAGTCACAGGGAGAATAGGAAGAATGAAAGGGTGTGTGTGACGCTCTGCAGCAAGACGGAGTGACCAGGGTACAGTGATACAGTGAGCATGGCATGGGTCAGGGGCAACAGCAGGACCTAGACTTGTCAGTGCCTTGTGGCTGCGGGAAGTGCCTTGGCTTTTATGCTACGCACAGTGACAGCCATCAGAGGGCTTTTCTTTTAAAACTAACATTGACTTAGGTAAATCTATTAGTCTCACAACTAGAATAAATTCAGCCCTTGGAATACAGACATATACTTTTTTTTAAAAAAAATAGGATTTTATTTATTTATTCGTGAGAGAGAGAGAGAAAGAGAGAGAGAGAGTCAGAGACACAGGCAGAGGGAGAAGCAGGCTCCATGCAGGGAGCCCGGTGTGGGACCCGATCCTGGGTCTCCAGGATCCTGCCCTGGGTTGAAGGCGGTGCTAAACTGCTAAGCCACTGGGGCTGCCCCAGACATATACTTTGAATTTCAAATATCTCCAATGTTGAGACCCCACAGGTGAAACTCTTATCACGGTTCATGTTATGTTTTAAACACCATCAAGAGAAATACAATCCTTCACTATCATATAGAAAAGTTAACAATTTATTCATGAAATTCACTTTTGAGTAAATACGTTTATTAAGCACGATGGTAAGTAGTACAATTCCAGGCAAACTTCCATTTGAGCAGCTGTAGGATTACTGTTTCTGGATCAGTAGAAGAAATTTGCTAATTAACAACAATGAAAATACCATGCACTATCTGAAAACCAAATTTAAAAAAACAAATTACTAATAAGAACTCACATTTATAAAGTATACATTTGTAAAACATTATCCTAAGAATTCTATGGCCATGAATTGTCATTGGAACTATTTTATAGTCACTTCAATATTAGCAGTAGGACCAAAAGAGGAAAAGCTCAAACTTATTTTAGAAGAAAAAAAAATATTATTGCTGTGTTTCCAGATTATTTTAGTGGTCTTGTTAAAAATAAAAGTACTGTAATTACATTACCTACAAATAGAATAAAATGGAAGCAATTGATCTATACACGTCACATTCAAATAATCTATGATAATAGAACATTATTCTAAGAAGTATAATTATATCAAACTTCCACTTAAGCCATTAGATAGTCTCTTAATTAATAGCAAGAAAACTAGAAGACAAAAAGTTACCTTAGTAGGAAGGGGAAAAAGTACCTTGTGTTAGTTCTGTATCTTCAGAACTCTGCTTTTTGGAAGGTAGGTTATACTTAGAATATGATTCGCTTCTGTTTTCTGGTTTTGTGGACAGGAGATTGAATACAGCACTTCCTGAAGACATTTTTTATTGCCAACTTTGGACGTACTGGACCAAGGAAGTCCCATGGTATGGTGAATTTCAAGGGAGGTTTGTTCTCTTTTTCTAGAAGAAGGAAAGAACAGGATATCCTCCTTTCAGAAACTGCACCCTAGGACTTCTCTGTCACATCTGACCTCTGAAGGAAGAGCCTGGGTCAGCAGCCACTCTTTGAGGGGGGAGAGTTAATCAAGAGAATGCCTTGAACATCTGCCAAGGCAAGGAGCACGAGAACAAGCATGCTTTACAGTTGTGTAGGAATTTTGCATAAGAATGGAGTTGGCTGAATGGAGGGATCCTTTCTGTGTGGGTTTGAACCTCATGGAACATCTGGTTTCTTCTGAGCACCAGATCCTGGATCCCTATGCCAAGATGGCCTGTTGCTCCTCCTTTCTCTGAAATCTGGTCACCCAGAGAGTTCCTTCATGATCTCCTTGGGTTAACATTAGAAGGAACTGGGTGAACTCTTTATGGGAACACTCTGTACTATCTTGGCAATTCTCTACAAATATTATATTATTTCAAAACAGACAGTTTTTCTGTACAGGGAATTATTTTTCTCTGGCTACTTTCAACATCTTTTCTTCGTTTTAGTTTTTAGCATTTTGATTATGATATTTCTGGGTATGGAGTTCATTAAGTTTATCCTATTTGGGATTCGTTGAGCTTCTTGAATCTGTAGGTTCATCTTTCTCTGAATTTGGGTAGCTTTCTGCTAGAACTGATAAAGGAATTCAGTAAAGTTGCAGGATACAAAATCAATATACAGAAATCTGTTGCATTTCTATACACCAAACGAATGAAGTAGCAGAAAGAGAATTAAGAAAACAATCCCATTTACAATTGCACTAAAAATAATAAGATACCAAAGATAAAGCATACAGGTGAAAATCTATACTCTGAGAACTATAAAACATGGATGAAAGTAATTGAAGATCACACAAAGAAATGGAAAGACATTCCAGGCCCATGAATTAGAAGAATGAATATTTGTTAAAATGTCTATATTACCCAAAGCAATCTACACATTTAATGCTATCCCTATCAAAATATCAACAGCATTTTTCACAGAGCTGGGACAAACAATCCTAAAATTTGTGTGGAAGCACAAAGACCCTGAATAGTGAAAGCAATCTTTAAGAGGAAAAAGCAAAGTTGGAGGCATCACAATTCTAGGCTTCAAGTTATATTACCAAGCTGTAGTAAATCAAAACAGCATGGTACTGGTACAAAAATAGACACATGGATCAATGGAACTGAATAGAAAACCCAGAAGTAAACTCCCACTATAGAGTCAATTAATCTTCTACAATACAGGAAAGGATATCCAATGGGAATAGGGCAGTCTCTTCAACAAATGCTATTAGGAAAACTGGACAGTAACATGCAAAAGAAACTAGAACACTCTTACACCATATACAAAAATAAATTCAAATGAATGAAAGACCTAAATGTGAGGCCTGATACTATAAAATTCCTGGAAGAGAACCCAGGCAGTAACGTATTTGATGTTGACCATAGCAACTTTTTTCTAGGTATGTCTCCTGAGGCAAAGGAAACAAAAGTAAACTAGTGGGACTTCATCAAAATAAAAAGATTCTGCACAGCAAAGGAAACCACCAATAAAACTAAAAGGCAACCTACAGGATGGAGAAGATATGTGTAAATGACATAGCCAATAAACAGTATCCAAGATATGTAAAGAACTTAAAAACTCAACACTCAAATCCAATTAAAAATGAGCAGAAGATATAAACAGACATTTCTCCAAAGAAGTTATCCAGATAGCCAACAGACACATGAAAAGATGTTCATTATGACTTACATCAGGGAAATGCAAATTAAAACTACGGTGAGATATTGCCTCAAACCCATCAGAATGGCTAAAATAAAAAGCACAAGAAACAACAAGTGTTGACAAGGATGTGGAGAAAAAGGAACAACTTTTGCAGTGTTGGTGGGAATGCAAACTGGTGCAGCCACTCTGGAAAACAGTATGGAGGTTCCTAAAAAGTTAAAAATAGAGCTACCCTACAAACTAGCAGTAAAGGTACTCCATATTTACCCAAAGAATACAAAGACACTCATTGAAAGGGATACATGCTCCCCTATGTTCATAGCAGTATTACTTATGGTAGCCAAGATATGCAAACAGCCCAAGGGTCCATCAACTGATGAATAGATAAAGAAGATGCAGTGTATATACACAATGGAATATTATTCAGTCATAAAAAACCTAAATCTTGCCATTTGCAACAAAATGGATAGAGCTAGAGAATATTATGCTATGCGAAATAGAGAAAGACACATACCACATGATTTCACTCGTGTGGAATTTAAGAAAGAAAACAAATTAGCAAAGTGGAAAGAAGAGAGACGCAAACAAACTTCTAACAGTAGAGAACAGACTGATGGTTACCAGAGGGGAGGTCGGTGGAGGATGAGTGTAATAGGTGATGAGGACTAAGGAGTGCAGTTGTTGTGATGAGCACTGGGTGTTGAATGGAAGTGTGAAACACTATATTGTATACCTGCAACTAATATAATACTGTATGTTAACTAACTGAACTTAAAAAGAAACTTTAAAAATTGGGAGGTAGTTTTTTTTTTCTCAAGATTTTATTTATTTATTCACGAGAGACACACATTGAGAGAGAGAGAGAGAGAGAGAGGCAGAGACACAGGCAGAGGGACAAACAGGCTCCATGCAGGGAGCCTAAGGTGGGACTCGATCCCAGGTCTCCAGGATCACGCCCTGGGCTGAAGGCAGGTGCCAAACTGCTGAGCCACCCGGGCTGCCCTTGTTGGAGAATTTTAATAAAATCCGCCAAAACTAAGTTTTGGTTGCTTACTTCCAACATGTTTGTCAACATAATGTTGTCTTCTGTTGATTGTCTTCACAAATGAGTTGAGATTTCCTGGGTCTTTGTACACTGAGTAATTTTGGATTGTGTCTTGCACATTTGAAATATTATAAGATTCTAGACTGCTAAATTCTATGGAAAATGTTGATAATTTTAGTCAACCAGTTAGGTTCTGGTCACAAATTTTAATATATTTTCTGTGGACTGTGATTTGATATTTTTGGAGGACTCTCTGGATCTCTCTCAAGTGTTTTCCAGGCATTAGCCAGTCTAGGGTGTGGGCTGTGATCAGTTAATTCAGTTCTCAAAATATTTTATATGCTGATTAGGATCAGATCCATGCCTTGTGCAGCTCCTAGGTGAGCCTACAATTTGTGAACAATTTTATGGGGCTGCTTTCTGGGCTCCTTTCTCTTTGTGTTTTTTTTTTTTTTTTGGTACTTTCTGCCTTCCTGGAGTCCCCTTTTCCTATTCTTCAGTCAGAAATTCGGGGCACATGTATGACAATCTGCATCTAGAACCAAGTGGTGGGAGGACCAGAAAGGAAAAAAAATGGTAAAGTTACTGCTGGTTTGGTGATAAGCTTGCTTGTTTCCAATACACTTACCTTAAATAGCTAGGTTTCCTCCCAAGGACTGGTTTTTCCTTTTCAATGTGTTTTTCCTTGTTGTTTTACTTACTTTCAGTTCTATGTATTTCTTAGATTTATTATTTCCCTTTTTAACCAGTGTTATTTAATAATCCAAGTATTATGTAATCATATTATTTTGTTTCTAATGTGGGGGTATTTTTGAGTTCTCTTTTTTTGGTAACTTCTTATTCTGAAAGAATAGAGTAAAAAGAATTCCTATATGCATTTTACCTTTTTCCAGATTTTAGCATTTTGTCCCATTTCTGTAGTCATTTGCTCTTTTTCTCTCTCCTTCATTATCTACACACATATACAAGGCTCGCAACACACATTTTTTTCTGAATCATTTTTAAAGAGTAAATTACAGATATCATGCCTCTTTTCCCTAAATATCTCACTGTGCGATCCTAAAAATAAGGACAGTCTCTTATATAACCAGAGTACAATGACAAAAATCAAGTATTTACCATTGATACAATACTATAATCTACAATCCATATTCAAATTTCACCATTTGTTCCAATAATGCCCCTTATATTTGCATAGTTTTTTTTTTCTAACTGGTTTCAGGATTCATTCCAGAACTACCTTGTCACATTTGGCTGTCAAAGAGCTATTCTTTTGTCATTTATTTCTTGAGTCTTTTTTATATGCTTTAACACCAAGGTTGGCCCTTTTTAAAATTCTGTGGGTTTTGTTTTGCTAAAACATTTCTATGAGAGTGTATTGTATCCTTTTAAATTTACTACACTAACAGCAAGACTCCTTTTCCTTGCTGTAGCTGATTACCAAAGAATATTATTTTCATATAGCCCTGCATTCCTAAAACTTCAGAATAATTTGTTTCCTTTCTTTCTTCTTCTATCTCTTATCAGTTTCACAGCTCAGTGACTTGATTTATACCAGAGTAAAGTATTGATCTACCCTCAAGAGTTTTCTTCATTTCTAGAGGACAGATCTTGAGATTTGACTTTTGTTCTTAAGCAAAGAATATTTCATCCTTGAGAGTGAAACATATATTCTTATATTAATATTCAAAATATTTATTCTCTTTGAGCTAGCATGTTAAGCTGAGCTGAAATTGGCTTTCTCCCGGCTTCTATAAAAATGTGAACACTTACAATTTATGGAATAGATCTTCATCCATCATATGGGCTGATGCTTGTCAATTACTCTTCTACTTTGTGACAATGCCTGGACACATGACACACCAGCCTGAACCATTCCACTTCAAAAGAATGATAGTTTTCTAATTTGCAAATGGATTTCAAGTTAAATCTCCTATTACTGATACTAAATACAAATATCTACCAAATTCTACTTACGTGGAATTCTTGTTTCAGTGACCCAAACTACTTAGGATCATTTTCATGCTACTTTATTGAAACGGATCATCCAGCATATTGACATTATGGCTTATGTAAAATATGTAAACTCTCTGTTATATTATTTCTGATGTTTAGTAAATCGTTTAGTGTACATATCATACAAAGAATTGACTCATCAATTTGGGTTAGAATTAATATTTTAATTTACCAAAATTATCATCATGATGCCAAATATTATTAAAGCTTTTTCAAAAAAAAGAAAGAAAGAAAGAAAGAAAACCCTGCAAAGCATTTATTCTTAGTTTTAGTGAGCTAAAATTATCATTTCCTCTTTTGTACAATCAAAAACTATTTTTCTAAGTCATAAAGATTTCACTCTCAGTACAATGAATAACTCAGTAAAAATTGAAATAAAAACTTCTCTAACCAGCATCTGTACTCATGGATTTTTGCATGGATTATTGCTTCTCTGTACCACTTCCACCCTCCAATACTATGTTTTTGCTGTTCCTTAATCACATCTGGCATGTTTCACTCTCAGTACCTCGTGTACCCTTGCAATATTCAGGCTGAATTGTTAAAAAATATTTCAGTTTCTCATTGTCTAAACACAATTATAATAGTTGATCAAATGGTCATTGAAATAGACCAAACATTAAATATAATATTCTTTAGTTTCTTATCTACTTCAAAATTTAGCCTTCATTTACGAAGTTGGGAGGTGAATCTTCCATTTAACATATGAAAGAAAAGCAGTGTAATTGGTGGGAAATTACCCAGTCTCTGAGTACTGAACTTGGATCCTGCTGCTACCCCTTGCCAGCCAATATTCTTAGGCAGGTTACCTCCTGGTTCAAGATTCAGTTTCCTTATCTGTATGATCAGAACAAAAATAGAACCTACCTCTTAGGGTTAACAGATTAATTCAATAGTTATGAGTATCCATTTTGTGCCAGGCATTGTAGGCACTGTGGATACAGCATAATCAAAACATACAAATATTCCTGCCTAGGAGGCAGACAAGAAACAATTAAATAATTGAAATGTGTATTATGTCATCTAATGAGAAGTGCTGTAAAGAAAAGTATAGCAGTGGAGGTGTGTAGGAAGGCTGGAAATATGGGTGAGCAATTTTTAATGAAGTCGTCAGGAAAACCTCGCTGAGAAGATGCCACCAATGCCAAGGTTGGAAGGAGGTGAGGAGGCCTGGTGAGTGAAGATTATGACAAAGAGCCTTCCAGGGAGAAAAGAACAGCTAGCACAAAGGGGCCGATGTGGAAGCATGCTTTTTGTGTTGAAGAAAAGCAAAGACAGAAGTAAAGGACAGAAGCACGGGAAGACACATGTCCCAGCCCCCACTCTGCATCAATCTGGGAGGGACAGGTGACAATGTGACAGGTTTTGTTTCAGTTTGCTGCTGAGACACTATATTTATGTTTATTGAACATGAAATGGTCAATGCCCTGTAATTTAACAATGACTTGGTGTATTTCTGGACAAATTCTAACATGGCTTCAGAGGCTCCTGAACTAAAATCTTCAGAGAATAAGGAATAAGGGGGAGTGACAGTGGTCTGAAGGGGGTGGTAGGTGGAAGGGGACAGCCAAAGGACAGGTGGTAGGTTTGATAGTCAGATGACCTGACAATCACAGCTACAGGCTTTTATAGAGAAGAAAGGGGGAAAGGTTTGGAAAGGGAAAGAGGACACCTGCTCTACTCCAGGCAGGAATATAAAAAGGAGGAGGCCCACTTGAGAAAATTATGAGCACAATGGCCTTTGGTGAGGGCCAAGATTCCTATAGACTCCTGAGGACAGTCTTTATCAACCTTAGCTGCTTATAGTAATCATGGTTTAGCGCTGCCTTCAGCCCAGGGCCTGATCCTGGAGACCCGGGATGGAGTCCCATGTCGGGCCCCCTGCATAGAGCCTCCTTCTCCCTCTGCCTGTGTCTCTGCCTCTCTCTCTCTCCTCTCTGTGTATTCTCATGAATAAATAAATAAAATCTTAAAAAAAAATAATATAAAGATGCCGGGCCTGAAGCTCCACCCGCATTGGTTCTGGTTAATTGCTTTGGGCTGTGGCCTAGATGGTCAGGAGTTACAACAGCTGACCATAAGATACAGCCATGGTTAAAAACCAATTTTTTTAAAAAAAAATTTTATTTATTCGAGAGAGAGAGAGAGAGAGAGAGAGAGAGAGGCAGAGACACAGGCAGAGGGAGAAGCAGGCTCCATGCAGGGAACCTGACTTGGTATGGGATCCCAGGTCTCCAGGATCATGCCCTGGGCTGAAGGTGGCGCCAAACCGCTGGGCCATTGGGGCTGCCCAAGAACCATTTCTTTATAGGAAAAAAAAAAAAAAGGTGAGGGGACCATTCAGGGACTTTAAGAGTGATGAGAGATTTACGTAAGATGATACTTTTAAGATATTAACACAGTTCCTGGTGCATGGTCAGCTATGGACTTCCTTCTTCAGACTCCAATGCTTGAATTCTGGCAGAAGTAAGAAGGCGATATTTGTTCTTCAGGATGGGATCGACATTGAATGGAGAAAAACATCTCAGGGGATTCTTCATTCGAGCCAAGATGATATCTTTATAACACTGCCATATCTTTCCAAAATCATGCCAAAGCTCTGTCCAAAAAATTGGTCATTCCTTACCATCCATGCTTACAAATGAGACTACAGACAAGATTGAACTGATGAATAAGTGAAATGTTCCTCTTCTCCTCATAATTAGTTTGATAATCAGCAGATCTGTCTGCAAACTTAACTACCCTATTTGATCTAAATTCCACTTTTTCTTTGGGATGACTAGGCCAAGCATCAATTTAAGCCAGTTAATTTATTAGCTGCTACTATATATATATATTCAAACTGAGGAATAATAAAAGTAACAAATGACCCTAAGTATTGCATGACTATCTTTATGGTTAGTGAACAAGCTAATATATTTTCACATGTTCCTCTTATTGGATATTAATAAAAGTTATGATCTCAATCTCCAGTTAAAAAAGAAACAATTCAACCAAAGTTCTAAGAAATTCATAAAGACACATAGATCTTTTCAGAGCTAATATTTAATCCATTTGAGTAACTGGAAAAGGAAATGATCAAATTGTCCATTAGCTTCTCATTCTGTCTTCACTGTCAGAGTAAAACAACTTATCTTTCTAAACAGATCTTTTTGGAGCAGTATATATTTCATTTGAAAAATTTACTTACATAATTTCATTCTACTGCTATTTGCAAAATATTATTTAGAATAACTTAAACAAATATTCATAGGGAAATGTGTGAGTGATAAATTCTTTTAAAAAAGTAGAGCATGAGCAGCCCTGGTGGCTCAGCGGTTTAGCGCTGCCTGCAGCCCAGGGTGTGATCCTGGAGCCCCGGGATCGAGTCCTGAGTCAGGCTCCCTGCATGAAGCCTGCTTCTCCCTCTGCCTGTGTCTCTGCCTCTCTCTCCTCTCTGTGTATTCTCATGAATAAATAAAATCATAAATAAATAAATAAATAAATAAATAAAAAGTAGAGCAGTTAGGTATGCTTCTACTTCCCATCCTAGGGAGTTATATATTTACCAATATGTTTGTTTGACCTCTGAACCAGCCCATATATTACAAGACAACACTAGAGTAATGCTCCACTGAAAAAAAGGTAACTATTTACATTAGAAGTTTGTACCTGTATTTTATTTTTTAAATTTTATTTAAATTCAATTAATTAACATATAATGTATTATTTGTTTCAAAGGTAGAGGTCAGTGATTCATCAGTCTTATATAATACCCAGTGCGGATGACGTCATGTGTCCTCCTTAATGCCCATCACCCAGTCACCCCATTCCCCCACCTCCCTCCCCTCTACCAACACTCAGTTTGTTTCCTATGATTAAGAGTCTCTTAGGGTTTGTCTCCCTCTCTGATTTCATCTTGTTTTATTTTTTCCTCTCTTCCCCTATGATCCTCTGTTTTGTTTCTTAAATTCCACATATGATGAGATCATATGAAAACTGTCTTTCTCTGATTGACTTATTTCACTTAGCATAATATCCTCTAGTTCGACCCATGCTGTTGCAAATGGTAAGATTTCATTTTTTGGATGGCCGAGTAGTATTGCATCATATATATACATATATATATATATACACACACACACATATATATATATGTATATATATAGCACATCTTTATCCATTCATCTGCCGATAGACATCTGGCCTCTTTCCATAGTTTGGCTATTGTGGACATTGCTTCCATAAACTTTGGGGTGCAGGTGCCCCTTTGGATCACTACATTTGTATCTTTGGGGTAAATACCCAGGAGTGCAATTGCTGGTCATAGGGTAGCTCTATTTTAAAATTCTTGAGGAACCTCCATACTGTTTTCCAGAGTGGCTGCACCAGTTTGCATTTTCACCAACAATGCAAGAGGGTTCTCCTTTCTCCGGATCCTCACCAACAGCTGTCATTTCCTGACTTGTTCATTTTAGCCATTCTGACTGGTGTGAGGTGGAATCTCATTGTATTTTTGATTTGTATTTCCCTGATGCTGAGTGACATGGAGCATTTTTTCATGTGTCTGTTGGCCATTTGCATGTCTCCTTTGGAGAAATGTCTGTTCATGTCTTCTGCCCATTTCTTGACTGGATTATGTGGTCTTTGGGTGTTGAGCTTGAGAAGTCCTTTATAGATCTTGGATATAATTTATCTGATATGTCATTTGCAAATATCTTCTCCCATTCTCTCAGTTGTATTTTGGCTTTGTTAACTGTTTCCTTTGCTGTGCAAAAGCTTTTTGTCTTGATGAGGTCCCAGTATTCATTTTTGCTTTTGTTTCCCTTGCCTTTGGAAATGTGTCTAGCAAGAAGTTGCCGCAGGCAAGGTAAAAGAGATTGCTGCATGTGTTATCCTCTAGGATTTTGATGGATTCCTGTCTCACATTTAGATCTTTCATCATTGAGTTTATCTTTCCATATGGTGTGAGAGAATAGTCCAGTTTTATTCTTCTGCATATGGCTGTCCAATTTTCCCAATATTATTGGTTGAAGAGGCTGTCTTTTTTCCATTTGATGTTCTTTCCTGCTTTGTTGAAGATGAATTGACCATAGAGTTGAGGGTCCACTTCTAAGTTCTCTATACTATTCCATTGATCTATGTGTCTGTTTCTGGGCTAGTTCCATACTGTCTTAATGATTACAGCTTTGTAATAAAGCTTGAAGTCCAGAATTGTGATGCCATCAGCTTTGGTTTTCTTTTTCATCATTCCTTTGACTATTCAGGGTCTTTTCTGGTTCCATACATATTTTAGGATTATTTGTTCTAACTCTGTGAAATAAGTTGATGGTATTTTGATAGGGATTGCATTAAATGTAGAGATTGCTCTAGGTAGCATAAACATTTTAACAACATTGTTTTTCCAATCCATGAGCATGGAACATTTTTCCATTTCTTTGTGTCTTTCTCCATTTCTTCCATGAATGTTGTATAGTTTTCTGAGTACAGATTTTTTTTGCCTCTTTGGTTAAGTTTTTTCCTAGGTATTCTTATGGATTTTGGTACAATTCTAAATGGCACTGATTCCTTAATTTCTCTTTCTTCTGTCCATAGAAATGCAACTAATTTCTGTGTAGTGATTTTTATGTCCTGTCACTTTGATGAATTCCTGTATGAGTTCTAGCAATTTGAGGGTGGAGTCTTTTGGGTTTTCCATATAGAGTATCATGTCATCTGCAAAGAAGGATAATTTGACCTCTTCTTTGCCAATGTGGATACCTTTTATTTCTTTTTGTTGTCTAATTGCTGAAGCTAGGACATCTAATACTATGTTGAATAGCAGTGGTGGTAGTGGACATCCCTGTCATGGTCCTGACCCTAGGGGAAAAGCTCTGTTTTTTCCCCATTGAGGATTATATTTGCTGTGGGTTTTTCATAGATAGTTTTTATGATATTGAAGTATGTTCCCTCTGTCCCTACACTGTGAAGAGTTTTAATCAAGAAAGGACGTTGTAATTTGTTCAATGCTTTTTCAGAATCTATTGAGAGAATCATATGGTTTTGTCCTTTCTTTTTTTTAAGATTTTATTTATTCATTCATGAAAGACACAGAGAGAGGCAGAGACATAGGCAGAGGAAGAAGCAGGCTCCATGCAGGGAGCCAGATGTGGGACTCGATCTCAGGACTCAGGATCACGCCCTGGGGTGAAGGCAGACACCAAACAGCTGAGCCACCCAGGCATCCCCTATCCAATTTCTTTTATTAATGTGATGTAACACATTGATTGATTTGCAGATGTTGAACCACCCTTTCAGCCTAGGAATAAATTCCACTTGGTTGTGGTGAATAATCTTTTTAATGTACTATTGGATCCTATTGGCTAATATTTTGGTGAGAATTTTGGCATCCATGTTCATCAGGGATATTGGTTGATAATTCTCCTTTTTGGTGGGGCCTTTGTCTGGTTTTGGGATCGAGGTAATGCTGGCCTCATAAAAAGAGTTTGGAAGTTTTATTTCCATTTATACTTTTTGAAAAGAGCTCCAGAAGAATAGTTATTAATTCTTCTTTAAATGTTTGGTAGGGGATCCCTGGGTGACGCAGCGGTTTGGCGCCTGCCTTTGGCCCAGGGCGCGATCCTGGAGATCCGGGATCGAATCCCACGTCAGGCTCCCGGTGCATGGAGCCTGCTTCTCCCTCTGCCTGTGTCTCTGCCTCTCTCTCTCTCTCTCTCTGTGACTATCATAAATAAATAAAAACGTAAAAAAATTAAAAAAAAAAAAAAAAACGTTAAATGTTTGGTAGAATTCCCCTGGGAAGCCATCTGGCCCTGGACTCTTGCTTGTTGGGAGGTTTTTGATTATTGCTTCAATTTCCTTGCTGGTTATGGGTCTGTTCAGATTTTCTATTTCTTCCTATTTCACTTTTGGTACTGTATATGTCTCCAGGAATACATCCATTTCTTCCAGATTGCCTAATTTGTTGGCATATAGTTGTTTATAATATGTTCTTAAAATTGTTTGTGTTTCTTTGGTGTTGGTTGTAATCTCTCTTCTTTCATTTATGATTTTATTTATTTGGGTCCTTTCTCTTTTCTTTTTTGATAAGTCTGGCCAGGGGTTTATCAATCTTATTAATTCTTTCAAACAACCAGCTCTTAGTTTCATTGATCTGTTCTACTGTTCTTTTGGTTTCTATTTCATTGATTTCTGTTCCAATCTTTATTATTTCTCTTCTCCTACTGGGCTTAGGCTTTATTTGCAGTTCTTCCTCTAACTCCTTTAGGTGTAAGGTTAGGTTGTGCATTTGAGACCTTTCTTGTTTCTTGAGACAGGTTTGTATTGCTATATACTTCCCTCTTAGGGCTGTCTTTGCCGCGTCCCAAGGGTTTTGAACAGTTGTGCTTTTGTCTTCATTTGTTTCTGTGAATTTTAAAAATTATTCTTTAATTTCCTGGTTGACACATTCATTCTTTAGTAGGATGCTCTTTAGCCTCCATGTAGTTGAATTCTTTCCAAATTTCCTCTTGTGATTGAGTTCTAGTTCCAAAGCATTGTGGTCCAAAATTCCTTAGGGAATGATCCCAATCTTTTGTACTGGTTGAGACCTGATTTATGACCCAGTATATAATCTGTTCTGGAGATTGTTCCATGTGCATGCAAGAAGCATGTGTATTCTGTTGCTTTAGGATAGAATGTTCTGAATATATTTGTGAAGTCCATCTGGTTCAGAGTGTCATTCAAAGCCCTTGTTTCCTTGTTGATCTTCTACTTTGATAATCTGTCCATTGCAGTGAGCGGGGTGTTAAAGTCCCCTACTATTATTGTATTATTATTGATGTGTTTCTTTAATTTTGTTATTGATTGGCTTATATAACTGGCTGCTCTCGTGTTAGGGGCATAAATATTCACAATTGTTAGATCTTATTAGATAGACCCTTTAATTATGATGTAGTGTCCTTCCTCATCTCTTATTACAGTCTTTGGTTTAAATCTAATTTGTCTGATGTAAGGATTGCCATCCCAGCTTTCTTTTGATGTCTACTAGAATGATGAATGGTTTTCTACTCCCCTTATTTTAAATCTAAGGTGTCTTTGGGTCTAAAATGAGCCTCTTGAAGACAACATATTGATGGATCTTGCTGTTTATCCAATCTGATACCCTATGTCTTTTGATTGGGGCATTTAGCCCATTTACATTCAGAGTAACTATTGAAAGATATGAATTTAGTGCCATTGTTTTACCTATAAAGTTACTGTTTCTGTATATTGTCTCTGTTCCTTTCTGGCCTATGTTACTTTTGGGCTCTCTCTTTGCTTAAAAGATCCCTTTTAGTATTTCTTGTAGGGAAATGTTGGTGATCACAAAGTCTTTTAGTTTCTCTTTGTCCTGGAAGCTTTTTCTCTCTCCTATTTTTTTTTTTTCTCTCTCCTATTTTGAATGACATCCTAGCCGGATATTCTTAGCCACATATTTTCCTCATTTAACACCCTGAATATATCATTCCAGTCCTTTCTGGCCTGCCAGATTTCTGTGGATAAGTCTGCTGCCAGTCTAATGTTTCCAGCCTTGTAGGTTACAGACCTCTTGTTCCGAGGTACTCAGGATTTTCTCTTTGTCTCTGAGATTCCAAGTTTCACTATTATATGTCAGGATGTTGACCTATTTTTATAGATTTTGAGAAGGATTCTTTGTGTCTCCTGGGCTTGGATGCCTGTTTCCTTCCTCAGACTAGGGAATTTCTCTGCTATAATTTGCTCCAATATATCTTCTTCCCGCCTCTCTCTTTCTTCTTCTTCTGGGATTCCTAATTATTCTAATATTGTTTCGTTTCATGGTATCACTTATCTCTCAAATTCTCCTCTCATGATCCAGTAGTTGTTTTTTATCTCTTTTTCTCAGCTACTTTACTTTCCATCATTTTGTCTTCTGTATCACTAATTCTCTTCTTTTTTAAAAAAGATTTTATTTATTTATTCATGAGAGACAGAGAGAGAGAGAGAGAGAGAGAGAGAGAGGCAGAGACAAAGGCAGAGGGAGAAGCAGGCTCCATGCAGGGAGCGTGATGTGGGACCGATCCCGGGACATCAGGATCACACCCTGAGCCAAAGGCCGATGCTCAACTGCTGAGCCACCCAGGCATCCCAACTAATTCTCTCTTCTACGTCATTTATCCTAGCCATTAGAGCCTCTGTTTTTTATTGCATCTCCTTAATAGCTTTTTTTAAATTTCAATTTGATTATATTTTAGTTTTTTTATTCCTCCAAAAAGGGATTCTCTAGTGTCTACTATGCTTTTTTCAAGTCTCCCTCATATCTTTATAATTGTTATTCTGAACTCTTGTTCTGACATCTTACTATGTCCATACTGATTAGGTCCCTGGCAGTCAGTACTGCCTCTTATTCTCTTTTTTGAGGTGAGTTTTTCCGTCTTGTCATTCTACCCAGAGAAGAATAGAAGGATGAGGGAACAAAATACTAAAATGACAACAATGACCTCAGAGAAAAAAAAAAGAAAACAAATCAGAAGAGACTTGAAACCAAAAGAAAAAAAAGAATATAATTAGATAGGTGAACACAATAGAGCAATGGATCCTGTGTGTATTTTTGTCCATTTGTTAGAAAACTAGATCCCAAAATTGTAACAAAAGAAAAAAACATATATGTACAAAAAAAATACAATGAAAAGATAGAATGTAACTTAAAATGAAAATTAAAAGACAAAAAGGGAATATAAACAGACAGGGAAACAGAACAGAAGAATACACTATATTCTGAGTGTATTTTGGTTGGTTTGTTAGAAGCAACTACTTCTCAAAATTGTAAAGAAAGAAAAGCACATATATACAAAAATAAAGTCAAAAACATTGAAAGAATAGAATGTAACTGTAAAGATGAAAATTTAGAGAGACTTTAACAAAACAGGGGAAAATAAAGAAACAAAAAAAAGAAGAAAGTTAATGTGATCAGACCAATGAATTGAATAGAGCCATACACTAGATTCTGGGTGTATTTTTGGTCTGTTAGAAGAGCCTACATCCCAAAATTGTAAAGAAAGAAAAACACATATATACACGATAAAATTAAATACAATAGAAGGGTAAAATGTAACTGTAAAGATTAAAGTTAAAAATGATTTTTAAAAAAGTTGATAAAAAAAAACCGGTTGAAAAATGAAAGAGAAAAAATTAGAATCAAAAGACTAAAGAATCATGGGGAAAATGAGAAAAAAAAAAAAAAACACCATGAATTTTATATGCTATATTCCCCCAGCGCTGGCATTTTGCCGTTCTCAGTGTTCCGTAGACTTGGTCTTGGCTGGATGTTCTTGCTAATCTTCTGGGGGAGAGACCTGTTGTGCCGATTCTCAGGTGTCTACCACCGGTGGGATGGTCCCACCCTTGCCAGGGGGCCAGGCTAAGTAATCTGCTCTGGATTGCTCTAGGTGGCTCTTGTTCCCTGAAGGCTTTGGTCCCTGCTTTAGAGGATGAGAGTGAACGTGGGCCTCGCAAATCCAGCGCTAGAGCCAAAAGCTGGGGCCGCGCTCCTCAGTGCGCCCTCAGGGGAAAGCAGCCAATCCCTCCCGCCTCCCTGGTCCCCGCAGCTCTCGGTGCTCACTCAGCCTGTGACTGAGCATTTCTCTTCCAGGCACTTGATCCTGCTTGGAGTCCCCACACCCTGCAGACTCCTGCGGTGGGCGCCTCCCAGGGCGGGGGAGGCTCGCGTGGGTTCTGCTGCTTGCTGGGCCCTCGCCCGGAAAGCAGCCTCGTGGACTGTGCTCGGGTTGGGGGTTTACTGCAACCCCCAGCTGACAGCCCCCTGCTGGGCTCGCGGATTGTAGCCAGCTTCCCTGTTCCTGGGAACCCTGCGGCACTCCGGCACCCCCGGTCTTCCTGGGATCCTGAGAAGCCCGAGACCACGCTGTCCCTCCTAGGATTCTGTGCCTCTTGGACATCTGAGCACCTTTCGGGCAAGGATGCCCCTCACCAGAGCAGACTTCTAAACGTTCTGATTTTGCCCTCGGCTGCTCTAGCACTTTCCAGTCGCGGGCTGCCAAAGGAAGCCCCCAGATTTGTCTTCCCATATATCACCTGGGATTCACTCCTCCGCACTTCCCACCTTGCAGAAAGTGGTTGCTTTTCTAGTTATAGAATTGTAGCTATTCTTTTCTTAGATCTCCGGTGGATTCGAAGGTGTTCAGAATGATTTAATAGCTGTCTAGCTGAATTCCTGGGACCAGATGAAACTAAGGTCTCCCACTTTTCTGCCATCTTGGACTCTCCTCTACCTGTATTTTAATACATTTTTTAATTTGAAATAATTTTAGACTTATGGAAAAGTAGCAAAAATAGCAAGCACTTCCCTACACCCTTCCACCTAGTTTCTCCATTGTTAACATTTTATTTTACCATAGTACAGTTGTCTCAACTAAAAAACTGGCGATAATGCATTACTATTAATTAAAATTCAGATTTATTTGAATTTCACCATTTTTTCCGTTAATGTCCATTTTCTGCTCCAGATCGAATCCAGGGACACATGCCATATTTAGTCGACCTGCCTCCCAGTCTCCTCTGGTCTGTGACAGCATCCCAGTCTTTTCTTCTTTCTCATGAGTTTGGCAAGGAGCACTAGTAGGTATCCTGTAGAATGTTCCCCCAATTTAGGTTTACCTAATGTTTTTCTCATAATTATACTGCAGTTATGGGATTTCATTTTATTTTATTTTTTTTCGGTTATGGGATTTTAGAAACAATACCATGAGGCAAAAAAAAAAAAAAGAGAATACCACGAGGCAAAGTGACCTTGTTGTCCTATCATCCAATTATTTATTTATTTATTTTTAAAGATTTTATTTATTTATTCATTAGAGACACAGAAGGAGGGAAAGAGAGAGGCAGAGACACAGGCAGAGAGAGAGAAGCAGGCTCCATGCAGGGAGCCCGATGTGGGACTCGATCTTAGGACTCCAGGATCGCATCCTGGGGGAAGGCAGGTGCTAAACCACTGAGCCACCCAGGCGTCCCCATCCGACTATTTAAAACCACTAAATTTGGGCTAAATAAGCTTAAGATCCTTTCCAGTCCTAAAATTCTATGATCATATATTTTATAGAGCCTGTGATTTTTAAGCAAATATATATATATATTAAACAAATACAAATTTTGTAAATTTTGGTCTATAAATTTGCTCAAATGATAAGCAGACAGGGAAGCCTGCATAATCAATCTACTGGCTGGAGCAGATTAACATTATACTTCTCCCATGAGCCACATGCTCTGTCTGGAACTCTAGCATCTACAGATTTAAGCCTGATTTACCAGTATCCTAAATATTTCCATCCTTGCTAAAGTGACCCATGTGATGCAGATATATCAGCAGGCCAAGCATATTTTAGAATAAAAGGAAAATAATTAAAAATCCAATTTTTTTTAAAAAGTACCCAATTATAGGGACCTCAAGAATGAGAAAGACGCTCCTCATTCAAGGAATCCAGGATTCCTTAAGTGAGAACAGGAGGAAAAGTTGGAGAGGAAAGAGACGGGCAAAGAAAAGAGAGAAGACAGACAGGAAATCACTGGTCAGCAGACAAACCATTTCATTAAAACAATTTTGTAGTTGCCTTATTTTCTTTCATAGCACTCAGTCTTATACTTCAGAGCAACTGGGATTTACTGGATTTAGAAGTTAATATTAAAATGTCTTCAGAGTGAGTGAATACAATACTGAGTACAGCCTATATTGACACTAAAAACTGACATTACATTTGCTTTTCATTTGTATGAAGCTCACACATTCGTTATTCAATGTGATCATTGAAATGCCCTGTAAGCTTCTATTTCAGAAGGGAAGGAAAATGGAGGGCTGGATACATCATTATAGGATTTGAAATCCCAAAGCCCTTCCTTGTAGTCTCAACCCCCATGTTACAGATGAGAGGACAGAAACCTAGGGATGCTACAACAAGTACCCATAGCCAGTTAGTAGTAAAGCATGCACAAATCTCCGCTCACCTAATTCTCCAGGCTGCTTGCTGGTTGCTTCAGAGTATGTAATAAGGCAACAATGAATGCCTACGCACAGTACGTCACTTCACGTGTATTAACTCATTTATCTTCACAACATGCTGTGAGGTAGGAAGCCCTATTTATAACCGATAAAGTGAGAGCACATCAAAATTAAACAGTTTGCCAAACATCAGATACCTAGCAAATGGCAGGCCAAGGATTTGAACCCAGAACAGCTGGCGCCAGCATCTCTCAACCGCTGTACCAATTGCCCTAACTCAAAATGCTGATTTCCTTGCCTTTTAGTTTCATTTGCTCTTGCAGGAACAGGAAACTTAAAACTGTTGTTATTGTCTCAAGCATTCATAAGATGTTGGGAGAGGTCCTTGACGAGATGTGATTTCTAGTTGAATCATGAGCTGGACCCCAGGGCTCAGAAGCTCCTGGCCCCCTCCCCTGTTCTTGGAATGTGGGTTCCACTTGCCCTTCCTGCTCCCAGAGGTTGCTCCAAGGATATAGCCTTGAGATAGGGGTGTGGTGTTGAAAACACCTGCACAATATATGTGACTGAACCCAGTTAAGGTCTCTATAAACTTTTAACATTTGGCAGATGAGTGCAGGGACCCATTCATCTTCCTGCTGCCCAAGACAAGCCTCCCATGCAAGTTCCCTTTGTTTGTTAAAACTGCCACAAACCGGGGCAGCCCGGGTGGCTCAGAGGTTTATCGCCACCTTGAGCCCAGGGCCTGATCCTGGAGACCTGGGATCGAATCTTGCATCGGGCTCCCTGCATGGAGCCTGCTTCTCCCTCTGCCTGTGTCTCTGCCTCTCTCTCTCTCTGTCTCTCTCTGTCTCTCATGAATAACTAAAATCTTAAAACAACAACAACAACAACAAAAACTATCACCAACCAACGTGTCCCAGTCTTTCCTTACCCCCTGCTTAAGGCAGCCGGTTTCAGATTATATTTGAGAAGCTCCTTAGGAGGTTAGGAGACAGAGAAGTCTCGAGTTATAGGTGTAATCAATGTGGAGGAGAATCTGCCGAGCTGCGCTGAGATGACAACACTTTCTTGTGACAGTCGATATAGTTGCTGAATTTCTCCTTATGCTGGTCCCTCCTCTGTTGCCTTCATAGTATACTGAACAATCCAGTCAAGCCACAACGTCCCAAACACATACTGAGCATCTACTATGCTATGCATGGCTTGAGCCATGAATAAAACAGACATAATCCTGCTCTCGAGGATGTTATGATTTAGTCACAGTGGGAGGTGGGGAATTTAGGAAGGTAGAGGTAAAATTTTCTGATAATACCAGAGGCAAAGGGACCACTTGTTGGAAAAAACAACAACAACAAACAAGTAGCAGATTACAGCTGTGACTAAAGTTGTCCCAAATGTATTAATAAATATACCACTAAATATTAGGTAGGACTGTTTTAGAAGAGATAGTCATCACGATTTTGACAGTAATTAAGTACAGTAATACCAGCTAATATAAGACATAATAGTTTGTAAAACTGACTTCATTTCTTGTCCAACAGCAAGATGGACTTTTAACATTCCTTTTAAAAAAATCATCAAAGTTTGTTTCATAGTTTTCAAAGAGAAAGCACTTTATCCTATCTGTATTTGAAAGGAAGCAAGTTGCAAAACGTTTGAAATGAATGACTAGATACATGTTCTTCTGACCCCAAACAGGCCCCTTATTCCAAAGATAAACATTTCCAAACATATCTTGCCATGTTCTGGTCATCTCTAGAAGCTGAAAATATTTTAGTACCTGAGGGTTTTTTTTTTTTTAAGATTTTATTTATTCATGAGAGACACAGAGTGGCAGAGACAAGGGCAGAGGGAGAAGCAGGCTCCTCACAGGGATCCCCGAACTAAGATCAAGCCCTGAGCCAAAGGCAGATGCTCAATGGCTGAGCCACCCCGGCGTCCCAAGTACCTGAGTTTTTTTTTTTTTTTAAGATTTTATTTATTTATTCATATACACACACACACACACACAGAGAGAGGCAGAGACACAGGCAGAGGGAGAAGCAGTCTCCATGCAGGGAGCCCGATGTGGGACTCGATCCCGGGTCTCCAGGATCACACCCCAGGTTGCAGGTGGCGCCAAACAGCTTTGCCACCAGGGTTGCCAGTACCTGAGTTTTAAACGAGAAATAATTCTTCAGTTTTTGTTTGCTAACAAGAGAGAGATTACGTTATTTTCGATACAGCATAAGGTTTATGGAATATCAGGATATATTGAGAACTCAACTTCAAAAAATCTTCATGTCGAATTCTGATTATATTTTAAACTTCTAATCCAGCTAATAGGTATGCATTCATGCTGTTCAGATTTCATTATTTATGATTCTGATATAACTTTAAGAGTAGGCAGTTAGGCCGTAAAGAGAAGCAATAATTTAGTCTTCTACTCAGCATTTTTATTTATTTATGCTGACTCATAAATTCCTTGATATGGTCACATCAAGCCAACACTTCCTTAATTTGCATGCAGTCACAAGAAGGAATTATGACTCTGAAGTCACAACAGGAAATCTCTCTTAGCTTTGGTGACTCCACAGGGCATCCATTGATGGCTGGGTTGTCATTTGTTCATTTTTGCCTTTGCTATTATTTTCTCCCCATACAAATTGCTTGCCAAATGTTTCTGGAAGCAGCATGGTTGTTTTCACTTGGAACAACCCACTGTTGGATGCTTATATTTCTTCTGCTGTCAAATTCGGTAACTTGGTCAGAATTGCTATAGCTCTAGTCACAAGTAAATCAATGCTTCATGTGAAATTCCTCATTTTTATTGTCGAGGAGTTAAATGCAATCTACACTCATAAAATGATTTATTTCCCTGCAGAGTAGAAAGGACAATAATCAAGTATATCCAAAATCATTATAGTCACCACAGCAGCCAGATTGAACTAGAATCCAAATTATCTCTAGAATCCTTTATGCATCCCAATTCCTTCCTTCTCTCATTCTTGCCAGTCTTTGAAAAACCAATATTAGTCTCAGGAGCTTTAGTTGAGGCTTCATGATTTTTGGTATGGTGCTATGAAATTAACATTCTTATGTCTATTTCACTTGGGTTCCCTACATGCACAAAACTCTGTCAGGTTGGGAGAGTTGATATTTTAGAAATGGAAGGACCACCACGCAGAATGGGTCTAGGATGAAACAGGTGGCCCTGCTGATGCTAGAACCCTCTGACTCCCTGATCACTGCTCCCCACTCCATAGGCCACTGTACAAACCAAATAAAACAACAAGGTTAGGAAACAGAGGTGATATATTTGACACTTCACAAAAGGATCTCATTGCCGGGATGGACAAGCAATTTTGTTTGGTTCTGTGAAAAACCCAGGGATTTTTATCTTTTATTTGATGTCTGTAGTCCCCCTGAGTTTCTTCCACTCCTTTAACCAATTCCATTTGATAAAGATGCCCTTTCATCTAACATTGCTTTTATTTCAGACAGTGAAAATAGTACGAGCTTTGAGATTTTATCCATCTAAGTTTGAAGCTCAATTCTGTTAGCATTTGTGTGACCTAAAGCATGAAAAATCTCTCCTAAGCAGGAGTAGATGAATTAAAATTTACCTCCTCATCAAATTGCTGTGAAGTTTTTAGTGATAATTAAGTCAGAATATGCACAGTACCTGGCACAGAGAAGGTAATCTACAAATATAAATGCCTTTCCTGTGACATAATCATATTCTATCTTCTGTGTACATTTAGGTTACTTACTTATTTTGTATTTATAGTGCACTACAATGATGGTCAAAGGAATAATGAGGGCAAAATGAGGCTGAGTTCAATTCCATATACATTCTCTAAACAAAATATTCATCTTCTCCAAATTCTATATCAGAAAGATGAATTTGGATTAAAGCTTATGGAATCTGTGTATAAATTTCTTAGTAATTTATAAATGCAAATAGTTTAAACCTTACATTTAGAAAATTATGAAAAATACAGGGATTCTTTCATTCAGGGGTACAGGTTTACTCTGAAAGGATGCATGACCCGAAGTATACCTACTTAGTTACCATTCATTCATTTATTAAATAAACATTTATTGAGTTCTTGTTATGTGTCTGGCTTCCTGCAGTCTGGTTAGTTTGTAGGTGAAGAAGCAAGCAAAAGTTACAACAGGCATTCTTGATTTCTGATCCGTCTCCAGTTACTGTGGAAAAAGGTAGGCTTCAGGTAAACTTGGAATCTATTTAATTAAAAATAGGCTGGAAACTGGGAACACCTGTGATGGGCAAGCTATGTCATGATGGCAGGTGTTAGGAAGGGGGAAAAGGCCCCTTCAGATCAGTGGCAACAGTGTTACTGCTGCCAGACTTCCGGGGTTACATGGTCAGAAAGTGCTGCCTTCTAGGCATCTGATCGCAGACTCCCTGGCACCCCTGGGAAAAAGCCACATGAATGTTCCTCTTGGGGTCCCATGGTTGCTCTGTCGGTTAAATAGCTGTTTTTGCTCAGGTCATGATCTCAGGATCCTGGGATTGAGCTCCGCATCAGGCTCCCTGCTCAGTGGGGAGTCTGCTTCTCCCTCTCCCTCTACCTCTCCTCCTTGCTTGAGCACTCTCTGTCTCTAATAAATAAATAAAAATTTAAAAAAATTCTTTGAAAAAAAAAAAAGAATGTTCCTCTTGATTTTGACTCTGATTTTATTTTTTATTTTATTTTTTTTTGACTCTGATTTTAATCATGAATGTCAGAGGTGAAAGAAGGCTTAGCTCATCTAGTCTATGCCTCTCTTTTATAGATAAGGAAACCGAGGTCCATAGAGGCAAAGATGTGCCTAAGATTACCCACCTTGTTCAAAGCAGAGGTGGGATGGGGCTGGTTACAGGGCAGGTATATCAGCCAGCCCTCACTGGCTCTTAAGCAGAGTGTCATAATGAAATTAGCGTTTGGCTCCCTCAATGGGGCTTTAATTCCCCCTCAGATATTCACATGGTGAGTTAAATACACAAAGGACTGGAGGAAGGTGGCAGAGATGCTTTGAGAATGCTGCTTTTATGCAATATTAAGTACAAGTTACAAAACTTAAAAAAAAAAAAACCAAACAGGTCTTTATGAATTCTTATAAAAAGTGTTCTTCCAAAAATGACAATGACCTCTTTAAAAAAATTATTTATTTATTCATGAGAGACACAGAGGCAGAGACATAAGCAGAGGGAGAAGCAGGCTCCATGCAGGAAGCCCGATGTGGGACTCCATCCCAGAGCCCAGTGTAGGACTCAATCCCAGGATCCCCCATCATGCCCTGAGCCGTGGGCAGATGCTCAACCACTGAGCCACCCAGGAGTTGCAGACAATGACCTTGTTTTTTTTTTAAGATTTTATTTATTTATCCATGAGAGATACAGAGAGATGCAGAGAGAGAGGCAGAGACACAGGCAGAGGGAGAAGCAGGCTCCATGCAGGGAGCCCGATGTGGGACTCGATCCCGGGTCCACAGGATCACTCCCTGGGCTGAAGGTAGGTGCTCAACTGCTGAGCCACCTGGGATGCCCCAGACAATGACCTTCTTAATGAGAATTTGAGGTTACAGGTTTGAAGGCACAGATCCTCACTGAGAAGGGCAGTTTTCATTTAGAAAGATCATTTGGGAGAGACTCACGGATTACAAAATCTCGATACCTGATTTCTCAATATGTCACACAGAGTCCTAGGGCTTATGCATCCTCTTCTAAAGCAAGGCCGGATGCTGGGAAATGATAACTTGATAGCAAATGAGAAAATATGATCTCAAAGATGTAAAAAAAATCGTGTGCAAGAAAAACTGAAAGAAAATATTTCAAAATATTAATAGTTGTTATCTCTGGATTGTGGGGATTTATTTCCCTTTGAATACCTTTTTTGGCATTTGCTCACTTTTCTGCAATGAATATACATTGTATTTATTCTTAACAAAGTATTTTATGTATGTATGTGGGTGTGATTGAACATACATATACACACACTTATAATATTTGAGGAGTCAGTATCTTCCTGGTAGGGACTTGGTACAATCATAACCTTATCCCAGGCCACACATATCACTAAAGGGGCAGAAGATTGGAGGAGGGGTGGAAGGTTCATAAAGTTTTTTTCCTAGACTTACGGGGTCTGCAGTTCTAGATGGACTGCTCCATAATAGTCACAGGGCTGTGAATAATGAAATGGCCCTTGGGTGTTATTTAAGATGGAGCAGAGGGTAAAGGAGGGCTCAAGGAGACCACCACCAGCCCACTCCCCACTCTAGTCCCCAGGGTACTATGCAAAACATGAAAGTTTGAGGAAAACCTTACTGCCCTCTATTTGGCCACTGGATAACTTGTTTCCAATATCCTGACCTACCCCTCCCCACCAGCTACCACGTGCCAGAACAATAAAGAAAACCCTCACAGTTAAGTTGTTGGTTTCCAGTCCAAGAACATAAAATAAAGACATGGAAGGGGTTGGAGGGGGCTGAGGAACTTTCATTAATACACATGCATTAATAGTAGTTGGCAATATATTTAGATTAAAGCCTCATTTGCTGACTTGAGAGAGCTCCATCTGGGCAGAACTAAAAGGATGCATTTATATACACTTATCACGGAGGGCACTTCATAATGCATGTAATTATTGAATGACTATGTACACCTAAGACTAATTTTACACATCAACTATACTTGAACTTAAAAAATTATTTTAAAAAAAGGGTGTTCCATAAAGGGTGAAGCAGCTCTAAGAGGGCCCTAGGTCCCTGCCTCCTGCCCTGCAGCTTCCTGGCCACTCTCCACTTATACTTATTCTGTGCAGGCTGCTGAACTCCTCACCCAGTCTTCAGTCCGGGCAGCAGACACTGGCCCAATCATAATTTCACACAAGCCCAAAGACGCAAGGACAGGGAAGGGGAGATGCCTCAGAAGTATACACTGAGGACCCACCCAAGCTGGTGATGAAGGTAGTTTTCATAGCAGGTTAGAGTTATATGGATCCTGAGTATGGCTGCCAGATAAAATACAATCCTATGAAATCTGAATTTCAGATAACAAGGCGTAAATTTGTATGCAAGTATGCAAATGATACTAAAAATTATCTGTTGTTCATCTGAAATTCAAATTGAACCAAGCATTCTGTATTTTTATTTGCTGAACTTGGTTAACTCTGCTCCTGAGTTAGGCGATGATGTCCCACAAAATAAAATGTCAGTCCAATGTAAGCACTGAAACACTGCTGACAATCCAGCTCTTAGAGTCATTGTCTTATATTAAAGGTCTGTATTTTATAGTATTCCTAATTCATATTATCTGAGGATCTGTAAACTTCAATGATATCTTACATTTGTGGGAATGGAAATGATTTTAATACTGATCTGAGATCATTTGTGTAATTGTGTTCAAGCTTAAATAAAGTCCTTGAAATATATATTCTCCACATTTAAGATGAATTCTAATTGGGAACAGGCCCTTTTCAGAATTAGCCTGATACCCACTGAGAGGCTGAGGCTACATTCAATTCAGAAAATGACTGGATCAGAGGTATGATAATGCATGTTCAGTGTGTCATCTATTATCCAGAAGGTGGCAACTGAAAGACCTGTGACATACCACAAGGAGTCAGTTCCTTGCTATTTCACAAAGATTGCAATCCCAACGATGGCAGTGAAATCAAAGAGGAAATATTCAAAGTGGAATGAAAGGAACAGACATTAGGAAAGATTGCATGGTGATTGGAGAAGAAGAGGAACATATTTTAAAAGTTCCCCATCGTGGGGCAAACTACAATCCCTGGCTTTGTCTCTTCTAAAATTTCCTTTCCTATTGTACTAACCCTGCACTTCACTGACTCCGCTGGAAAATTGCAGAAAGGGAAAAGGTTTTCAAATGCTAATAGGTAAATTCAAGCAGCCCAAGGCTGCACGGAGCAACCAGTTAGTAATGCTCAACGGCAAGGTCAGCGGCAAAGCAAACTCGCCTTCTCCCAAATGCTAATAATCCACCAAGAAAGTTAGTGCAAAACCAAACCAAAACAAAAAAACAGCTGGGAGGAGAACCACCTCCAGACATAGGATCAGAATTCTGAATTTTAGCCACCACTCTGTCAGCAGCCAGCTGTGCCTTTGGATAAGTTCTTCAGTCTTTCCTTATAGAAGGAAGAAGTTGAATAAAACTCAGCTTGGAAGATCCCTGTCCAGTAAACTCCAATGAAACTTAATTCAATTTATACACCACCCCCCGCCCCCCCCACACACACACAAACCCTCACTTCCCTTGCTCATCTTTTCCTCCATTTCTCCCTGGCAAAGCCCTAACTCTCTTCCCACCCACTCATCCTAACCTCTGCATCGTGGAGCCCAAGCAGCTGAAAAGCACAGGCACAAGTAGCACAATTGAAAGGTCGGTGCTGCCCCAGATCCGCAGCCAGCAGCTTCTACCCTCACTCGGCAGAGGGCCTCCCTCAGTTTAGAGAAAATAGAAAATTCCCTCCTGTCCCCTCATTTCTCTGCCTGCTTCACTGACTCACAGCCCCAACACTAAGTGCTTTCCTTTTCCTGTCTCAGGAGAGGATCTTGCCCTAATGATGCTCCATTGATCATCATTTCTCTAGGATATAATGTTCTACCATTTGACTGGACAATTTCTTCAGCATTATTTATATAATCTATTTTAAACACACACACACACACACACACACACACACACACACAAACACACACACACACAGCTCCTCCTTTGTCTCCTGGTTGTGCTTTCCTTTCTTTAAGAGTTAAACTCTTTGAGGGACGCCCAGGTGGTTCAGGGGTTGAGCGCCTGTCTTTAGCCCAGGGCATGATCCTGGAGTCCTGGGATCGAGTCCCACATCCAGTTCCACATCGAGCCCCCTGCATGGATCCTGCTTCTCCCTCTACCTATGTCTCTGCCTCTCTCTCTGTGTCTCTCATGAATAAATAAACAAAATCTTAAAAAAAAAAAAGAGTTAAACTCTTTGAAAAGAGGGACTGTAATGATCATATCTGTTTTTGCATTCCAATTCCGTCTTTCATTCATTTCTACCTGGCTTCCATCCCTGCCACCCCCGTGAACGCCTCCTCGAAATCATCACAGGCCATACTGCTAGAGCCAGAGGACATGCTCCAGCCCTCAGGCCTGATAGCATTTGTCCTGAAATGTTCTTTCCCTTGGCTTTTCTGAGTTCTCTCTCTCTCTGATCTTCCCTCTCAGTCTATTCCTTAAATGTTGATATTTCCCAGGATAGTGTCTCAGGCTCCTCGTCCCTGGTTGGATTTGCGTACCAACTTTCTTTTTTTTTTTTTTTTTTTTTTTTTTAAGATTTTATTTATTCATGAGAGACACACAGAGAAAGAGAGGCACAGACACAGGCAGAAGGAGAAGCAGGCTCCATGCAGGGAGCCTGATGTGGGACTTGATCCAGGGTCTCCAGGATCACGCCCTGGGCTGCAGGCGGCGCTAAACCGCTGCGCCACCCAGGCTGCCCGCGTACCAACTTTCTAACATGTTTCATTTTTCTAAAACTGAACAAGTCATGCTACACTCTAAATCCTCTATGTCTTTTTCAACATGGGAGGCCAGCAGTCATTTTATGACCAACATCAGAAATCTTAGCCCTATCCTTAAATTCACCATTTTGGCCAGTATAGTATTTGTTCCACATCTGTAATGTCATCTTCATTACCAGGCAGATCTGATCTTGTTATCACCACCAGCCATGTCTGTGACACCACACTGAAAATCCTTAGAGGTTCCAGAATCTCAACAGCCCTTTGCCAGGGACTTCAAAGCTTTTTTAAAAGCCATCCTTCACTTATCCCACTGACTTCATCTCCAGCCACTCTCCACTGCTGCAATCAGTATTTTTATCAAAACAAACGTCTGTAGTCTCCAAAATGTGTCCTTCTGGTACTCCTCCAGGGCCTTTGCACATGCTTCTCCTTCTACTGGAATTCTACTTCTTTGCTCCCCATGTCAGCTGACTTATTTCTACGCATGCTGCATGCCGACTCAGCTCCTGTGTCCTCTCCATCAGAAGTCTTTCTGTTGCCCCAGTCTAGGTTGGTCTAGCCCAGTATCTGGAATATAGCAAAAACTCTAAAACATCTTGGAGAGTTCAATGAACTGCTTCAATGATTTTCTCTTTTAACAATTAATTTTACCCTATTTTTATATACCTGACTTCTTTCATACAGCAACTTTATTTGTACTTCTCTTTTTGTTCTTTGGGTCTTATCCCATCCTACATATGTCACTTTTAATTCTGTCCTAAGCAGTTACCAAAAAACATTTTCCAAAGAAATATGTTAAAGTGAAGCTGATGGAGGTGTGGGGTCAATAGACAGTTGAAAAATGAAAACTAGTTGAGAGTGGGGCATAGTTTATTACAGAATATCTCGCCCTTCAGATACTTCCTTTAAAGCTTCTTCAGCTTGGATTCCTTTAATTTTAGATATTGTATAAAGCTCCCAGCCCTGAATATAGGAGTTTTCAGAGAGGTGCTGTATTAGAATTATTATAAGTTTAAGTGTGAGTGTATCAGTAAAGACACAGGTCAAGCTTCTGTAATAAAGAAACTTAAATAAAAAGTACTGGCTCTAATAATGTAAAAATCTATTTTTACATTAGGTATAGTCAGTCTGGGGAGGCTGGAGAGTCTACACCAGGGATCCAACTTCCTCCTGTCCTGTTGTCCTGCTGTATTCTAGAATTGTTCTATCCAGTATGGCAGCCACTACCCAGGCATTCCTATTGAGCTCTTGAAACATGACTAGTCCAAACTAAGACATATTGTAAGTATAAAATACACTCCAGTTTTCAAAGACTTTGTACGAAAAAAAAAAACAACAACTCAAAATATCTCATTAATGACTTTATCTCATGAATGACTTTATAGCAACTAAGTGCTGAAATAACATTTGGGATGTATTGAGTTAAAGAAGATATGTTGGGCAGCCCGGGTGGCTCAGCAGTTTAGTGCCACCTTCAGCCCAGGGTGTGATCCTGGAGACCCGGGATCAAGTCCCATGTCAGACTCCCTGCATGGAGCCTGCTTCTCCCTCTGCCTGTATCTCTGCCTCTCTTTCTACCTGTGTCTTTCATGAATAAATAAATAAAATATTTTTTAAAAATAAAGAAGATATGTTATTAAATTTAATTTCCTCCATTCTTTTTATTTTTTTGTTTAGAATATTTTAAATTATGGGATGCCTGGATGGCTCAGTTGATTGAGCATCTGATTCTTGGTCTCAGCTTGGGTCATGATCTCACAGTCCTTAGGTCAACCCCACATCCAGCTCCACTCTCAGTGGGGAGTCTGTTTAAGATTCTCTCCCTCTCCTCTGCCCTTCCCTCCACTCATGCACATGCACTCTCTCTCTCTCTTTTTTTAAAGATTTTATTTATTTATTCATGAGAGACACAAAAGGAAAGAGAGGCAGAGACACAGGCAGAGGGAGAAGTAGGCTCCATGCAGACAGCCTGAAGTGGCACTTGATCCTGAGTCCCCAGGATCACACCCCGGGCTGAAGGTGGCACTAAGCCACTGAGCCACCCGGGCTGCCCATGCACTCTCTTTCTAAAATAAATAAATCTTTAAACTATTTTTAAAATTATGCTTGTGGTTTACATATTTCCATAGGACAGAACTGTTTTAGAATGTAGTATATTATTTCCATCTAAATGGTAAAAGCTGGCTCATAGTACCAAATACATGGTCAGAACAACAACAACAACAAAAAAAACTGGAAAGAAAGATGGTAGACGGAAAGTTATTTCCTTTTAGGGAGGTGATGTGTGATTTGTGCACATAGTTTACTCACACTTCACTGGTGAGAATAAGGTCACATGGCCTCACCAAGCTGCATAGAAGAGAAGAGATGTGGCATGTAGATGAGCAGCTGTACGTCATATTGGAAAGAGAGGAGGGCAAACGGATTCTAGGATATAGAATGGATATACTAACTTGTGCCTGTCACAGGTGTGTTTCCAAAAAGAGGTATTCGAGTTGACTTTGAGCCAAAATGAGTTAAAAGGTATTCCATGGGAGAGAAGAGAGGGAAAAATAGAGGAATACATTCAGAAACCTAATGAAAAATAACCAAACTATGATATTTCAATATCTTATTTGAGAAGGTAAAACAAGGCAGAAGAGATAAACAATGGCTCACGGATAGGGAATTAGCCAAGGAAGAAGATGCTCCTGTGCTTGAGACAGTGAACAATACAGGAAGGCAGGAGGGAATATCTAGTCAGCTTGCTGCATCATAGCCGGGGCCTCAGAAGTTTGGATATAGCTTTGCTCCCAAATATGGGAGGATTCATATGGGAAATCAGGAGTAACTGATCTCTAAAGAGCCTCAAGTTCTCCAGACAGAGGATTATGAAAAAGAGAGAACATAATGGTATATGGTAAGTACGTGGGTTAATCTCAGACAAAATGGTGAACAATAGGACCAAGACAGAAAATAATATATACCGTATGTTCAGTTTGTATTGCATTAAAAAAAGTGGCAAATCTAATCTATAGTTATGAACAGCAAATGCTGATTGCCTTGGCGGAGGTTAATGCATGAGATGAGCCGTGAGGTAGTCTTCTGAGATGCAGGTAATGTGCTATATCTTGATCTGGGGAATGTTTATATGGGTATGTTGCTTAGTAAAGGTCCTTACTGATGTCTAGATACTTTTATGTATTGATGTTATACTTCTAATAAAAACCGCATAGAAACCAACAAGCAAACAAGGGAATGAGTCAGTAGGACTAGTATTGAGACTGCATTATAGACCAATCATGAATTATCCCTCTGAAGCTGGGGAGTCTGACCTTACCGAAGCACATTGCTGCTCTCTTAATACTTGAAGGAAATCAAAGCTCCATTTGCAGGGATGGAGAGAACAGCTGTTGAGTAGGCGGCAATTGATGTGGTGACACATGAAGTTAGTTTTAAAATGACTTAGCTTCATTGACCAGGACGAATAGCCACCATACATTTTGAAATAAGAAAAGAAAGATGCCTAGTAATATTCTCATTCTATTAAAAATGCCTCTCATTATGCAGAGGCTATCAATATTGGGTGGGATCTCCTCCGAGGGGAGATGGGTGAGGAAAATGAGGTGGGAAGTTTGTCAGGGTTTTCTGGTTTCTGCATTGTTCTACTGACTATAAGAAGCATATTGCAAATGGCAAGAATTCATTCTTTTTGATGGCTGTGTAATATGCCATGATATCTATCATCTATCAATTATCTATCTATCTATCTATCTATCTATCTATCTATCTATCATATCTATCATCTCATATCTTCTTTATCCATTCATCAGTTGATGGACATTTTGCTCTTCCATAGTTTGGCTATTGTTGATAATGCTACTATAAACGTTGGGGTGCACATGCCCCTTCAAGGCTGTATGTCACACAAAGATTTTTCCATCAGTTATTTGGGTGTCATTACCACTTTCTCTAATGAGTGCTAATTAACATTTATACAACAGTGTCAAATTCACCTTCAGGAGTTTTCTTCATTTATTGAGGTTGCCTTAAATTTTTCTCAGAGTATGAAACCAATATAAAAAAAGGCAAACTGCTGTATCATTTATTTGTCACTGGAATTACTAACTTATAGTTTCTGCATTCCTTCTTGACTATGAGTTTTATATTAGGCAATACATAAAACAGCTATGCAAATACACTTAAGACTTCATTATCAAAATGATATGCATTTTGTAAAAAAAAAATTTTTTTTTGAAAATGTTTCCAGAAAAATTGGTTTTACATTTATCAAATTAGAGGTAAATCCTTCTTCAAGTGGGTAGGCAACACTGGTATAAACCCAATTAAGTTCAGGGTTACTATTTAACCCTGAGGGTCAAAACAGATTCTATATTTTTTAACTGTTACAAAAATAACTACAAGAAGAAAAACAACAACAAAATAATAGCACTACTAAAATTTAGTAGAGGGAGGAGAAACTCAGAGCAAATGAAAAGCCATCCCTTTACCTTTTAGTATGGGAGCTAATGGACACTGTTTAAAAGTCAGTAAATCAAGAAATAGCAGTTTAAATATACTATTAAAAATAACAGTGTTAAGGTCGCCTAGGTCGCTCAGTGGTTGAGAGTCTGCCTTTGCAATCTAGAAGAAATGGACGCATTCCTGGAAAGCCACAAACTACCAAAACTGGAACAGGAAGAAATAGAAAACCGGAACAGGCCAATAACCAGGGAGGAAATTGAAGCAGTCATCAAAAACCTCCCAAGACACAAGAGTCCAGGGCCAGATGGCTTTCCAGGAGAATTTTATCAAACGTTTAAAGAAGAAATCATACCTATTCTACTAAAGCTGTTTGGAAAGATAGAAGGAGATGGAGTACTTCCAAATTCGTTCTATGAGGCCAGCATCACCTTAATTCCAAAAGCAGACAAAGACCCCACCAAAAAGGAGAATTACAGACCAATATCCCTGATGAACATGCATGCAAAAATTCTCAACAAGATACTAGCCAATAGGATCCAACAGCACATTAAGAAAATTATTCACCATGACCAAATAGGATTTATCCCCGGGACACAAGGCTGGTTCAACACTCGTAAAACAATCAATGTGATTCATCATATCAGCAAGAGAAAAACCAAGAACCATATGATCCTCTCATTAGATGCAGAGAAAGCATTTGACAAAATACAGCATCCATTCCTGATCAAAACTCTTCAGAGTGTAGGGATAGAGGGAACTTTCCTCGACATCTTAAAAGCCATCTATGAAAAGCCCACAGCAAATATCATTCTCAATGGGGAAGCACTGGGAGCCTTTCCCCTAAGATCAGGAACAAGACAGGGATGTCCACTCTCACCACTGCTATTCAACATAGTACTGGAAGTCCTAGCCTCAGCAATCAGACAACAAAAAGACATTAAAGGCATTCAAATTGGCAAAGAAGAAGTCAAACTCTCCCTCTTCGCCGATGACATGATACTCTACATAGAAAACCCAAAAGCCTCCACCCCAAGATTGCTAGAACTCATACAGCAATTTGGTAGCGTGGCAGGATACAAAATCAATGCCCAGAAATCAGTGGCATTTCTATACACTAACAATGAGACTGAAGAAAGAGAAATTAAGGAGTCAATCCCGTTTACAATTGCACCCAAAAGCATAAGATACCTAGGAATAAACCTCACCAAAGAGGTAAAGGATCTATACCCTAAAAACTATAGAACACTTCTGAAAGAAATTGAGGAAGAC
Organism: Canis lupus dingo; assembly: GCF_003254725.2. NCBI lineage: Eukaryota > Metazoa > Chordata > Mammalia > Carnivora > Canidae > Canis > Canis lupus. Next base: position 71,503,077 of record NC_064249.1, read on the forward strand.
ACAAAGAGATGGAAAAATATTCCATGCTCATGGATTGGCAGAATTAATATTGTGAAAATGTCAATGTTACCCAGGGCAATATACACGTTTAATGCAATCCCTATCAAAATACCATGGACTTTCTTCAGAGAGTTAGAACAAAGTATTTTAAGATTTGTGTGGAATCAGAAAAGACCCCAAATAGCCAGGGGAATTTTAAAAAAGAAAACCATAGCTGGGGGCATCACAATGCCAGATTCCAGGTTGTACTACAAAGCTGTGGTCATCAAGACAGTGTGGTACTGGCACAAAAACAGACACATAGATCAATGGAACAGAATAAAGAACCCAGAAGTGGACCCTCAACTTTATGGTCAACTAATATTCGATAAAGGAGGAAAGACTATCCATTGGAAGAAAGTCTCTTCAATAAATGGTGCTGGGAAAATTGGACATCCACATGCAGAAGAATGAAACTAGACCATTCTCTTACACCAGACACAAAGATAAACTCGAAATGGATGAAAGATCTAAATGTGAGACAAGATTCCATCAAAATCCTAGAGGAGAACACAGGCAACACCCTTTTTGAACTCGGCCACAGTAACTTCTTGCAAGATACATCCACGAAGGCAAGAGAAACAAAAGCAAAAATGAACTATTGGGACTTCATCAAGATAAGAAGCTTTTGCACAGCAAAGGATACAGTCAACAAAACTCAAAGACAACCTACAGAATGGGAGAAGATATTTGCAAATGACATATCAGATAAAGGGCTAGTTTCCAAGATCTTTAAAGAACTTATTAAACTCAACACCAAAGAAACAAACAATCCAATCATGAAATGGGCAAAAGACATGAAGAGAAATCTCACAGAGGAAGACATAGACACGGCCAACACGCACATGAGAAAATGCTCAGCATCACTTGCCATCAGGGAAATACAAATCAAAACCACAATGAGATCCCACCTCACACCAGTGAGAATGGGGAAAATTAACAAGGCAGGAAACCACAAATGTTGGAGAGGATGTGGAGAAAAAGGAACCGTCTTGCACTGTTGGTGGGAATGTGAACTGGTGCAGCCACTCTGGAAAACTGTGCGGAGGTTCCTCAAAGAGTTAAAAATAGACCTGCTCTACGACCCAGCAATTGCACTATTGGGGATTTACCCCAAAGATACAGATGCAATGAAACGCCGGGACACCTGCACCCCGATGTTTCTAGCAGTAATGTCCACAATAGCCAAACTGTGGAAGGAGCCTCAGTGTCCATCGAAAGATGAATGGAGGGATCCCTGGGTGGCGCAGCGGTTTAGCGCCTGCCTTCAGCCCAGGGCGCGATCCTGGAGACCCGGGATCGAATCCCACGTCGGGCTCCCGGTGCATGGAGCCTGCTTCTCCCTCTGCCTGTGTCTCTGCCTCTCTCTCTCTCTCTCTGTGACTATCATAAATAATAAAAAAAAAAAAAGAGAGAGATGAATGGATAAAGAAGATGTGGTCTATGTATAAAATGGAATATTCCTCAGCCATTAGAAACGACAAATACCCACCATTTGCTTCAACGTGGATGGAACTGGAGGGTATTATGCTGAGTGAAGTAAGTCAATCGGAGAAGGACAAACATTATATGTTCTCATTCATTTGGGGAATATAAATAATAGTGAAAGGGAATAGAAGGGAAGGGAGAAGAAGTGTGTGGGAAATATCAGAAAGGGAGACAGAACATGAAGACTCCTAACTCTGGGAAACGAACTAGGGGTGGTGGAAGGGGAGGAGGGCGGGGGGTGGGGGTGAATGGGTGACGGGCAGTGAGGGGGACACTTGACGGGATGAGCACTGGGTGTTATTGTGTATGTTGGTAAATTGAACACCAATAAAAAATTAATTTATTAAAAAAAAGAGAGAGAGAGTCTGCCTTTGCCTTTAGGTCGTGATCCTGAGGTCCTGGGATCGAGTCCTGCATCAGGCTCCCTGCAGGGAGCCTGCTTCTCCCTCTGCCTATGTCTCTGCCTGTCTCTCTGTGTCTCTCATGAATAAATAAATAAAATCTTTTGAAAAAGAGCAATAGTAAAAAAATATTTATCATGTTAGCAAGTTTCAAAATTTCCCATTTAATCTACCCTTGCCACCACTCTCCTCCCCCTACCACCAGTCCCTGGTGCTAATCTGTTTTCTTCCACATATAAATGAGATTATACAGTATTTGTCTCTTCTGTAACTTATTTGCTTTGCTTAATACCCCCAAGGTCCATCCATGTTGTCACAAATGGCAAGATTTTCTTCTCCTTTATGGTTGAAAATTATTCCATTATATATAATATATAATATATATTTATATATATATAAACATTCCATATAACAAACATTCCATCATATATAATACATATGCAATACACACACACACACACACACACACATATATATATATATGTACATTTTCTTTATCTATTCATCCATTAAACCACACTTAGGTTGACTATTGTATATAACACTGCAATGAACATGGGATCCAGATATTTCTTTGAAATTATTTCATTTCCTTCAGATATATACCAAGAAGCCACTCTAATTCTGTCCTACAGAGAATAGTGATCACAGAGCTCTTCAGGGATTCTGGGGCTCCCTTCACAATTTTATTTCTCACACTTGAGAGGCAAGATATGTCTTCTGGATCCTCCCAGAATGAGTATGTTTTAAGTGATAGAACTATTTTAACATTCCAATCTATTCCTCTGGTATATTGGCTACCCTTGCAGAAAAATTATGCTGTCTTAATTACTGTAGCTTTATAAAAAATCTTGTTATCCACGAGAATAAGTCATCCTGTGATTTTTTTTCTCGCTTTTTAACAATTTCTTCAATATTATTGGCCCTTTGCATTTCCAAATGAAATTTAGAATTTACTTAATACAGAAGAAAGCTGGTGGCATTTTTTATTGGGATAGTATTGAATCTATAGATCAATTTGGGCAGAATTGACTTCTTTAACTTTATTAATAAGAATTGTAGATCTTTAATCCATTAATCCAAGTTTTTAATTCCTTCATATGTTACATCCTTCCATTTACTTAGGTTCTTAGGTTTTACTAACTTTTCTTTAGTATTTGATGAAATGGCTTTGTACATTTTTCATTTGAATTATTCCTAAGAATTTTATATATTTGATGCTATTTTTTAAAAAGAAATTTTATTTTTTTATGAGAGACACAGAGAGAGAGAGGGGGGCAGAAACACAGGCAGAGGGAGAAGCAGGCTCCATGCAGAGAGCCTGATGTGGGACTTGATCCCGGGACTCCAAGATCACGCCCTGGGCCAGAGGCAGGTGCTAAACCGCTGAGCCACCCAGGGATCCCTATTTGATGCTATTTTGAATTTGAATATTAGAAGCTATAATTTAAAATTATATTTTTAACTGTTTGTTGCATGTATGAAGGAATACATTTGGGTACCTGATGATTTTGCTAAATCTAGGCTTTGCTAGTAGTTTGTGTATTATTTTGGATTTTCAACATGCATAATTGTGTCACCTGCAAGTAATACTTCTATTTTTATTGTAATCACTATAACTTTTCTTTATTTCATTTATTTATTTGCTTATTTATTGCCTTACTGTGCTGGCTAGGACACATTACAATGTTGAATTTAAGTAGTAAGAGTAATAAGAGAACCAAATAAGATTCCAAATCTCATAGGAAAAGCTTTCTTTTACCTTGAAGTATAGTGTTTACCACGGAGTTTTGATACTCTTCAATAGATTAGGGAATTTCTCATCTATTACCAATTTGTAAAAATCAATGATCTTAGACGTTGAGTTTTATCAAATATATTATTCTGTATTATTCCCTATGGCCATATGTGTATTTTTTCTTTATTATAATAATGAAACAAATTGAAATAATTATTTCTCAAATGGTAAAATAACTTGTATCCTTGGAACAAACCCAATTATCATTTTCATTTATCTTGAATTTGATTTGCTAACTTTTATGTTTAGGATTTTACATACAAATTCATAAGAAATATTGACTGCAACATGCTTCAAATTTTTAAAAAGATTTCGTTTATTTATTCATGAGTGATACAGAGAGAGAGGATAGAGACACAGGCAGAGGGAGAAGCAGGCTCCCTGTGGGAAACCAATGTGGAATTCCATCTCAGGACTCCAGGATCACGTCCTGAGCAGAAAGCAGATGCTCAACCACTGGGCCACCCAGGCATCCGCAACATGCTTCAGTTTCATTTCAACTTCCCTATGATAACAATTTCATGTTTCTTCCCAACAGGATGCTCTTTGTACAAATGAAAACGTTCATACTTGCTATGAACTGAATTGTGTCCCCTCAAAATTCATATATTAAAATGCTAGTTCCCAGTGCAACTGTATTTGGAGATAAGATCTCTAGGAGGTAAAGATTAAATGAAGTCCTGGAACACCTGGGTGGCTCAGCGGCTAAGGTGTCTGCCTTCGGCTCAGGGTGTGATCCTGGAATACCAGGATCAAGTCCCACATCGGGCTCCCTGCAGGGGGGCTGCTTCTCCCTCTGCCTATGGCTCTGCCTCTCTCTATGTCTCTCTCATGAATAAATAAATAAAATCTTTATTTAAAAAAAGATTATGGGATCCCTAGGTGGCTCAGCGGTTTAGCGCTTGCGTTTGGCCCAGGGCATGATCCTGGAGTCCCGGGATCCAGTCCCGCATCGGGCTCCCTGCATGGAGCCTGCTTCTTCCTCTGCCTGTGTCTCTGCCTCTCTCTCTCTCTCTCTCTGTGTGTGTCTATCATGAATAAATAAATAAATCTTTTTAAAAAAAGATTAAATGAAGTCCTAAGAGTGGGGCCCTAATCTGATAGGAGTGGTGACCTTTTAGGGAGAGGAAGAGATTCTCTCTCTTCCGATGCATGCACCAAGGAAAGGCCACATGAGGACATAGTGAAAGGTAGCCATCTACGAACCAGAAAAGCATTAACCATAAGTCAAATTTTCTGACATGTTGATAATGGACTTCTAGCCTTCAGAACTGTGAGAAAATAAATATTTCATATTTAAATCACCCAGTCTGTGGTATTGTGTTATAGCAGTGTGAGCAGACTATGACATCACCTATATCCCAAAAAGAGAGACATAAAATCCCACCAGCTGCATATGCCTAAGTGTTGTTAATTGCTTTCCTAGCTCATTCACAACCCCACCTGAATATTCTATCACACAAAGACTAAATTGTAGAGTTAACAACCATGAAAATTCTTTATACCAAGTAATAGAGAAAAGAAAGATGATGGAGAAATATTTAAAATATGCAAATTCATACATAACAAGCAAGGAAAAATATGCAAGGCTGCTATAATCCTCATTTCTATTATTGGTTGCAAGGCTATAGTCCATAACTCTTAACCTTCATTTTTCTACTTCCAACCCTTGGTTTCTGGGCCCTCAGCCACCAAATTGGGAATTTTTATTTGACAAAGTAATCTGATGTTTCATTACTGAAGGGCCTGAGTTCTTAATGGTTTTGTCTTTGCTGGGTTGCATTTTTGTGTTAACTTTTATTTATGGACAGGGAAACAGTAAGAGATGCCCCAGAAAAATCTTCTCACTCCCATATATTATTCTCTGATGCCATTTTATAATAGAAACGAATTTTTCACATGCATGGTTATCAGAATCAATTTCCCCAACCAGTTTCTGTTGGTTCAGGGACATGAGGACCCTGAAATGGCCAGACAGCACTTTCTACTTCTTACCCAGTATATTCTTTATTATGTCTCCTCGTAGAAGCATTCCTTTCTTGAGAAGTGAAACCTTTAAGCCAGAGCCAAATGTGTAAGAAATAGAAGCAAAAATCCTGGGAGTGGGTTATTAAATTTAATAATGAGAGGAGCTAATCCTATACCTATTTCTTTATTTCCAGACCCATATATTATAGCAATTAGAAAAATGCATCATATACTGACTGCTGCCTCAGAGCATATTCCGTATGATAATGTCTCATCTCATAGAATGTTATCTTTTCACTGTACCATAGTGCAACTTTAGGAAGCTATCCAATGGCTCTATCAGACTAGATGTTTCTGAATAATAGGGTACATTGTAAGACCGGTGAGTTCCATCATTGCTCTTCTCATGCTGCAAATTTCTTTTTTTGACCAGAAGCAATGTTGTGTGGGATTCTTTGATGATGAATAAAGGGTTTCTTATTTCCATAATTATATTATGGACTAATATTATAGGCAGTGTGGGTAGTCCGTGGAGACTGGAAGGATTGACTATCAGTTCAAATGCAAGGTTAGCAATGCAAGACTTGAAGGAACATGACATATCTAGGTAATGTAACACCACCAAAGGACCCTAATAGTTTCCAGTAGACAACCCAGACATAAGATCTGTGATTTACCCAATGAACAATTCAAAGTAGCTGTGTTAAAGACACCCAATGTGCTACAAGAAAACACAGAAAGACAATTCAATGAAATCCAGAATACAGAAAATAAAAAGTTAAATAGGAATGATAAAACCACTAAACACATTCTGGAGCTGAAGAATACAATGAATGAAATGAAAAATGCAATAATGAGTATTAATATCACAATGGAGCAAGTAGAAGAATCTGTGAAGTTGAAGACAGGACCTTTGAAATTATCTAGTCAGAGGGGAAAAAATGAAAAACAACAAAGAAAACTCATATAAACTATGGGAAACCATGAAGGGAAGCAATCTGTGAATTATTGAAGTCCCAGAAGAAGAAGAGAGAAGGGAGCATTTAAAGATTAAGAAAAGGAGAGAGGACTCAAATAAGTAACATCAGAAATGAAAGAGGTGACATTAATACTGATACCTCAGAAATACAAAGGATCGTAACAGATTATTATGAAAAGGTCCACACCAACAAATTGGATAGCATTGAAGAAATGAATAAATTCCTAGAAATACACAACTTACCAAGACTGAGTCATGAAGAAACACTAAATCTGAACAGACCTATAGCAAGAAGATTAAATTTATAATAAAAAAACCACCCAAGAAAGAAAACCCAGGACCAGATATTTTCATTGGTGAATTCTACCAAACATTTAAAAAATTAATATGAATCCTTTTCAAATTCTTCCCAAAAATAGAAGAGAAGGAAGCATTCCCAAACTAACTACAGGCAAATATCTCTGATGAATACCAATGCAAAAATGTCAATAAAATATTAACAAACAATTCAACAGCACATTAAAAGAATCATACACTATGGTCAAAGGGGATTTGTCCATAGGATGCAAGGATGATTCAACATCTGTAAATCAATCAATATGATATTCCATATTAATAGACTGAAAGATAAAAGTCATGATCATCTCAACAGATAAAGAAAAAGCATTTGATAAAATTCAACATCCTTTCATGATAAAAATTCTCAACCAATTGGTATAGAAGGAAAACACCTCAACATAATAAAGGCTACATAAGATAAGCCCACTGTAAACATCATACTTAGTGGTGGAAGGTTAAAAAGTTTTCCTCTAAAATCAGGAACAAGACACTCACTCTTACCACTCCTATTCAAAATATTACTGGGGGATGCCTGGGTGGCTCAGCCGTTAAGCGTCTGCCTTCGGCTCAGGGCATGATCCTGGAGTCCCGGGATTGAGTCCCACATTGGGCTCCCTGCACAGAGCCTGCTTCTCCCTCTGCCTATGTCTCCGTCTCTCTCTCTCTCTCTCTCTGTCTCTCATGAATAAATAAATAAAATCTTTTTTAAAAACCCCAAAATATTACTGGAAGTCCCAGTCTGAAAAGTTAGGCAAAAAGAAAGGGGAGGGGTTGGAGGTAGGAAAGAAAATCATAAAAGGTATCCAAATCAGAAAGGAAAAAGTAAAATTATCTCTGTTTGCAGATGGTATGATCTTACATATAGAAAATCCAAAGGACTCCAACAAAACAAAAACAAAGAACTAGTGGAACTAATAAACTAATTCAGTAAAGATGAAAGATACAAAGTTAGCATACAAAAATGAGTTGCATTTTGATATACTAATGACATGCTATCTGAAAAAGAAATAAAACAGAAAATACTTTGGAATAATTCTAACCAAAGAAAAACCTGTATGCTGAAACTGTACCACTTTGATGAAAGAAATCAAAGAAATACAAAATAAAGGAAAGATACCTCCTGTTCATGGATCAGGAAAATTAATATTGTTTAAATATCCATACCCTAATCTATGGGGGATATGTTCCAACACCCTCAGTGGATGCCTGAAACTGTGGATAGTACCAAACACACACACACACACACACACACACACACACATAATGCTTTTCCCATATATACAAACCTATTATAAAGTTTAATGTATAGATTAGGTGCAGTAAGAGATTAACAATAATAAATAACAGAATAGAACGATTTTAACAATATACTGTAATAAAACAATGTGAATGTAGTTTCTCTCTCTCAGAAAATATCTAATTGTACCACACTCACCTTTCTTCTTGTGATGATATGAGATGATAAAATGCCTATGTGATGAGATGAAGGGAGGTGAGTGATGTAGGCATTGTGATATAGTGCAGGCTCCAGTTGATGATCTAACGATACATCAGGAGGATCATCTGCTTCTAGACCATGGTAGACTGTGGGGTAACTGAAACTGCAGAAAGTGAAATCATGGATAAGAGGGGACCACTGTACCACATAAAACTGTATATAGATTCAATGTGATTTCTATTAAAATTCCAAAGGCATTTTTCACAGAAATAGAAGAAACAATCCTAAATTTTGTATGGAACTACAAAATAGCATGAATAGCCAAAGATATCTTGAGAAATAACAAAAGTAGAAGCATCACACTGAGTGATTTAAAAATATATTACAAAGCTATAATAATCAAAACAGTATGGTATTGGCATAAGAATAGACACAGACTAAGCAAATAGAACCAAGAATCCAGAAATAAACCTTTGTATATATAGTCAAATAATATTTATAAGGAATCCAAGAATGCTCAATGGGGAAAGGAGAGTCTCTTCAATGAACGGTATTGGAAAAACTGGATAATTATGTGCAAAAGAGCGAAACTGGGCCCCTATTTTACCACTTACATAAATTGACTCAAAATAGACTCAAGGCTTAAACATTAAACTCAAAACTATAAAACTCCTAGAAGAAAACATAGGGCAAAGCTCCTTGTCAAGAGTGTTGGCAATGATTTTTTTGGATGTGACAGCAAAAGCAAAAATTAATAAATGGGACAACATCAAATTAAAGCTTCTCTATAGGTTCTACAAAATGTAAAGCCAACCCACAGAATGGAGAAAATATTTGCAAACCATTTGTCTCATGAGGGATTAAATATCCAACATTTAAGAGAACTTATAGAATAGCAAAAGAAACAATCTGATTAAAAAACGGGCTAGAGGAACTGACTAGACATTTTTCCAAAGAGGACTTCCAAATGACCAGAAGGTACATGAATAGATGCTCAACATCACTCATCATCAGAGAAATGCAAATCAAAGCCACAATGAGATACTCCCTTATACCTGTTAGAATGGATATTATAAAAAAGATAAGGGCAAGAGGTAGTGAGGTTATGGGGAGAAAGGAGCCCTCATGCATTCCCTCTTAGAAATATAAATTAGTGCAGCCACTAATAACTAGTGCAGTTCATAAACTGTATGAAGTTTCCTCAAAAGTTTCAGAACATCAAGCAATGCCTCTTCTGGGGAATGAAGGAAATGAAAGGAAATGCTATGAAAAGATACCAAAGAGATACCTTCTCTCCCATGTTTATTGTAGCATTATCTACAACAGCCAGCACATGGAAACAACCTAAGTATTCACTGACAGAGGGACGTCATTTTCCCACTAACAGATGAATGGATAAAGAAATCGTGCTATGTGTATATACAATGGGCTACTATTCAGACACCAAAACAAGGAAATCCTGCTATTTGTAACAACACAGATGGGCCTAAGTAAAATAAGTCAAACAGAAAAAGACAAAATATTGTATGATTTCACCTATATGGGGAATCTAAAAAAGCAGACTTCATAGAAACAGAGAGTTGATTGATGATTGCCAGTAGTTGGGGGCTGGGGAAAATGGAGGGGTATTGGTCAAAATATACAGACATCCAGTTACAAGATGAGTCAGTTCTGGGGATATAAGTTACAGCACGGTGACTACAGTTAATTTTGTATTACATGCTAGAAAGTTGCTGAGAGAATAGACTTTAAGTGTTCTCAGCACACACACACCAAATGGTAACTATATGGGTTGGAGGTGTTAACTAACCTTGTGATAATCATTTCACAATACACACGTGAGGCAGATCATCACGTTGGGTACTTTGAAGTTACATGTTATAGGTCAATTTTATCTCAATACATCAGGAAAAAATAAATTAAAAAAAAATAAGAGAGAAGAGGCCTAAGATAAACCTTAAGAGTGAAAAGGGAGCCTACAGAGAATTAGAAAAAGCACCCCCCAAGAGAAATGGGGGGAGAAACAAGAAGAGTGGGTGTTGTGGCAGCTAAGGGAACACAGTATTTTAAGGAGGGACATTTCAGTGGTGTCAAATGCTGCGGAGAGGCACGAGAGAGTGAGCAAGATTACTATAGCAAGAGGGAGGCCTTCGATGACCTTGACAGAAACAGTTTGGAGGAATGGTGAGGGTGGAGACCAGCAGAGGCCCGGTGGGCTGAAATGTGAGGGGAGAGGAAGTAGTGGAGCAGCTGGGGTGAGAGTGGGAAGTGTGAAAGCCAAGTCAAATTTCCTGAATTAACTTTAGTTCTTCCTCTGCCCACCGCCTTCCAACCCCCTGCCCCACCCCTACCTCAACATGCATACATTCCACGGAAATTATTATTGGTGGCAATGGCCTCTTATACCCTGAGATTTGATCATACGCTTCCTGGACATCTGTCCTCATTTATTCCCTCGCTTGTACCCCTATAACCCCAAGCCTGCCCATGGCTCAAATGGGTCAGTCAGTCCCTAATCTCCCAGCTGGCCTCCTTAATGCGGGTCTTGTTTGTTTCCAATTTGCCTTTCACATATCACATCACCACCACCAACTTTTAACATGCAAATATGAGCATCTCCCCTGCTTAAAACTCTTGAATGAAACTCCAGCACTTGCAAGGTGAGTGCAAATTGGTCAGCACAATCCAGGAGGCTTTCTGAGTTCTAGTTCCTGCCTCTCCCTCCGCTCTTGGCCAATCACGCTTCTGCTCCAGCAACATAGAATTCCTCTGGGCTATTCACACTAGCCATTGCTCTGTCCTGACTTTCTCTTCCAGGTGTTTGGGAAAGCTTCTACTTTCCTCTCCAGAGCTAAGCCCTCAAGCACATCTTCCATTACAATGCTTTCCCTCATCCTCTTCCTGTCCACCCCATGATCACTGCCATCTTTCATTCTTTTTTATTTCTATTTTTGTTCTTTTTACTCTTTCTCCAATCCATCCTTTATTGTATTACATGTTTAGCTCTCCAGGAGATTATGACTTCCTGAAACACCAAAAATATGATGTTTATCTTTGTATCTCTAGTATTTATGACAGTGCCTGGCATGGCAAGTGAAGCTTAAATTGCCATAGCAACTTGGGGAGTGTTACTGATATTTCTGATACCAGCATGACTGCTTAACCAGCATAAAGGGAAAAAGGACAAGTGCCTCTGCAATCACTTTAAGCCCACAGGTGGCCCCAGGCTCCAATGAGCAGGGACCCTGTTAGAAGCTGGGGGAGGGACAGTAAGTATCCTCCAGACTGAGAAGGCACTTTAAGGCTGAAACAAAGCAGGACCCTCCACAATGTCCACACAGTTTGATTCAGGGTAACTTATTGACAAGGCGAATCAGGCAGGCTGGGCTGGCGGACTGGCCCTTGGGTGATCCAACCATTGCACAACTACTCTCCACCTAGTGTGGACCTTAACCCACAGCTTGCATAGAGTGGGGGGCATGATGGTGAGGTCAAAGTGCAACCATCTATCTGTGTGCTGGTCATCTCTACTGGTTATCTTAAGTGGCACCTTTTGTGTACCACTTGAGGTTAGATCAGAACTAGCCTTCCCACATTCCAGTCAGGGCACCATGAACCTCTAAGGGGCCTGGACCACAGAACCCCTGAGGGAGGTCATTGTGAGGGCACAAACACGATGGAAAGCCAAAGGTGGAGTCAGTGTTGTCAGCACTCCTCCAGACCCCTTCCACAGCAGGCCTTCTGTTCGAGTCCCACCTGGGATATTGAATACCTTTCTTCCTTGGAAGGATTCTAGCTCTATTCTCCACCAAAATTTCCCTGAGGAGTATGGTCTACTTAATTGCAAAGCAGACTGGCCATACCCCAGGGCTTTTCAATTCAAAGAGCCTCCTGAGGATTCTACGATAGAGACCCAGAAGGAGGCCCATGTGGTGGGTGTGAAGGGGATGCCAGACTGCTACTGCCTGACTCATCTCCCTGCTGTGGACTCAGTGGCTGAGATCATTGCATCTGGGAAACATGAAAAAAGCTGGAAATAACAAAAGCTCCTGTAGCACCAATAAAGTTAGGTCTAGGTAAACTCAAACACAAGAATTATTCCAGATTTACTTATATTTTACTCTTTGTTCCATCTACTTATACTTCTACTTAGACAGATTTACAATTGGTACAATTTTTTTCTTGGCCACAACTTCAAGTAAATCACAGTTTTTTTTTACCTGGTCATGGTTGCTTTAAAAGGATCCCCATTTCTTGCTATTGTAGTTTAATTCTTGAATTCTGATAACAAAGAAGAAAATAACTCCAGCGTCTTCCCTTTGATAAGTTAGACGTGGCTGAATTTCCATTGACTACCTCGTCCCAGTATGAGCCTCTGAAGACCATTCTGAACAGGTCAGCTTGTAGTAATTGTTCTTGCTATAAAGTAATTGTTCTTGCTATAAAGTTCTTGTTCTTTCCACTCATTAATACAGTACTTAATTGTTAAATACGCTTTAAGGAATAATCTAACAGGGTCTAATTTGATCATTTCTATAGATCAGTTATTTCAAAGGCAATAACTTGCCTTATAAAATGACTGAAATTATCTTCACCTTTGATTTGGGTTTCTCAAAATTGCACTTTTTTTAATAAACCAGAACAATGTACTGGGCATACTGGGTCACAAACTTCGTATCCTTGTGCCTCTCCTCATGAAGGCAGATGAGACCCTAGAAGAAGATGGTTGCAAAATGGCAAGCAGCCACCAATGAGGGGCAGGGGATGATCATCCAATGCTAGACCCTTTTTCCTCTAATAGCCAGAAAGTGGTGTACTTCCCTACTCTATTGCACTTAGCACCTGGGGTTCTCCCTCCTGCCATGTTTGAAGATCAAGACATGGAAGTAGGGTCACATTCTGATGATATAAAGAAGGTGGCAATCTGCTGATTTACCTGGCCAATTTGACCGCACATGTGGTTCAGGGCTCAGAGTGAATTGCTATTTACCTGTCTGCAAATTGGCCTTGTCATTCCTTTCTTTCCTACTTTCCAATCTGATTCTGGCAAAGTCATACTTCAAAGTCAAAGTTGTGATTTACCGAATTATTCAGTAGCTCCCAAATGACGTTTGTTAGTCATACTCCTTCCTGAGAGGTAGCAGTGAAACTTGACCTAAAATATATGACTTCCAAAGCTATGTACTGCTCAGGAGCTCCTAAAAGCCCCTTTACCATGGCCATAGGGTACAGGAGGTCTTAAGAATTCTGACACCCAGCAAACACCTGGAGGGACAGTAAATATCTGCAGATGTGGCCAAATATCTCTCAGAAGAATATTGCTTTAGGACTCTGGAGCCTTTACGTTTACTTTGGACAATCCTCATTCAAGATCACAAACCTAATGACTTGTGAGATTTGAGGAAAATGATGTAATATAGTGGAGATTTGCAAAGCTACCTAAAGCAAGTTAAGCAAGTGTTTTATTACTTCAGAAAAAAAAAAAAGGAATGGCCATGTTCTCAGGAAATCTAATTTTTTCAATAACAAATCATCCCAGAAAAATGACAACTCATGCTCAAAATGTCACAAGATGAGTTGTGCAATATTCCTATATGGAATCATTTATTCAGTAATATTGGCTGTCACCTAAAGGTTATAGTCCAAAGGAAAATATCAAGTTATGCAAGATTTTATCTGTAGTACATATGTCAAGCTCAAAAGAAAACCATATTAAAGCAAAAACAAAAAGTATTTGAGTGTCTTTCTAGACCCTTGAAAATGGCAAATTCTTCTGATATTCAGGTTAGCATTCTCAGATGATATCTCTTAGCTTGATGCCACAAGTACTCCATTCAAGTGTTGGGTTTATAGTTTTCAGTGACAGGTTAAAATGAAAAAAATGTCATGTCATGTTAAAGTTTCTAGTTAAGTGAAAAACTATACTCCCCTTGACCCCTGCCCTTCACCAAAGGAACAAGAATGCTACTGGTAGATAAATAACATGGCACAGGGCATGAAAATAATTTAGTGGAGGCCAAACTCGTATAAGAAATACTGTTACATAATTATTTGCATGTAGTCCAATGATGAGGCCAAGAGGTACATTTTTATGTGTTTGGACTCATTTCTTCCAGTAGCATAAAAGTAAAACATAACATGAAGTGGTGATTGATAAAAGGAAACAGTTTGTGAGATACGACATGATCACATTAGAAACCACTTCCGTAGTAAGGGTGTTTTCAACAAAATGGTTTCTCTATGGCACAGCAGGCCAGAAGAGAGGGTGAGAGGGTGAACTAACCTACTGGATAGAATTTCTTTAAAACCTTCAGGCAAGGGCAGCCCGGGTGGCTCAGCAGTTTAGCGCCGCCTTCAGCCCAGGGCATGATCTTAGAGACCAGGGATCAAGTCCCACATCATGCTCCCTGCATGGAGCCTGCTTCTCCCTCTGCCTGGGTCTCTGCCTCTCTCTGTGTGTGTTTCTCATGAATAAATAAATAAAATCTAAAAACAAAACAAAGCAAAACTTCAGGCAAATTGCTTGCATCTCTATAAAGAAAAGTGAGAAAAATAATTTCATTTACAGTCATTAAAAAAACAAACAAACAATTTAGGAATAAGCTTAACCAAGGAGGCAGAAATCTCATATCCTGAAAAACATGAAACATTGCTGGATTAAGTTAAAGAAAACAAAAACAAATGGAAGAACATTCTGAGTTCATGAATTGGAAAATTTAATATACTAAAGATGCTAATACTATTCAAAGTGATCTACAGATCCAATTCAATCCCTATCAAACTCCTAATAATGTTTTTTTTTGCAGAACTAGAAAAATTTATCCTAAAATTTGTATGAAATCTCAAAGGACTCTAAATAGATCAAATAATCTTGAAAAAGAACAAAGTTGGAGGTCCTATCCTTCCTAATTTCAAAATTTATTACAAAGCTACAGTAATCAAAATAGTGTAGAATTAGAATAAACACACATGTAACAACCAATGGAGTAGCTTGGAGAGTCCAGAACAAATCCTCACATATATGGTCAAATGATTTTCAACATGGATGTTAAGACTATTTGATGCTGAAAAGACAATCTTTTCAACACATGTTGGGACAATGATATCCGTATGTGATAGAACAAAGTTGGTCTCTCACTTTATAACATACACAAAAATTAACTCAAATTGGATTAAAGATCTAAACGTAAGATCTATCACTATAAAACCCTTAGGAAGAAAAGCAACATAAGGAAAGCCACGTGCCATTGGATTTAAGAGTGAATTCTTGGATATAATATCAAAAGCAAGGGATCCCTGGGTGGCTCAGCAGTTTAGCGCCGCCTTCAGCTCAGGGCATGATCCTGGAGACCCAGCATCGAGTCCCACATCGGGCTCCCTACATGGAGCCTGCTTCTCCCTCTGCCTGTGTCTCTGCCTCTCTCTCTCTCTCTCTCTCTCTGTATCTCTCATGAATAAATAAATAAAATCTTTAAAAAAATATCAAAAGCATGAGCAACAAAAGGAAAAGTAGATAAATGGAACTTCATCAAAAATAAAAACTTTTGTGTATCAAATAATGCTATGAACACAGAGAAAAGGCAACCAACAGAATGGGAGAAAAGATTTACAAATCACATATCTAATAAGGGGTTAATACCCAGACTATATAAAGAACGGATATAACTCAACAACAACAAACAAACAACCAGATTGAAAAATGGGGAAAGGACCTGCATTTTCCAAATGCATACAAATGGCCAATAAGCTCATGAAAAGATGCTTAACCATCACTAATCTTTAGGGAAACACGAATCACTACAATCAGATACCACTTTACACCCATTATGATGATCATTTTTTAAGACAACAACAAACAGAAAATACCAAGCATGGTTGAGGATATGGAAAAACTGGAACTCTTGTGCACTATTGGTAGGAATGTAAAATGTTATATTTGCTATGGCAAACAGTATGGTGGTTCCTCAAAAAATTAAAAACAAATTATCATATGACCCAACACTTCCACTTTTGGTTATATACTCAAAAGAACTGAAAGCAGGCTCTCAAAGAGATATTTGTATAACTATGTTCATAACAGCATTATTCACAGTAGCCAAAATTTGAAAGTAACCCAATTCTACAACAATAGATCAGATAAACAAATATATGGTACAATGGAATATTATTTGGTCATGAAAGAGAAGAAAATGTTTAAAAAGATTTTATTTATTTATTCATGAGAGACATAGAGAGAGAAAGGCAGAGACACAGGCAGGGGGAGAAGCAGGGTCCCTAGGGGAACCTGTTGTGGAACTTGATTCCAGGACCTTGAGATAATGACCTGAGCCAAAGGCAGATGCTCAATCACTGAGCCACACAAGTGCCCCAAGGGAAGCAAGTTTTAACATATGCTACAACATGGATGAAACTTAAGGACATTATGCTAAGTGTAAGAAGCCAGTGACAAAAGGACAAGTACTATCTGATTCCACTTATATAAGCTACATAAAGTAGTCAAATTTCTAGAGGAGAAAAGATAATGATGGTTGCCAGGGGGTGGAGGGCAAGGAGAGAATGAGGAATTATTCCTTAATGGGGAGTGTTTCTGTTTAGGACGATGTAAAAGCTCATGTTTATTTTACCACAATACAAAAAAATTGCAGGTAACCTTATAAGTACAGTTTAGGACATAATCATTTAAAGACCAGGAGTTGTATACTCTCTCTGATGAAGTAACACAAAAAGTTCTCTTTAAGTAGGACATGTATCACATTTACATTAGATGCAGAGGTTTTATATAACCTAAACATTCTGATTTTTAAATTGCAACCTAGAGCAATAAAAACAGAAAGTTAAATATTATAGACTTATTGTTTGATTCTCATACTTATGTTATGGAAGCATTAGAAGCACGTATACAAAATATCCAGAATTAAACATATTTTGAAAATAATCACTAGCTAAAAGAAAATGCAGCAACAGGAAGAAGTAGATTGATTTCCAGAGAGAATTCTCAGAAACCTTTCGAAGCTTCAGATTTTATTGAACTCTTTCTGGGAATGTTGCCTTCAAAAGTTTAACCAGGGCCACTGAGGAAATGTGTTCAGGGACAGGAAAAAAAGAAAATTGATCCACAAGACTTTTTTTTTTTTTTTTTTTTACGTAATATAGAATTCCTTCATAGCAATATTCACAATTTGTCATTACTATTTTTATATGTGCTGTTTATCTCTTATTCTCTGTCATACCAGAATATAAGCTCCATGAAGGTAGAGATCTTATCTACCTAAATCACCATTCACCACTATGTATACAATAAAATATGGCATATAGTAAATATTTATATATACTTGCTTAAAAAATGAATGATTGACTTTTATCTCTAGTAGTACCTAACAAAGTACCTTATATATAGTAGATAATAAAAGTTGTTGATCTGATTATCTATGCAAAAAAACCTGATGTCACTTGAGTTAGAAGTTTATGATGGCACAATAAAAACTCACTGGGACCTCAAGGAATAGGTATTGTATTTTACTTAGGATACCGCTGATTGTGAGATGAATAATTAGGAAAGTTTATTTATTTTTTTAAATGATTGTATTTATTTATTCATGAGAGACACAGAAGGAGAGAGAGAGAGAGACAGAGACACAGGCAGAGGGAGAAGCAGGCTCTATGCAGAAAGCCCGATGTGGGACTCGATCCCGGGTCTCCAGGATCACACCCTGGGCCACAGGCAGGCGCTAAACCACTGAGCCACCCAGGGATCCTATTAGGAAAGTTTAAGACAGAAAACATTTTGCTGATTAAGCTGCGACCCACCATTAATTATAATGCACATCTTGATTACAGAGATTTTAAGACTGTGAAAAATGTGCTTCTCAGAATTTAAAAAAATATATAACAGGGTTTTCCCTCAAATCTATTTTATTGTCTTTTTTATGGTAATCTTGAACTGAAAAGAGTCCTAATAGGCATTACTCTATATGTTTGTATAGTACTAAGGCAAATGTTTATAGAATGATGTTATGGTGAAGCAACATTTGAGCTGAAGAAGACCATCAGATTCCAAGCACACATTCTTATGAGAAGGAAGAAGGAAGCAGCAGCAGAAGGAGAATATGAAGGGAGTACAGTAGTGATGTTGATTAGATTTGACCTTCTAAACATCACCTTGTATGCAAAGACATATGGGTCCCTAAGAGGACACAGACACAGCTAAGGGGCCACTGCAGACTTCCTAGTGAGCAATACCAGTAACTTGGACCAGGATGGTGGAGGTGGGATGGGAAGAAGTACACAGTCAGGAGCTGTTATAGAAGCAACATGGACAGAATTTGGCGATGCATTAAATTATTTTCCAACCAGGGTAAGCCTGAGTGGTTCAGCAGTTTAGCGCCGCCTTCAGCCCAGGGTGTGATCCTGGAGACCAGGGATCGAGTCCCACATCGGGCTCCCTGCATGGAGCCTGCTTCTCCCTCTGCCTGTGTCTCTGCCTCTCTCTCTCTGTGTGTCTCTCATGAATAAGTAAATAAAATATTAAAAAAATTATTTTCCAACCATCTTTTAATTATTTGGCAAAGACTTGTAGTGATGTACGCCCCTGATTCTACATTTAAACAATAGCACAAATTAGGAAACATTCCATTGTTTTTTAAAACATACATTTGACTTAAAGTTTATTTTAGTTAGCAGAAATAATAAGGTTCCCATATTTCTGAGGATATTTTACACTTTAACTAATTCATTTTTTAAATAACAGACTTCATAGCACCAGGGGTTCCAGCGTCAGATTGGCATAGAATGATAAAGGTATCCTGTTTCCAGAAGGGCCTGGTGTTAGGGGGCATGGAGGAGTTAGGGGAGCACACTTGCACTCCTAAATCTGTCACTCATGTCGGACATGCTGTGGAGATCAGGGCCAAGTTTGGAGAAACTTCTGAATGGATCCATGCGACAAATTCTCGCTGTATTGTAAATTATCAGTCCACCTTTCTTTTTTTTTTTTTTTTTTTTTTTTTTTTTTTATTGGTGTTCAATTTACTAACATACAGAATAACACCCAGTGCCCGTCACCCATTCACTCCCACCCCCCGCCCTCCTCCCCTTCTACCACCCCTAGTTCGTTTCCCAGAGTTAGCAGTCTTTATGTTCTGTCTCCCTTTCTGATATTTCCCACACATTTCTTCTCCCTTCCCTTATTTTCCCTTTCACTATTATTTATATTCCCCAAATGAATGAGAACATATAATGTTTGTCCTTCTCCGACTGACTTACTTCACTCAGCATAATACCCTCCAGTTCCATCCACGTTGAAGCAAATGGTGGGTATTTGTCATTTCTAATAGCTGAGTAATATTCCATTGTATACATAAACCACATCTTGTTTATCCATTCATCTTTCATTGGACACCGAGGCTCCTTCCACAGTTTGGCTATCGTGGCCATTGCTGCTAGAAACATCGGGGTGCAGGTGTCCCGGCGTTTCATTGCATTTGTATCTTTGGGGTAAATCCCCAACAGTGCAATTGCTGGGTCGTAGGGCAGGTCTATTTTTAACTGTTTGAGGAACCTCCACACAGTTTTCCAGAGTGGCTGCACCAGTTCACATTCCCACCAACAGTGTAAGAGGGTTCCCTTTTCTCCACATCCTCTCCAACATTTGTTGTTTCCTGCCTTGTTAATTTTTCCCATTCTCACTGGTGTGAGGTGGTATCTCATTGTGGTTTTGATTTGTATTTCCCTGATGGCAAGTGATGCAGAGCATTTTCTCATGTGCATGTTGGCCATGTCTATGTCTTCTTCTGTGAGATTTCTGTTCATGTCTTTTGCCCATTTCATGATTGGATTGTTTGTTTCTTTGGTGTTGAGTTTAATAAGTTCTTTATAGATCTTGGAAACTAGCCCTTTATCTGATATGTCATTTGCAAATATCTTCTCCCATTCTGTAGGTTGTCTTTGAGTTTTGTTGACTGTATCCTTTGCTGTGCAAAAGCTTCTTATCTTGATGAAGTCCCAATAGTTCATTTTTGCTTTTGTTTCTTTTGCCTTCGTGGATGTATCTTGCAAGAAGTTACTATGGCCGAGTTCAAAAAGGGTGTTGCCTGTGTTCTTCTCTAGGATTTTGATGGAATCTTGTCTCACATTTAGATCTTTCATCCATTTTGAGTTTATCTTTGTGTATGGTGAAAGAGAGTGGTCTAGTTTCATTCTTCTGCATGTGGATGTCCAATTTTCCCAGCACCATTTATTGAAGAGACTGTCTTTCTTCCAATGGATAGTCTTTCCTCCTTTATCGAATATTAGTTGACCATAAAGTTCAGGGTCCACTTCTGGATTCTCTATTCTGTTCCACTGATCTATGTGTCTGTTTTTGTGCCAGTACCACACTGTCTTGATGACCACAGCTTTGTAGTACAACCTGAAATCTGGCATTGTGATGCCCCCAGATATGGTTTTCTTTTTTAAAATTCCCCTGGCTATTCGGGGTCTTTTCTGATTCCACACAAATCTTAAAATAATTTGTTCTAACTCTCTGAAGAAAGTCCATGGTATTTTGATAGGGATTGCATTAAACGTGTATATTGCCCTGGGTAACATTGACATTTTCACAATATTAATTCTGCCAATCCATGAGCATGGAATATTTTTCCATCTCTTTGTGTCTTCCTCAATTTCTTTCAGAAGTGTTCTATAGTTTTGAGGGTATAGATCCTTTACATCTTTGGTGAGGTTTATTCCTAGGTATCTTATGCTTTTGGGTGCAATTGTAAATGGGATTGACTCCTTAATTTCTCTTTCTTCAGTCTCATTGTTAGTGTATAGAAATGCCACTGACTTCTGGGCATTGATTTTGTATCCTGCCACGCTACCGAATTGCTGTATGAGTTCTAGCAATCTTGGGGTGGAGGCTTTTGGGTTTTCTATGTAGAGTATCATGTCATCGGCGAAGAGGGAGAGTTTGACTTCTTCTTTGCCAATTTGAATGCCTTTAATGTCTTTTTGTTGTCTGATTGCTGAGGCTAGGACTTCCAGTACTATGTTGAATAGCAGTGGTGAGAGTGGACATCCCTGTCTTGTTCCTGATCTTAGGGGAAAGGCTCCCAGTGCTTCCCCATTGAGAATGATATTTGCTGTGGGCTTTTCATAGATGGCTTTTAAGATGTCGAGGAATGTTCCCTCTATCCCTACACTCTGAAGAGTTTTGATCAGGAATGGATGCTGTATTTTGTCAAATGCTTTCTCTGCATCCAATGAGAGGATCATATGGTTCTTGGTTTTTCTCTTGCTGATATGATGAATCACATTGATTGTTTTACGGGTGTTGAACCAGCCTTGTGTCCCAGGGATAAATCCTACTTGGTCATGGTGAATAATTGTCTTAATGTACTGTTGGATCCTATTGGCCAGTATCTTGTTGAGAATTTTTGCATCCATGTTCATCAGGGATATTGGTCTGTAATTCTCCTTTTTGGCGGGGTCTTTGTCTGGCTTTGGAATTAAGGTGATGCTGGCTTCATAGAACGAATTTGGAAGTACTCCATCTCTTTCTATCTTTCCAAACAGCTTTAGGAGAATAGGTATGATTTCTTCTTTAAACGTTTGATAAAATTCTCCTGGGAAGCCATCTGGCCCTGGACTCTTGTGTCTTGGGAGGTTTTTGATGACTGCTTCAATTTCCTCCCTGGTTATTGGCCTGTTCAGGTTTTCTATTTCTTCCTGTTCCAGTTTTGGTAGTTTGTGGCTTTCCAGGAATGCGTCCATTTCTTCTAGATTGCCTAATTTATTGGCGTATAGCTGTTCATAATAGGTTTTTAAAATCGTTTGTATTTCCTTGGTGTTGGTAGTGATCTCTCCTTTCTCATTCATGATTTTATTAATTTGAGTCTTCTCTCTCTTCTTTTTAATAAGGCTGGCTAATGGTTTATCTATCTTATTAATTCTTTCAAAGAACCAACTCCTGGTTCTGTTGATCTGTTCCACAGTTCTTCTGGTCTCGATTTCGTTGAGTTCTGCTCGAATCTTTATTAGCTCCCTTCTTCTCTTGGGTGTAGGATCTATTTGCTGTTTTTTCTCTAGCTCCTTTATGTGTAAGGTTAGCTTTTGTATTTGAGTTCTTTCCAGTTTTTGAATGGATGCTTGTATTGCGATGTATTTCCCCCTTAGGACTGCTTTTGCTGCATCCCAAAGATTTTGAACGGTTGTATCTTCATTCTCATTAGTTTCCATGAATCTTTTTAATTCTTCCTTAATTTCCTGGTTGACCCTTTTATCTTTTAGCAGGATGGTCCTTAACCTCCATGTGTTTGAGGTCCTTCCAAACTTCTTGTTGTGATTTAGTTCTAATTTCAAGGCATTATGGTCCGAGAATATGCAGGGGACAATCCCAATCTTTTGGTATCGGTTCAGACCCGATTTGTGACCCAATATGTGGTCTATTCTGGAGAAAGTTCCATGTGCGCTTGAGAAGAATGTGTATTCAGTTGAGTTTGGATGTAAAGTTCTGTAGATATCTGTGAAATCCATCTGGTCCAGTGTATCATTTAAAGCTCTCGTTTCTTTGGAGATGTTTTGCTTAGAAGACCTATCGAGTATAGAAAGAGCTAGGTTGAAGTCACCAAGTATAAGTGTATTATTATCTAAGTATTTCTTCACTTTGGTTAATAATTGATTTATATATTTGGCAGCTCCCACATTTGGAGCATATATATTGAGGATTGTTAAGTCCTCTTGTTGAATAGATCCTTTAAGTATGATATAGTGTCCCTCTTCATCTCTCACTACAGTCTTTGGGGTAAATTTTAGTTTATCTGATATAAGGATGGCTACCCCTGCTTTCTTTTGAGGACCATTCGAATGGTAAATGGTTCTCCAACCTTTTATTTTCAGGCTGTAGGTGTCCTTCTGTCTAAAATGAGTCTCTTGTAGACAGCAAATAGATGGGTCCTGCTTTTTTATCCAGTCTGAAACCCTGCGCCTTTTGATGGGGTCATTAAGCCCGTTCACATTCAGAGTTACTATTGAGAGATATGAGTTTAGTGTCATCATGATATCTATTCAGTCTTTGTTTTTGTGGACTGTTCCACTGAACTTCTTCTTAAAGGGGAATTTTAAGAGGCCCCCTTAAAATTTCTTGCAGAGCTGGTTTGGAGGTCACATATTCTTTTAGTTGCTGCCTGTCTTGGAAGCTCTTTATCTCTCCTTCCATTTTGAATGAGAGCCTTGCTGGATAAAGTATTCTTGGTTGCATGTTCTTTTCATTTAGGACCCTGAATATATCCTGCCAGCCCTTTCTGGCCTGCCAGGTCTCTGTGGAGAGGTCTGCTGTTACCCTAATACTCCTCCCCATAAAAGTCAGGGATTTCTTGTCTCTTGCTGCTTTAAGGATCTTCTCTTTATCTTTGGAATTTGCAAGCTTCACAATTAAATGTCGAGGTGTTGAACGGTTTTTATTGATTTTAGGGGGGGATCTCTCTATTTCCTGGATCTGAATGCCTGTTTCCCTTCCCAGATTAGGAAAGTTTTCAGCTAGAATTTGTTCAAATACATATTCTGGCCCTCTGTCCCTTTCGGCGCCCTCGGGAACCCCAATTAAACGTAGGTTTTTCTTCCTCAGGCTGTCGTTTATTTCCCTTAATCTATCTTCATGGTCTTTTAATTGTTTGTCTCTTTTTTCCTCAGTTTCCCTCTTTGCTATCAACTTGTCTTCTAGGTCACTCACTCGTTCTTCCACCTCGTTAACCCTCGTCGTTAGGACTTCTAGTTTGGATTGCATCTCATTCAATTGGTTTTTAATTTCTGCCTGATTAGCTCTAAATTCTGCAGTCATGAAGTCTCTTGAGTCCTTTATACTTTTTTCTAGAGCTACCAGTAGGTGTATAATAGTGCTTCTGAATTGGCTTTCTGACATTGAATTGTAATCCAGATTTTGTAACTCTGTGGGAGAGAGGACTGTTTCTGATTCTTTCTTTTGAGGTGAGGTTTTCCTTCTAGTCATTTTGCTCAGTGCAGAGTGGCCAAAAGCAAGTTGTATTGGGAAAAAGAGAAAAAGAGAGGAGAGAAAGAAGGAAAGAAAAGAGAAAGAAAAAAAAAGGGAAGAAAAAGAAAAAAAAAAACGAAAAAAAAAAAAAAAAGAAGAAAAAGAGAAAGAAAAAGAAAGGAGAAAAAAAGGGGGTGGGGGAAGGAAACAAATCAAAAAGCAAAACAAAACAAAACAAACAAACAAAAAAAAGAACCACCGGGGAGTATCTTCTGATTCTGTGTTCTTTAAGTCCCTTGGCTTCTCCTGGAAGTTGTCCGTCTAGCTGGTGTTCTGGGGGAGGGGCCTGTTGTGCTGATTTTCAGGTGTTAGCAGTTGGGGGAGCTGTTGTGCCCCTGCCTGGTGCAGGGCTCAGTGGGGGTTGTTTACCCCGTGAGGCCGCAGGAGGAACAGCCCCAGTGGCGGGGCAGCTCTGGAAACCTGGATTCAGCCCCCGCAGGAACTCCGGAGCTCTCCGTCTGCAGGGCCTGGAGGCTCCGGGGCGGGGCCGCTGATGTGCTCAGGTGGGGCAGGAGCGTCCTCGCTGTCCTGGGCCCTCCCGGCCTCTGCCTGTCCCGGGGGAGGCGGGATCCTGGGCTGTGTCCCGGCGCCCTGTGCTCCGGAGCCTGCGCTGGTGGATTCGCGCTCCCGGGCCGCGCAACCCCCTCCGCGGAGCCGCCGCCCGAGCCCCTTCAGCTGCTCCGGGTCCCGCCGGGTCCCGCCGTGCGCGCTGCAGCCCTTAGGGAGCTCGGTGCACTCTCCTGGGCGCGCAGTTGCTGTTACTGTCCCCGGGAGCCCGAGGGCATCCCCGCCCTCCTGGGTCCTGCTCCAACTCCCTGGGAGCCCCTTTCCGCCCTGAAGGTCGGTGCAGCTCCTGCTCCTCCGGGACGGGGCTCTCCTGTCCTGGGGACACTCGCCCCGGCCTCAGCCCGGCTCCTCCTGGGCCCCTCCCCCTTGGAGGCCTTTGTTTCTTTATTTCTTTTTCCCCGTCTTCCTACCTTGATAGATGCGCGAACTCTTCTCACTGTAGCATTCCAGCTGGTCTCTCTTTAAATCTCAGGCCGAATTCATAGATTTTCAGGATAATTTGAAGGTTTTCTAGGTAGTTTGGTGGAGACAGGTGATTTGGGGACCCTACTCTTCCGCCATCTTGCTCCTCCCCCCCTCAGTCCACCTTTCTGATACTCTCCAAAGAACTAACATAAAAAAAAATAACATAAAACTTCACAATAGAGGTTTTAATTAAAACTAGAGGTTCTTTGAACTATTATAAAAGGCAGAGTTAACAGAGGCAGGTGCCTTGAGGGTTTTACCTCCATCACCAGCTGTCCATGCCTTTGTTCCTTTCTCTTGCATCACACACTCTCCTATTGTGTATTGACCTAGATTATAAATGGATATCAAGATCAAGATAAGAATAAAGTGAATAAAATTACGTGTGTGTGTGTCATTTAAGAGCAAGATATTCAAGAAGAAAAATAATTACTAGCATAGTTCCTATTGCTATAAAATGATGCAGCAAATTAAAAACAAGGGCAACTTTATACTTTACGATATTCATGTGCATGCATAACACACACATAGGAAGTAGGAAATGCTAGAGGCCATGCATTCCACTCCGTTTTTGTTGCCAATAACTTCAGTGACATCTGATGGAGTGTGGTGAACTTTCAAAGACACAGTGACCCCAGATCTGTAACTGGGGGGTTCTAGTGGTGGGACAGAGGGAAAGCTTGTATTGGATCCTCCAACCCTTGCCAGAAGCTCATTCCACAGGAGACTCTTCTAGAGATCTATATCACTGGGATAGTCTACAATTGGATTTTTTACTTTCTTTTTCCCCAATTATACTCTAAGATTTAGGAATGTGGTTTCCACCTCATTTCACTTTCTTTTCTCTCGCTGAGCTTGTATTCTTTATTTAAAAAGAAAGGCTTTAAAAATATTTGAACAGTAGATTGTACTTGGGCTACAGAAAGGTATATATATATATATATATATATATTTACAGAAAGGTATTATTATTATTATTTTTATTTTTTATTTTTTAAAATAAATTCTGCCTTTATTTTATTTATTTGTTTATTTTTAGATTTTATTTATTTATTAGACACAGAGAGATAGAGAGAGAGGCAGAGACACAGGCAGAGGGAGAAGCAGGCTCCATGCAGGGAGCCTGATGTGGGACTTGATCCCAGGTCTCCAGGATCACACCCTGGGCTGAAGGTGGCGCTAAACCGCTGAGCCACCGGGGCTGCTCCAGAAAGGTATTTTTAAAAGGGAAGTCATCTCTCTGTTCTATAAACATGTTACGAATTAAATCGTATCCTCAAAAAAGATATGTTGTAATCCTTAGTGTCAGGACATGTGCATGGACCTTATTTGGAAGTAGGGCTGTTAGTTAAGATGGGGTGATACCAGACTAGGGGGGCAGGTGTCCCTATAAGAAAAGAAGAGGCGGGATCCCTGGGTGGCGCAGCGGTTTGGCGCCTGCCTTTGGCCCAGGGCGCGATCCTGGAGACCCAGGATCGAATCCCACGTCGGGCTCCCGGTGCATGGAGCCTGCTTCTCCCTCTGCCTGTGTCTCTGCCTCTCTCTCTCTCTCTCTTTCTCTCTCTCTCTCTCTCTCTGTGTATGCGTGTGACTATCATAAATAAATAAATACAAATTAAAAAGAAATAGAAGAGGCGGTGACCCACGGATACACAGAGGAAGGATGCCACCTGAGGCAGACACTAGCCACGGAATGCCAGGGGCTGCCAGCGAACCGTCAGCAACTGGAAGAGACAATGACAGATTCCCTGTTCTAAGTTTCAGAAAGAGCATGGTCCTGCCAACACCTCAATGCCAGACTTCTGGACTCCAGACCTGTGAAGCAATACGTTTCTGTTGTTTTGAGCAGCCACAGTTTGTGGTACTTATTAAGACAGCCCTAGGAAACTCACAAACCATCCATCAGTCCATCCATCTATCCCTCCACCCGTCCATCCATTCATCGACCTATTCCTCCAATTGTCTTTTTTTTTTTTTTTTTTTTTTAGTGCTCTCTGTGTACGAGGCATCATACACAGTAATTCTGAGGCAGCAAAGGTGAGAAAGAAACCATCTCTGCTTCTAAGACCTTTTAATCTCAGGAGACAAGGTACCCGAGGATGCAGAGAAGAGGGACTTACCCTTCTTGGCATGTGCAGATGGTGGTGGGTGTTGGTTATGGAAGCCTTAGCAGAGAAAAAATGTAAAGAGGGAGTAGATGACTCTGGGGAAAAAAATACATAGAGACATAAGAATATCTAGTACATTGTGGAAAGGGAATTTACAGATCTCTCTATCTGACCTGTTAACTCTAAATACTGAAGCTGATGCCCTTACGGGTTGTGACTAGCCTAGCGTCACACAACCACAGGCCAAGCGATGATGAGTAGGGCTGTGAAGAGAACCTGCCACGGACCACACAATAGAGCAAGTGCTTTGGCCGCACTCATTCCCATCATCCTCACCTAAGCCCCCCTTTACAAATAAGGAATCTTAACGTGCAGAGAGGTGATGTGATTTGCCCAAGTAAAATGATGTCTATTAAATGGCAGAGCTCAGATCAGAGCTGGCTTCAAAGCCTCAGGCCCTGCCTGTGCAACCTTGTTTCAGGAATTTCAGATCTCATTTTCTTTCCCCTTTCCCACATTGCCTTACAACAATTTATACAATGTCAAATTAAATCCAGACAGTTCCCTGTAATGTAAATTAAAACTCCTAGAAAGATATTAGAATTAATTGTGCCTTTAAGCCTCACGTTCTTTTAGCCTCAACAAAATGTACTATTCATAAATCATGTGAATGATACAGAATATTCATGCATTTGTGTAAATATTGAAATTAAATTACCATCTCTATTGTGATTGCAATCATCGCAGGTATGGCTAAGATTTATTTCTCTTTCACATTTTGGAGGAAGAAAAATCTAATGAAAATTATTGTTACATATCGATGTGCAGTGGTTGTGATACCAAGATGATTTATGCCCACGAATATTTCCTAACAAATTTAGTTCAAATGCATATTGATGATCTTAGAGTTTGTACATAAAAATACAATTTATATAGATTGAGAGGAACTTTAAATTATTCAACAAATATTGTCATCCTAGGAGAAGGGGGGATATCTTTGAAACTTGAAGAAGCAAGCTGAGGATTCCTTTACATAGGAATAATGAACTTAAGGTCACATTGTCCCAGGAGGTGAAGGGAGTGAAGACTGCAATTACACTGGTGTCACGGTCTCCCAGGACTTATGATGCTGTGGGCCACCAGTAGCTTTGCGTGGCAGAAACAGGGCTGAGATGCTTATGAAACGCTTGGGGGAAACAAATGGGAGGGAGCTGTGGAGAAACTTGGTGCTTAAATGTCTTGCTAAATCCTAGTAAATCTACCTTGTGCATCTTCTGTTGGTGGCTTAGTACTTGAGACCCTCTCAAGTCTGGTAACTGAGTCCATCTTTACATCTACCAGGCATGGGGCACTTCAAAGATATCTGCTCCACTGGACTCTAGAGCCAAGGGTAGAAAACCTCAAAAAAAGAAAAAGATTTTTTTTTCCTGGCCTTGAGACCTACCTTTCTAGACTTCATTTCCAGAAGACTGACCTCTTTCATGTATCTCTGATCTAGGAAATGACCGTACCTTCTAGGGTGGATTAGGACTTCCCTACGGAGTGAGGGAGTATTCCTAGGCAGGGACATTTGTTATATTCTATAGGGACATGATGTAAAAATCCCACAGTTAACATAAAAGAGTCACATATCCACGTATGCCTGTGGTGGGGAGAGCTTCCCCTGCAAGGAGGGTCCAATTTCCTCACAACTTTCATTTGCTCAGCAGGGTCGGAACTGGAGGAAGTCAACATGGCCCTCCTTAGGCATCATTTAACAGTTTCAGGTCAGGGCACCCCTGGTGGTGCAGTGGTTTAGTGCCGCCTGAGGCCTGGTGTGTGATCCTGGAGACCCAGGATCGAGTCCGTGTTGGGCTCCCTGCATGGAGCCTGCTTCTCCCTCTGCCTGTGTCTCTGCCTCTCCCTCTTTCTCTCTCTGTGTCTCTGTGAATAAATAAATAAACTCTTAAAAAAAAAGTTTCAGGTCAAAGAATTTGTCCCTATATTTGTATTTCATCACTGATCTCTCATGGAAAATGTCAATAGTTGGTATATTATTTGGCTACAAAATATATAACTGATTTTCATTCCTGGCTTATGGAAATCAGCCTCTTTAACTTATGGCTGTATCATATAAGAAGCCAATTCTCTGATTTGGGTTAAAAATGATTTTCCTATTCTATCATTGCTCTTGTGACTTTGTTTATGGTATCTTTTCTCAACAAAGGCTTTATATATTCTGCAGTCTTTTTAAAGTTTATTTACTTATTTTAAAGATTTTATTTATTTATTCTTGAGAGACACAGAGAGAGAGAGAGAGAAAGGCAGAGACACAGGCAGAGGGAGAAGCAGGCTCCACGCAGGGAGCCTGACGCGGGACTGATCCTGGGTCTCCAGGATCATGCCCTGGGCTAGAGGCGGCTCTAAACCGCTGAGCCACCCCGGCTACCCTCCAGTCTTTTTCAAAAATAGCTTCTAGGTTTCCAGTCTTGGATAATAAGTTCTTCCTCATTGCTGGATTGTATAGGTGAAATTTCATAGATTTTCTTGTAATATTTTAATTATTTTATTAATTAGAGTTATGTCTTTTATCCACCCCACATGAATTTTTGTCTATGCCTTAGTTGGAGGCCACTTTTATTTTCCAGTCATTTATGCCAGCACTGTTTATTGAATAACCCATTTCTCACACTGAATTAGAGTTTTTTCATATAGTAATTCTCATTCACTGATGCAATTTTTCCTCCTTGTTCTATCCCACTGACCTCTTTTCCATTTTTACACTAACGTCGTCTTTCTTGTTCTGGTGGCAGTGGCTTTACTGTATGAATACTTGGTCTGGTGTGGCCAGCAGGCGCTCGCACAGGTCTCCCTCAGAAAGAACTTGCCATTCACCTGTGAGGAGCTGAGTGAGCTGACAAGGCACTTGCTGGAGTCAGGCGGCTAATGACTGTTGCAGCAGAAGTCCTGGGACATGGCCATTTCTGCCCAGAGAGGGCCCCTACTAATGGTAATATTTTTGCTTTAGACCTCTCCACTGGGTTGGCCAAGACTCTCACATCCGCATGGCAGTGGTGGCTCCTTCTGGCTCTTTCCTTTCACAGGTATCAGATCTGATCTGAGGCCTCAGGCATCCCCCACCCAACCCTGCTTCCTCCCCTTTACAGGCAGTTCTCTCCCTCTTCAAATTAACCTCTTCACTCCTAACTGGCTCAGCATCTGCTTTCCAAAGACTCACACTGACACCTAAGGCTGATTCTCCTTATCCCCAGCTACACCCCATCTCCTTCTCTTGGCTAGCTTCATCTTTTATTCTTCTATGTTAGCATTATTAGTATATTACAGATTATTTCCTTCATAAAAATCATAGGTTGGCATTATAGATTTAATTGCATTACATTTATATATTCATTCGAGGGAAAAGGACACAATTTGTAATGAGGGCCCTTGAACAATGCAGGTTTGTGCTGGTGGATCCACTTACATATAGTATTTTTTGATAAATACAGTACTGTAAATGTATTTTCTCCATCTTATGATTTTTCTTTTTTTAAAAAAAAAGATTTTATTTATTTTTTTCATGAGAGACACACAGAGAGGCAGAGACACAGGCAGAGGGAGAAGCAGGCTCCGTATGAGGAGTGCGATGTGGGACTCTATCCCAGGACCCTGGGATCCCACCACTGAGCCACCCAAGCGTCCCTTCTTATGATTTTTCTTAACATTTTCTCTTCTTTAGCTTACTGTATGGTAAGCATACAGTATATAGTACCAATAAAATACAAAACATACGTTAATTGACTGTTTATGTCATTGGTAGGCTTCTGATCAATGGTAGGCTATTGGTAGTTAAGTTTTAAGAGAGCCAAAAGTTACAAAGAATTTTGGACTGTGCAGGGTCAGCGTCCCTAAGCCCCTCTCACTGCTCAAGTTGAAAGGTCAATTGTATATATTTTACTATGTATTTGCTTAGTGTTTCTATCTTTCATGATCACACTATAAACTCCATGTAAGCTACACTGTAAGCTCCATTGTTTATTTTCTTCACCACTCTGTACATAATGCATATCACAGTGCCTGGTACACAGCAGATACTCCATAGATATTTGCTGAATAAATGAAATAACCAACATTCAAGGTTTATCACTTCATAATATGAATAAAGACATTTGAAGGTAGATATGGTATGGTGAGTGGAGTAGTTGTTACTCATCATTTTCTTTGGTAATCAAGTAATATACTACACTTGTTTTATTTTCCATAGCCAATAATTCAATACAAATGGATTTTTTATTTTAAAAAGTCCATTTTAGAGATATTATTCAGACATGGAATGTATTGACCTATTGAAACTATTTATAAATAGCAGTTAGATTCCTAGCCTGTTCCACAGGGTGTGCAAATATAGTTGTTACTATATTTTGATATTAGAGAGGTTTATGTGGCATTAAAAGCTACTTGTAAAAGTATTAGAATAAGGATAAAAGCATTAACAAATTCAATTTGGAAGCCAGGAAACATCACTCTGCTTTCTCCCACTATGTCCCCAACTTAGAACAAGAGGAAAGGAAGTGGAACATAGGGAAAGAGCAAGTTTAGACTACATTTCCCTCACTTAGTAGCCAAGTGACCTTGCAAAATTTACCTATGTGTTTCCAAGCCTCCCTTCTGTAGTATCTGCAGTAACAACGATGTTGGCTTTCATTCTTGTTCTTCATCAGGCAAGCATGCATCCAATTCACCCACACAGGTCTTTTGTTTTGATCCAAAGATACAGGTGCCCAGGTCCCAACTTGGGAGGAGTGCCCAGGAGATTCTGATGTGGACTCTTTCCAGTCAGGAAGGTCTAAGTTATGCTGGAGCAGCAAGAGGATTCCAAATTTCTTATGACTTAACACATAAAAGTTTATTTCTTACTCATGTTACATGTCCCATGTGAGTTGTAATGCAGAGAGAGACTCTGCTTCACAATTATACAGTGCTCAAAATCACACGGACTCTGCTGTCTGGAACATTCTCATTACCACAGCAGGGTCTGTTACTTTGCTGTGTAACATGGTAACCACCTCACATAGAAGGCTATTTAAATTAGAATTAAAACTAAATAAAATTTAAGTCAGTCAAAGTAGTCGCACTTCAAGAATCTGAAGCCACATGTGGCTTGTGCGTAATTTGATGGGACAGCTCAGCTGTGAAAGATTTTCACTGCAGAAAGATCTGTCAGACAAGGCTGGTCCAGTATACAGTGGATCTCTTTTCCCTTGTGCATCATAATTCTAGTCTTCTACTCCTCCACACACCCTCTCTGCGCATAGAAATGCTCTGATGATGGTGCTGGCGATTGTTCACCAGCTTTCCATGATGAAGGGCATTTGCAAGCCAGATATTCCTAAGGCAGAGACTGTAGGTATAGTGCTAGAGGAAGAAGATGTGGGTAGCAAAGTTAACGATTAGGGATAGGTAGAAAAGAATAGATATACACGAAAAAGGGTCATGTGAAAAGGGGTCAAAAGGTGATCCATATGTTTGTAAAAGTAAGCCTATAAAGATCATATATTATGATTAAATAAATTGAGAAGGCAGAGAGGACTGACTTTACATGCTTTTACAAATAAAAATCTTATGCAGAGTAACTGGACTAACTAACCTGCATCTCTACTGAAAATAGAATAAAAGGTGATGGGATTAAATTTCCGGATGAGGGGGACGCCTGGGTGGTTCAGTGGTTAAGCATCCAACTCTTGATTCCGGCTCTGGGCAAGATTTCAGGGTTGGGCTGTACATTAGGCGTGGAGCTTGCTTGGGATCATCTCTCTCCTTCCACTCCCCCACTCCTCTAAAAAGAAATCTATGGATGAAGAACTTCATGTATATTTATGTACTTTATGTATAGTAATATTTATTTATTTACATATAACTTATTTATGCATTCAGAATGAAAAATAGCTAACTGAAAATACTCATCTATGGTATTGTAAAATGGAAGCTGTATTATATTTTTAAAAATAATTTTTAAAAGATTTTTATTTTATTTTATTCATGAGACACACACACACACACACACAGAGGCAGAGACACAGGCAGAGGGAGAAGCAGGCTCCATTCAGGGAGCCTGATGTGGGACTCCATCCCGGGTCTCCAGGATCAGGCCCTGGACTGAAGGCAGCGCTAAACCACTGAGCCACCCGGGCTACCCTGTATTATATTTTTATATGTAAAATTTTACTGCATGATCTCCCAATGCCTCTTCTAAACTTGTGATTCGATGTGGGGATCCCTTGCATATCCACTGACCTATAAATCTGTGATTTCTTCAGACAGTGATTCTCAAAGTGTGGCCCACAGACTCCAGGAGGTCTCTAAGGACTTTCAGTCAAACTATTTTCCTAATAATACTAAAATGTTTTTACCCTTTTAATAGTGTGGACATGTGCACTGAAGGCGCAAAAACAACAGTGGTACAGACGGCTGGCCCTTTAGAACAAGTCCAGGCAGTAGGACAAAACTGTCCTAGCAGCCATGTTCTTCAACACAATCACTTGGAAGGAAGGAAGGAAGGAAGGAAGGAAGGAAGGAAGGAAGGAAGGAAGGAAGGATCTGCAGTAACTTCAACACAATGTACTTGGAAGGAAGGAAGGAAGGAAGGAAGGAAGGAAGGAAGGAGCCTTTGATAGAGCAGTAAAAATTACTAATTTTATTTGCTCTGGGCCTTTAATGTTTTTTAGTATTTTGATGGTGAAATTGGAGGTATGTAAAAAGCACTTTTGCTGCCTACCAGTATACGATAGTTGCTCTGAGGAAAAGCTCCTGTGTGGCCATATGAATTGCAAAGCAAACTAACTGGTTTATGCTTTGGGATATGACTGATCAAGAGATGAACCACACTCAGACCTGGGTTTTGGCAGACTTTTTCTTAAAACCAAATGAAAAGAGCTGGCCACACCAAGGAAAGCAACTTTAATGGAAATTATTTTTGCCAATGATGAAATTCAAGATTTCCAGTTAAAATTAGAGTAATAGAAAACTTGTCTTTGCCATTGTAAGCTTTTCAGCTCTGTAACTCAAAGATTTGGAGTATTTTAATATTAGTGGTTATACTAGCAAATGGGAATTTTTGGCATTGTATAATAAATACGGCAACACTTAAAAGACCTGCATAACCCAGTAACCAATATTTTCCAGATGACCAATGCATAATATTACAATCATAAATTAAGTCATAAGGACAAGCTACAAGCCAATGCAGTATGATGTAAAATAATATAAGAAGTATGATGATATGACTTCAGATTCCACATATAACATTTGTGGAGTTTTGGTGTCATATTAAGAATGTCCAAAATTTTATAGAAAGACCGCTAATATACTCTTCCCTTTCTAACTATATATCTGTATGAGGCCTGATCTCTTCATATTCTTTAACAAAGTAATATGTTGCCACAGATAGAATGCAAAAGCAGACATGAAAATTCACCTATTTTTACATTAATCTAGACATTAAGGAAAGTTTTTAAAGTGAAAAACAATGCCACTGTCCTTACTAAACATTTTAGTTTTGGAAAAGAGAGCTATTATTAATTTAAAATATGCTATTTATGTGAACATACCATAGATTTATTATTTTTAAGTCAATTAAATGTTTTTAAAACATTTATCCTTTAAATTTCTAATAACATAAATAATAGATATAACTGACACAAAATACCTCTTGTTGGGCTCTCAATTATTTTTAAGAGTATGAAGAGGTCATAAAAGCAAAATATTTGAGGATTACTGGCTCAGGACCTACTCTGAACATGATAAAACATAACACCATGGACAGCTCCAACAGCACTAAAAATACTTAAGATCTACTATAGTATATAGAATTATAGAATGCCATGTATTCACTCTATAGATCTTTAATCTTTGAGGAGCCATGAATTTTTTTCAGAGAGTTTTAGAAAATATTTAGATTGAACCTAGGGAATATTTATTGTTCTTGATCTGTTCCTTAAAAGTACATTTTTAAATTTTAAAATATTTCATTAAAATTATCTAAAATAAACGGCCAAAATGACACATGTTATCTGATAATATGTTTTATTCCTCATACATATGAATAAAGAATAAGAACATCGTGTTTGAAAGGCTAAGTCATTTGGAAGAACAGTTTCTCCCACAAAAAATAGAATTATATGAGCAGATTCATTAGTTGCTCTTTAGTTGCTACAAAAGTGTTTCCAGGGTAAATTTTCCTGTTGTATGCATTCTTCTATCCTACCACTTATAATAGGTGCTTATTTTTAAAAAATAAAGTCCCTGTCACTTTGTATGTGACATTAAACAACATGCACAGTGATTTGACAGGACAGTTGTTAAATATAAAGTAAGGCACGATAATCAAAGCATCTAAAAATAACTACATAAGTGAGCTTTCTCCCAAACTCTGCAGGCTGCTAAGAGTTTGACTTATTTCCAGTTGAGAAATGGTTTGAAAGCAAACTGTTTTTTTAAAAAGCAAAAATATTCTACTTTAATAAATTTATTATGTAATATTTTAAGAATTTCCCAATACTATTAAATAAGCTGTATATGGGAAATTTCCGTATACATAAATGTCATTAGATAATTACATCCCAAATTTACACCTATTTCTCTTCTTTGAATTACTAATTAAAGTGATCTTTTGTACCCCAAACCAGAGAGATAAAAAATGAAATATGGATATTAATTTTATTATAAATACTTTTATATGTTGGCAACTTTGTTAGCATGGGGACTGTAATAGGCATCAAATTTTATTTATAGCTGAGCAAGTGAGAATGATATTAACATGAAATATGTTGGCTTTTATGACAATCTAACATCGAAGTTTCAAAGAGACACACACAGCTTAGGGAGAAGAATGATCAAATATACTGATGTCATTTCCTTTGGGATTTACTCTATGTCATTTTTGTGGGTTTCTCTTTAGTTCACTGGAAAGACAGGAATATAATATGGAATAAGGTTTTCAATAATTAGGTTTTGTATTAGAAACATTTTTATTTTCAATTGACATATAGTTAACATGCAATATTATATTCATTCCAGGTATACAGTATTGCAATTTGACAATGATGTACAAAATCTTCACCACGAGTGTAGTTATCCCCTGTTGCTGTACAGTTATAATATTATTGAATGTATTTCCTACACTGCACTTCTCATCCCCTGACATATCTATTTTACTATTGGAAGTTTATACCTCTTCATCCCTTTCACCTATTTGTATCTATTTAACCACATTTCATACAAAGAATCAAATCTCAACTTGAATGTTTATTAAACAACATTCATAATCACTCCCTAAAGCAGAGAAGTCCATCAACTCCTTCATTTAGTAGAGTAAAAACTACAGTTCGTGGAACATTCTGTGAGTATTTCGCATTTATGGTCTGTGTTGATCACCGCGCTAGGTATTGCTGGGCAATACTTGCTACGTATTGAATGCATGATCCTAATCTGCATGAAACCCAGATCAAGTTGAGCAGTAGATGAAGAACATAGAATTACAGAATACAGATAACTTACAAAGTCACTTGGTTCTGCATAGAATTCAGACAAGGAAGAGATCAATTTGGACTATTGGAAACTGTTGAATAAGCTTTATAGATGAAGGAAGTCTGAGTTTTACAAGCATTTATTCAATGTGGCAGTTCATGGCAATGTAGAGGTACATAGGGTATCAGCTGTGGCCACTAAAAATTTAGAGTCTGGCAGGAAAGAAAGTCACACAGCAATGCCTTCAATATAATGTTGTGCCTCTAAAAGGGGAATGCAAAGGGGCACTTTGGGGGATTAGCCATGGACAGTTGGTCATGATGCCTGGAGTGAGCTCTGAAGAATGAGGAAAAGTTCACCAGTTAAAGAAAACTGGCAGAGGCTCCAAGCAGAGGGAGCAGCAAGAATAAGGTCACAGAGGTGTGAGATGGCAATTAGTCTGTAGAGAACATGAACTATTTACTATGGAATAAATGTAGGCAAAGGGTGGGGCCAGGTATAAATCTTGTTGGGCAGACAGGTGATCATGGGCAGCAGATCAGTGAGGACCTGGGGTCATGCTGGACATATATCTGGGTCAGGGCTGGGGGATCAAGCCTTTGGAGGATGACAAGGGACTCTTGGTGTGCTAACCTCTCCTTCACCCAGTCATATGCCACACTCACATCTACAGAAGATTCTATTTATCTCAGGCTCTGGGTTGACAGATCCTAGATTGAAGGTCTTGCTGCTATAGATAGGGTGGACCACACAGAGGATGACGCAGGAGCAGCTTCTCCAAGTGGGATAAGTGCAAATGCAGGGAGTGCAAAGACCACGGCCTGAGTCTATGCCTCTTCAGGGATAAGGACACAGCTGAACCCAGGTTATAGACCCTTGTCACCTGTACTTGAGAATGAGCAGCTTGAACTAAGGCTGTGACACAAGAAAATTGTCTCATTTCAATAATGTCAAGGCTCAAGAATTCTGGTTTGATTGTTTAAACTTGGGGTTAGGGTTGCTTAGACTTTGATTCTGTGTTCTTGGGATATATGTAAATTCAAATCTGATGGTTCTGATGTACCTTCCTTTGGTTCAGTCTCTGGATGCTGCAGAGCAGAGCCAAAATGTGTGTTGTGAAATGTTGATTCTCATAGTCTACCGTTTGTGGCCTGCATTATTGCAAAGACATCCTAATTGTCCTCTCTTCTGCAATCGACCCTTTGTAGTCTGTGACAGTTAATTTTGTGTCACCTTTACTGGTCCAAGGGATCCCCAGATAGCACCTTGGGTGTGTCTGTACAGGTGTTTCTGGCATTTGATTCAGTGGACTGCATGAAGAGGTCTGCACTCACCAGTATAGTGGCATCACCTAATCCACTGGGGACCCGAATGGAACAAAAGGTGAAGGAAGGGTGAATTCCCTCTCTTTTCTTGAACTGAAACATCCATCTTCTCCTACCCTTGGACATCAGAGCTCCTGGTTCTCAGGCCTTTGACCTCAGACCTCAGTTACAGCATCAACTCCCCTGGTTCTTAGACCTTGGGACTTAGAGAATGACACCACCAGCTTTCCTGGTTCTCCAGCTTGCAGATGGCAGATTGTGGGACTTCTAGGCTCCATAATTGTGTGAGCCAATTCCCATAATAACCTTCCTCTTATATCTCTCTAAATATCTAATTGGTTCTGTTTTTCTGGAGAACCCTAATACATAGCCTTTAGAAGAGAAAGTCATCCTTTAAAATGTATATGTTTTCTCTCTCCTCTGCTGTCAAACCTGCCTTGGCTTCTCAATCTCACTTACAGAAAGTTCCCACAGTGGCCAATAGAGCTCTCCATCATCTGACCTCTGTTACTTCTCTGGTTCATATCACGCTATTGCCTGCCCTGGTTATTTTGCTCAATTTACTGTGGCTACCATCCTGTTTCTTAAACAAGCTGGATACATTCTTGTCTCCACTTTGCATATGCTTCTGACTTCTGCTTTTAATGCCCTTCTCCCCACAAAACCATTTGACTCATTCCTTCATCTTTTTCAGGTCTTTGTCCAAATATCATTTTCTTGGTGAGGTCTTTGCTGACCACCCTATTTAAAATTGGCCAGCACTACCATTGCTCCACACCCTCATTTTTTGTTTATTGTTTGTCTCCCCTCACCAGGATGTAAACTCTATGAGGGCAGGGATTTTATTTTATTTTTTTGTGGTTATTCACTGCCGAATCATTACTACCTAGAGAACTTGACAGAATGAAAGATTGATAACACTTTTTTGTATGAATGAATAAGTAAAAAATTTTTGGCATAATTGAATAAAGCTCAGTTGGATTTAAAATTCATCATCACAGGAATTTAAAAATTACATTTGTCAATGTGAGAGCTGTTGTGGTACTTAAATATAATATCAATGCCTTATAAATTTAGAACAATTATAAAAATCAATGGCTTATACATATTTAAGACCTAGTTGTTTAAGAAAATTTCTCATCAATGGAGAATGTCAGAATATGAATAAATCATCATTAAAACTTCTTGTCCAGCTGGGAAACAAAGAAAGAGTTGTGAGAGGGGAGGTGGGTGGGGGGATGGGGTAAGTGGGTGACGGGCACTAAGGAGCACACTTGATGGGATGGATGAGCACTGGGTGTTATACTGTATGCTGGTAATTTGAATTTAAATAAAAAAATAATAATTAAAAAATCTCTTGTTCAGGAATAAGATGGAAACATTTCAAGCATAAAAACAGATATTAAAATATATATTCATAGAAAGATCATATAAAATCTATCATGAACATTGAAAATATTTTTAAAATATTATTTAAAAATCAAAATTACTTATCTTAATATGCTGTCTTTGCATTTTATCACAACTATATAAAGAACAACTAATATTTTTTCTCAAAGCCCAACATACATCTCCAAATCCTTCCATTTTACTCCTATGCCATGCAAAATTATGATATACTATATACACTATTAAGTAAATAGGATTAGAAAGCACTGATCTAGAGGGCTCACCATCAACTAATATTCCAAAGTGTGAATGTAGGCTTAAGGGATGGGGACCCCATTTGTTCACACTCTTGGCTATAGGTGAGTTGGGAAGTCTCTTGTGTTGATGCTGAAAAGGTGGGTGAGTAACTCTCAGCATGAGTTACCTTGAATGCAACGAGGAGTTTGGCCTATATTTTACGGGGGTAGAAAAAGTTGTGGCAAATGCTGTTCATAAAACATTAGACCACATCTATAGCATTTCAAGGCCAAATGATATATCAACATATTCATAATGGTCATGATTTGCATAGAATAGGATTTTTTCCTCATTGGTCTCACTCTTTCAGATGTAAGCCCTATTCTACTCTCTGCCCCTATTCTATACTGTGTCACCTCCCACATGAAAATCAACTTGATAGAGATAGTTGTCTCCTTAATTTGTCAAGGAGGCCTTGATTACAGCCTGTTTACATCTGGAGGGCCAGGTATACAGAAAGACAAAGCTACTTGTTCTTCTTGACTAAAGTGTAAGAGGATTGTGTTTGGGAAGGAAGATGCTCATGTAAATTCCACTGTGATTATCAAAGTTCCTGATATTTTGTTTCAGAAAAGGAGAAGAGGCCCTTTCAAGTGGACCTCATGCCTTCATGATCAGGACATGGCGAAGGAAAGGAGATGAAAAGAAGTGTGGCCTAAATCTTGCAGCACTGAAGGATTCTGTAATTCCTAACACTTGCTGGTGACTTGAGTTATAACCCATGGGTGCAGGGAGTCTGCAAGCATCACTCTACCGAGGAAAACACTAGATTTCAGGTACTACAGAGGATGACTAGAAGTGTTGTCCCATCCAGAAGACTTGAAAAGTTTTCAGGAGAGAGTAGTTGCTGGTTATGTATAGGCTGAGCACTCCTGATGAAGGACAACATACCTCAGAGGGGAGCCAGGTGGACATATGATCAAGCTGACTGATTAAATGTTGGCCAATCGTGACCCTGAAACATGTAGGGTGGTCTCAGGGCATATATGAAATCTAAGTCAAAACATCAGTTCACAGTACATAGAGCATGCAATGATCTTGAAAGTGGACCTGAAGATTTAGGTCTTAGATCATATGGAAAGATCTGGAAGGAGGATGATGGCTCCATGGGTCCCACCAGGTGTAGAGCTAGTTGGATTCTCTCCACAGTGCCCCAGTGCCCTGGATTCAGCTCAGGTGGGCCTTTATTTCTGGCCAGGAATCAGGATCAGATCTCATCCAACTTCTGCACTCATTTCAGTGGTTTAGTAAACGTATGTCAGGCATTGTACTAGCTGCTGCAAATGCGAAACATAATGTAGTTTGTGTCCTCTCCGAAACCGACCAGCTGCTGGGGTTCTAGCTGACAGGGAACCGTGATGGATCCCGCCAGGAATGGTAGCAGTGGGGCGAGTTCTGGAAAGGAATTTGCTCAGCCTCCACTGAGGTATTTTGAGCAGGATCTTGGCCACCTTAATTTGGGTGAGCTTGCCAAGATGTGGATTTGAGGCTCCCCATACACACAGCATGATGACTGTCCACAGCCTACGCCTAGGGCTGTGGTCTTAAATTGAACTCTGGTGATTAGAACCATGAGGTTTGCTGATAAATAGATTCTTTCCATTCATGCTCTTCAAAATGTCATCGGACTTGAGCCACACTTCTTGAGTAGTATTCCAGAGCCAGTGGTTTAAATATAGCCCAACAGCTAAGGCTGATGAAAAAATTCACCTTAAAGTCACCACAGGTACTCTGAAAGTCTGAGGCTAGCTCACTGTTCCAACATGCCCTGTGCTGTGTGGCTGCTGCTACTCAGAGGACAACTCCTCTGAAATCAAAGTAGGTAGCATTCCCCAAAATAAATTCAAGTCTCCCGACAAAACTGTTGAAAGCAGAGAAAATGATCCCCGAAATATAGCAATGTCTTGCAACATCGCTGCAAAGACGCTGGGAAGTGAAATACAAATCTGGGGACATTTAAATTTAGAATGCATGTGATACTTGCATGGGCTCATCCTGGATCAGATGGAAGATGCATTAAGGAGGCTCTAACATCTAGTACTAGTATTTTCTCTTCTCTGACTTGAGGAATTTCACCATTATTTGGATTACTTTACATAGACGAAGTTATATATCCCTTAAATACAATAGTGCGCTAAGTGTATGCATTTAGGATATAGTTTGGAAATGCACACGGACCTTCTCTGCATAAAAAGGAGTCAAACTTACAAATATACAATTATCTGTGTGCAAAATGAAGACGTTGATAGGAGGACGACTAAATTAATTTTAGTAGACAAGGAAAAAAATGTAATTGGGTGAGTGGTTTTATCAGCCCTCATCTCGTTCCTAGAACCAGCTGGATAATCCGGTTCTTCCGTCTGAATTAGGTTTGCTGTTCCCCTCCTCCTTCCACCACACCCAGGAGTTGAGGTGGCGTGAGGGGGGGGGGGGGGTTGCATCTCTTAGCAACAGCGCAGAAAGAGTGTTTCCACTTTAAATTAATTAATATGCTACCTCAACCCAGTGCTTCTCCTGTTACCAGTTAATTCTGAATATGTTTTGCTGACGTGGTAGAGAAAGCACAGATTCTATTGCAAGAGCAGGATGGGAGGGATGCTCGCTGCACTCACGGGAAATCTGCTTAGTATATGCGGCTGGAGACTGTTTCTTTGGTGAGAGAGCTAACAGACTAAGGGGAGTTTGGCCTCATTAATGCCATTTGTTTTTTAAAAATGAGGTGTAAAAAAATACCACCTCCTGTCTCCTCTGTCCCTTCAGAAGGGGAAGGAGATCTTTGACCCTTACTATCTTGTCTTGATTCTTGAAAGCTTTATGTATGCTTTAGTTCCTTAACATTTTATTTGCATGAACACGTTCTAAATTCAATCCAAAGGTGAAGGGACCTAGGACCTGGCTGCGACCTAGTATTGAGGAGCAGGATTTTCAAAGGGTTATGATGAGCCTAGGAACAGTAAAGAATGACCTTGAGAAATTTTGGTGTCATTTTGAAGTGACAACTTCTAGAGTAAGCACAGAGCTGAGACAATTGAGCTGTAAAGACAAGGCTGGGGCAGCCCGGGGTGGCTCAGCGGTTTAGCGCCGCCTTCAGCCCAGGGCGTGATCCTGGAGACCCAGGATCGAGTCCCACATCGGGCTCCCTGCGTGGAGCCTGCTTCTCCCTCTGTCTTTTGTCTCTGCCTCTCTCTCTGTGTGTGTCTGTCATGAATAAATAAAATCTAAAAAAACAAAAACAAAAACCCTTCTTTTTCCGTGTAAGTTTAGAAATGTTCATAATAAAAAGTATTTAGGAAAAAAAAAAAAAAGACAAGGCTGCCATTAGAATGGAGCCAGTGGGTGCAAACAGGCACTTGTGTATGGTTTAGTTTATCCGGAGTATTCTCTGTGGCAAATTACCCCCAGACACACCCAGAGACAACCTAAGCTCTGCTTTAGTCTTATTTGGGACTATTCAGCCAATCGGGTAGTTTATCACCACCTCCCCTCGCCCACCCAAACCTAGTTACTTTTATTTGTAAAACGTCTGAAATCCAGAACATCAACGTTCCAGAAAAACAAAATGACACAGAAGTTCTTGAGAAGCTAAGTGAGCCCACGGAACCTTTAAAATGATTGCTGTGGAATCAAGTATTAAGGTCATGAAGACCCAGTTGTCCTGCAGAAGAACATTTCTGTGAAAAAAATTCTGTTGAGAGATGCCAGGGGCACAGTAATGGAAGTGGAGAGCCCCTGGGGCCAGATCAGCTGGCTGGTGGGAGTGGAAATCCCTTGTGGGGGTGAGGGGGCGATGGGGGGAGATCAGAAAAGGAGGGCCACGGGGTTGGGAGGCAGGGCCTCTTACCTTCAAAGGGTTTCCAAAAAAAAAAAAAAAAAAAAACAAACAAAAAAAAACCCAAAGGGTTTCCATTAGCCCCTGGGCTCGGTGAAAAGGAGTCCCACAGTAAATGAGCAGGGTCTACTTGGGACTGGGGAGAAGAGGGCCGCATAGGCTTGCTTTCCTTGGGCAAACACATCTTTCAAAAGTCTGAGCGTCATAACCAGAGCGGAGTAACTGCTTCCAGTAGGTCAGGTACCATTTGAACCATTTTACATTCCACTGGGTCTCACAGCACACGTGAAACTGCCATTTCTGTCCGTCAGAGCTGGTCAGACAGTCTCACTTGGACACGGTTCGCCAGCACTTTACAGATTCGACAGGCCTGGTAACACCTTGCGCCGTGTCCCCACGCCGGTGAGCAGCTCTACAGCTGCAGCGCTCTCACAAGGACAGATGTGCACTCGGGCAAAATGGATATTGTTGCCATCAATGACCCCTTCATTGACCTCAGCTACATGGTGTACATGTTCCAGTGTGATTCTACCCACAGCAAATCCCACGGCAAGGTCAAGGCTGGGAACGGGAGACTTGTCATCAACGGGAAGTCCATCTCCATCTTCCAGGAGCGAGATCCCGCCAACATCAAATGGGGTGATGGTGGTGCCGAGTATGTTGTGGAGTCCACTGGGGTCTTCACCACCATGGAGATGGCTGGAGCTCACTTGAAGGGCGGGGCCAAGAGGGTCATCATCTCTGCTCCTTCTGCCGATGCCCCCATGTTTGTGATGGGCATGAACCACGAGAAGTATGAGAACTCCCTCAAGATTGTCAGCAATGCCTCCTGCACCACCCTGCTTG
This sequence comes from Canis lupus dingo, assembly GCF_003254725.2. Classification (NCBI taxonomy): domain Eukaryota; kingdom Metazoa; phylum Chordata; class Mammalia; order Carnivora; family Canidae; genus Canis; species Canis lupus. The sequence continues at coordinate 71,547,881 of NC_064249.1, forward strand.
GCTCCTCTAGCCAAAGTCATCCATGACCACTTCGGCATCGTGGAAGGCCTCATGACCACTGTCCATGCCATCACTGCCACCCAGAAGACCGTGGACGGCCCCTCTGGGAAGCTGTGGCGTGAGGGCCGAGGGGCTGCCCAGAACATCAGCCCTGCTTCCACTGGCGCCGCCGGGGCTGTGGGCAAGGTCATCCCTGAGTTGAACGGGAAGCTCACTGGCATGGCCTTCCGTGTCCCCACCCCCAACGTGTCAGTTGTGGGTCTGACCTGCTACCTGGAGAAAGCTGCCAAATATGACAACATCCAGAAGGTGGTGAAGCAGGCATCGGAGGGTCCCCTCAAGGGTATCCTGGGCTACACTGAGGACCAGGTTGTCTCCTGTGACTTCAACAGTGACACCCACTCTTCCACCTTCGACGCCGGGGCTGGCATTGCCCTCAATGACCACTTTGTCAAGCTCATTTCCTGGTATGACAATCAATTCGGCTACAGCAACCGGGTGGTGGACCTCATGGTCCACATGGCCTCCAAGGAGGCCTCCTGGACCACCAGCCCCACCCAGCAAGAACAAGAGGAAGAGTGCAGCCCGGGTGGCTCAGTGGTTTAGTGCCACCTTCAGCCCAGAGTGTGATCCTGGAGACCCGGGATCAAGTCCCACGTCGGGCTCCCTGCATGGAGCCTCCTTCTCCCTCTGCTGTGTCTCTGCCTCTCTCTCTCTCTCTCTCTCTGTCTTTCATGAATAAAATTTAAAATATCTAAAAAAAAAAAAAAAAAAAAAAAGAACAAGAGGAAGAGAGAGGCCCTCAGCTGCTGGGAAGTCACTGCCCCAACTTAATCCCAACACACTGAGAATCTCCTGACCTCCAATTTACATCCCAGACCCCTGGGAAGGGGAGGGGCTTGGGGAGCCCTACCTTGTCAAGTACCATCAATAAAGTATACTATAACCACCCCCCCCAAATCTAAAGGGTGTGCATGCAGGTGTGTGCAGCTGTGTGTGCATAGGAGGAGGGCAATAAGGGCTGTGACTCGTGAGTGGCCTTACATATGGTGGTAGCATTTTTCTTTTATCGTATCTAGAAGAGCTGGAGTCAGGTGTTCATTCTTTTTTTTAATATTTTATTTATTCATTCATGACGGACATAGAGAGAGAGAGGGGGGCAGAGACAGAGGTGGAAGGAGAAGAGGCTCCATGCTGGGAGTCCGACGTGGGACCTGATCGTGGGACTCCAGGATCACACCCCGGGCCAAAGGCAGGTGCTAAACTGCTGAGCCACCCAGGGATCCCCGGGTTCATTCTTTTTAACGCACAGTCCCCGTCATAAACTCCGTAGGCGTCACTGTGGGCATAGCATGGACCCATGCAGCAGAATGACAGCTCGGGATTCGTCATTAGATAAATAACATCTATTTATCATCAAGCCTTAATTAATAGGTACTCAACTGGCCAGCACTCTAGGCTTCTGCGTCCCCTTCCTCTTCGCTCCCTGCCAGCTCCCACGTACGAGGAAGGGGGAATGACGAGCAACCACTAATATTAGTTTTAAAGGCCATTTCCACCTGGAGGAGCAAGTGCGTGCGGAGTTCCCGGCCTCTGCCGGTCAGGCCCGACTCCTCTGCCAATCCTGTCTTCTGACCTGTCTGTCGCCAACCTCCGCTGCTGTTCTGACCTGCAGCTTCACGTGATCTGACCTGTGACTGTCCCTTAATTCTGGCCCCACCAGCCCGCCAGGAAGTCCAGGCTGGTCCCCCCTGTTCCTGGTGGCCCTGGGATCCCGGTGTGCCCCTTTCCTCCAGCGACTCCTGTCTGGTGACACGGACCTGTAGGCAACTTGTCCTTTCTCAGAAATGACTAGAAGAAACATGAGAAATGATTTCTACGGAAGGAAGCCAGACTGTGCAAGGATGTCTTCAATCTTAAAGAGAGTTCCTTCTATTTTAGAATCTCAGAACACCCCAATCAATACTGAAAACACCCAAAGCTGGCCAGCTTTGCACAAGTGCCCCCGATAATCCGGTGCTCTCCAAACGTTAAATGCGAGAGGTGGTGTCGTGCTGCATGCTTCTGGTGGATCATCCCCGTTTCCATTCACAGGAAACTCCTCTTCACCTTAAATCCAAGCTTTTAAAAATTCAGATTGCACCTGAAGGGAGTTTTGCATTACATTTTTATGAGAAAGTCACATACCAGACAGGCTGTTACAAGGAATTTCTTCCCAAAAGCAACTTTCAGACTCTGAGGTCGTGTCCGTTTCCTTCAACTCCTGTACGGGGACAAGAAACCTTATACGAAGACTCTGAGACGTGGGAAAATCTGGAATGGGTGTTTTGAATCATCAAAGTAGGAGCTGTTCATAGTATCACCAGCATCAGTCTTTACACATGGTTAGGTCACGTATGAACTCTACTAATCTGACTACTTCCCAGCAATTTCTGATAATTGAGAGGTTTAATCCAAAAAACCAAAAAATTCCACTGAATTCCTCCTTCTGCCTTTTCCAACAGCTCAGATTATTCTCCTCACACTTAAAGGATCTGCTCTTCCGCTTTTGAACTTTCCTCACATGTCACCTAGATGATACAAATCTGGAATTACACAACAGGAAGAGCACCTTGATGAGAAACCCAACCCATTGCCAAACCGCTTGCAGGAGACCATCAGCAAAGCTGACATTTGCTCTCCGTCTTGTCTTCCCTTCACCACATCTGGGGAGGGGAGGCTCCCGGCACCTGCAGCACCTGCTCCAGGTCCTCACAGCCCTTCCCTCGCTCGGCCCTCCCCACTGTGGTCCTGCCTGGTCCTGTCATCCGACTTCAGACCCGGTTCCTCTAGTAGCAGAGACTGCGATCGAGGCTGCAGGTGGCGTGGTGACCCTCAGTCATCCGCTGGCCTGCTTCTCCCGGGATCTTTCCCTTATACTTCTGCTTGTCTCCCTAAATTGTCAGTGAGGTTCATGCTCCTGCAGTTATCAGAGCAGGGGAGGGAGCTGGCAGGTGGCGGCTGTTTGGAGTCAAGGCATGCCTTCCTGGGGGAGAGGCTTCTGTTTTCTGAGAATCCTGCTCCTCCCCCGCCACCACCACCTCCTTTGTCCGGTGTCTGGTGGACACTACACCTCCTGTAGGAATTGATTCCGGGCTCGCCTCCTATATTCCACCCAGGGGACTCTCTCTTCTGGGTTCCTCATTTCCCCACACCACTCATCTCCCCTCACATGCTGTTGCATATTGGTTGGTCTGCCTGCATGCATCTTTATGAATGGCTTTGCATGGTTGTGATTGGTTCTTCTCTAGCCCTGCTCATTTCAAGGCTTTTGGAAGAGCAGGCATGTAAGGCCTGTTTTGGGTGATGGCAACAAACAAACGCTGAGGCACTTTTGGGAGCCTCACTACAGTATTCATTATTATTGGTGCATCCTTGGAAACTTTCGACTGTCACTTGGGTTATTCTGATCGATGTTTACAAGTCCATTCCTCCCATGCCTTTAAGATACAACTCCTTTTCCCAGTGCCGTTATTTCCATCCTAACTAGTGGCACTGCCAGTTGTTGCTTTTGTCATATTGCTGTCCTTGGTCTCTCAGTGTTCCCAGGAATCCCTCCACTTTCTCTCAGCCTCCCAAAATGAGGGAGAGAACTATATTGCCCTGCGCTTCTTGAGCACTAGAAGCATCCCATGGGTGACTTTCAGAATGTGGTCTCCATAAATCTCCATGATAATTTGTATGGAGTTAATTTCCTTTTATCAACAATGAATCACAGTAGGTTAAGAGACTTGCTGCCCAGCAATTCATGGTCCTAAGTCATTGCTCTTTCCTCCAGACCAGTAGTTCTCAAAGTGTGTACTCCAGACCAGTGGCATCAGCAGCACCTGAGAACTTGCTAGTAATGCTAATTCTCAGAACCTGCTCCAGACCTATGGAATCAGAAACACTGGCAGTGGGGCCCAGGGTTTCGATGCGTCCTCCATGTATTCTGATGCATGTTTAGGTTTGAGAGCTGCTTCCTGAGGGCAGTGAGTCTCCACACTGGCTGTATATTAGGTTAGTGATGAGTTTTATTTTATTTATTTATTATTATTATTTTATAGTGATGAGTTTTAAAAAAAAGTAATGATGAGGCCCTGCCTCCAGACCAATTAGCTCAGAATCTTCAGAGGCTCAGACTTCAGTATCATTAAAAAAAAAAAAAAATCCCAAGGGAGTATAATGTGCTACTAGACTTAAGACCCATGGCTCTGGATGATGCAGAGTCTCTGTTGCCTATGAATTCTTTCTTACTCCTCAAGAAGCATCCCCAGGAGAGGTATGACACGAACCTAGTCAAGACACAAGTGTTCATTTGAATTGTGGAATGCTATGACCTCTTACTCTGTGTTCAGACAAAAACTATCCAGTAGATCTAAAACCCAGGAGATAGAAAATTAATACAGCTAATCCACAAATACACGCATGCCTATAGAGATGCATACTTTATCCAACAAGCAGTGTAATATTCATAGGAACTTGCACGTTTAGGTTTTAGACTCAATGCACACTTACTACATGCTTAATATTGCTAGGCGTTGTGCTAGCTGCTTCATATTCACGGTTTCATTGACAATATTAGCTAAATCCTCCCCGTAGAAAAGCATAAACCACCTACATGAGGTAGTTGTATATAGGTGTTCGGTTTGTGCCCCCTTCAATTCTCAGTGAAAATTGGCTCTGATACAGGAAAGGATCCTAGCTGTGGTCACTCACATCACTTGAATCATAACAACAAAAGGATTTTGCAGGCCCTTTCCCCAAGCTGAGGGACTTTTTTTTTTTCCCCCTCAAACAGAGGCAATTAGCTATTTCTGAGGTAAACCAGTTTGGATTCTCATGTACAGAATAAGTGGTACACAGCGTTGAGGGGAGAAAAGACAGGGGAAAAATAAGTCACTTCAAATGGAGTTCATTTCATATTTTACAAAGAACTTTCTTATACATTCCTATTTGGTCATATACCTTCTCGTGGAACTACAGAGTTTTCACCTACAACCTTCATTGCTGGCTATTGTCCCCTTTATAACCAAGATTAAACTGAGGCTCACAGTGTCTAAGTCACCTACGGTGACAAAAGTGAGCAAGGCATGGGATTGCTGAGGCCAGGGTCTTTTTTTATTGATTTTTAATTTTTTTTGGCCATGCTTAAAGATGGGGCTAGTGACAGCCAGCTTTATGCAGAGGGAAGCATTATCTTTCAATTATACTTGGAGGCACTGAAAATTACTAAACTACTGCCCTTAAAAAGCAAATATGCTGCCTATGCTGCTAATGCGCATCCAAGGCAAAGTTTATTCATTTGGAAAGATCCAGCATCAAATGTTACTATAAATAACCTCATTATCTGTAATAGAAACTCATCTGTCACCATTCTAATTACAATGTGACTTAAAGAAGTCAGTATTTAACAAAGGCATTTGTAACATTTGGTGATTGTAATAATGGCTTTGAAGTTCCAGTGAAAAGTCACTTTTCCAAATTTCTTCTCATTTACGTATCTTTCACTCCCCATTATTCTCAGGCTCTAAATAAAATGATTGATATTGTTTCACAAACTGTTTTAAAAATATGTAATAATGGTGACAGATACTCCATGAGACTGGAAAAAGAACAGCACAAGGAAAAAAGAAAAATCACTCTATGCTCTGCCTTCAGAGACAGAAAGTCACTGCTACCATTTTGGTATGCATTTTCTGGGTGTAAATATTCTTACTTACTTAACACTATAATCTATACACTGTTTTATCCACTTTTACACTTAACATATTAGGATTATCTCCTCTCTGAGGTTCATATTTTACAATTTCATCTGGTCACACGGTACTTCATCTTATGTCATTTCCATTATTTACTCACAAATTTCCCACTGCTAGTATTTACTATTTAAACATTTTCATTTTTTTAATGAGCAACACTGAGTTTAACATCCCTGCACATCAGTTCCTGTACAACTGTCTTATTTAGGAAAAATCCCCAAAAGTGGATTTGCTGGGTCAAAAGCTTTGTAAAAAATTTAGGAATAGGTTTTATTGATCCTACTCCAGACAATTACCAACGTACACTCCCACCAGAAGTGGCTTTTGCTTTGCATCCTCACCAAGCCTAGAATTAAAATGATGCCTTGGCCAACTGATCGTTGGAAAATTATACTGTGTAAATGTGAACTTCTTTGTCATTGCTTATTTTCAGTGACCATTTTGACTTCAGTAGTATTCAAGGGGAATAAGCCTGAAATTCAGCCAAAAATATTCTAGCTCCCCCTGGTAGCATCGGGTGCTCTATACTATCTTGACTGATAAGTTCTTCCTTAAGCTTGCAATACAAGAACCTGGCCAATCTCGTAAAAGATTACATTTATCTCAAGGTAACATGACAGACTATTGTGTGTGCTTGTGTGTCTGTTAGTAACCACACTCGTCAGGGAGCATTAGCTCCTTTCCTTAACCCTTCTTCAGAGTTCATCAGCTCTGATAAGAAACTATTTGTCAAAATGAAATGCCATTTTTGAGAATACAACTGTACATGTACCAATGGCCTGCCACAAAATGTAGTTTTTAAAAATGAGTAATCCAACTTCACTTAATGAGTAAATGCTCATTAAAACATGAGACCACCTCTATAGCAATCCCAGACAGACACTTCTAACCACTGGTTAATTCACTGTAGTGCAAAAGATAGAAAAGCATTTAATGGAAGGTACATATAACCCTCATTTACAATGCAGGAGTAATTTTGGATCCGTGTTCCAGAGTCTATGTTAATTTCCTAAAAATTGCTAGGGTTGATATTAATAGCCTAGTAGATGTGCTAGAAAGAAGCAAAATTGAAATGGGTTATTGCAATTGTAAAATAAATAAAGGGGGGGGTGCTGAGTTATCTTACAAGGTATGATCTAACTCACTGTGCCCAAGCAGAAGGGACATGGGGGCTCTGTAAAATCTGAAAAAGTATATTAAGAAGGGGTTGGAAAAATCTTCTGGGGGAGTGAAACTGCATGAAATCCCCACATTGTTGGCATTGCCCTCAGCTTTCTTGCTGGGGTGGTGGACATGTCACCAGCAATGCAGGTCAATCCATCAATGTCAACACTAAGGAAGGAGCAAGGTGTTCACACAAGCTGATGAGACTCACCACCCAGGCTGAGCTCCATTGGAAAGCAGGGAGCATTCTACCTAAAGGAAGGCTATTCTCTGGACCTAGAAATTCACTCTATGACTCCAGAGACAGTATCCTACAGATTGTTCTAAGCTTGGTAACTCCATCAATAATGTTTCTTCAGATCCTTGGGTGATCAACATGAAAATGCTGGTTACCAATGGCTGCACCATATTGCCTTTAGGTTTGCAAGCTGTTTTTTCTGTTCATTTGAGTGAACCATGGATTCTTGTTTTCTTACAATCTCAATCTCAGAACAAATTGAGAGGCATGTGTTTCTTTTCAAAGAAAGTGTTTCTTTTCTTTTTCAAAGAACTAAGTGGAATTCTTCAGTCTCTGAAAATGTAATCTCCAGGATCTTTTTCACACTTAATGCAATGCTACATTTTTCTGTATTAGTAGTAAAGGCTAAAAAATGTCCTGAGATTACCTGAGAGCTTAGTGTGAGCATAAGCCAATTTTATACATTTGTAGAATCTAGCTTTAAAATTGCTGAGTTAGGGAATGTTAATGATTAATAATTTCCCAATCTAAAATTTAAATTTGTTGGTGCTGTCAACAGAACCCCATGACTTGCTTCTAATCAACAGAATATGGCAAAGTAATGGGAAGTCACCTCTTTCATTATGTTACCTTATAGAAGACTTTCTAGCAGACATACTCTAGGGTCTCTTCCTTCATTTCTGGTTTTGAAAAAGCAAGCTTCCAAGGCTCCCACAATCACAAGAAAATGAATTCTGCAAACAACTATAGAGAGTTGGAGGTGGATCCTTCCCCAGTCAAGCTAGCAGATGAGACCCCAGCCCTGGCTGACACTTTGCAGCCTTTTGGAGAAACCAGTAAGACCATGCCCAGACTCTTGACCCACAGAAACTGAGATATAATAAATGCATGTTGTTTTAAGCTTCTAATTGTGTGGTAATTTGTTATGCAGCAGTAAAAGAAAATACTGATTTTGGTACTAGATGTGCAGCACTGCTGTCATAAATACCCAAGTATGTGGGAGTGGTTTTGGAACCCCCACGTAACAGCAGGTGCAGGCTGGAAAAATTATGAGTATAACAGAAGGAAAAGAAAGCTGAAAATGTATAACTTCTCTGATAATATATAATTTTATACAAATGAATAAGCACTTAATGCTGGGGAGAGAGAAACATGAAGACACTAGGTTTAGATTAAAACTGTGAATATGAAAAAAACTGAATATGGACAGCATAGTGACTATAGTTAACACAATATTGCATATTTGACAGTTGCTACAACAGTAAAATCTTAAAAGTTCACATCACAAGAAAAAAATTCTGTCACTATGTACAGTGATGGATGTTAACTACTTACATTTCACAATATATATAAACACTGAATCATTAGGCTGTATACCTGAAACCAACATGTTATATGTCATTTATACTTCAATAAAAAAAAAGTGCACATGGGTACAACTTGATGGATATAAACTAAACAGATTGGGTACAGTCACCCTTGGGAGACTCCTGACCATTTTCATATCAAAAAAGTGTTAATTTTTCTCCATTTTAAAAAATTCTGAAATTAAAAATATTTAATTCCAGTATAGTTAACATAGAGTGTTAGTTTCAGCTGTACAATATAGTGATTCCACAATTCTATACATTACTCAGTGCTCATCATGTTACGTGAACTCTTAATCCACTTCACCTATTTCACCCTTCCCCTCACCCATCTCCCTTCTGGTAACCACCATTTTAGTTTGTTCTCAATAGTTAAGAGTCTGTTTTTTTTGGTTTCTTTTTTTGTTAATTTCTTAAATTCCAAACATGCATGATGTTTGGAATCATACGGTATTTTTCTCTGATTTATTTCACTTAGCATTCTACTCTCTAACTCCATCTATGTTGCTGCAAATGGCAAGAATTCATTCTTTTTTTTATGGCTGAGTATTGTTTTATTATATGTTATATTCCATTACATATAATTCCAATATATTCAATATATACATATGCACACATACCACATATTTATCCATTCATCTATCAATGGATACTTGGGCTGATTCCATAATTTGGCTATTACAAGTAATCCTGCAATAATCATAGAGGTGCATATATACTTTCAAATTAGTGTTTTTGTATTTTTGGGTAAATATCCAGTAATGTGATTACTGAGTCATAGGGTAGTTCTAATTTTAATTTTTTTGAGGACACTCCATACTGTTTTCCACAGTGGCTGCCCCAGTTTGCATTCCCACCAAGTGCATGAGGGCTCCTTTTTCTCCATATTCTTGCCAATACCTGTTGTTTCTTGTGTTGTTTCAGCCATTCTGACAGGTGTGCGGTAATATCTCATTGTAGTTTTGATTTGCATTTCCCTAATGATGAGTGATGTTGAACATCTTTTCATGTGTCTGTTGGCCATCTGTTTTCTTATTATTATTTATTTATTTATTTATTTATTTATTTATTTATTTATTTATTTATTTATTTATTTATTTATGATAGAAAGAGAGAGAGAGAGAGAGAGGCAGAGACACAGGCAGAGGGAGAAGCAGGCTCCATGCAGGGAGCCCGATGCGGGACTCGATCCCGGGACTCCAGGATCGCATCCCGGGCTGAAGGCAGGTGCTAAACTGCTGAGCCACCCAGGGATCCCCTCATCTGTAAGTCTTTAGAGAAGTGTCTGTTTGTATCTTCTGCCCATTTTTAAATTGGACTTTTGGGGGTTTTTTGGGTGTTGATTTGTATCATTTCTTTACATATTTCAAATACTAGGCCTTTTTCAGTTATGTCATTTAAAATATCTTCTCCCCATGAGTAGGTTGTGTTTTGGTTTTATTGATGGTTTCTTTCCCTATGCAGCTTTTTATTTTGACGTAGTCCCAATAGTTATTTTTGCTTTTTTGTTTCTCTTGCCTTAGGAGACATATCTAGAAAAATGTTGCTACAGCCGATGTCAGAGAGATTACTGCCTGTGCTCTCTTTTGGGTTTTTATGGTTTCCCACATTTAGGTCTTTAATCCATTTTGAGTTTATTTTTGTTCATGGTCTCAACACATTTTTTTTTTTTGATTGGCTTCAAACACAAAATGATTCTTCAGTACCTAAAATGAATATATAGTACTGATAGAACAGCAGATAACTTCTTCACAGATAAATGATAAGAATTTGTTCCCCCTACTGAGACCAAGATGTATGGTGAAATCTAATAAGTCTCTGGAAAAAAATTTGTTTTTAAAATTAAGAGTTAAAAAAAATCACAAGTTAGGTAAAGTGTGACATGGTGAATGCCAACAAGTGCATTTAGGTGTCAGATTGGCCTGAAGGAGTTTGATGTCGATGAGCTGTGGGAACACACTGCATGGGTCCTTGTAGAATGCACAGGCTAATCTGTTCAGCTACGGAGCTGATGTGTGAGAGAGAGGTGTCTCTCTGGAAGATTAAAAGCACCCAGAAACACTGGGTTTATAGAACTTCTTTTCTTAATAAAAAATCCTAACTTTGAAAGTGAGATTCTGTGGTAACTAGTCGTAATTTTTAAGGTCTTCCTAGGGAACCAAACATTTATGTGTATGTATTGTTTCCCATCTCTGATACCTTGAAGGGTCCATACACTCTGTCACCATAGACACATTTTTGTCCTGTAAAAAGACAAGCTCTATCCAGTGCAGATAATAAGGTCTTTGATGTCCTGAAAATGCTACCTCTTGGCTAAACACATACAATACTGAAATTATTACACATAGAGAATTAGAGTTTTAAATGCATTTACCATTTTTATTTCGCTATGCAGAAACATACATTCACCATGGGCTGTGTGATGCAGTTGACAGTGTAATGGAGAATATATCTTTTTGAAGGCTATTTATAACTAAACACTAAATAGTTTAATTACAGTGGAAATTCTGTACAATTTAAGGCTTGGCTCTTAACTAGATTGTAAATATGGACCAGATTCAAAATAAAACACTTTTTTTTTCAAGTAAAAGAAGAAAAATCAACTTAAAAACACAAGGAAAAAGAAAAGAAGAAAGAAAACAAAGCAACAGAAGCCCAACAGATTTTTCTGGAGTGAAATTTCATAATATTGTAAGCTAACAAAAACAGGTTTCTTCCCCCAAATAATGACAATTTACATATTTAGGACTTGTTAGGGAACTCTTGGAAGCTTTCCAGGTTGGACGCGGACCAAAGCGAACAAGGAAGAAATCACATTAATATGCTAAAATCAGTACTACCTTATAACGAATTAAATTAGATACACAAAGCAGGATTGTAAGCATTAAATATTTCCAGAGAAATCGAGAGTCGTTGCTGTTTACGAGTGAGAGTAATAAAACCAGGTGAAACAAGTACAAGATTCAAGTTGTTTACTGAATAAACTTGGGTTATTGGCACATCTAATCTGGGATAAACCTGACACATCGGACCTAGACAGCTTCTAGCATTTTAGGGTAATCTTCATTTGTCTGTAAACAAAAGATCTGTCACCTAAGAAATTGTGGTTTTGTTTAGACTTTAATAATAAACTATGAAAGGCATGAATTGTTTATGTGTTACATGAGATCACGGTTTATATTGTTGGTTATGAACGTGCAGATATAGCTGAAAACTTAGACACCTGGTGGAAATTAAAAATGCTACTCTTTTGTAATTTTATCGTTGCTTCATGCAATATCAGTTTCGTGATGCTGATTCGGATTGTTTTATTATGGGAAGATCTTTCTGCCAGTGTCTTTATTAATGGTCAAGGTCAGTTCTTCTGGATTGAAATTTTCCATGGGCAGATAGATACAAGTCAGTTGGGTTAGAAGAGGGAACTCCATATAGGCTCTGGTTTTCCTAATGGTTTGCATGACTGGATTCATGTGCAGGCTAAATTATTCCTGTAGAAAAGAGATTTGATTGGTTACTCAGTGGAAAACACCTGAGAGTTTTCCTCAGATTAAGGCCACACAAAAAAAGTATCTTGCAGGTTATCAAATGAACTTTTTGACAAGATACTGTAAAATACCAGCATAAGTCACTGATATGCATTCTTACGTAACTACATTACCCAAGCAGCTGAAGCTCACCGAAGAAACCTTTTATTGCTTTCTATCTTCCAAATTATATTATTGAGCATGAGTGACTTTTGTATTTTTTTAGAGAGTCCACTATTCAATCTATATTCCCTAAATCAATGTTAGAGAACTTCCTTATTTCATTTATATGTGTAAAGCTTTTATGAGACTTTAATCACATAATCACATGTGCAAGTAGCTCAACTGTTGCATTCAGCATTCAAAGCCCTCTGGGGATGCTGGGTGGCTGTGAGTTCTTGCACGGCAGGTGAGTGTGCAAAACAAGTCTGTGCGCACTACAGAAGATGCTCATGATGCCAGCCAAACAGCCCTTGAAAAGGCATGCACACACTTTCCAGAGAAAAGCTGGAATACAAGACTGCATTTTTGCCTCCTCCTGAGACAAGACGCTATACAAAGAGGAAAAAAAAATCATCCCAAAGAATACAGAAAATATAAGACAACCAAAATGAAAGTGAGTGTCCAGGTTTAGAAACAAAGCAAAATGAGAGCGTAATCAGAAGCATAACCAAATACAGTCGCAAAGGAAGCTTAGAATGAATGGGATAATGCTGTCGTCAAAAGGACAAAGGGGCACACTTTATTTCTCCAGTATTTGGCATACACGGATCGTGCCTTTTAGGATAAAATGGCCTTAGTTCTGATTAGGGCACAGGGCAAGTGAAATCAAATCTGACCCTCTGAATTTGGATAATGAAGGGTACAGGGCATGAGTGAAAAGGAAACATCAGCGAGACCATGCAAGCAAAGACTGCTTCTTTCTTGAGCCTTTAACTGGTGAATATGCCAAAATCCACAGTATGGAACTCCCAGATCTGAAACAAACCAGCACCCACAAAGCAATTTTCTGCCCCTTGCTGAGCAGCCCTGCTGATGCCAGTGAGAGAAGAAGGAAGAGGAGGTGGCAGGCAGGACAGAGGGAAGTGCCCCATGCTACATGCCAGCCAAGGCCAAGCCTAGAGAATCAGCGTCGCCTCTTACCTGGGGTCAATCCTCTCCATCTTCCGGTGTGATCTCTGTCTCTTTATGGACCACTACTTTGGTCACTGACATGTCAGGGTGCTGCTCTTTGGCCTCTTTAATTGCCTGAGCCAGCGCCTATCCCCAGGAAATCACAGAAGGGCAAAGACAAAAAGGAGGTGGAACATGCATGATCAGTAGCAAGGTGGAGACTTATGAGCTAGATTTATATATGTAATTTACAAATGAGGTACAAGGACCGCAAAAGGAATTGTACATTGCATATTGAAAATTCAATTCAGAAAACTGTTCAGACCGCATCATGGACTAGAAGAACAACACTGGGAAGAGTAGGGCTGACCAGTGTATGTCTGTTCTTCTGCCAGGGTATTTACGGCCTCATGCACACTACCTGGTCATGGTCGATGTCCGCATCTCCTGTGATGACTATCCGCTTCTCAATTCTCGTCTCGGAGATGCCTCCTTTCACAGTCTGCAAGGGACAGACAAGTGTTACAAACTGACCCGCTTGGAGGAACAATCATCATTCAGTGGGGGAAATGGCAGAAAACGCTAGCAGAGCTTTAACTGACAGCATTCGTTAAGAAATGAATTCGTTGAAACACTTCTTTGGCAATTACTCAAAATCATTAATTCCAGAAGCGAAGCTACAATGGAGTCCTTTGGGCGTGGCTGGCCCGTGTTTCTGGAACACCTACCACATGCTGAGGACTGGAGTTCCGTGTTAGGCAAGCAAAGGGTATCAGGGTGCATACTCCTAAACAGAAAGGAGCGTGTAGGAGCACACGCCCCGTAAGCAGAGTGGGCCTGAAAGCTCCAAGGCGCCTATCTGGGCGTCCTGATATTCACCAAACTCTTCGTCTGTGCAGCCCAACTGGGACGGTCTCTTCCCAGTCCACTTACTTTGGTGATGTGGGTGGTGGTCGTGGTACTGGTGGTTTCAGACGTGATCGTCTGCGCGCTCATTAGCACGCCCGGTTCCAAATCTGCACCAGCGTCAACCTACGAAAGCAGGGAACAGACACTGCACTCAGATCCCTCAGGGCATCTGAGTGGTCAGGACATCACAATGATTCAGTTATCTCCCCCCATAGCCACGTTGTCCAATCAGCACATGGGAGCCATGGCCTTGGGGACAGGCTCGCCCAAACACAGCCAGGGTTAATCATCTTTAAAAACTGGGCCCTTCGGAGAAGGACAAACATTATATGTTCTCATTCATTTGGGGAATATAAATAATAGTGAAAGGGAAAATAAGGGAAGGGAGAAGAAATGGGTGGGAAATATCAGAAAGGGAGACAGAACGTAAAGACTGCTAACTCTGGGAAACGAACTAGGGGTGGTAGAAGGGGAGGAGGGCGGGGGGTGGGAGTGAATGGGTGACGGGCACTGGGTGTTATTCTGTATGTTAGTAAATTGAACACCAATAAAAAATAAATAAATAAATAAATAAATAAATAAATAAATAAATCAAGCAAAAAAAAATATAGACTAATCAAAAAAAAAAAAAAACTGGGCCTTGCGAAATGGGAGTAGTGTCTGCTCGAGCTGGTAGGCTTCCTCATCTATGGCTGGGGAAATAGGTCCCTGAGCCTCGTTCTACCTCTTGAGATATACGAAGACCAGTGTAAGTCACCTGATGCTTCGTCAGCAGTAATAAAGTTATAATTATTACCATTATCACTCTTGACAGACACAGTTTGGCTGCTGTGTCCTCTGAGTCTCACGAATTAAATGTCATGGGGTCCAACTTTAATGCAGTGAGCCACAGAGAGGGGCAAAGCAAAGTGCCAGGGCTTTGACCTTCATGCACAGTCTTACCTGTGACGATTCATACGTTATCGTTTTTGTTTCTGTGTGAACTACCGGCACTTCCTTGGTAGAGATTTCTAGCTTTACTCCTCCTGGTGAAACACTGCCAAAACTGAGGCTCTCTGTCTTCACAGTTGATGACTGTACCAATGGGAAGCAGGTAGAGTGGCTATTTAGTAGTTTGCACAAAGACATGATTTTGGCTTTTTCCCTCCCCTCTCGGTGGGTATGTATGAGTACAGGTTAGTATGTAGTAAATGGTTAGGTGTAACGTGGGGAGGGTTAGTTGAGGAATGTCTTTCAGAATTCCAGAGAGTTTTTCACATGGGATGTTCCAGGTAAAGGAAAGCATTTTGAAGGAAATGTTTAAAAAACTATTTTTATGTTGCCTTTCCTGTCTTGCCTAAACTAATAGATCAAAAATCATCAATTCGCCTTTTATTTAATAACTTCTTAGAAAGAAGGAACAGATTTTAAGACATTAGCCACCCCTCACTCCATATACTTTAGGAATCTCAGTAAAAGAGATAAAGAACGAAGTTCTGGCATTTGGTACCGGGGCGAGCATGGTTTTTGGGCCTTCTGGGTAAGTATCCTGATCAAAAATAAATTTATCGAATTTTCTACTATCTTGGCTGGCCACGCATTCCCCAGGTTTACTGCCAATAATTACAGTGAAGGTAGAAACCATTTCCTGGAACCACACATAATTAATAATCATTAAATACGTTTGCATGTGAACCCAAAGATGGAAACCAGCATGGAGGCCCTGTCGCCGTGCAAGAGGGGGAATAAGAGGAGAAACAAATTGCACTTGGAAAAGGTAGAAAATTAAACTTAGCTTTACACTTTACGCTTAACGAGATTTTGGGGAGTCATATGTCAGTTTTACGTTGGTGCTGAAAGTAACGTCAACTACTAGTTACCTCAAAATGAGGTTTCTGTTCCCGAGTTTCAGGAACGTGGGTTGTTGTGCTCTGCTCCTCCTCTGGCTCGTGGGAAGCAGCAGCTGTCTCTTCCTGTTCGAGGACAGCTTTATCGGCCACCTGCCCCTTCTCCTCCTTAGCCCCCTCCGGCAGAGCAGAGCCCTCCTTCCCTTTCAAGCCAGAAGCATCAGCAGATGCTGCCTGTGTCGCAGCATCCATGTCATCTCCAGCCACGTAAGAAGCATCCCCACTCGCATGCACACTCATCACATGTCTTTCCTCCACCAGCACGGTTTCCTGCACAACCTTCTCGGTGCTAAGTGGCTGGGGGCTCGGTGCTAAATGGCTTGTTTCTGTCTCCGTCTTGCTGGACTCCGTCTTGGTTTCTGTTTTCTGCATGGGAGAGGATTGGGGTGTCATTGTGGCTTTCCATACACCAAAGGTCACAAAGCCAAAATAAAAACAAAAGCAGCCACTCACCAGGACACCTAAAGCCAGTGTCAAGTGCTTATAATCAGAAACGCTTACAAACGCTTTCATTCCTCCCACCAGAATCTCGGAGGCGCGTCCTCTGCCCCAACACACACACACACACACACACACACACACACACACACAAGCCTGTGCTGCTATGTCGGGATATCTGCAGATGAAACAGGATGCGGCATAAAACGCAACGAAAACAAAACAAAATGAAAGCACTATAGCATTTTCCCACTGATTCTGGCAGCTTTCTGAGACCTAATGGATGACATAAGATGCTTAAAAAATTAAATGCTATTCAGATTTTTCAACATGACTGCTTTTTGAATATCTGAAGTATGTTCTAGTGATGCAAATAAAGGCACATCACAGCTATGCCAAGCAGGCACGAAGGAAAACACCTGAAGATACCTCTCAGGTGTTTAAGGCCTTAGAGCCACTTGGATGCAAAACATGCATGCACACACACGTGCACACACACCAAAGAGGCATAAAGATAGGCAAATAGGCAGAGTCAGGAACACCAAAGAGGGAGCAATTGGCCACCTGAACCCAGCTTTGAGAAGTAGAAGTAACCCCTCCTATGAATTCTGTTGGTTTCCTTGCAGATTCTAACAAACTGAAGATTTCAGAGCCATCCATGAGCTTTTCAGAAGACGACTGTTTAGTCTGAGTGAACAAAGAAACGGACAGTCAAACACAGAGACAGGAACAGACGGGTATAGTCACATTCACAGCTGCTTAGACAAAACTGTAGGGGAGGAAGGCGGGAGGAGGCAGGAGGGAATCTACCATACAGATTTTGGAAACAGAAAAGAATGGGAAATAAAATAGCAACTTGAGGTGACCATGAGCTCTGGTTTGGTAAAGCAGAGAGAGTTATTAGGATGTGGGTGGTGCCGGCATAAGCAGGTCATTTCCCCTTCATTGCAAGCCCCAGGCAGCACTACCACATCTCGGGATCAGGGAGCTGGAAACAAAACGGAAAGTGTTTTTAATGCTTACACTGGACTGCGCTATCCATCTAACCACGAGAAAAATGAAAAAGCTAGGGTTGGCGGCTCTCAACATAAAGCCAAATAGCGAGAGGAACAGAAAAGTTTAGGGTGGAAGGGCACTGCCTCAAAAAAAGGTCATGCTGGACTCTGACACGGTGGCCCAAACTGAAAGGCACTGGTTACCACAACTCGGGACGTGGCCGACTCGGTAACGTAATGAGCAGTGGCCACGGTGACAGCCGGTTCCTGGGAGTATCTCCACTCGGACAGGCTCTTCCTCCTGGGACCAAAGAGCCCCACTTTCAAGACCTCGCCCTCCGCTGGCTCCATCCTGGCGAGACGCGTGCTGTCCAGGCCCGCGAGGGGCCCCGTGGCCTGGCCCGACCCTGGGGCTTTCTGCACATCTTCTTCTTCCTCAGGGCTGGGCCGCCGGGACTCGGCTTCCCTGATGGGAGCCAGGGATTCGGACAGTTTCCGTTTGGGGGTGTGGACCTCGGGTGCTCTTTTGGGCTTCTCATCAGGGGCGGCGTCCAGGACCTCGAAATCGGCCGTGGGTGGAAAGGCTTTCATGGGCTCTGCCAAGCCTCTCTCTGCTTTCTGGAAGGCTTCTGGACTGCAGGGCGGCACCCCCTTCTCCCCCTCCTTGGCTTTCCCAGTCATGGTAACGATCTTTCCCGATACGGTGTCGTAGGACTTTCCTAGAGTGTATATTTTCTGTTTGCTTTCTCCTCTCAACTGCATTTCCCGGGCCCAGTCATCGAAGCTCTGCATTTCAATGGCACCGGATCTTAACAGATCGGCGGGGATGTCACCGGTTCTACTGCTCACCGTCACGACCTTGTAAGTCACAATCTTTTTCGAATCACCATCAACTACCTCAGTGGGTACTTTGTCTACAATAACCCAATCCTCTGTGCCCTATATTTGAAATACAAAAGCTAAATTAGACATTCTGATGGTCTCATTTCTAAATTAAGAATCATCTAAGAAAACCAGGGCAAAAGCTACACTGTGATGTGACTGCACGGGGCTGGTGTTAATATCTAATAATTATGCTTGCAAATCTCTTCCTGTCTGTAATTTATAAACTCTGACATTCCACTTGGCATACAGTCTGCACGTGGAGTTGCCATTTCAGATTTCTTGAAACAGGACCCTACCTTGGTGGTAAAGTTTTGCAAGAATATATTTGACCTTATGCTAAACTCTCCGATCATTTTAGATTTCAAGATTAAATGACGTGACTGAAGTTGTTGTACAAGTCATGTAGCTTGTATTGACACAAAAAGACGGTTCCTGGGTAACTGTAATACCACACTTCACTTCTTATCTGCTGTTTTCACAAAGAACTTGCCAGCATCCATCCCATTAAGTTTCTGTGAATAAATACCATTTTTCATGTTTGTAAATCAGACTTCCTTAAATAGGATGATCAAATGCACTACAGCACTTACTATCCAATAAACAGTGAGTGTGCCTATACTCCAGGCCCTGCAGGGAAGTGCCTCCTACGGCTGGGGCATTGTTGGAGACTCTTAGAAATAGGTCATGGTGGTCTGTATCGTGTTCCAATCTTATTTATAAGTGAAGTTCATTGTCTGAGCAGTTTTTTTGCCACTTTCCTTAGTCTTACTTCCAATATAGCAGAAGAAATCAAAGTTAAGGAAGTTCTATTTGAGAAGGTTAAAAGGCTGAGACCAGGCAGCGGGCTAGTCTAACAGATCACGGAGGGAAGACAAATCAAAACCAGGGGCAGATGAGCACCTTGATTTACATTTTAAACTACAGTGTTTTTCTACTTTCATATTTATCTTGGTCTAAGCACTTGAATCTAGAAACGTGTGCCTTAAGAACAAACGTTAGAGAGCAGTCTACACGCTGGTGCTGGATTAAATGAAATGAATTGAAAAATAACCTCTAAGGTCGATGGGACAGTTTTCTGGAAAATGATTTGATGAGAGGTAACCACAGAGGCCGCAGAATCTCCTTCCTGCATTTTCTTTATCAGACTCGGCTAGTGGGAAAACCAATAAAAGTTCAGAACTTTCACAATCAGTCAAGGTCATCTAAATTAGTACCACTCTATAGGGAAAGCAGAGAGTAAAGAGTCCAATAATATTGTTAGAAAGCATAATCATCATGGTTCAATGACTATACACAGATATAATCACCAAGGAGCAAGAGCCATAAAGGAATGATGGCTAACTGGTAACTAAAATAGTAATAAAGCTCCCTCTTCCCTTCCCCAGAATCTAAGCAAAAATGAAATACCTACCTTATTTGGAAGCAAGATAAAATTACAAAAGAAAATAAAAACTAAAGACATTTTCATGACACTGAAATCTGAAGAGCGATTCCCTTCTGGGAAATTCCTTCATGTTTGTTTTTTACCTGAGACTCAAGGAATGGAGAGCTTCCTTGCTGCAAAAATATAACTTTTTCAGAAATTTCTCTTTCTTCATTGGTCTGTTTGAATAAAGGGGGTTGGGTTGGAGAGGAGGAAGCAGACAGTTTCCAGAAAAGGCAAGTTAGGAAGACAGTTCTTTTACTGTGTCTTACATATAATAGTCATTCATCTTTTTCTGAAGAAGTAAATTATTGTTTATGAATTTGAAAAATGGTCTGAAACTTTCTCAACGTTTAATCATTTCCCAAAAGTAACAGATTATTTCCTGAAGCTCCAGTGTTTGACTCACACCTTTGCCACTTCTACCAACAGAAAACATGCAAGAGCAATAGAAAGAGCTCCCTGACATTAGCACAGTGTCTAGGCTAGTCATCTGCAAAACTGGAGAAGTGAGTAGTAAAAGAAGTTGTTAAGATTAAAAAAAAAATTAAGGGAGAAAAAGATCCTCACTCCTGCATTTGACAAATAGTTGATTGCATTCCCTGCTGAAGCAAGCGCTGACTTAATCCCGGGCAAGGAGATGCACAAGGGCCATTGCATCAGCTACTGGTTTGAGTAAACTCAGTTGGACCTTGATTGATTCCTTTATTATTCCACAAGGTATATTCAAAATTTATAGGTTTATTTGAACTTTTATTAAGATGGCAAATAACTTTAAAAAGTCAATTTCAAAATATCTTAGTGAAAAATTAAGTGCTTCAAATCATGCTTTAACATGTACCATTAAGAAACGTTGAAGTAAATAAATATGACACATTAGCAACTAGCTTCTTCCTTTTATCTTTTTATTATTTCCTTTAGTATTAAATAGGAATAATTCAAGGGGCCATATACTAGCCACTAAGCCGACCCCTGTGCCGAGAGTATAGCGCCATAGAGTAATGACAGAAAGGGTTATTTCATCTAAAAAATCCTAATATAAAGCTCAAAGTTTCTAGAACAGAGCTTTTAAAATAAGTTCTATTGTAAACAATGTAATTTACTGAGAGTTATTTACTATTCCTATGTGTGTACAAATCAATCAGGACGACCTCTAATAGTCTACCTATAAGAGTTTGTAAGGGGACATCTTAAGAGTTTGTAAGGGGACATCTAGAATATTCCCCCTGAAGGTCTTACTGGCAAATTTTGATAACATCAATCTCCTATCCCCCTTTTTCAGTTAGGAACAAGAAAGATATTTCTGAAGGGTAAAAAAACAACAACCCTGTCCTGTCCCATTTTGGAGAAAGGTGTTGGAAAAGACAAAATGTACCATGTGGGATCATTAAATATGGATTTTTGTTTTGTTTTGTTTTACTCTCAAATGTGGCCTTTTTGTCACAGAGGAATAAGAAACAGGAAGGAAAGGTCAAAATTGTAGGTACTTTTCAGAATACCACTGGTAGGCCTCTAATTATAATCACTGAGCTAAAGATTATTCCTAGGATGAAAGTCTAAAAAAAAAACAAAAAACAAAAAACAAAAAAACAAAAAAAAACCCAAACCAATAATAGCAGGAAAAGTGTTTTTTTTTTGTTTTTTAGCATATCCTGTTATCTGACATCAACTAATTTCAAAATTGTCTTTGTCTATAATGAAAGTACCAACACTGTCTGTATTCTGAACTGTGTGTATGTCCAGTGTGAGAAAAGGGTCACATAAGGGATAGAGCTTAAAATCCTATAGTCAACCTCAGTGCAGTTAGTTTAGCTAAAGATAAGTGATGAGATGCTGATAACTAAAGAAAAGCTGATAATCGGTATGTTTACTTTTGTTGCAGGTTAGAACAGAGTCAGCTGTATACCCCTAAACATTTTTAGTGACTTAAACATTCATTGCTATGTCATAATTAGGAAACAAGGCCCTTACTGACCTGCAAATGTACAGAGGTATTACTCTCTCTCAGAGGAGCAGGGATTTGTGCAGAGCCATGGCCCTTGTTTCTCCTTGGGCCAGGGGTTCTCAAGCTGCACTGTGCATTAGAATTACATGGAGAGCTTTTAAAGAACAGTACTCTGTGGGGCTGCAGATCAGACTAATTAAATCAGTCTCTGATTAATAGATCCCAGGCATCAGTATTTTTAAACTTCTGGTAGGTAATTTTAATATGCACCTAGAGTCGCACCCCAAGGCTTGGATGGAAAGTCACAGAAGTCAGATTCGGAGAGTGAAGATAACTCTCCCTATCCAGAAAGAGATGATCATGGTGAATGTCCCCCCCCCCCCCCCCACCACCAATTCAAGGCCCAGGGAAGATCTGCCTATCAAGAGTAGAGCTGGACTAGAAAGCATACAAATGCACAAATAGAGTTGATTCCAGATATTCATGGTAATTATGTTCAATAGAATCACCATGAACATGAGTTTGTGAATAATGAACCATTGATTTTATGGGAAACATATGGTTAAGGTCTCTGTGAGCCTCTGGTCATGGTATTGTCATCAACTGTTCAATACATACCCTTGTTCTGTATGTGTTTTTGTTTAAATACTCCTATTTAATACATATTATTGATCCGTTAACATTGAACTCATGGCCAGCAGCACTATGACTTATTCCTGATGAGACTTCTCTAACATATCTTCCCAAAAAGCATATCACAGTGCTCTTGTGCTGAGCAACACTAGCTAGCACTTCGGCACTCTGTGTGGGGGTTATTTGAAACAGCAGAATCACCCATGGACACACAAAACCATAGCACTAAATAGGCACAAAAAGCACATGTGTTCATAGTACGGAGACTCAACAGGAAGGCAGAGCACTGCCTTGTTCAACCAAAGCTGGGAACGGGCACGGTTGAGACTCAAAGTTTTCACCACTCTGTGTCTGTCTGCAGACAACTGTGAAAGTGCCATTAATACTGAGTTTAGGGTTACAGTGAATTTCAGCAAGTAGATGAATGTGCAAATATGGAATCTGTGATTGAAGAAGATCAGCTGTGCTAAGCTTATGTACTGTAAAACTACCACCTATGTTCAAAAAGAGGATGATACTGACACTGCACAAGTGCTAGTGGGTATTTCATTTTGGTTGGGATTTGGAAACTTTACCTATTCAAGTGACCAGGAGGGAATGTACTTCTAACATGGACTAATAAGCCTAGGTGGATCGTAAAAGGCTGTTGTGGGAAATATTTGTGGAGACATACGCGGAGCCCTTCACGTACCACACATCTATCCTTCCTGTTTGGTGGGCCCTGCCCTGTATGTGGATTTGTCTATGCTCCAAAGTTAATGAGGAGATGCTTTGGGGCATCCTTGCAACTTATGTGCTATTAAATCACTATTTGAAAATTGAAACCACTGGCAATAAAATTCACACTTTATAGTAAACATACACAGTATTTTTAGAATATAATCACCACTACTAGCCACTGTAGATTACTCAAGTAATCTGAATGAAACTGATGTGTATCAGTACAGGAGTATTTTGGCAACAGTACTTTTCATTTATTCTGCATAAAAGGGCCCCTTTCAAAGTAATTCAAATGGATATACACCTTGTCACTTTTGATAGATAGCTTTTAAGGGAAGTTTAGAAAATGATCGAAATGAGTGTAAGTAGATTTTTCTTTTCACTACAAGGACCTAAGCATTGCATGTAGACGACCACTTAACGGATTTTTCTCCCATAGAGGCTGAAGTTTTGATTTTCTTCTGTCTCAGCTTTCTGGACAACGATGTTACAATAAAGGGAACTTGATAAGAAAGAAGTTAACCAGTATAATGCTAGAAAGATCTGGTTATTAAAAAACTAGTTCTTTTGAAAGACATAAAGCAAGAGGATGTTGAATAGTTGACAGATGGGCACCACTGCCATTTGTGGGTCCCACAGTGGGAGCCCTGAAATAGTATCAGCTGAATCCTCACTGTCTGGCTGTACATTTCAAGAGAGCTTTTCAATATGGAACAGTCTTACTTGAAGAGACATTCCGGCCTCTACTTCATTAAAAATCAAAAACTGATTATAAATCGGTTAAAATAACCAGTTGCTTCTATTTTAAAAAATCAGTTAAAAATCAAAATCAAATCGAACACTAGTTCTACCAGTAAAAAACACTGGTTTCTCAGAGTGAAACATATCCTGAAATTCTGTCAACTTCGGATCAGTGTTTAGTCAAACATTAGACAATCTCTCTACGCCTCATCTTGCAACTGATGAGAAACATTCGTGGGTTTTCAGGGCATTTCTGAATGTGGCAGAAAAAGCGTTTTCAGAAAAAGTGTCAGTTCATTAAGACAATATCTCCATTTCTCCCAGCTGTGAAATCTAGGTTTGCGGTTAGAATAAACCAATTTGCATGCACTGTAGTTTCCCTGGGCCTCCTTGTTCACTCCCAGCACCCTGTGATGTGTCTGCTCATCCCTCACCCGCCACATCATTTTACTCTGCAGCTTTGCTTTGGAGGCCTAAGTATGTGAGTTCAGGTTATACGCAGACAGGCGGCAAGACTGTCTACTCAGAAGCTTGCCAACTGCGTTCCCCAGGGGCAGGCCCTGTAGAGGAGTGATGCTAGTGAACAGAAGACGATGGCAACCCAATGCCCGAATACCGACCTCTTCAGGTACAAGTGGTTCGATCATGGGCGCGTCCTCCTGCCTGGCGGCTAGTCGCACTGGGGAAGTAGAAAGCCTCTTTTCCCATTCATTCGTGATGGCAGTGTCTGTGGAGGTTTCTAAAAAGGTTCTTTTCAGCTCACTAATATTGGTTTGGTGTTTCATCAGGTCATCTTGAGTTTTATCTAGCTCCTATATTCAGAACATAAAGAATCCAACAGTCAATGTTTTACATTTGCCTTCCTATCTGCGTTTTTTTTTTTTTTTTTTCTAAAGTAATGTCAATCTCATTAGTACTCAAAATAAAAGGGATCTGATCAGGGCTCATGACACTACTACAAGCACTTTGGTGAAAATGTGATATTTCTAAGGAAGAGAGAAGAAAAAAAAATCTAGTTCACACAAGCAGAAAAATCAAAAGAGTTTTTAAAGGCAAACTATAAATATAGAGTGTAATTCACATGTAACAAGAAATTAAAACAAATACACACAGGAAAAAGGATCTATATCTAGGAGAAGGAAGGAATCAGAAAGGAATCAAAGTAGGCTAAGAAGGTATCCCCACTTATTCACAGGTGAGAGCACACAGTTCATGCACCATCGTATGAGCCCACAGGTATGCCACTAACAGAAATGCCAACACACACAAACATGCACTGGTATATACCAATACCAACCTCTAACATAAGATTACTATGTTTGACATACACATTTTCACCCTTTATTCGCTTAATCAGACTATTCTGAAAAAAGTGGAGAAGAAAGGGAAAGGTAAGGGACACAGTAGTCACGGGAACAAATGCCATCCTCCACACTGCACCGACAACACGGGTAACCGCCTACGGAGCATGCTGGAAGGCTGGGACACCGTAGACGAACAATGACTTATCACACACTGGTTTTTGTTTTTGTTTTATTTTTAATTTTCTACCTGTGCCTTGAGCTCTGCATCTTCCTCCTGGTCCGACTGCCAGCATCAAGAAAGAGTGGGAAATAAAGTCTTACCATGTAATTGACTCTATGATCGAAGAACTATGCTCTATAGAAACTTGCACTAGTTTGCTCTTGTTTGAATATGGATGTCATTTCTTTCCTATATGCAAGCCACCACATTCTCACACATAAATTACGATGCTTATGAAGAAGACAGGGGTAAAAGATTCCCTGCTCGGTGAGTCTCTGACACTTTAACCTGGTGACTTCTAAGTGCCGATGAGCACACACACATACGTGGGAGGTGACAGCCAGCACTTGGCAGGCTGGCCTTAATGAACACTAGAAATGGTTCAGGAAGTGTGGGGAGCCACACCCAAACTACAATCCACAAGAGTGGTTATGATTACCCAATAATGAGAGCTCCCTTAGGATCTATAAGTCTTTATAACCCTATGAGGTTATAGCTATTATCCCCAATTTATAGGTCAGAGAACCGAGGCTCAAAGAATTTAACATAGAGGGTCCCACATTTAAGAATTTCTTGTAACCTTGAATTAGAACCTATAGACTTAGAAATAAATTTGGGAAGGGAGGAGGTTGATATGAGTTAAGAAACTTAAAAAAAAAAGGATCAACTACCATCAACATTATCAGCATTTCTTTAAAATGTAGACAGGATCACTGTTGAGTTTTTAAAAAATACAACAGATTTATCTAAAAGCCACTTCATTATCTTTATTTTTCTAATTTCAAGGATCTGTTTAGCCCTTGGACTGGTATCTGAGTACCAGCAACTAGGTAACTAGGCCAAGCCTCATTTGCAGGCAGTAGTAAAGCTGCATGTCTTGCCAGGGGTACTCGGACCCAGGTCCACAGAGGAGGATCACAGTGTAATTACAGGTGAGAAGAGGGAGACACCTGAGCAGGTGGCCTGCAACCAATTAGTCTTTCTTGGCCCCAGCACATTTCACCTGGAACTACTATGGTCCTGGCTCCCGAGAGGAGAGAAGGGCAAGTATTTAAAAAGTGTGAGAGTGCACAGGTAACTCTAACTCTGGCAACACACTAATTCTTAAGTGTGTGGTGCGCTCACAGCTCTTTTATTTTTAAGCTTCATAATTACCTATGTTGCATGTACACGTTTGCATGCTTCAAACATTATATAGTATCCTTTAAAACTGGTATAGAAATTTAGAGTATTATTAAAATATTCTGCATTTACAGCACACATTAAGATTCTGATGAAGCTTACTGAATTAACGTGTAGCTACATGTAACTATTAATTGTTAAAAATCAAGATGTAATTTTGTTATAATTTGGCACAGAAAATTATTAACTTGTAATAAATTTATATGTAATTGCTTAAAAGAATCTGGATAGTTGTTTTACAATATTATTTTTTAGAATTTCTTTTTAAGTACTTTCTATGCCCAATGCAAGGCTTGAACTCACAACCCCAAGATCAGGAGTCAGAGTGGCATGTTCTACTGACTGAGCCAGCCAGGTGTCCATACAATATTATTATGATTAATATATATTTTTTCAATGAAAAATTGTGATTTCCAGACTTTGAATTATACTCTGGTATTTCCGAAGGATGAAATTCAATAAAATTCCATTTTAAAAAGTATTTCTGGAGATATTTTCAATTAAGTATTATACAGATACTATTTACATTTTTAGTTCTGAATGTCTTACTAGAAGACTGTTCTAACTGGATGATGTAAAAAACAACTTAGAGTAAATACTATCACAAAGTAAAAAACAAATTCTGTGAGGACTTTAGGAATGTCTTGACTTCCATTACCATAGATACTGTTTTTACCGAAATTTTAGCTATCAGTAGAGAATATTTGAAAAACAACATAGGTGCACACATGTTTATTTACCCTTATTAAGGATAAATGATAGCATAGTATTTTTCCTATCACTGTTCAATGTGATAGCATTTTTTTTTTAAATAGAGTACTAAGAGTAATTTGCTAATTTTTTCTTCCTTAGAGAATTCATTTCTTTTGAGTGACCTAGGTTATGTTCATCCAGTCTACAAACAGGAGTTAAAAGATGTATTATTATTTTAATTATTATTTGGGATCTAAAATATATCTAGTAAATAAGCTAATTAAATTGTGACCCTCCTCTTCACTTATCACGGCTATTATACATAAACAGCTTCTCATTTGGGAAAGGGGAATATATATGTACTTTTAAGTATTATTGGTTTAGCCAAAGGTTCTCAAGATGTGATCCTAAAATGGGCAGAGTCAACATCCCTGGGAACTTGCTAGAAATGCAAATTCTGGAGTCCCATCCCAGACCTTCTTTTGCAGGAGAAATAGGAGGAAGGGACTCTGCAGAGGATTCTGAGGCACGCCAGAATTTGAGAACCCCTGGCCTAGGCAATAGAATATATTTCTTGCCTCCTTTCAGAGTTAGAATTGATCTCTACTCTATCGAAGCTAATCTTCAAAGGCCCTGAATGCAGAGCCATGCTCATGAGGTGCTTGCGCTGGGCTGGCGACTAGCCGCCCGCAGTGATGGTACCAACCTCAGTAGCAGTGGTTTCCCCGTCGGCCGCGGTGTCCGTGCGCTCACTGTCGGTCTATTGATCACAGGAGTGACCAGGGTCCAGGAGGAAGGCAGGAATAGAAAACAAACCCATTCGGTCAAATAGGGCATGGCACAGGTCAAACAGCTCACTGTCTTTGTGATCTGTATCCTACTACCTTCCCACATGAATGCCAGGTTCAAGCAAAAGCAAAAGAAAGGCCAGAGCTAGGTTTCATCAGCAGAGCCACTCGGAGGAAGACCAGAGGCATGCAGCCTGCGGGAACCGCAGGAACTGCATTAGCCAAGCTGACTTGTCTGATTTCACGTCTCAGGAAAACCAAATTGTCATTCTTTCCCCCCACTTTTAACGAAAACCCCGAGAATGGTCTCTTAAAAATGTTTAATGCAAATAAAATTGATGTTTATATCTGTTTTTCTACTAATAAGTCACATTTGAAAGGTAAATTTAAATAAATTAAATTTAAATTAAAATGTAAATTTAAATAAAAAGCTACTATAACAGTCACTGGACTTTCAGCCCCTCATTTATATCATGTTGATAATTTACACTCATGTATGACCATCAGGCTGTCTGCATTACCTATTGATTATAAAAAGCACATGCCAGTGACTCACAGGCATATGTTTTACATGTGAAAAATATAAGTCAGTTTTCAAGTAGCAATGTTAACTAGAGTTGTCATAGACTAACTGTTGTATTTATTTTGCCCCACCCTCCAATATAAAGAAGTTTATAAAGGA
Organism: Canis lupus dingo; assembly: GCF_003254725.2. Lineage (NCBI taxonomy): Eukaryota > Metazoa > Chordata > Mammalia > Carnivora > Canidae > Canis > Canis lupus. The sequence goes on from NC_064249.1 coordinate 71,576,511, forward strand.
AGTATTTAAACATCTCTTCCCAAAACAACCAAATGAAGCAAATTATAATAATAAAAAAATAGAGAAAGAGAGACATCTACTTGTAAACAAATAAAACAAAGCACAGCATTTGACAGAGCCTAAGTTTTTAAGGGAGAATTATAATAGTAATTTCAGGACTGGTTTTTAAGCTGTTTCATTGAGGTTTATGGTTTCAAACTATTTTCTTTGGAGTACAACAGAACCATTGCCATTGAAAGTGGGACATTTGAATGCCATAATGTAATATTAACTGACTTTCCCTTCACAAATGTCAACTAATCATTACTAAAATTCCCTTGAGCAAAGGCACGCAATAAGTATTTTGAAAACAAAAATAAAAACTGGGGGCTGTAAGCATGTGAACCTGCCTCTTCAAATAATCTTTCAATCCTAACAACAAGGAATGTCAAGGAGGACAACTGGGACAGTGAGGTTCATATCAACCTAACTCTGGCTGGGCTGATTTCTTGGCGCTATTCCAAATTTCCATTTTATATATTCCTAAAAGAGAATACCTTAAAATTCACGTTTGGCATGTGTGCCTGAGGTGGCCAGCTATTTTCAATGGTTTGGTAAAGAATGTGTCCTGACACATTTTCATGACCTGACAGCCTTGGCAATACACCTGGTCGGGGGAAGGGGTGACTATTTCATTTTCTTATGAGGGTGTTAGCATGGCTTTCCCAACTAGTAGCCTAGGGAAAGGCCAGTTTGACATAGGGGGAGAGAGACAAGTTATTGTTAAGGTATATGATAACCCAAAGAAACCTTATGCTTTCAAGAATAAATAGGAATGATCAGTGCTTGGCATACTAACTAGTTTTGTGAAAAACTTCCAAGGTGCTTGAAAGTATTTCTCCTCTTACATAATCACCCGTATGGTTTTAAAAACTATTAAAGCATTCTGGCTTTAGATCACAGTCGTGGTTGAGAGTGAGAGCTCTGATCTCAGACTAACATGAGCTCAAATCCTTGCTATTGAAGTTTCTGACACACTGGGCATGTTTCATGCTTTAATCCTCATTTCCTTTCAGTAAAATGGAGAAAAAGCAACAGCCTTAACGGTATCAGGTAATGGGACACTAAGTGCTTTCTATAAGGCCTGATGCATGCAGACCTGAAAGTGCCTATAACTGTAATATGTTACATTAATATATATTAGTATCACATTATAATATTACATAATTATTTTTTTTTGCTACATGAAAAAATAGCTTAGGCCATATCTTAACTCCCTTAAATTCTTACTGAGCATGTAGTTATTTAACAAATATAGTGCATGATCAATAAATCATTGATAAATGAAGAAAGGCTGAATAAAGTAGCTTTTATAGCAACTGTTCTTTATATACTATAAGTAAACAAAACTATGAAACGTCTAACATGTCACAGACTATCATATGAGTCTATATTTTCACAACTTAAAATGTTAAAAATTGGTTGATTCATTTTTTTTCCCCTCCAAATTCGAATCTTTTTTGTATCACGAAAAAATTCCTTACGAGCTGACACACAAATACATTCTATGGGATGGGGAGCTAAATTCAGCTTATGTTTCTTGATAAATGATTTAACATTCTGTGCCCCTTATGTGACCATTCTTGAAGGTACAAAGGAAAAAAAAAAGAGTGGTCAACAGCTTTCTAGTTTGAAGTGATTATGTCTTTCTACATTGGGTTTCACTCTTGAGAAAGGCTGGAGCTAATTAAGCTACCCCAACACGTGAGAAATGTAAACATTGATAAAATATTTGAAAAGAATTACATTCATTAGTGGTTTTGCAAAATGAACGTGACAGAGCTGAACCGTATGTTACACGAAGTCACTTCGTGTAGCTGCCAAAGTGCTTGAGGCCCAGAGAATAAAACAGGCCATGTAAACAAATGGCTTTTTTTTTTTTTTTTTTTTTTAAATGGAATGACCTACATAGGAGTGCTCCAGCTTGGCCTGAACTAGAGAGCATAGCTCTTAACACTTGGGTTAAGAGACGACATAGAACAGATGGCCACATGTGAAGTCTTGTGTCGGAAGAGCTGTCGTAGGCGCTCCGGGCTGGAGAGCAGGGCTAAGACCCCAGAGGCCCAAGCTGGCTCAGAGGTTTGCAGTAACAGCAAGAGTGATCTGCTGGGAGGCTCCAGTCACGTGTCACTGGCTTGCATCGGGGAACTGCTGTGATTTGTTTTGCTGATGTAATGCAGACATGCCCAAGTTTAACATTAATTTTCATGCATTGATTACAACAAGATGTATACCCTGGATTAGGCACAAGATCTGTGTGGTTTGCTATAGAAAAGTTCCGTTATTTTAGAATTCAGAAAAGCATAGAATGGCAATCTTTTTGCTTTATGTTAGCTGGACAACTCCACTGCTAAAGGGAAAATAGGTGTCCAGGCTGGAAACCAGCTAATATTACAGTCTCTGTCGATAATCTTGTGTTCTTAATGTTGTATGTTCTAGTCCTATGTTATTTGGCAATATTGCCACTGTGAGAAATAGTGATATTGAAGCCTAGGAGTCATTCTCTCAAAATACTTAACGTGTATGAAAATATTTTTACATCAAATACACATATATGTATATATAGCTGGAGCTAAGTCATACGACCCAGGAACCTTGATTTGAAAGGGCTCTTATGCAATATCAAATGGAAAAGGGCAAACTTTTATTTAAAACATCTAGGAGACCATTCCCATTTTTGTCCTGCTACTGAGAAATAGTCATAATTTCACTAAATATAGATACTTACACACCCTCACAATTCTATATACTCACAGGTGCAGCTCAAATTATGAGTTCTGGCTGAGCTGAAAATTGAATAGACTTTTTCTTTTTCTTTCTTTCTTTTTTTTTTTTTTTTTTTTGCATTGCTTTGACTTTGTGACTTTTTTTTTCTTCTAAATGTTGGGATTACTGGGCCTGTCTCCTGCCACAAAACATCTTGCTTTGTGAGAACAGAAGAGCTGGAAGGGCCTGGGGAGGGTGTGGGCAGGAGAGGGGGCGACAGCCAGGCCCTCTGTTGGCAGCTTCTGTTCTCTTCCCCTGCACTCTGAAGGGAACTGCCAGGCTGTTCACAGAGCTGTGGAGTGATGGGAGGGCAGGGCCGTTAGGAGGAAAAGCTACTGGCTACTATGTCAACTCACTCACTAGCTCAGATGAGGGACAGGAGACGGACAGGTAGCAAGCATGTCTTTCTCAGACACAAGCTGAAGGCCCATCCCTTCCCTACTGGGCGCATGCCTGGCTGAGAGTCACAGGGGCCTGTCTGGCTTCCTTGACCTTCCCAGATTGTCCATGTGTGCATGCGTGCGTGCATGCATGCATGCGTGTGTGTGTGTGTGTGTGTTTTCTGTCTCAGGCTGGAGTTGAAAGAATCACTGCCATCCAGTATATGTGTTGGCACAGTTAGGACTGATGGACTTCCAGCCTACTTTTACAGCATGCAGACATCTTCAAGGAGTCTTTTCTCAATCGTGTGGGAAAACTGCAGCTACTTCTGGTCTTCTTTGTGGCCCTTCTGACAACTAAGGTCACACAGGCCTTTTAAACTACTCGAGCATTTTTTCTGACCCAACACACCGTTGGGATCTGGTTCACCTTTGTGAGTAACAGAGACAGTCTGGCCATGACAACAGTGGGGACATTTTGGAATTTCTGGGGAGGACAGGTGTTTATAGCTGGGGGAAGCTACCCAAATGATGATAACACACTTCCTACAGATGTTCATTTCCACCTCGCCTTGAGGATCATTTACCTACTGGTATCACCACCATGTACCATTATGCCAGGATGCCTTTGGGGAACACCCCATAAATCTGGGTCAAACTTTTTTCTCGGTCTTATGTGTCCCTTCCTTTATGAAACAATAACTGACCAGAACCATTTAACCTAACCCCAATTTTAACATAGCTAATGGGTTATTTAAAACTGACTTCTGAGTCATTCATTCATCACTTGTAGAATCTGTGGGTAGCAGAAGGATTCTGGGCTGGGTGCAGACTGCTCCATCCACATGGTGTTGTGCCTAACCCTGGGGCCGGGTTGTACTCCCCGACACACAAAAACCTCTCACATGTCGGCACAGACAATAAATGAGGCTCTGAAAGTAGGACCACTATTGCAGTAGGCACCTAACAACTGTTTCGGACCGAAGCCCCGACCACGACAGGGAAGTGTGTTCTATGCCGAGGTACACACCTCTTCCTCTGAACTGTCACTCGGGTCATTGTCTAGTGAGGCACTCAAGGAGGCCGCCTTGGGCTCCAGGTAGCAGAGGCACATAGCCAGAGGGAAGGAGAGAGTGAGGGCATATGGCACTGAGAAGGAGGCGGAGAGCAGAAAGAAAAAGATGAAGAGGAAACAGGGCACAAGGGAGGGTGAGCGAATCGGGAGATAATGCTGCAGGCTCTGGGGGAGGAGGTTGGTTTCCGACAGGTTGGGGAAAGAGAGGTACCCATCATCATCTAGAAGAGAAGGGAAGGACTCCGGGAGCTGCAAGGAGAAGGAAAACAGGGTGGTCCCTTTGCCAGGCTGTGGCTTGTAGCTAAAAGCCACATCTTGGTCCCCTAGGGATGGCTTCCCTTTGTGGTCAGAGTCCAAGGTGGGCTCTCCATGCACACGCACGGTGCCTTTGGCTGGTTCCAAACCCAGGGGGTGACAGTCATTCTCCTTACACCTCCTACGGAGCTCTGGGGAGGATGCAGGGGGACGATGGGCTGATGGAGGGGACGGGGGACATGAGTCAGTGCCAAGCCCAGGTGACTGATGTGAAAGAGACAGAGAGAGAAAGCAGCAAACAGAGGTGCAAAAGGACAAAAAGAAAACTGCAATTAGTTAATTTTCTTATGGGTATCAATATAAAATTGTAAAACAAGAATTTTTTTAGCACTAGGGCTGTTCACGTACTTAAATTATTTAAGCTGCATGCCAACACTGCCATGAATGGCTACCGTTTTCCCATTAGACTGTCAAATACAGGGTGGGCTTATTTATTTATTTGTTTGTTTGTTTATTTTTAAAGTCAGAATAGAAGAATATTGGTGGGCAATCTCAAAGTCTACATGTTTCACACCATCCAAAAAAATTTGTTTAGACCAAACAACTCTAGAAAGTTTTAGGGTTCCGAGAGCAAGCATAACTCTCCGACAACTTCAAATCAAGACTTTCAATAACGTCTCTTGATCTCCAGCTAACAGATCTGTTACTAGAGTTCGGTTGGATTAAAAAACAAAAATGAATCCAAATTTTGATTATTAAAAAACATGTGTTTAGCATTATCTTTCCTCACTTAGTCAATTATATTCAAAACAGGTGGGTTTCCAAATCAAGAAGTTTCTGGCCTCACTCCTATCTGAGATGCAGCGCCACTCAGGGAAGTCAGCAATTAGTATTTTAGGAACTCATGCTCCCCAAAGAATTGAGGTTCCTTTGAAAACTTCTACTTTGGCTCCTTTCTCCATGATGTAAACAGACTTAAACTCAAATAAGGGTTTCAACAAGCTCACTAGCAAAAAGAATGTGCTTTCTTGTGATATGGCCCGTAAGCATTTACTTTGCATTAGTTGTGATCTATAAATAACAGAAAGGTACAATTTCCCTGCCTTCTGGTTTTTTTTTTTTTTTTTTTTTTGCCTTCTGGTTTTTTTTTTAAAGTCGTCGCTATATTTAACTCCCCTGGTTTGAATCCTTAGCAGAATGACAAAGGCAGGCACCCCCACAAAGGTGCTCCTGGTGAGTTCAGGCTTCTGTGAGGAAGGGGAAGCTCTGTACATTCTCTCTGGCCTTGGCAGCTGTGACCACAGCCAGTTTCCTCTGCAGTTGGTGGAGGGCTGCTGGGCAGGAGGGGAAAGAGGGAAGCAAGCAAGCTCCAAACAGGACCTGGCATGACTTAGGAGCTGTGGCAGCCCCAGGAATTCAATTCAAGGTCACACAGAGCCTGCAGATAGACTTCCATTGCTCTCCGTGATACTCTGGGTGTGTGTGCGTGTGTGCACACACACACGCATACATGTGTGGTTAGCCTAGAGACCTGGTAGTGTAGAAATTACCCATCCTGCTATGTAAATCTCAATCCTGACCTGGTAAATATAAAGACAGAAGGTAAGAACATGCATAGATGAAACTGCATCATGGATATTCTAGAATTTAGAAAACTCTTTTCCGGTCTTAGGCAAGGATGTCTTTTCTCAATACTGGCATTTGACATTAAGCACTGGGTTTTAAACACGACCCTGCACAAATCCCATTCAACTTAGAATAATATAAAAGCTACAAGCTGACTTCTGCATGCAGCTGCCCAGTCACCTGGGGTGATCATTAGCCTGGGAAACATGCCTCCTCTCAAAGGAATCTAGGGGACCAGTCTTTTAAGAACTATTTTCAGTAATACACTTTCATTTGGGTTAAAAAATGAGTACCCTCTTTGTTACTTTTTGAAGATGGAGAAGAATAAAATGAAGGTTTAATTTTTCATGCTGCTTATTCAAGTGGTTTTTAAAAGACAGCTTTGCACTGTGGAAAATGAAGACAACCATCTCCCTACCTAAGCACTAGGCCTGGGCCACAGCCTTGCTGAAGGCATTTGGGTCAAAGTACTGGCTTCTCAGAGATTCAGACAATGAAAATCATAGTTTTTAGTCTTTTTGTTTTCCCATGCCATTAAGTGGAAAAAATGATGATGGTCTAGTGCTTTATTTTATTAAGATTTTAAAAAATTTATTCATGAGAGACACAGAGAGAGAGAGGCAGAGACACAGGCAGAGGGAGAAGCAGGCTCCACGCAGGGAACCCGATGCAGGACTCGATCTCGGGACTCCGGGATCATGCCCTGAGCCAAAGGCAGACGCTCAACCGCTGAGCCACCCAGGCATCCCTAGTGCTATATTTTATATACATGGTGAAATTTTCAAATTAAATAAAGAGAGACTGCAAGGGTCTGTTTTTCAAGCAAAAAGTCATTTCCTTTCATGTGTTGCTTTAATCACAGTCACAATCCATGAGAATTCTCGGATGGAATGGATGATTTCAGGAAGTCAGGGAAATCATTTGCTTTTCAGGCATACTACCTTTTTCTTATGTCCTACTCAAAAGCTGCCTTGATTTAATTGTAAAAACAAAATTCAGAACAAAGCACGTTTTAACAGCAAAAATGATCCAATATAGTTGCTGTCATTTCCTATCTTGTTCTTTATTTTTGTGTTTGGCAAAGAAATGATCTTATCCTAACAAAATGACAGATAGGGTTTTAGGTGGAATATTCTCACATACCTACAATATGTCGTGGGTCTATCCTTCACTGTGTAACTCTTATCAAAAGAAGCAATTTTGTTTTGAGCCCCAGGTGAGTCCCTGCTGCATAAATCTATATTTGAAGAGCACATGTTCAAGAGAACACTTTTGGGTCAAACCTGGGCAAGTTTTAGCATAACTTACGAGTTATACAACATTTTTATCCTGCTAGTTCTTTTTACCTGTACATTCCAGGAGCTACTCTGTTTTCCCATTATCATCACATATAAAACTCCCAATATAGTTTTTTGTTTGTTTTGTTTTCTGTTTTACTTTTAGGGAGCTGCTCTGCTACCTATAAAACCCTGAACCAGAAGTAGGCTGTCTATGTGTTTTCTGACTTCCATTTTTCTGCAAAGTTGCTTTAGGGTGCCAGATTACCAAAAAAATAAACATACTGCAAAAAAAAAAATGTTGGGGTGAAATGAAGTTTAAAAATTTAATGAATCAAACACCTTGGAGAAATTGCTGCCAAATTCACTTTCCATCTTCCTTTGCAATGGTCTGCTTTAATCTCTGTTTTCAAAACATGTCTGCTTGCTACTTTGATGATTAGATTATAATCTTAAAACTCAGAGAGCAAACAGTGTATAAATACACAGGCCATGGTCACTCAGTTACTTGCAGTCAGCAGAATGGCAACGTGATTACTGTATATCTAGAACAATATACAGTACTTGCATAGGAGAATGGGGCCAGAAACAAAGAAAATAGTTTTAGTGATAGTTCTGAAATGTGAGCCCAAACAGAAAAGTGTCATATAGCACTAAATGTATTTTTAAGATATATAGACAGGACAGCTGTTGAAAGTCTTACATAGCACATCAGTTAAAATAAAAATTTTCAAGAAGGAATCCTTCAGAAGAAAAATGTCGACAGAGGAAATCAGAATTTGGAAACTGATAATATGGATGTGACTAACGCTGAAATATGAATTACCCTAAGTCTTTTTTATTTTTATTATTTTTTATTTTTAAAGTAGGCTCTGCACCCAGAGTGGAGCCCAACGCGGGGCCCAAACTCACAACCCTGAGATCAAGACCCAAGCTGAGGTCAAGTTGGCCGCTTAACTGACTGAGCCACCCAGGCGCCCCGAGTTACCCTATGTCTTAGCACATTCCTGGTTTATAGCCTCAAAATTATTAAGTAGTTCTTCAAGGTCTAGGCAAGCCCTAAGAGGGAGCCTGGGAGATGTACCTTTCCCTCGTGCCGTGCTGCCGCGACCGGCGTGGCTTCTTCCGCCTTTTTCCGTCTGTCCTCTTCCTCGTCCCGCTCCTCCTCGGCCTTTTTCTCCGGAGTCACAGTGGTGATCAAGTTGGTCTGAGAGATACCCTTTGTTGTGGCGTACTGGCCAGTACCAACCTCTGCAGCAGACACAGAATCCTTCATGTATATTTCATGGTTTTCATTCACTGACGCTAAAAGCAAATACAATTGAAGAAAAAAAGTCTGAAATAGTTAAGGTAGAAGGTAGACCACCACCACCAATTGTCCCATTATGAAAAAAGGTACCCCTACCCCCGTCTGTCTGCAAAGACAAGGCAGTGCTGCAGGTACCTGCACCCTGGCACTATCAGAGACTCATCTTTCTAGAGCTTCTGCTATCCCAGTGTTTTAAAATGATTTAAAGGCTCATCTCTTAAAGCCACCAGAATAACTCTCAGGCTTTCTGGGGAGGAGGATGCACAAGCAGATGCAGCGGAGGGGTAGTATGCTGGGCTGCTACAAGCCTGGTACCCGACAGAGTAATGGGCTGGGCAGCGGCGCCAGGTGCTGGCGCCAAGTCCCAGAGTTAACAGCGGTATTTGCAGTGGACAACTGCACTCCTACACTTGACTTTGAGCATATCTTTGGAAGTGCCATTCACCAAGGAGCACTGAATTGGGGTTTTCAATTACTGTTATTAATAATGGCTAGAAAGTCCATCACTCCTGCAATGTAAAAAGTCCCATGCGTAATAATGAAAATGAAGCATCTTGATGGGATCATAAAATTTGGGAAGATTGTACAATTTGGGTGGTGACTCTGTTCAGCTGGAGTGCAGAGATGTTTTAATCTCTACTGCACTTTAAACAGACTACCCTGATATGCACAGACTCATTCATCTCTGATATTTTGGGACGATAAGACAAATGTTGCTAATGAAATTCATGCAAGTGCAAAGCATGCAAACATAAAAGATATGAGACACAGCCTTTCATCCCAACTAAAATGTCTTAGTGAAAGATGCTTAATTCAGTTACATTTTTAAAGTCTGATACTCATTATTTTCGGTTTTAGATATATACAACTTATTTAGAACTTATAAATGATACTTTTCAAATACACAGTAGCTAATCACAGGCAAAATATAATCAGCTTCATAGTTTAGGAAGTTTAAAATGTAAATGTAAGAAAATATTCTGAAATCCTTTTATAAGAGCTAAACTGTTTCACTAAAATATCTTCACTAAGATATTTTATGTTTCCTTGTTTTGATGAAAAAGCTCATATGAGATGCGATTTCCCAATGGGCTAGTAGGGTGTTCTACATAAGATGCAACCTTGCAAAAAGCATTTTGTGTTCCAACATGCAGCCATGGCACCCAGCTCAACAGCACAGAAAACATACTAGAATTGGCAGGACCCCAAAGAGTGAGAGACAACACATACTAACATCACTTTTGGGCAGGGAGGAAGAGACAGTATGGTATTAGTACATTTATTTCACAATTGTCTTCTGTCTTGTCAATAATTATTATCACATAAAAGGCCATAAGGAAAACAACAGTTACAACACATGTGTTCCCTTGGGTACACATCACTGAACAAAGTGGATGATGCTCAGGGAAAATAGGGGTGATTCCAAAAAAGTTCCTCCAACACGGACTTATAGAATACATAGTTTACAGAGATTATCTCAAGGAGAAAGAAGAATAAATGGAACAAAGTAGTAAGAAAAGCTTCAACATTAAAGTGAATAGTTCAGTATCTTAATTTAACCCCAAACGGTCCTAATAAACATTTTATTCCAAAAGTTCGGCTCCAAGTTAGGTATTCCTGAAAGAGGCAACTATTGGAAGATAGAGAATGGTAACTGACTTCCTAGGCCAGCTCACAAAAACACAGAATAATCATGAATAGAATTATCATCACACCTATAACAAGAGGGCTGTCATACCTGTCTCATTCACTCTTTGCAAATGACCTTATTCCCATTTTACAGATAATGATGAAAACCCAGAGCTGGGAAGTTTAAATCATTCTCCAGTCGCTACACAGATGCACCTCAGTCTGGATCTACCTACTAGCGGAGGGTTTTTTCACTTCACGAGTAATGTACGTGATTCAGCACTTAGGATACAATTCTGACTTTTCCTACAAACTGTTTAGCAAGTATTCCATTAGAGAAATACAACCTTCTAAATCAGGGGATTCAGGGAGTTACACCATCCTACCAGCCATGCTGGGGTCTGGTGAAAGGGAAGAGAGACCTGGGACTATGGTAAGTGGTGGCACAATAGGTAAGGATGAAGGTGATCCCACATTTTTGTAAGTTTGCGTTTTTAATTTTTTAAGATTATTTTTATGTTTTTGCTTATTATTACAATTGCACACACATGCTAGAAACTTCTCTTTTTATACACGTAGGATAGATCTTCTATAACACAACTAATCTCCAGGTGCTTTGAATTAGAAAACGGAGACTTGGCCATGGCTCACTTTCTAAGTATTACTACAGCTGCCATGTGTTGTAGTGGGAAGCACATCTGTGTGTTACTATAGACAGCAACACGAAACTGTCACATAAGACAAAAACCCACAAGAAATTATTATGTCATTCCTCAGAAATGTTATTTCAGTGATTCCCTCCTTGTTTAACTTACACATTTGTCTTAACAGTGGAGAACATTTACATGACAGTGCTTTCCCAGTCCATCTGGTGTAGTCATTAATATTAACCAGGAGGATTTAACTTGGAGCCCTCAGGTCTATAATTTGAATATCATCCTTTCTATCAGCTATCATGCACTGACTGACCAACAGTCACATTTTATCTGTAAACATTTTGTAGAAACAGATAAATTTAACTTACAGTCCTCCTTCTGAAACAAATGGACTGAAACAATATGGTAATCACTTCAGATCTGCCAGCAAGTGAACCAAATTACTTACAGAGTATGTGATAAGTGTATTTAGAATGAGAGCATCTTTCCCCCAAATCGGGGTGCTGGCTTCTGAAAGCTATGCTCTTCATTCCCAAAGTGCTATTCTTTTATGGAATTTTTTATGAATCTACCAATAACAGACATTAGACTTACAAAGGCACTGTTTTTTTGTTTTGTTTTGTTTTTTTTGAGGGAAGGGGTTAGAAACTTGTCACTCAGCCGCAGACCAACGAGTGCTTTTTGTTTCATACTATTCAAGAAGACCTATGTTTATGGAAAGTTTGTGATGGTTTCACACTATTTCTGGGGAGCCATTCATGATTATCATTACTAAGGGTTAGTGAATAATGCCTACCTCCATCCAAGCTGCGAGACATGGTATAGCGTTTGCTGGACGAGCGTTCGAAGTAGGGGGCGGGACGATCTATCAATGCACTGGCTCTTCTTGTTTGGGCTTGTGTCCTGCCACTATATCGAAACTTGGAGCCCAAGGTAAGGAATTTCTTTGGAGGTGCTTCTGGTAACAACAGTCTAAAGATATTAAGGAAAAAATATCAGAAAGACTATTAAGTCAAATATTAAGAATGCTATCTTAGCTTTTTTAGCCAAAGGTAAAATGCTTTGTGTGCTAAAGGTTTAACACATCATATGCCAAAGGAATGTGACTTTACAATTCCCATGGTACAAACTCCCAGAGTGTTGTAGAGAGGCTATAATATAAATACAATGCAGGTTGGTTTGGGCTACATGAATTTTTTTTTTAAAGATTTTATTTATTTATTCATGAGAGACACAGAGACAGGGAGAGGCAGAAACACAGGCAGAGGGAGAAGCAGGCTCCATGCAGGGAGCCTGATGTGGGACTCGATCCTGGGTCTCCAGGATCACATCCTAGGCCGAAGACTGCGCTAAACCGCTGAGCCACCCAGGCTGCCCAGCGACTTGAATTTTAACATCTCACACAACTCAGAAGCCTATGGTTCTAGAAACCCAAAGAGCTTCAATAAGTGTAGGTGAAGAAGAACAGTGATAATTTGTTATTTTACAGACAAAAATCTGACAGTCTGAGTACTGTATATAAGCAAAGGAGGCCAGAGGACTTAGAAATGATTGAAATAGTAAGGTATGGACTGAATCCTTGAAGTGGACATCCTGTAAAACAATGAAAGGACACTAAAGATAATAAAGGAGAGATAGGTCAGATAAGTCTAAAACAAATTAAGGAAGATCCTTCAGTCAGAAGTTTTTAGGATTTCCTGTCAAGAAATCTTGTGACAGTGAATTTGAAGGCAAAAAAGGATATGCGTCCACATTCTTTTTCCTAACAGACTTTGGCAGTAGAAGTGATCCCAATCATTCTAATTCTTCCTTAAAGAAAATCAGCTTTACGTACCTGAAAAATGTATGATGTTCAACACATACTTTCCATAAACGCTTGGCAGCTCGATGGTTTGGCAGTTTAAAGCCAATGGTGCTTTCAAATTGTTCAAACTAAATTAAAAAAAAAAACAAAACATAATGAAGAGTAAAGTTTGGAATTATAAATAACACGAAAGCAAGTAAATCACAAATCATGCCACCCACAAAATTTTCCTTTCCTTATGAAATCAAGCGCTATATGCAGAAGTCATGCCCTACACATTCATTAAAAAACAACCTTGTACCTATTCTTAAAATGCTGCAGGCATGGATAATCACATTATGCATGTAGTAAAGGTTTTATGGACAAGTATGGATTTCATGAAAACTAAATGCAAAAAAAGAGGATATCTGGATCCCTTCCAGAGACCAATTTGTCCCGATCTCATTTCTAAGCCTTATTTTCATGTCATCTCCGTGACATCATGACTTCAACTGGAATGTAAGGGCATGAGTAAAATGTTTATTGTCTGTACCATTCTCAGGATGATGTTTTCTCCCAGGATCTGGTCAGAAAAATGTGTGTCTCCCCTAGGTATTTGATGACATGGTATCAGATATTGCTGATTTTGTTTTGGCATTCTCATCTGGATTATTATTATTATTTTTTTCATCCGGATTATCATAGTAAACACTAACATCTATTGATATTACATGTATGATCGTAGTTTGGGAGAACACAATTTCATATCTTTCAGCATGGAGAGCTCAGATGATGATCTATTAGCCATTTGCTTTCTCAGGGTGAAACATCTGACTTATTGAGTAATATATTTTATTATTATTATTGTTGCAAATGTTTGGGATTTTTAAAATTTTCTGAAGACAGTATGCATCAGGCCACCAGAGGGCAATCATTTTAAACAGTAAAAGTTTTCTAAAAGAGCATTAAAATAACCAGACTACTGATACCGTCAATAGAAAAAAAGTGATTTATGTAGCAAAGAACCCAGGGGAGGAGCTCTGTGTATGGCATATGAGATAGTGATACTTACTTCTACTTCTTATTGAGTGGGACTAAGCTGGGTGGCAGTGGAGGGAGAATGGGAAATACATCACAAGCTATTCCAACTATGACTGTCTTTCCCAATTTTGTACTTACTCTGGATGTTCACATGTAGTGGTACTCATAACAATTGCTATTGGCCAAGAGCCTCAGTCAATCGACGAACCCGAGTATTTTGGATCCTGACTAACCCGTGCTCCATTTATTCATCCTGCATCTAATATGTACCACATGCGACACTAAGGCCAGTTTTTTTTTTTTTAAAGATTTATTTATTCATGAGAGACAGAGAGAGGCAGAGACACAGAAGCAGGCTCCCTGCAGGGAGCCTGATGCGGGACTCAAGTCCCAGGGATCACGACCTGAGCCAAAGGCAGATGCTCAACTACTGAGCCACCCAGGTGTCCCCAGGCCAGGGGTTTTAAAAAACAATTAGCCTCCCCTCTGCTGTGAAAAGCTGGGAAGATTTTTCTTGCTGCAATCCTCCCTAGACCGAAGATGAGAGAGGCTCCTGCACTTTTTGAATATTTCTCTCTCTCTCCATGCTTTGTACCAACGTCAACCTCTTCAGAGCCTTCTGTGCCACCAATAATTTTTTCTCATTTGTTCTTCTCAAGTCTATATATATATATATATATAACTATATATAGTTATAGTTATATATATGATTGCAGAAAAGGAGGGGGGATTCCAACTGTCCTTGAACCTGCTTCTGCCTGCACCACAACCCCATCTTGCTCCTAGACAAATCAAACGAAGGAGCAGCCTTGGCCCCTTCACTCCCACCTCACTGCACCCCTGCAGGTGCTCCTACCACCTGCTGGAACTCTCCACTGTTACCTGGAATCTGTCAAGTACGACGCACTTGTCTCAGTCCTTGCCCACATGGGCTCTGTGGCATCTGGCCCTGATGCTTAGCCATGTGCTCAGAATCTCGTCCCCTTGTCATTTGTGGCTGTTCTTACCCCTTTTCTTTCTCTGGCTGCTTTTGTTCATCCTCCTCAAGAAGTGATGTTACCCAGAAATTCTGCTTTAGGGTCTCTCTTCTTCTCTAACTTGCCTTATTTTTCGGGTAATTTATTTCATGCCCACAGCACTGGATTCTACAGATACAGCTGAGGACTCCTTCAGACTTCTATTTCCTTCTATGCAAGAATCACTCCCTGCAAATATGTCTCAAAGAAATTTAATCTTTTTTTTTTTAAAATTTTCCCAGTTTTCTCCCGTTGTCTAATAATGCCATGTCCAGCAGCTTCACTTGTGCCAACGGAAGACCTCTGATTCTCCTGGACTCCGTTCTGTGTCCAACACTTACAGGAGGCTCAGTTTCTGGAACCTTGCTCACATTTGCTACTTCTGTTCTATCCCCACGGCCTCTGCCCTAGTTTAGGTATCACCACATCTCCTTGCTGAGCTGCTGAGTTTCATTCCAAATTATTCGTCTAGTCTATCACATCCTCTTTAAAACCTCCCATGTCTCACTGTTGTTTCCTGATGCATTTCTCCAACTTTCTGATCTGGGACCTCACTACAGCATGCTGGCCCCATGTCTGTGGAATATTATCATACGTGCAATAAGTAGATCTTCACAACATAATTCAAAGTCCATGACACTATTTCTTTGCTCAACAGAAAGTTCCTTAGGGACAGGAACCAGGTCATATTTATCTAATGGTGCCTGACAATAAATAAATGCTCACTTGTAAATGATGAATCGAATCTATATTGGTTGTAAGTTTGATATGCAATTTTAAGGAAATAAAAAAATTGGGTTCAGGTATTTACATGAAAAGCTTACAGATTATTTCAGCCTTCATGGACAAGCTGGGCTTTATATTTACTTTAAACATGATTCCTTGTCTTATAGTCTGCTTTTTTTTAAGCTTTTAAGAAATTGAGATGTAAGAGACATAGAGCATTAGTTTCAAGTGTATGACATGATTTAATGTTTATATACATTTGAAATGATCACAATAAGTCTAAGTTACATTCATCACCCCACACAGACTTACTTTCTTGTGATGATAACTTTTAAGATCTACTGTCTTAGCAACTTTCAGACATACAATACAGTATTATAACTACAGTCACCATGCTGTACATTACATCCCATATAACCTGGTTTTTAAATTACATTTTATACCAATGGAGAGGCTGATTTTGAAGACAGGAGATAATTCTGTATTGTATCAGAAAATGTTCAGAGACACAGATGAGCTGCAATCTTAGAGCTCTGACTGCCTCCATTAGATTAACCATGTGCATTAGAAACTGGATATATATAAAAAAAAGAAACTGGATATATGTATTCATCATCTGTTACACAGATAATAGGAGATATTTACCACCTATTAGGTGTCAACCACCATGGAGGATATAAGTAAATTTGCATGGTTTTGCCCAGGGAACAAGGATTAGTTAAGAATTTTGAGTTTTCTAATCAGTCTTTCTGATTAAAAGAAAAAGGAAGACATGTACTAGGCTATGAGACATTTCCATAATTTACCCTTGGTGTCTCTTGCTCTAATCTTTCTTGTACTTTGATCACATTATCTCAAAGCTATTCGTGTTACGGTGCCAGCAGATTTGGAGTACAGAAAGGGCATAAGCACATAAAACAGGGACAGACAGAAATCTATTTTTCATTCAAAAAAGGTTTGGCACCTCAGAGTTTCTTTGTTTTTGAAACGTAACATTATTCATGTATCTTGATTTTGCGTTAAAATCTGCAAAAATAAGGGCATCTGAATGGCTCGGTGGTTGAGCAGCTACCTTCAGCTCAGATGGTGATCCCAGGGCCCTGGGATCAAAGTGCCGCAGAAAGCCTGCTTTCTCTGGGCTCCCCGCAGAAAGCCTGCTTCTCCCTCTGCCTATGTCTCTGTCTCTCATGAATAAATACATAAAATCTTAAAAAAAAAAAAAAACCCTGCAAAAATAAAAGCTATTCCATCTATGCATTGGGATAAAATCAGAACCAAACCATTAAAAAGAAGAGAGTATCTTACTTATTGCTGTTTATCAGACAAATCTACAATAAACTCTCTCAGGCATGGAGACATAACTCGCCATGTCCTATGATGTTTAGGATCTGGGACCTGGCAATTTACATTTTTGTTGGCTATCAGGTACCTTCCTTCCCAATGTATGTGCAAAAACTGGAGGGCTACTTACCTCTCCTGGCCGGATCTTAATGTAAAAGTTGTTCCGTTTGTATGAAATTTTGAGAACCTTAGGCCAGGCAAATCTGTTGATTCTCAGACGGTCACGATATATCAACAGACCACTTGCACAAACTCCTAACATAATTTCTACTCCTTCAGAATCCTGGAAAATAGCATCGAGACACAAACGGTCAGTATTTCACTTATTTCCACTCACAGCTGAGTGTGGTATTTAATGCACCACAGCATTCCACGCAGGAACCCATAATGGACTGCTGATGGCTCTAATTTCAATCAGAAAAATACTGCAGTCATTGTTTTTAAATGTTGCCACTAAATAATCAACTTTTAATGAAGGTATTTATCACTATGGAGATTTGTCAGAGTAGAACTGGCTCACCTGGATGTCCTGCGACGTAAATGTGGTGCACAGAGAAGAAGGACCAGATGATGTGCTGATGACAGTGCAAATGATAGATACAGGGCTTAGTTAGGATTGTGCTCTGGGCATGGCTCTTGCCGGTTCACATATGTCATGTTAACTCTCTTAATCTTCACTATGATATTCTGAGACAGCTGCTATGACTATTCCTAGTTTACAGATGAGGAAACTTTAAAAGCATGGAGAGGTTACGTATCTACCCTGGTTGAATATGGAAAGCCTGGTTCCAGAGGCAGAGCTTTCAGGTAATCTGTATACTAACACAGAGGCCCTGTCCTTTCCAATGAGTGGTTTGGAGTATGTTCCATTAAAAAAGAGCCTCGATCTTTTTTATACACCATTTGTGTCAGAGTAAAATTTAAATATAAAATAGGTTTTTAAAGTCTGAGTGTACTTGCCCACTGTCTGTAATACACACACTGCCCAGTCATAGTTGCCTTAGACAACTGAGTCACATACATAAATGCAGACACATTTTCTATATGTAGATAGTTTTCTTCTTTAAGTGGGGAGCGTGCTCTGTTTATAACATGCTTGTTTTGCTACTCCTCAGGTCATTTCCTAGGGATGTGTGATGAGAAGTCTCAGAGGTCATTTGAGAGGTCATCCAAAGCCTAGGAGACATGTCACGTAACAGCCTATACCCCC
Source organism: Canis lupus dingo (assembly GCF_003254725.2). Lineage (NCBI taxonomy): Eukaryota > Metazoa > Chordata > Mammalia > Carnivora > Canidae > Canis > Canis lupus. Next base: position 71,594,640 of record NC_064249.1, read on the forward strand.
TAAATGCCGTATTTGGGTGAAACTGGAGTAAAATGAACATATGTGGTAACCCTGAGGATAAACAAAGGACAGAAGGCAGGACTGTGTGTGAGTCTCCATCCTCATCCCCTTGTCTTACTGGATGTTGGAAGCAGGGGGCACCTAGGAGGCAAAGCTGAGGTCTTTTGTGACATTAATTGGCAGGACTGTCCCTGGCACTGAGTCACTCTGTGGTAGTGTTTGGAGGTGAGGGGCGCTGTAGAAATGGATGAATCCAGACAGGAGATTCTGACTCATTCATATTGTGGGAACTGACTTCCTAAATCTTTTCAGTGCAAGACATAAAACGAACATTTCCAGAATCAAAAATAAATATTTTGGTCCATCTCTGGGAAATCTAAGTCCACAAATACAACTTAACTGGATTAAAATGAAATATTTTACCTTGGAAATGGATCACTCCATTGGATATGAAATTGCTCTATAGAAGTAGAAATACTTGATGGCAGGATATTACAACCTAATTAAATTTGAGGAGAATTCAAAGACCAGAGACTGCCCACCATTTATCAAGAGCTTTAATCTGCAAGAGTAATTGGAAGAGCTATAGCTTGATGCTGACAAGTAGTTGGCACTATTGATCCTTTAGTACCAGCCAATCTGCTCACGGGGCTGTTCAGAGGTGACCCCCTTGCACCTTGAGCAGAAATGCAGACATGAGGGAGGACTATTTGAGTAAAAGCTCCTTGATTCACTTTCTGTTTGATAAATAGTACAGTTTGGGAAAAACAGGCCTTTGACCTACAGAAGAAAAGGACATTTTAAAACCTCTTTCAATATTATCTGTCTTAAGATCATCCATTAGTGTCTTTGGATAATGAGAAGACAGATCCTTCATGGGGAAGATCAGAAAGCCTCCTCTGACCCCTCCTCTTCTCCTGCTTGCTTCCACCACACACATCTCTGTGTCCCCATATTGCCCTGTGATTGCCAGCACACCCCAAGCAAGCGCTGTTGCAATGAACACCCACTCCTCCTCTTCAAGACTAGATGCTGCTTGAGAGCAGTTCTGTTTTATCTTTTAACTGCTTGCTCAGCACAGCATCTGCCTAGCATGCATTAAGCCATACATGCTTATTAAGAAAGAGCAAATGGAGAAAATGTCAGGAATATGTGGGGTTTTAAACTGAATAAATATTTCCACTTCATTAATCTACAGCATCAACAACAAAATACTTTGGGTATTAAGTCTTCTGCCAGAGTCCACAGTCCTGCCGTTAGCTTGATAAATCTTTTATACTGAAAGCTGTAACAGCGGTCTGTCTTGGGGACATGTGTGTTTCCTATCAATAAACACACTTAATGCTCCCTTTAGTGGGGAGCACTGGAGGAAGATCTGGATAGTCTCAGTCTATCATAATTAAAATAAACGAGTGTACTATTCCCTTTAATTTAAAAATCACTGTTCAGACTTCACCTTCCTTCATTTATCACTTGGTCCATGGGATATCCGGTAGGGATTTAAATATACATTTCAGAATCTTACATGAAATAAATGACTCTGATAGTGCCTACTCAGGTTGACATTAAATGACAAACAAGCAGAGACAATCTCCCTAAGGAAAAAAAAAAACCATTTAGGATAGGTTTTCTAAAACAAGGGACCTTCCTCTAATAATATGTTATTTATTCTTTATACAGAGCCATGGAGTCCAAGATCACAATTCAGAATTTCTAAATAGGCCCCACAGCTCAAGTTAGGGCCTTTGATACCACCGACAGAAGAGAATCATCTCACAACCGGAAATTCGCTCTAATCTAATTCAGTAAATTTCCTTCTTGAAATGATGGAGTATGGCTGCATGAGAAAATGGGAGTCCACACCGAACATTTGTTATACTTAATATTCAGATGAAATCCTATAATAGGCTGCATTTGCGCTTCCTTAATTCCTTGTTTTTAATTGGCATGATTTCAAATGATATTAGTGAATGAAAAACCAGTGATCTATTTTAATTTAGTAGCTACAGCAATGTTAAGTGATTTTATTTGTACTGATAGGAACACTGATAAATCCTCAGTTGCACTTCCCAAATGTATGCCCTAATCCTTTATTTATTTATTTTTCCTGGATGGTAAGTGAATCATTGTGTGTAATATAACTCAAAAATAGCTTTCAATTTCCTCAAATTTACAGGCTACCTTCATTTCCTTCTTGTTTTTTTATCTGTTAGCCACCCAGGGAAAGACTCTAAGAAAAAAACAATCTTAGTGTGTGCCTTTGTCTTCTTTTTCAAATCCTTATCCTACATTATACAGCATAAAATACAAAACACTTTCTTATCTGAGTGAAAAATAAGTGAAAAAATATGATATCGAACTGGCAAGTAAATAGAGCTACACCTGCTATTGTAATTACACACAAATGTCAAAGAGCTTGGCATTCAGTGTACCAGAGCATCCCTAGGATGCCCCAGCCAAGTCCCTGAGATTTTGCTAGTGTACAGGCCTTCAGGCTTTGGAAGTGCTCATCCTGTGTGATGTACAAAATGATTCACATACCAGTCAAACCTGTATTTGTTTGATGGCCACCATTTTCTTGCCTAACCAAGTGTGGATCAGTCTGGTCCTCAAAAGCCAACCAGGGAGTGGCCCCACGTACAGCGTCAACTGAGTCTATAGACCACAGATTTCCCTCTGATGTGTCCTCTGGGTTATCAAGTTATTTGCTGGCACAGAGCCAGTTGAAGCTCTCTTCATCTCCTGGCTCCAACCTTGACTATTTAAGATACTTGCATGCCTCGGAGCTGGTTAACTGCGTGTTTCTTTGGGTCCCAAAACATGAAATTGGTGACTTATGCAGTCTATCAGTAGTAAAGGCACATTTCTATATAGAAGTGATAATCTCTCGACAGCTAAAATCAGAGGAACAACCCTTAAACTTCCAACATTGACCTTTTTCATGTTACGGAAGTCCCAGAATCCATCTGTAAGATACCAACAAACTTCATAGGCTTTGGATGGAAGTTTTCATAAAGCTTGCATATGCTTCTATAGTACTTTTATTCACAGCTGCTCAAATAACAGACTAACAGCTCATTCACTCTCTCACTGAGGAAAAATACAGAGATTTTGGGAAAAGTGTGACCTGGAGTCAAATGTTTTATGCATCCTGACCACCTCAATCCTCCAACAGTTCAATTCCAACTTCCTCTTGGAAAGACTGCAGCCAAGGTACAGCTTTAACATTTCACCAATCAACTAGGCAATCATTAGCTTTGGGGGTTAATTTTAGTTCAACTTCAAAATTACAATCTTATTTCAAAGTGCTGATTATTTGTCAGAGAATCTAAGCTCTAGAGAGAGTTATTAAAATCTAACATGAATTTCAGAGTGCCTGGTAAGCACCCAGAACAGAGGCATCAACGGTCCTTGGCACATAAGAGATGTGACAATTGGGTCTTGGACAACTGGCCAAAGTCGGACAGGTAGACAGAAGGGAGGACAGCCCAAACAAAGACAGGCATATTCAGAGAAAAGGCAGAGACAGGATTTGGCAGAAGCAAAGGGCACATGTTAGCACAAAGGAAGATAAAACTGTGACAGGGAAGGGGGCTGAGTTAGGAGCTTATTGTACGAAAACAAATTTCTAACTGAATCAACGGGCAATCTGAGGTTTTGCCTAGTCTGGGCTTTCAGTAGCTGAGGCCAGGAGCAAGGGGACTTTGAGACATGCAGACCAAACCCTTCGCTAAAATATCAGAGTGGTGAATTTGCTTTGCCACTGAGTAGGCCTTAAAAGCAAACACAGATCTGAATCCCCAAAGTTTGGGTTTACAATAACTAAAGTAAAAATCACTCGCTAATAGAAATAACAACATTGGATTAAATAAAATTAAATAGGAAGTTTGGGGTTTAAAAAAATGCATACCTTGGCATGATGTAAATCAACCCCATACATGGACAGTTTTTTGGCATTTTCCAAGAAATGCATCTCTGCTTCTGCTGGCGTCATTCCTCTGATAAGATAAAAAAAAAAAAGTGTGTTACAATGCTGCTTTTCCTTCCCCTGGCAGGGCTGTAATATTTCCCACTTAGCCCCTTGCTACCTCATAAGCAAGCCCCAAAGAGGCACCAGCAGATTTGTGCTCTGATAGGGGTAGGGGAGGATAACAAGAAAAATGGTTTTTAAAGAACATCGGAGTGGGGCCCCTGAGTGGGGTGCCTGGGTGGCTCAGTTGAGCATCTGGCTCTGGATTTCGGCTCAGGTCATGGTCTCAGGGTCCTGAGACTGAGCTCTGAGTCAGGCTCCACACTGAGCATGGAGCCTGCTTAAGATTCTGTGTGTGTGTGTGTCTCTCTCTCTCCTCCTCTGCCCCTCCCCGTCCTCCCACGTCGAGCTATTTCTCTCTCAAAAACAACAGCAACAACTACCAAAAGAACACCTGAGTGAGAGTGTAACTATCCCAGAACTGTACCAAGTACAGAACCTCACTCTGCTACAGTCTTGGCCTTAATGCCACTGAAATCCATCCTGGGAAAAGCAGGTAGTACAAGTGACGCTCACCCATTAGGTACAAGTAAAACAGATGTTTTCAGGGTTTCCGCCACTCACCTGTGGCTCTTGTGCAGCTCGATCACTTTATCTTCCAGTTCTTTTGTGTGGTTTGGTGCAAAGCGGAACTCACTAATGTAATCATTCCCACATTCATCTGGATCATAGTCTCCAAGTTCGGACTGGACAGTGTAGGAGCCCAACAGGGCCAGGGTGACAAAGGAGCAGGGCAGCCTTCCAGACACGATGTCATCTCGCAGTTGTAGGCAGAGGTAGTACCTTCGGGGAGCCAAAAGACAAAGCCAAAAGCCAGCATTAGGACATGTGAAAAACAGGCCACTTGGTACAAATTGTGCTGTAAACAATTTCTTCCTGCCGCATAATATCACCAGGACAAATCTTCTAGCATCTATATTTTGCTTTAGATGTAAGGAGAAAATACATGGCTATAAAATAATATTTAACGGCATCTAGAGGCAAATCAATGTTCCAAATAAAACAAGATTTTATTAATAGAGCACAGAGTAAAAGATATCTCAAGACATATTTCTTTAACATCTTTTAAAATAACTAACATTTAAACTCAAATCATTGATTACCCCAACACACTCCCTAAAATCTCTGGTTGGGGAGATTATAATACAAAAATGGTGCTGCTAAGTGCAATTATTAGGTCTCTACCAGCCTTAAGGAAGTGTCATTTTGATGTCTCAGTTAAAGGTTCTGCCATATGACCACAACAGATTGCAGGTAACTCAACAATTGCACATCATAAACTGCTCTCAAGTTCCTGCATTCCTGATGCAGTGGTCTCTTTATGATAACAACTGTTCCCATTTCAAATCGTCGTCGTCGTCTTCTTTTTTTTTTTTTTTTTAGAGAATTTCCTAGAATCCAATTGATATGAAGACTAACTGAAGAATTACTACTTTAAAATCTGAGAACCTCATCACAAGTAAACAGCTTTATACTCAAGGAATAGAAAACATTTTCTTATAATATGGTCAAAATATCACACAGATATTTCCATCCACTGATAGCTGACTTATCTTCTCTGCTTTTTGCTTTTTAAGATTTATGATATAATACTAACTGCAGAAGACTCCAAGGTAAGTGTTAACATTGATGACTTTTAATAAAACCCTTCATGGCCCAAGCACGCAGATATAATAATAAAATACACTTGCACCTTTCATATAAGAAATAAATTGTTAATCTGTTGAAGATGAAGACAACGATTAAAGTCTTAAGGTCCCCACTAAATGTGATTTTAAGCTGATGACGTAAGTAAACTCCACATAATACAGATACAAAAGTTTCTACGCATTCCACAGGCTCTATAATTATTGCACAAATAGAAAGGAACCATGCACTAACATTTCAAATCCAGGTATATTTGGCTCTATCACTAATAAAGTAGCCACAATTAAGAGGTTCTTTAATATTATTAAAAAGCATCTTTAAAAAAGAAATCATCAATTTCCCTTGATTTAATACAAATATAAAATAAATCTTTTGTAACTATTTTTTACTCTTCTCCTAATATGTCTGGTGAATTTATTTTTACTCATAGCCAGTGACTGGAGTTTTTTTGAGTAATTCCTCTTTTCTGAAAAGCCCTCCAAGAAGCATGTGAGGCTTACACAGAAAATTCAGCACACACTGCACAATGTCACTCTGATTGGCTGTAAACTTACTACCAAACAGGGTGAGAAAGTCAGCTGGAAGGTTCCAAAGCAGGATTTGGAGTAGCCTAGAGGAACACATGGCAAACCCAGGATAGCCTCATAAAGGGATCTCCTCTCACACCCAAAGCTCAGTCACGGCACCAGAATATTTTTACATTAGTTTCCTTTCTTAAAATGTCTTCCTTTCCCAACACGAATGAATCATTTTCGCTGTACAGACAGCATAGAGAAAGTAAACTCTGAAATGTATACATGTTTATGTGTATCTGTGTGCACTTGTGTACGATTTTTTTTTTTAATAGCTGTCGTGTATCAGATTGGTCATATAAAAGGCACAAGCATCCAAAGACACATTTTTACTCTGAGTTTTAGAGCAGGAGCACTAGGAATTGCTATATCATTTAAGGCTGAATCCCATCCAATTTGACTGAGGTGGGTGGATGACAGCATCTCAATTCCGCATGTTTTCCCGCGAGGGTCAGGCAGACGGAAGTATCAGCTTAGCACCATAGATTCAACTGTGAACAGATAGGATTTGGCAAATCATCTCATCAGATGTTTGCTCTCACTCAGTTGCCTTTGGTTTGCCATTTCTAGCATGGATGACTGAAAGGTTACCAGATGTAAGCATGCTCTTCCTCAGAGAATAAAGAGAAGCTCCTGCTATGCCTGCCTTTTTCACAGTCAACTTTCAAATACCTGGTGATGTCTTCAGATAGCTGGGCAGGGTCTGGTGGGTAAAATTTCACATTAAATGAAAAGTGCCAAGCACCACCTGCATAGATAAGAGAAAAATTAGAATGAAACCTCAGAAAAATACCTTTATACTTATTATTCTGATAGAGCTACCATAATTCCCAGTACTAGCACCAGGCAACATTTGCTCCTCGGTGGAAAACAGCAAAGTCTCAAGTGAAATGAAATCCAGATACATCTGAAAACTTCATCTAGTTTTTAATCTTTTCCCCAAATCCGTTACTGGTGCTTCTAACTAGCTTGGAAATTGACTAAACTTCCTCTCTTTTGGACAAAGGTAAGCCTTTCCAAGAGGGAAAAAAGTGTAAATGATATGGATAATCCTCAATCAGACAAGTCTGGAATTGACTGGATCTACTGCTATGAAATTCTGGATAGTTCACATACCAACAGTAGAGACATAATCCCATTTCCTTTGTCCTTTCTCCTTTGTTATTACAGGTCAAATCCCATTATAATACATGTCAAGGAAATTTTCAAGATATTTTTATTTTATGGAAGGGTTTCTCGTAGTGACTATTTAAGTGAGCTACTCTCTAGGCTGAAAATTCTTTTCTTACTTGGGAAAATTTCTGATTCAAGACACGCTCGAATATATTAACCGTGCTTTACAAAATTCTACATCTCCTTGTGAGCCCACGACTTGGATGAGTGCTAGTTACACATTGCCATTCTTTATGCTATGGCATCTCCTTATGGCCTCCTCTTCAGCAATGAAAAGAATCATCCAGATGGCAGCTTATAGTCACCTACTCTCTGCACTGTCCATGCTTACACCTGAAACATTGTAGAGCCTTCCTAAGCTCTCCATTTTATCCATACTGTCTCTACTTGTGTATAGTTTATCATTATAAACATGGAAAAACATTTTCTTCTCTTCTTCATTTACTCTCTCTCTCTTTACGTGATCACCCCTTTAACTCATATTCACTTCATCCTTTCCTTCTGGCCTTTTAATGCAGTAACTTATAAAAGTCTGGGTGTTCCTTCACTGGACATTTGTTCTCTTCATGCAATAACCACAAAATGCCACAGCGTAGACCCTACTTGTATTCTGAATGCACTACTGAAAAATACCTCCCAGTTTCCTTGGCTTCTATACTGGAAGCCTTTTATCCACACCCCAAGCTGTAGCCACTTCCTTTCACTGATTCTGCGACCTCACAGTCCAGCCCTTTTGCTTCAAATGTCCCTCTCAGGTACCCAAACACACCCGCCTCCCCCATTAAATGACTTCTGGAAACTCCATTTTCTCCACCAGTCCTTTGCAAACATTCAGAAGAAAGGGGTAGTATTTTAAGTGCCAGCTTCTTTCTTTGGGTTATTCTCTCGAGTATGAGGCAAATACTTAGCTGCATAGATTACCTATATTTCTGTCATAAACGGTACAGGTGCATTTATTAGTTCTAATTTATTCTCAACACTACCATTTATAATATACTTAAAATTCCACATGGTAGGATCACCACCTGAAGTGCCTTATAGGGAACTGGCATAAAGCCAAGTATCACTGGTTGCTTAATATCCTTTTTATTTTTTTAAATTTTTTAAAAAGATTTTATTTACTTATTCATGAGAGACACAGAAAGAGAGAGAGAGAGAGAGAGGCAGAGGGAGAAGCAGGCTCCATGCAGGGAGCCCAATGTGGGACTCAATCCTGGGACTCCAGGATCACGCCCTGGGCCGAAGGCAGGCCCTAAACCACTGAGCCACCCAGGCGTCCCTTGATATCCTTTTTATTTTTTTTTTTTTGATATCCTTTTTAAATCACTCTGAGGGGATCCCTGGGTGGCGCAGCGGTTTGGCACCTGCCTTTGGCCCAGGGCGTAATCCTGGAGACCCGGGATCGAGTCCCACATCAGGCTCCCGGTGCATGGAGCCTGCTTCTCCCTCTGCCTGTGTCTCTGCCTCTCTCTCTCTCTCTCTCTCTCTCTGTGACTATCATAAATAAATAAATAAATTAAAAAAAATCACTCTGAAAATATTACTGAAACATGCGCTGTAAGAATTATAAGCTATCTCTCAATCCAATATATTTCTAGTGATTATTTTTCCAAATCCTCTTGTTATTCAAAAAATGGTCGGATTTGGTTTTACTTTCCTATTCACTTTTTGCTAAAATGGATCCCTTTACTGCTTGCCAATGGTGAGGTTCATGAATGAGAGCTGGCTTTCCCTCAAGCAACTGGAATGAAAACTAACAGATTAGTCATGGGAAATGGATTTATTGCTCTTTTATCATTTTTTATCCATTTCAAACTATGCCTTGAACACAGTAAGTAGTTTATCAATGTAATTAAACAATCTCATAATAAATTCAAGATAAACTTAGACATAATAAAAGTATAAGAAAGAGGGGCACCTGAGTAGCTCAGTTAAATGTCAGACTTTTTGTTTTGGCTCAGGTCATGATCACCTGATTAAGGGACTGAGCCCCACGTGGGGCTCTGTGCTCAGGGTGGAGTCTGCTTCAGATTCTTTCTCCCTCCCCCTCTGCTCCTCCACTCATTTGCCCGTGCATACTCTGTCTCAAAAGTAAATAAAATCTTTAAAAAATTTTAAAGAAAGGTATTTCAAAGCAAAAATCCTCATGGCAGGAAAATGAATTTCAATCTATAGGTAACTTAAGGAAGTATCTGAGGTGCTTGCTAAAAATGTCAATTCCTAGGCTCCATCCAGAGATTTTTATTCCAGAGATTTGGAAAATGGCCCTAGGAATTTGTGTTTTTAATAAGCCCCCGTGTGGTTTGAGTACAGGTGGGGTTGGGGACCATATATTGAAAATTTCTAATGCCAAAAAATCCACTTTAATGAGGTTGTAATTCAAATAAGGACAAGGTTTTGTGGGGTATTATTTTTAAAGAGTGGGAAGTTTAAGAAAACTTGCCCCAATCAAGGAAAAAACAAAAAACTAGTTAAATGAGGCATAAGATTCGAAATTAACAAGAAGCTGATTAAAGCTCAAATATATATCCCCATAAAGCATCTGATAGAAACAAACTGAGTGGGAAGCCATGATTATGTAACGAATGGTCTTGCAAGCCTGAACCTGCTCAGATGATGATCATGGTTAAACACAGGAAATGAAACCACTTGAACGCATTAAAATGATATTCCTATCCTATAACGCTGATATAGAATTTCATTAAAATTTTTTAAAAATTTATTTACAATTTGCCAGTATATAGTAGAACACCCAGTGCCCATTCCATCACGTGCCCTCCTTAATGCCCATCTCCCAGTTACCTCATGCCCCCACCCATCTCCTCTTCCTCAACCCTTTGTTTCCCAGAGTTAGGAGTCTCTCATGTTTCTCTCCCTCTCTTTTTCCCCACTCGGTTACTCTTGATATGGAATTTCAAATCACAAATTCATGATGGAAAACTATGAAACCGAAGAAAGTTCATTTTTATAAAAAATTCTAATTTTAGTATTATATGGCTGCCAAGTCTTAAAAATTTTGAGAATGCTGCATTCACAACATAAAATTACTATAAATTAATTAATATATATACTATACAGATCATATACTCTATATCATGAAATCATTATATCATAAATATAGTATATTTATATCACAAAATACAGCAACTTAGATATTTAAGCATCTGGGTCTCCACAAAAATAGCTAGAATTTTATTTTTTCATAAGAACAAACTCTTCAGTTTCAGAATTTTCTATTTCTCGTCAACTTGTAACTTAAAAACTTTATCAGGTTGACTGCCATTTTCTTGAAGATCTCATTCTAGGAACATACTATGTACCTATAGCAAGAAAAGAATGGAAACATCCTTTAATCATTGATATATACACATATATGAGTGTATATATATACATATATATATTAATCGAACTATAGTTGACACTCAATGTTAGTTTCAGACATACCATATAGTGATTTGAGAACTCCAGACATCTGACAACTCATAGACATGCTATGTTCACAGGTGCAGCTATCATCTGTCACTATTCAACATTATTATAATACCATTGACTATGTCCCTTTTATGTGGTTGGAATCTTTCATCTCTGTAGCTTATTCATTCTATAACTGGAAGTCTTGTATCTCCCACTCCCCTTCACCCATCTCTGCCCACCCGTCTCCCCATCCCTGGCAGCCAGAGCTTGTTCTCTGTATTTGTGGATCTGTTTTTACTTTTTTTTGTTTTTCAGACTCCACACACATGTGAAATCATATAATATTTGTCTTTCTCTGACTTATATACTTAGCATAGTACACTCTAGGTCCATCCATGCTATAGCAAACAGCAAGATCTCATTCTTTTTTATGGCTGAGTAATATTCCATTATGTATAATCACATATATATGAGTTATTTCCATATCTTGATTATTGCAAATAATGCTACGAAGAACACAGGGGAGTGTACATCTTTTTTAATTAGTATTTTGGTTTTCTTTGGGTAAATACCCAGTCGTGGAATTACTGGAAAATATGGTATTTCTATTTTTAATTTTTTGAGGACTCTCTATACTGTTTTCCAAGTGGGTACACCAACTTACATTCCCACCAACAGTGCACAAGGGTTCTTTTTCTCCACATCCTCACCAACCCTTGTTTGTTGGTGAGGGAGGGCAGAAGCAGAGGGAGAAGGAGAGAGAGAATCTTAAGCAGGCTCCATGTCTAGTGCAGAGTCCAATACACGGCTCTATCTCACGACTCTGAGATTGTGACCTGAGCTGAAATCAAGAGTTGGACACTTAACAGACTGAGCCACCAGGCGCTCCTGTTGTCTTTTTGATACTAGCTTTTCTGTCAGGGTTAAGGCGTTATCTTATTGTGGTTTTGATCTGCATTTCCCTGTTATTTATATTTAGGGAAAGGAGGTAATGGTACAATAATTCCATTGGATATGATAATAGTTCTCTGCCTTGATAGAATGTAAATTTTGTGGAAAGGGCATTTTGGTGCACGGGAAATGATAAGGAATACAGATAAAAATATCCAGTTCAATTAAACAATTTCAATTGTCCTTGTTTCCTCCTTTATCTGCAGGATTGTCACTTAGTTTTCTTTACAATGCAGTCACAAATAGTGCCTAATCCGCATGATGAAAATATCCTTTAAATCTTATGTTCTGATTGTCCTCTTTCTTCTCTTAGAAAGGAAGTTAGGAGGGATGCCTAGGTGGCTCAGTTGGTTAAGCATCCAACTCTTGGTTTGACTCTGGTCATGATCTCAGGGTCATGAGATCAAGCTTGCAGAAGGTACAAGATAGGATAAATGGGAAGTTAAGGGGCGGGGGGGAGGATTCCATCAACAGCAGATAAGAAAATAGACATTTATATAGCTCTTCTTCTGCCAATATTGTGACTTATCCTGAATATTTAATATATTTTCAAAGGGCTTTGCAATTATAAATCACCCAAATAGGAAACGGAATTTCATTATTTAGAGGAATATAGAGGACTTTATGCACACATGTTAGGATATATATTCAACACATCTGTTTTTAGTAACTCCACAGAAGAATTCTTAGAACACAGTCATCATCTTACACTTTTTATTAGGACTCTTGGAACAAAAAGGAGGAGTGTTTTCACAACTGGAGCTGTCCCTAGTTTCAATTCCAATTTATTTCTATCAAATTTGATTATCAAATTTCTCTCAAAAATATGGTAAAGATGTTTAGTTGTATATATCATCAGCCTCTGTAAAGATCTAAAAGTTAAGATATTATCTTGTATCAAACCATTTCAAACAGCTCACTACTACACTTTTTATTAGTACTTGATGTGTTTCAATTATCTGAGCACATTCAAAGGCACTGGAAATACTTGCTTTTTTTGAACAGGAAGTTATTGAAAACTTCCATGGGCATGGCATTCTTATTAATGAACTGCTCTTAAATTCATTCTTCAGCTAAAATCAGTTGTTTGAAAAAATTTATCGATTTTCTTGACAAAAAATAAATTACTTAAAAAAATTAACTAGTATTTATAAAGATTATTTATGTCTATAGTAAAAGAGCTATAGAAAAAGGTTAAAAAGAAAAAGAATTCCTTTCTCAACCCCTTATACTGTGATGCCACTTCTGAAAGTATTTACTATTGACAGCTTTTGTGCTCTTCCAAAATTTATTTCATATATACATATGGAATATGTGTAGAATATATATGGAATACACACGCACACACATGCACGTATATGTACATGCATAACTTCTTTGAAACAAAAAAGACTTGTCTCACTAATGAGAACTAAGACACATTCTACCTCATTCTATTAAGAGTTGCTTAGTATTTCAAAGTATGGTTATTCCATGATTGATTTAGTTAGTTCTTTATAAATGGATATCTTCATTGTTCCTAGTTTTCTGCTGTTGCAAATAGTATTAAAACAGACTCTATACATGTACATATTTGTACATTTTCTTCTCTTACACATATGCTGGATCAATTTGTATAAGTAAAATTAGGGGTTAAGGAATAAGCACATTTTAAATTTTAATAAATGCTGACAGAGTACTCTCTTCAGAGATTGTACCAATTTATACTTGTACCAGTTGTGTACATAGTTGCCAGTACAGTGCATTAGTAAACTTTTAAATCTCTGTTAACCTAAATAAGTGAAAAATGATGTCATTTTTAATTTGCATTTAATTTTTAGTGAGATTTAGCAACTTGTCTCGTACTTACTAGCTACCTGTATTTCAGTTTTGTGGGTTGCTCTTGTAATTGTTAGGAAACATGGATTTCTTAACTTGCATTAGGGACCAAGGAAAGAGGTTGTTACCAATGGTAAACTTCAGTCTGGTGTTATTCCATTTCTAAACCATTTAATAACTATTATCTTTAGCTTAACTTTTATACTTTTGTGACAGGCTTAATTTAACATTAATAATTAAGTTTGGAACTTTCAAATGGTTAATTTAATGGCTCCAATGCCAATTGGAGCATCACCTGATTAATCATCTTGCACACTATGTGTGCAAGCAGGGGAATAAGTCAAATGTCACAGTCATTTTATTCCTGAGCTGTAATGATTAAAAATGGGTATTTAAGCTAAACCAACCTGTCAAAGATAAAACTTGATATCTTAATCTGGCTTTTAAAAAACTGTTTTTGGGATACCTGGGTGGCTCAGTGGTTGAGCATCTGCCTTTGGCTCAGGGCATGATCCTGGGATCCCGGGGTTGAGTCCCACATCATGCTCCTTGCAGGGAGCCTGCTTCTCCCTCTGCCTGTGTCTCCGCCTCTCTCTCTGTTTCTCATGAATAAGTAAATAAAATCTTTAAACAAACAAACAAACAAGCAGTTTTCACACGAGCCATGTGGGTATGGGCCATGGATTCAGACCACCGTGCTCTCTGAAAATCTTCACATTATCATGTGAAATAATCCAAAAGAACTTACTTCGAATTTGTTTTTTTATTTCCTTAGCAGGGTCCAGCCAATTCTGAAAAGGAAATGACAGTTTGAATTTGAACCAGAGAAGAATAAGAATAACCTGATGATGATTGTGCACTGAGTGTATCTGAAAGGGAATGGTTGCTGGCAGCCCCTCCAAGCTGGGTCCTTCTCCTACATCTGCTTGCCCATCCCCAGGCCCTGCACTAGTCTAATGAGAAAATGTGTATGTGTGCACAATTCATGCGTGACAAAACTCTTTCCTTTTACAATACAACCTTCAAAGATTCAAGCCAGCACAGAAACGGGAGGAAAAAAAAATAGTGGATTCTATGTTCATAGAAGTTATGAACAAATTAAAGATACATGATGTCCACCAATGTCCTTGCCATTCAGTCCCACAAAGTGATTTCTGTGATTATAAATTCTTAGGCACTTTGCTAACAAATGAACACCTGCTTGGGATTTATTATTTTCCTCACCAGAAAACTCAGATGTTTAATAATGAAGTTAGACATTGTTCAGTGAATTGGGTAGGTATTAAGTATGATTCATTGCACAACATCAAAACAAATAACATCTTTGAGCAAAATTTCTGTGACTTAGTTCCTAGCATGGACACAGTGGAAACAGTTTCTTCTTTATTTTTCAGGTAGTTGTGGGAATTAGTGAGGCAAAGCCCCAAACAGACTATATTACTCAGGTGTAAGAGTCTATAGAGGTTATTACATTAAACATTAAATACCTGCTGAATACATTAGACAAGGGTTTGGTCAGCAAATACCCATGTCATATTCTGATTATCCAAGAATATGAAAGCAAACTAAGATGAATTAAGAATAGACAGCAGTCAGGGAACATATTTTCTATGTAACTATCAATGCATTTGATTTTCAAAATCATTTATTTGATTTTCAAATCCACTGAAATGTATCATCCAGGGAAAGAACCATATAAAATGCTTTCCTAGAACCATTAATAACTTACAGGTGAAAAGCTGACTTACTCTTTCCAGAATATTCAAGATTAAAGGAAGTTGTCAATAATAGCTTTCATAAAGAAATTAGGTGATTAACAGCATTTAGGGACTCAAAGGAGTAAATACA
The DNA here is from genome assembly GCF_003254725.2 of Canis lupus dingo. Classification (NCBI taxonomy): domain Eukaryota; kingdom Metazoa; phylum Chordata; class Mammalia; order Carnivora; family Canidae; genus Canis; species Canis lupus. Next base: position 71,610,093 of record NC_064249.1, read on the forward strand.
GGAGTGGAAGCAGAGAAAATTATTTACCTATTCAGTTTTCATTCCCTTTCTCACAGTAATGAGTAGTTCAAGACATACGCTTTGTATTGCTTTTAATCACTCACCTTCTGGTTTTCAGCATCTCGATACGTAAGCCCAAAATAGTCCTTTTCTAGTAAGTTCAGATGTTCACATACTTTATCAAACAGCACCTGGCCTCTGGAGCGTTTCTATGGAAAACAAAATAGAAAAACAAGTCAAAACATATAAAGTTCTCTCAATTGCCACAGGATAAAAATGGGTAAAACTTAACATACTGCTTGCTGCAAGTGTTCAGTATGTGACGCCCAATGTGATCACTTTGCCATCTCCTCTGTAACTAGTGAAAAGGTTCAATAAAGTGGGCCCACACCTACAAAAGCCTGTCCCTACAACCAACAAACAAAACCAAAACTCACCTGTGCCACTGAGTAAGTACAGGCAACCTGCAGATGGTTTCTAAACAGAAGTATCTGGGGAAATGATGTGGGGCTTGGAAGTCTGAAATATCTTGTGAAATATACAAAGTGAAAGAACACAAAGGGGGGATCCCTGGGTGGCGCAGCGGTTTAGTGCCTGCCTTTGGCCCAGGGCGTGATCCTGGAGACCCGGGATCGAGTCCCACATCAGGCTCCCGGTGCACTGGAGCCTGCTTCTCCCTCTGCCTAGTGTCTCTGCCTCTCTCTCTCTCTCTCTCTGTGTGACTATCGTAAATAAATTTAAAAAAAAATTAAAAAAAAAAAAAAGAAAGAACACAAAGGACCAACAAAAACCGTGTTTCAGAATGCCCTAACTTGGTCCCCACACAACCAGATTTGCAGTCTGGGAAGAATCAATCCTACTCCTTATCTTAGGCAAACTCCCCCTTAAGACTTTGTATTCCAACCCTTATTTAGAAATTCTAGCTATGGATTGCTTTCTAAAGACTGTTAACTTTGTTAGTTATTTTTGTGTTTTTTTTTTTTTGTTATAAATTTCAGTTTTGATCACAGTGTTCAACTTTCTCTTAATTTCAAGAAATCCTTTCTATTAAACATAAAATATTCATTAAGTTTAAAGATTTTAGTTATTTATAAGATACAGACATATATGCTACATTTTTTTTTTTTTACCATAATGCAGTCATCGGCAGAAAGTAAAAAGGTAGTCATCTGAGAAGAAAAAATCTATTGGTTTAATTTACCATGATACTCAGTATCACATTTCCATGGAATCCTTCAAAGGTCTTTTAACCTGGCCTTGGGGACTGAGATGGATGACCTGGCAACAATTAAACTAAACCTACGTTTTTTTGCATAGTACCGACATTTCATTCCTAATACATTAAGCATATTTGCCTTTAAGATTTGATGTAGTAACAATGAGAGATGTAAAAATTGATAGACAGTACACATGCCAAAATAATAAGTTTTCAGAAACCTGTAAATGCTATGTATTATTACACAACTGTAATTATATTGGAAGTTAATTGCTCAGCTCCCTGAAGCATGACTGTTTAGGAAAAAAAGATAAATCTATGATAGAAAAGTAAAGCCTAAATTGTAGCCAGCTAAATAATCAATGATGTGTTTGAAAAAAGTTTAATAATGCATGAAAATAAATTACATATTGGCAAAACTACATAATAACATTGTTCAATGGATACGAATGAGTGGTAGGACAATAAAATGCTGCTCATTGGTTTAAATCTTTTATTTTTAAGTAACAGCTTATCATGTCTGAATAATGTTTAACAGATTATAAAGTTTTCATTAAAAAATTGGTACTTCCAATGCTTCTACTGGTATTCAGTTTACAGATAAGAACCTAGAGGTTCAGTCCAATGAGAGAGGCAATATTATGTAATGGAGGAGTAGTGGCTTTAGCAAATCAATCTGGGTTTGAATCTTCATTATGTTCTTTGCAGCTATGTGAACCTGTTTTTTCTCTGTAAAATGGGTATATGATACCACCTTCTTCTTTGGGATGGTTGACAATAAAATAAAGTATTCAAACTTGGTCCAGTAATGGCACATATCAAGCTTTCCATAGACATTAGTGATCATAGCCCAAGTGACCAACAAGTAGAAGGATCTGTAATATAGCACTTGGTATGTATGCGTTTTTGCTGTCAGAGCACATTTATATCATCTTGTGGAGCCAATAAGCAGTTCAGGATTAACGTATCCTGTTCTTTCTTTAGAAATTAATTACCTGCTTACTACCTAAGTGCTTTTAGCTAGACCACAATATTTACACACACCTACACCCTCCCCCCCTCCATGCACACACCCAAACACATACCAGTGTCTGGCCCAAGTACTTTCTCAATGAGTAAACAAAACAAAACAAATACAAATAAATAAACTCTTCTCTACAGAGCCTTATATATTCTCTGACCCAGCAGCCCCTCAATTGTGGAATTATTTCTGAATACGCAGCAGGCTGCCTTGGGCATTGTTTTAATTAGCTATCTTCTGGCTGCTGTGTTCTTCCTTTTGTCTAACAGATGGTATGGATTAGCTCAGGCACAGACCACTATACTAACTAGATCTTACTTTTCTGGCTTCTCACAATTTGATTTCTATTAATGATTCATAGCTCTCTCTTAAATAGATAAGGTATTTTTTTTTACTGAATATTTTAAACATATTTTGAACACTACAAACAGATCTTAAGATAATTACATAGTGGTCCGTTCTTCACACTGGAGTTTGTTTCTCCCCCCCCTAAGAACCAAGATCAGTAGTCTAGGCTCTACTATAGATGGTCATATGTAAACAGTAGAATTCCTATCTGCTAAATATCACCACAGCTAGCTGGATGACACTGGAAAAGCCTTTTAAATGCATTTTCTCACCCTGGAGTGATGATATATGATTCTATGGAGCAAGGCTGTCATAGGCTTCAGGTTGGGTCCCCTGTGTCATGGCAAACATTACTAATGGTTACAAGGCTCTTTCGCATGGAGCCTGGATTAGACTTCAGCACCCTTCTGCAACGTGTGATAAGACAGCCAGCGGATAGAGTTGGATCTATCTTGTAGCCCTAGATAGGATCACTCCCAACTCTTCCAAATTCTGGATTCTTCTAACTCAGATTATTATTATTATTTTTTGCATACTGTCCAACTTTACAAGGTAGTGTATGTCTTTAGGTAATAACATCTAACATATTTGACTAAAATCAGACTGAAACTTTTAAAGAATTTAAATATTTGGTGGCTGAAGACATGATATTCATTAAATTATCAAATCTAGTTTCTTTACTTCATTGGGTGTGTTTATATATAGCCATATGAGTCAAGAATTGAGTAAACAATGTTGACAGAGGTTTTTATAAATTAACAGATAATTTACCTAACCAGAGAAGGTAATAGTTTTTAGTCTTGTCTGCTGTTTTGTGTGAGTCAAGTTATGTCTCTGACTCAGGGACATTAACAGTTCATGATTATCATTCACTATTAACCCTTGAACATCCAGAAAAGTTGATTTTGCTGTCCTAGAGTAATATACTAATGATGGACTGCCTTCTTTCTGCTCTCTTTTCTTCACTAAAACATTAGGTTTCTGTTTCTGATAAAGTAAATGGGAATATAACAGCCCAACAGTCAAAGACTCTGAATATCTAAAGAAGGGTAAATCCCCAACAATATGAACAACTTTCCTTCTTAATTATTTTAATTTAAAATTTTCCAAATTGACTCATGAAAGTGTTGAATGTTAGCAGAAGTGTGTCAAAAGAGAAAAACTTTAAGAGAATGGAGAGATAAGCCACAGAATGGGATAAGATATTTGCAGAGACATATTTGGTAAAGGACTGGTATCCAAACTACACAAAGAACTCTTAAATTCAATAAGAAAACAATCAAATTAACAACTGTGCAAAAGATCTGAGCAGATACTTCACCAAAGACATACAGATGTCAAAAAAGCATATGGAGAGATGTTCATCATATACTATTAGAGAACTGCAAATTAAAAGATAACCACTACACATTGATTAGAATGGCTAAAATTCTAAACACAAACAACACTAAATGATGGCAAAGATGTGAAACAACAGGAACTCTTATTCCCTGCTAGTAGAAATGGCTCTGCCATTTTAGAAGACAGTCTAGCAGTTTTTTACAAAACTAAACACACTTTTAATATATGACCCAGCCATCATATTCCAAGATACTTACACAAATTTGATATATACCAAAACCTGTGTGTAAATACTTATAGCAGCTTTATTCGACATTGCCAAAACTTAGAAACAACCAAGATGCCCCTCAGTGGGTGAATGGATAAATAAACTGTGTAACAATCCAAACAATGGAATGTTATTCGGAACTAAGAATAAATGAACTATCAAGCCATGAAACGACATGAAGAAACCTCAAATACCTATTACTAAGTGAAAGAAGCCACTCTGAAAAGGCTGTATGTATGATTCCAGCTATACGACATTTTGAAAAAGGCAAAACTATGAAGACAGTAAAAAGATCAGCGGTTGCCAGAGGTTAGGGAGGAGGGAGGAGTGAACAGATGGAGCATGAAGAATTGTTAGGGTAGTGAAACCACCCTGAATGGTTCTATAATGGCGGATACATGTCCTTATACATTTGTCCAAACCCATGGAAAGTACCACAGAGAGTGAACCCTGATGTACACTATGGACTTCAGTTAATAATAATGTAACAACGTTGTTTCAGTAATGATAATAAATGTAGCACATGGATATAAAATGCTACAAAACAGGGAAAGAGGGGTGGGAGATGGGAGTTTGAAGAGGTTATATGAAAAGTCACTATACTTTCTGCTTAATTTTTCTGTAATCCTAAAACTGCTCACAAAAGGTCTATTAATTAAAAAGAGAGGAACACCGACAAAAATATTTCATGTCTTATTTTAAATTGTTAGTAATTTATTAAATGCTTAAAAAAGTTAATAAAGTTCCAAACGATTTTACTTTTATCACGAGTAAATGAAAACTTAAAATTTTTATTGAGCTTAAACATTTTAGAGAAATCAAAAACTTTATAGTTACAACATATACTAAAGGTAAAAGTAAAATCATTCTAGGAAAAGCTGTCATGCTTCTCATCCTATGTATACACACACATAGGAACCCCAAGTCTGAAATGCCTGCATGCAAACCCAACATATCTAGTAACAAACAGAGGCTGGGTGTCAGATGGAAGTGACTGCTCAAGATCTACATCATACAATTAGGGAATCCAAACTATGAACAAGATAATGATGGATTAGCTAAGGATTCAAAGGCTTTGCTTTTTCTGGGCACTAAATTCAAGAGGATACATCCACCATCACCACTCAAATACAGCAAATGGATAAGCCTTTCTGTAGCATCACTGAAACTTCCCACAAGTCAAAGGTCATTCAATATCTTTAACAATACTGTTTGTAAAACGTTGCTTTTCAATGTACCAACCAGCATCACGTGGCTAGTCTGTAGTAAAATTTGTTATTTTTATTTGCCCATTAGAAGAATAATTTTAAAAAATTAATTTCAAGTGCTTTAGTATGGGGAATTTCAAATATATAGATAAGTAGAGGGGACACTATAATGAGGCCTTGCAAACCTGTCACCCAGTGTCAAAAAATGTTTTTGGAGGACCACCACCTGGGGTCATCTAGAGTTCTACTCAATTCATTTTTCCCCTGATTATTCTGAAGTATTTCAGCAAATAATTACCTCTTTATGTCTTAATTTGTAACTCTACTCTTTTTAAAATGTAATCTCAGGGCACCTGGGTGGCTCAGCTAAGCATCCAACTCTTGGTTTCAGCTTAATTCATGATCTCAGGGTCCTGGGATCAAGCCTGATGTTGGGCTCCATGCTCAGCGTGGAGTCTGCTTGTCCCCCACCCTCCCCCTCTGCTCCTCCATACTCTTTTTCTCTCTCAAATAAATAAAAACTTAAAAAAAAACCATAATCTCAATACCTTTATCCCATCTCAACAAAGTGGGTCTTTAATATCATCAAGTATCTACTCATCAGCAATCAGTATTTGATATCAAATATCTAGTCATTACAAACTTTCCTCAGTTTACAGTGGGGTTGCACTCCATAAACTGATTGTAAGTTGAAAATATCCTAAGTTTAAAAAAGAAAAAGAGAAATCCTGAGTTAAAAAAAAAGAAAATATCCTAGTTAAAAATGCATTTTTTAATGTACCTATCAAACATTACAGCTCAGCCTAGTGCTCAAAACATTTACCATCAGCCTAGAGTTGGGCAAAACCACCTAACACAAAGCCTATTCTATAATTAAGTATTGCACATCTCAGGTAGTTCAGTGAATAGGTGCCGAAAGTAACAATCAGAATGGCTGCATGGACTTGGAATGGCTTTGAGTATCAACTATTTACCCTGGTGGTGGCATGGCTGTCTGGGAGCTGTAGCTGCTCCCCGTGCCTAGCATCGGGGGAGAGTATCTACCACATAGAGAAGATGCAAACTCAAAATCTGAAGTACAGTTTCTACTGAACATGTGTCACTTCTACACCATCAAGAAGTCAAAAAATTCTAAGTTAAACACTGTAAGTCAGAGACTGTCAGTACTTTAATTTTCCCAGTCGTTTCAAAGATTTTTGTTTCTTTTTAAGTTTGAGAAGTTCATACACTATAATTGGCTGATGCAACTCTTTAGCCTCGGTCTGCAAGTTCACCATTTATCTTGGTTTTATCCTTGAAATTAATTTAAGAGAACAGGTCATTTGTCTGTAGTACCCTCTCAGTCTAGACCTTACTGTTTGCATCTCCATGGTATAATTTAATGTGTTCCTCTGTCTCCTGTACTTCCTGAAACCTGGCATTTAAATCTAGAACCTTGATCTGATTCTGGTTTGACTGTTTTCCATTGAGTGATGCTGTGCAATTTCAATCAGGAGGCATCAAATGACTCTTGTCTTTTTTTGTTGTATTAGCAGTCACTGATGATCATTGCCCCAGATCCATTAATTTGAGGTCGCAAGATAAGCATATCTGAATCCTAATCATGCCTCCTGCATTTATTAGCTGGAGTAGGTCTATGAGGAGATACTTCTCTTTGTCAGTATTATTTGTTGCATAAACACAGTTTGATGACAAAAGTCAGGATCAATGTTCACTCTTTTTCTTCTTCATCCAATTTCAAGATAATGAGGTCCTCTCTAGCATCATCTACAGCCACCAATTAGAACTTTTGTTTTAGATGATCACTATGAACTCATGATTCAAACAGGTTTGATGTGTTTCAATCCATTTCAGCCCCTACCCATATCGATGCTCTAAATGTCCCCATATGCTCTACACCTTGCCTTCTGCCTGTCAAGTCTCTCTCATCTTCATGAGGCTTTCCCAGTGCCACTTCTTTCAAGCATTTCCTATCTTCCCAGCCACAGGTGATTCTTTCTTTTTTTTTTCTCTCTCTCCCCTTTGGACATTATGGTGTTATATAGCAATGAAGAGGGCACTTTCCCTATTCTGTCTTATATCACAGCTGTCTCTCTGTGCATGTACCTTACACCCTTACTGACTATATATAAAGACATTCCCTGTGGCGTCATGCCTCCTGTATTTATTTTATGGAGTTTCATTTTGGTCAAATACCATTAAGAGATTAAAAAGGCAACTTCTTTTTCATGAAAATTTTTCTTACCAGCATATCATAACCAATGTTGTAGAAGCAATATTTTAAACTTATGGTTTTCAACTGTGGATTCTGGCAGGATTTAAAAAATGCCAATGCCCAGAAACCCATCTCATCAAACCAGAATTTCTGAAGTGGGCCCATGGTATTTTCACATTTTCCAGAGTCCCAGGGGATTCATGCAGGCATAGTCGAAATGTTCACTTTATGTTAAAATGTTCACTTTATGTTTATGACCTGAAATTCTTAAATATGAGGACTCTAAAGCAATTTTTTTTTTTTTTTGCTTTAGTCTCACAAAGCTATGAAGCTCTCCTCCAGCAAAGGCTAAATGCTGAAATTAGAGAAATTTGTGAAGTCAAATATAATCTCCTGGCTCAGGAATATAGTTATAGTTATTATCTATCTGAAGCTACACAATCACAAAGAAAATGAGGCAGAGCAAGTTGCTCTGTCTGAGAACAGGAGCTCATCATCAGTCCCTATTTCTCAGGAGGGGACGGGGACCAAACTGGCACCAGGACTTGCCTGTATTTTAAGTCTGCTCAGAATTTACATATGCCTTTCTTTAAACTACCATAATGAAAAATGGGAGGGGGAGACTCCCAAAACCCTCTTGTCATATACTGCCTTAGGCTTAAAACCACTTGTGTTAATATAAAGGAAAATTTATGATACTGACAACGTTTAAGAAAACAGATACTTTTGTACCTTATTTTAGCTGATTTGACATCTGATGATGTGTCAACGCTAGAAGTACTTTATTCTTTCTACCATTTATCTTCCTCAAATAGACCATTTTCTTTTGGGAATTAAAATTTTCCATGTATTGTTCAATGCTGTGAACCTGTATTTCTGCTCCCCAAAGACCGCAAACTGCCCATCTTTTTAATGCTCCTGATACAGTGTTCCCAGATATAGCAGGCATTTAACATATGTGCCTAACAAGTGCCAATGGCAGGAATTTGAAGAATTTTCCCTCACATTATATTGGATTAATCTTAAAGCAAAATGCCGTCATTTTTTTTTCATGCTTCCTTCCCTAATTGCATTTTTCCCCACTGAGTGCTTTTCTATTTTCCTTCCTTCCAAAGGTCAATTAGAATTCTCTTTATTTCTAACTGATTGCATCACAACTTATCCATAGTTCAGGAACATCTGAAATGCTTGGCAAACAAGGGCCAGATCCTGAGCCCCAGTCAGACACCTGGACTCTATGTAAGTTAGGTTTTCCTTTTTCTCTTTTGGACTCTTGGTAGAAAAAACTCTAGCCTGGAAAATACCAAGAGGTTGTGGTCAACCCAGGACTAAAAGATTATGGTGTCTGGTTGGTGAAAATAGCCCATAGAGTCTTTCGAGAGATCTGCGGCTGGGAAGGTCTAAGTAGCAAGATATGGTACCAGCTGCCTCGTGTGCATCTAGTGCTTCCTGGCTTATATGTACATTTAATGCTCAGTTTAGTAGTTAGTACAGTATTACCCATATTGCCACTGCCAGCATCTCCTCCCACAGGGGCAGGATTTAATGGGATGTTACAGCCTTTGTGCTGATCCCACATGTTATCCAGGCAGTATACTCAAAGAAGGCTGACAAGAGAGGTGGGCACAAAATTTCTTCGGTCAAGATGTTGCATATATGGACAGCTCTTTCTTTAAATACACAGTCATTTTCAGTAAGCCATGACAGTTACACCTCATTCAAACCAACATTTCTCAATGACTGTATCACATCACCTCATCTCTGCCACATTCTCACTAAGTTAGCAATGATGATCTGGAGTGTTCTGTTAAAATAGGAATATGAAACTCTTTCCTGGTCTTGATAACTTAAAAAAAAAAAAAAAAAAAACAGTGATTTCCTTCCCTGGCTTGGTTATCCAGAGATTAGAATTCATCTAGTATTATTGAAACATCTTTTTTTTTTTTTTTTTAAGATTTTGTTTATTCGTGAGAGAAACAGAGAGAGTGAGAGGCAGAGACAGAGGGAGAAGCAGGCTCCCCACAAGGAGCCTGATGTGGGACTCAATCTCAGATCCTGGGATCAGGACCTGAGCTGAAGGCAGACGCTGAACCGCTGAGCCATCCAGGCTTCCCTTGAAACATCTTTAAAATGGGCATCCCTACCTATTCAAGTTTCTTTTCTTGCTGTTCTGTTCTAAGTGAGAAATATGTCAGCCCTGAAGCTATACCCTGGTTCTATAGAGGCTGGCTCTGTGGGGTTAGACAGGAAAGCATATTGCCTAGCTCATGGAAAGCAAGAGCCAATGCTGGTTAGCTTGAATAGGCTCTTTTGATAGGGAGCCCAATACACTGGGATTTCTAATGCTGAAATCTGGTATAGAGACTGAGATACTGTTGACAGCCTATTCCTTATGCAGTGAAATCATCCCATTTCTCTCATAAAAAACAAATCTCATTGTATAAAACTGAGAAATTGTTAAAAAAAATACTATTATCCATAAACTGAGTGTACATTCAATCATCATTTACAAACACACGCTAAATGGTTAATATATATTGAGTATACTGGCATATTTTGGCACATCGTAGGCCAAACCATAATAGTTATATATAATCACACATATGGCCTATAGTCCTGGCAAAACCAGAATGAATTGTTCAAATGCAATAGAGCTGCCCTATGTTTTGACTGAGATTCAGTACATAGATACTTTTAGCACATTGGTGACAAGAGTCCCTTCCTGAACGGGAAGCCTCTCTACTTTTTAAAAAAGAGGCCTTTTTTACTCAGCCACAATCTGTTTCTGCCTTCATTTGTTGAAGTAATTTCAGCCTCTATTTGAAATCAGACTTTTGTGCTAAGAGACATGCACTGTGGTAGATAATAGCTTTCCAGTGAAGCATGCTTCTTCTTGGCCAGCAAAAACATCAGGCTCCGTTTTTTACAAAGAGTTTCACATCACACATATGAGATGTTGGCAGTGAACTATCAGACAACATTTCCTGCTGTTAATCTGCTAAGGATTCAGGTCACTAAAGCCAAAGTGCGCAAAATGAAAGCAGAAAAGGAGGCCTAAGAGACAGGAATGTCTGAAAGAGAAACAAATTTGAATCATGTAAAATAACCATAGGGTCTAATTCTGAATGATGTGGAACTTTGAGAATTCCTTCCTGTGAGAGGAAGTCCTTAATCTCTTTCCTAAGATAATTCTCAAACGAATGAATAAATGAATAAAAAACCCAAATCATGATTTATAACTCATTAATAAACAGTCATAGGAAATGCAAATGTTGACAATGAAAAAAAGAGTTTTAATAATATCAATTTCATGAGTAAAAAGTGGCACCACTGTTACTAACTTTTCAAATCTAGGAGGCATCAATGATCAAAACAATGTAAGAATAATACTGTCGTTGCTTTAAACAAATAGGTAATAAGTGAACCTGTGTCCTTTCCATCAACAGCTTTAGCCTTATTACTAGGGTAAGGCTGTAAAAGCAGGAGAGGAAGGATATGAGGGTTATTATATAAACTACTCACATAATTTTAAAATGTAATCATATCATTTTACCAGTTAAATAGTTTATAAAAATTACAATGATCTTACAATGTATGAAAGACCTATAATGAAATATGAATAAGCCTCTGGAAGAAATAGATGATCTCATTCTAAGTGATACTGAAAGCAGTCCAGTCCTTTTTTTTTTTTTTTTTAAGTTTTATTTATTTATTCGTGAGAGACACAGAGAGAGAGCACGAGGCAGAGATATAGGCAGAGGAAGAAGCAGGCTCCATGCAGGGAGCCCGATGTGGGACTCGATCCCGGGACTCCAGGATCACGCCCTGAGCCAAAGGCAGATGCTCAACTGCTGAGCCACCCACGCGTCCCCAGTCCAGTCTTTATGTGAACATGTAATTTGGATTAGTATTTAAAATCCAGCAGATAGAGGGGGGAAAAGACCCTTTCGATCATTAAATATCTTGATTTTTTTATACATTTTCTTTAACTTTTTCTGACACATGTAATACCTCGTATGAACCACTAAGGGATACGGCTGGATCTATGTGCCAAAGGCTGCTACTGTATTCTGACACCACTCTATTGGGGCATCATGGCTTAATACTGCCTGAGTTCCCAATCCTGAAAAGCCAGCACTAATCCTCCTTGCCTGTCAGTCCTCACTCCTGTGAAAGGGGGTGGGGAGGAGACTGCTCAACCCAGCTAAGAAGAGAGGCCTGGTTCTAATTCTAAATGGGACCAGACAGGCCCCATCTCTGCAGACAGGTCTGCAGAAACACGCATGCAGAGTTCGAGAAACTTAGGAGGGCAGGAGGCTGCTCTCCTTGCAGCAGTTCTAGGTACTCACTTAACCTCAAAAGAATGTTAGTGCTGTTAACTGAATCTAAGATCATTATTTAAGTTTTGTGGTTTAAAAAAGAAAGCATTAGAAAGTGGTACTAAGTACAATCACACAAAAACTGAAACAACCCAGCAAAATGAATCAAGAAAAATTACTTTTCGGGCAGCCCCGGTGGCTCAGCAGTTTAGCGCTGCCTGTAGCCCAGGGTGTGATCCCTGGAGACCCGAGATCGAGTCCCACATCAGGCTCCCTGCATGGAGCCTGCTTCTCCCTCTGCCTGTGTCTCTGCTTCTCTCTCTCCTCTCTGTGTATTCTCATGAATAAATAAATAAAATCTTTAAAAAAAATAAAAAAAGAAAAATTACTTTTTGAGTCGGTACAGGCTTTTGCTCTAAGAAACAACTGTAACATATTTGGCAGGAAAATGGAAAACATTCTATTCAAGCAAAGAGGAAAATCCTATGCACTCATTCTGATTTTTCTGCTTTTTCTTGCACTCACAAGAAAGTAACTATCTTTCCTGGAGCTCCCCTGCACTTAGGGTTGAACTGGGAAGTCTGGGCCTGAGAGACTTAGAGATGTTCTCAGGGGCTCATGTGATGCTGTTCCCCCTTCCTTTACTGTTGGTACTAGAAAGCTGTCCCACCCACTCTCAGCTGGTTTAACAAGGATAAGATGGGCAGCAAAATGCCTGGGGTCCATGATGTGAAGTCAAATCCCAAGGGGTCACCCCTGAGACGTTATCACGTTTATTTTAACTTCTGTATTTACATTTAAAAATCTCATGGAGAATGAGTTCATGTGACAAGAGCAGTGTCTATCAGATTCAGTAGTGAGAGATGCTCTGGGACACAGCCAGCTCAAGTGTGAAGGTGGTAAGACCCCAATGCAACCTAGAAGGCCCTACCTCTTCAGCTTCCCCCATACAAAGCACCCCTTTACCTCCACACTCCTTCATATGGCCTTCCCTCAGCCTCTTTTCCCAAACGAAGTCTGCACAAGCCATCTTTGGGCCCTGGCATGTTCTACCCACCTGTCTTTTAGTTCTCTTCTCCAGGACTCCATCCCTGACCTCCAGGACTAGCTCAAATCCCAGAAGATATGCTTATACAGCACCTGCACTGCACTGGTCAGTGGTCAGGGTGGCAGTTTCACACTGGTTTCTACACGATTTGTATAGTGTTAATGTTAGTCTCTCAGGTAAGCAGCTTTACCTCAGGACTGGACTCTCCGCATGTATCACAACGCCTGGCATAGAATAGAATTATTTTTTCTTAATCGCAAAGAAAAGCAAGCTAAATAAAAGCATCCGAGGTTGATTCCTTGTTTCAAATTCTTCCAAAACTGCCCTGATCTTTGAAATTTGTTCATGACCAAATTATTTATATTTTTCTACCCTGTGGGTATAATCTGCTCTGGCCAGATCTAGAGTGTTAGATTTTTTTCCTCCTATTTTTGCATGAAGGCAGTACTTTATTCCCACAAATGAAAAACCTACTAGTTTTTAAAATCTCCTTCAAATGCTGCAGGTTAACCTGCTAATAAATTTCTCAGGTTTTCCCTCAAGGAGCTGTGGTTCCGCTCCATTATGTTCATTTGATACACACTTTACCCATCACTCTGAAACAGAAAAACATAAGGTGGATCATGGTTTCTAGGGACCTCCCTTGACTCCACTGTACTTAATCAGCCTGACCTTCCAGGCATCAACAGTCCTGAACATCACACCAAACGCACAGTAGGTACAGTCTTGGCAATGAATGTGGACAGCAATACATGCACTGGGATCCACGTCCTGGGATGTGTTCTGGATCCCCTTTTTAAAATTTTATTTTAAATTCCTGGAAAAGTCAGAAGGATAATCTCTTCTCCCTCATCTAACTACAGGAGAGTAGAAAGATAAGCGTAAATAGCAGGCTGGAGAGTTAACTCAAGTGTGCAATTGGTCCTGCTACCTAAAAACTTTTCTAAAAGTGAAATCAGTATTTTTGTAGGAATCACAATATTTAATGGGCTTATAGTTAATGACCCAATAAAGGAGATGATTAATATTTACATATCTGGGCACACAGTTTGCTTTGGGGTTATCTTGAAGAATGCACAAGAAATTCCCGAAGCTTTAAAGTTTTTCTGAGCTGGAATCACTGAAGTCATGCTCTATAAAGTATAGTGTTGGGGCCTGGAGCATCTTTTTGTCTCTACAATGGCCTGGATCCATTATTAACTTCAAATATTTCCTTAACTTCCAGTACTTCCATGGCCTATGTCCTTGCCAAAGGAGAGTGATGTTCTCTTTGTGAACATATTTAGAAACTCTCACCTCTCCTGGCAGATGTCAATATCATCCCTAGTTCTGCTATTAAAAATACAGCTCTGCAATAAACTGAAAACATAAAAAGCACTGAATCTCAGATAATTAGCGAGGAGCATAATCTCAAACTGACAAATCATTACTTATTGAAGGTCAGATTGAGAGAAGCAACAATCATTGAGGCTTTCCTGATGGCTATTCATGATCTTCTCCTGGAAAAAGCTAGCAGAGAACTGCAGGAGAGCTTTTCTCTCAAACAAGCGGACTCAGAAAAAAAACGTTTCTTTGGAGACCTTTGAAACTGGAGTGTTTTTATTGTGCAGACACCAAGAGTCCAGGTTTCCTCCCCAGGGCCTGTAAGAAAGCTCAGAACATGTGTTTCTGGACTGACCTCCTTCCTGGCTTCTCCCATTTTCTCTTGGTGCTTCTTTCTTTGAATTTATTTTCTTCTTGTTACATTCTGTGCACTTACACAAAACACCTTGAATACTTGTTAGAAAATGGCAGGGGACAAATAATAAAAGCCCCAAGTAGAATGTATTTTTGAAAAAAAAAATACATTTCCAATTTTGGCGGGTTTTTTCCCCTTATAATGAATTCTTTGCCATTGTACTATTAAAGAAGGTCTGCAGATCATGACATTCTGGACAGTTTTTTCCCCTAAAGGAATAACTAGGCACATTAACTGAAGCATTTTGCTTGGGGTAATCATTTAAGACCATTCATAAGCTTGACACGCTCAGTCTAATGGCATTTCCCTGAAGAATGTGGTGGCTCTTTAGTGACTTTATTTGCTGTCACCATGGCATTCCATAAGAAATAACAAGTCTCTTTATTCTTCCCAGTTTTCCAAACACCATAATAAGAACCAATTTCTTGTGCTGGCTGTACATCTGCACACCATCACTCATTTCTATAAGCGGCAGCAGGGAAAATGAGGTGCATTCCTAAGTGGCAACAGGACTTAGAGATAGGATTTTCTTTCACTCTTATTAGAAAATGACTATAAATGTACATACCAGTTAAACACAGCTGCCTGTTACATTGAAAAAAATATATTCCCACACAGCAAGGATATCTTATTTGTTGAAAAGAAGAAATCTCCACTGATCAAAGCATTTCGTGAATTAATATCTAATCTGGCCATTTTAATTTGCCACTCGTAGAGATATCCTGTACCAAGATTTCAGGAAACAGTCACCAGGCAACACTAACAAAACAGAGCAGCCTTGGCAGGAGAAGTGAGAAAGAGACCTAAATTTCATTTATCTAGAAATAAAATAATACATAATAGTCATCGCATAAGGGAAATCATACCAACAAGCTATAGGAATTTAACTTTATTGATGGGAATGTTATGTGTTCCAACAAAAAGCTCTCACAACTTGGAATTCATGACCCTGTCCAGAAGAACAAATAAAAACCTTAAAGTGCATTTGCTGGTCAACACAACCCAGAGGTTGGAGAGGAAAAGAATCCTTTGCTTCTCTGCTGTAGAGAGAGGGAAGCAAACCCTGAGTTCGGCACTAGATGCCTTTCTATCCTGGACCAGGAGGGAGGAAAGATGGGGGTTGGTGCGGGGTAGAGAGTAATATCTGAGTGAGGAGCAGGGCATCACCGTAGTCCTCAACTGGACAACTCCAGGAGGCTATGAATAAGGGGTTTATTTTTTCTAATTTGAGATAAAAAGTTTTAAGAGCGCTTTCTGAACAGCACCACTGCTTCATAGTTCATAGTATAGTCATGATACCTTAAAAAATCAGTAACTATACAGTATACCAATGTAAAACTACTCCTAGTAGTTGTTAAGTTGTTAAAAGAAATCTGGGATCAGTCATTCCTTATAAGAAATGCATATGATTCTTACCATTTTGTGTAATGGAGGAGAGTCCAAAGTATAAAAGACAGCAAAGGCCAAATTAAAGAAATAAAAGGAAAATCAACAACAAACTGAACAGAGACACAAGAATCCATCACAAAGGAATGACAATGCTTACTTTTTTCCTCAATGGATGGTACCTTAGACAATCTCCAGCTTCCTGTTTTCTACATTCAATAGTGCAACCAATGCCTGAATGGCATTTAGAAAGGATATGCTTTCCTACACAGACTTTCTCTTTGGACTATTTGAGGGCTACTCGGCCAACTATAATCAACACTTAATGCCCCCACAGGCTCAGGCACACCCAGTGCATCGGTGAAGGGTATGGCACACGGGTCAGCACTGGGTGTAAGGAGATTTGACAAAGCTCTCCCACTCCCAGCTTTAAACGTTCCCCTGTATTCCCCAGGGCTTGGCTATGGATGCTCTTCTTATTTATTCATGGACTATCCACACGATCTCATTTATTCCCATATCTGAATTAGTATGAAAGATAATGGTTATCTCAAAGCCTACCAGTCTGCCTGCTCTTCCACATGCTGAACGATATATCCAATTGTAATAGTAGATTGCTACTTTCATATTCCAGGCACTTTAAATTCAATATTTCTGAATTAAATTCATTATCTTCCCCTAAAACTTTTCTCCTTATGTTCTACATCTGTCTATGCAGTCACTCAATGCAGAAATTCAGAAGTCATTATAACTTGCTGTCTCTTATCACTACCTATATCCCCAACCTACATCCAGTTAATCAACTGCTCATTTTCAGGATAGTTCTTTATAATGCATTCTCTGCGCTCTATCGCACTGCCACGGCCTTGATTCTGGTCCTTAGCATCTCTTGCCTGGTATGTTAGAAGAGCTGACTAATGTCCCCATTTCAAGTCTGTTCCTTTTCGATTACTATTTCATAGAAATATGTTTTAAAAAACACAAATGGCCAAATGGGTCCCCACTGTAAAGCCCCGGAAACCCCATCACCTCTTGTCAGAGGCAGAATTCTAAGATGGCCCCAAGATTCCCTGTCTCTCTGGTGTATACACCTGGCACAAACCCTGGAACTGTGAACAGAGTGGATCTGACTCCCATGATTAGGTTATGCTATACGACACAGCTGACCTTAAGAAGGGACAGGATTCGGGTGGGCTTGATCTCATTGTATAAGCGCTTCAAGGCGGAGTTTTCTCAGGCTGGTAACAAACAAAGAGAGGCAGACAGATCTGAAGGTTCAGAGATTCAAAATGAAGGAGGTTCTCTGTTGCTGAGACAGAGGAGACCTCATAGCAAGGACCCAAGACAGACTCTGGAGCCAAGAGTGGTCCCCACCTGACAGCCAGTAAGACAGTGGAGACCTCAGGCCTACAACCAAGAGAAAATGAATCCTGCCATGAGCTTAAAGAGCACAAAGGTGGGGCTTCCTCCATTCAGCCTCCAGAGGAAGATGTAACCAGTGAATAATCTGATTTCTGCTTTATGAAACCAAGGGCAGAGGACCAGCCGAAAAATGTGAGATGATAGATAGGTGGTGTTTTAAGTTGCTAAGTTTATGGTAATCTGTTACTCAGCAATAGAAAATCAAAATATCTAAACAACACCCAACCTTGGTAGCACATCAAACACATCCTCCCTGATGGGTCGCTGGCCTTCCTTTCCAGCATCATCTGTCCCATGTGCCCCTGATGTTTCAAATATATTCGATGCTGGCTCTTCACATTTCCTTACCTGCTCAAGCTCTAAACAGAATTACGTAAGTACCCTGAGCATAATTAGAATTATTCTGGAAATTCCAAAATAAATAAAATAAAATACACGAATGCCACTGGTTTTTAGGTTGCCTTACATACTACCACAGGGACAGTCTGCCAACATTCTCTAATAATTAGTATCTACCTGCCAAATAGTAATGGCCATGCTTATCATTTTTAATAATATGAACCAGGGTTGAGAAAACTTTATTCCTAAGGAGGTATTTACAACTAGCTGAAGATCTGCAGTTTTGCTTTTTATCATTAGCCCTGCCTCAAAACCCAGTTCCTTTTTTTTTAATAATAAATTTATTTTTTATTGGTGTTCAATTTACCAACATACAGAATAACACCCAGTGCTCATCCCGTCAAGTGCCCCCCTCAGTGCAAAACCCAGTTCCTAAGAGAGAAAGAAGAGTCCAGGAAATAGGCCTCAAACAGCCACTCCCAATTTCTTCAAGCAAGAGAGAAGTTCCCTACAGCAGTAAAGGATCTGTCCCAAAATGAAAAGGAAGTTGAGTTGGGTAGGCTCCCATCTCTTTCCTCCTTTCTGGCTACTTCTATGTGTCCCCAGCTATTTAATTAAAACCCAGCATACCAGAGAATTCCTAATATGATAAGAGGCAAACAAATAAAGAAAAAAAAACCCACTCCCACATCCTATACATGCTACAGAAGGGCATAGAAAGGATGACCTGAATTTTGAAAAGACACTTAAAATAAAACTGAACAATAAAGAATGCTCTTGAAATACATCACTCAGAGTCACTAGGTAAGAAATCAGAAAATACAGTGAGTCAAGGCTTAGTAGAAGTAGAAAGAATATTCTGCACCAACTTCCAAAGGGACCAGAGATGAAGAGGGACAGGGTGATGATGTTGCCAGGCCTTCCTGTATAATTTGAGGGAGTTCACTACTGAAGCCAAGGAATACTACCTCCTTGCTCGCCATAAAATGTGAGTCAGTTCCAGGATAAGAGACTAGCACTGAAAGCCAGAAATGGAGTGTGTATAATTATTTTCAGAACATCTTCAGGCTTGTTAAACACCTACTGATTTCTGACACCACAGTAAATAGCACCTTAGCTGTGTCTTCTATTCTCAGCAGGTTCAAGCCGGGCAGTGGGAAAAAAAGCAAATTTTGTTTTCCAGGTCGTTTTTCAATCCTAATGAGTTTCTAGGTAACTGGTTTAGTTGTTCTTGTTGCTATTTAAAATTGAACTTTTTTCTTAGAGCAGTTTTAGGCTCACAGCAAAACTGAAGGGAAAGTACAATGATTCCCTGCATACTCCCTGCCCCACACAGGCACAGCCTCCTCCACTAACAATATTGGCTGGCTGGTTACAATTGACGAGCCTCCACTGAGTTATTATCATCACCCAGTCCACAGCTTCCACTGGAGTTCACTCTTCATGTTGTACCTCCTTTGGGTTTAGACAAATGTAGACTGACGTGTATCATCATTTTAGTATCATGAGGAGGACTTTCAATGCCTTAAACCCCCTCTGCCAATTCATCCCTCTATGTGCCCCTCCCCCTCCCCCTTATTCTCTGACAAGTCATCTTTCAACTCTCTCACAATTTTGCCTTTTCTAGAATCTCATATAATCAGAATCATAGTGTATGCAGCTCTTCCGACTGGCTCCTTTCACTTAGCAAAATGCATTTAAGGTTCCTCCATGTCTTTTCATGGCTTGATAGCTTATTTCCATTGTCTGGACTACAACACAGTTTGTTTATCCATTCACCTACCGAAGGCCAAAAGCAAGTCCCTAAATAGTATGGAGGATAGGATACTATTTTTATATTAAGAAACCACTGCTCTACAGAGTATTTTTATGTATGCTATAGACAAGGCCTAGGAGGATATACTTATGGTTTAGGGAATGGAAATTCCATAAAGTTAGGGAAGCTGCGAATCTGCCAGCCACTGTAGGCCCAACAGGGTCCCTGAAACTTACAAGCAGTTAATATTGTCTCGATACCACTCCCAACCACCCTGTGAGTTCTGGTTTGCAGATGAGAAAACTAAGGACTTCAGGGGATGAGTAACTTACAAACAAATGGCAAAGCCAAGATGTCAGAGCCTACTGCTACTATGATATGGTGCTTCCCACCGTTTAATACCCTTAGGCTCCAAATTCAATTCTTTATATAGTCAATTGCAAAAGCTAATTCTACTGTACCATAATCCTGCAGTCTGATTTGAGGCATGATACTTCCATAGATATTCATATGTTCAATATGTAGGGCATCTCCACATTATGCATTTCATAAACACACTTTAAAAAGCTGCATGAAAGCGATCCTTTAAATTGATCTGCTGCTTCCACTACTCAGTGAATGGATTCAAAGTTAAATTACAGTTCAACATTTCTACTATTCTATCTTTAATGAACCCTAAAGTTTTAAGTAGCACAGCATAAAAACCGACAGGGCAAGTTTCTCAGCAAAAGTGCCCGGCTATTGAAGCAAGTTAAAATTTGTCAAAGCCAAATCTAATTTTTCAATTCACGTAAGAATTTTTAACTGGCCCTCTATTTGTTGGTGTAACTTGTACTGGATACCCTGCATATATTTGTCTAATACAGAAAACTTGAGAGAATGCGTAAATGTGAGAAAAATATAAAACCTTGGTGAAAATGACGAACAATTTGTTTTTCATGTTACTGATAGCTCCAAATGGGGCTTACATTCAAAGCTAAATGTGCTATTAGCCTTGAAATAAGTGTCAAAACTGGCTGCTGTAATTTATTAATTGTGGCTGTAATAAATATTAGCCACAGCGTATGTTACTAACAAAAAAATAATAAGGCATGTAATGCAGTATCACTATGAAACATCTTAGGAGAGCTTTCTCTCCTATTTTTCCCATCTCCTGTTAAATTATTTAATTGCCATACCCAAACAGCAAACGTGAGTGAGCTGAAATACTATGAGATTTTTCCCTTCTCCCTCTGCTATAAAAAGTAACAAGATCATAGCAAGGGTAAAACCACAAAAAGGTACTTATTCATAAATACAACGAATTATCTCCTCTTGAGTTAAAAATATTCTTCAGAGTAACATGGCACCACAATGACCTCCCTTTACATGCTGATCAGAAATTGGACCATAACACATAGGTACCAGCCAAACCCTGAACCAAGTACTGCCGGACCATGTGCTTTGACGGGATCAGTCAATGTGTATATGCCAGTAGTCATGTGAAACCTAGTTCTTTGTAAATATTTTACCCTGTCCCTTCATTATCATACTGCACTCCAGACATCCCTGAACCTACTTCTATATTTTGTTGGAAACGTGCATGGGTACACACACGTGCACACACATTTTGTGGGGATGGAACCAGAGTTCATGTTCTCCTCCTACACTAAGAACCTGGGATTCTACTGGACTTCAATTCTGGATTCAAAAGGAGGTCACAGGTGCTGCTCTTAGGCCTCTGACCTTGAAGACAAGGTCAAAAGACACCTGCCTCTGAAATTGAAGGTTATCCAAAAAAGTGAGATCAAATTCAAGAGACTACCGTGCGGTGGAGGAAAGATCCCAGGTTATTCCTCATCTATGAAAAGATTTTCTAACCTTATGGCTGATAACAGTCTCCCTCCTCAACTTCCTTTAGGGCCAAGACTATTTCCATGAAAAGAAAGGCATCAATTTAAATGCTAACTAAGGGGAGATGAGCTATAATCTTGAAAATTATAACCTGTCTTTCATGGGGGAAATGCTATAATTATAAAACGAACTGGCAATTGATCAGGAAAATTGAAAGAAAAATCATAGTAAAATGAAACGTACTTCTCTCCAGAAGGGATGGTCAGGGTCTTCAGTTTCCTCTGGCCTTTTCACTTTGAGCTGGACCATGGAAACCATAGAATTGCCTAAAATTATTCTATATTAAGGTAAAGAGCGAGCCCAACGTGAACTTTGTTCCATATACCCATTTGAAGAGCCTTTGTATTAGGTCTCCAGCTCTTTTTCTCTTCTTTAAAATGAAACAATGTTGCTTCTAAGGCCTACTCTTCACATAGTATCTTTATCTTATCTCATGATAGTATGACCAGAAGCAAAGGCTCCGCAATCACTTTTAGAAATTAGGTTTAAGAAGTTTTGAGAGAATGACATTCTTTCTATTGACTTGACCTGTCTCTCTCGGACAGGATCTGCCCACAGTCGTAGCACCCAGGGAGGCCTAATCAATCCATTCCAGGCTTAGAGTTGAGCTGCCTGTTTATTAAAAGGAGACACCTATGAGAGTGTCATTGAGGATGTGCTGGAAGGAGGTGTCAAAGCCTTCCAGCCACAGCAGAGAGAGGGAAGGAAAAAGAGAAGGAAAGGAGACAAGAAAGTCAACAGAGGAGACACTTTGGTAGTCTTGCTTCCTTACTTGCCTAAAAACTACATAAACTGCAAGATTTAGAAAAACCAATCGACTTTGATGTCAAAAGCTTGGAGAATTACAAATAAAAGAGATATTCAATAATCTATTATTCAAGAATTTGAAAAGCAGATCTTTCTCCTTCTTTTTCTCTTTTCATCCCACCATTTCACAAGCCCAAGCTAGAGGTAAATACTATGTTTTGGTTTGTTCCTTCTGCAGCTATAGATATAGACTTGCAATGTTTCTGAAGCTGTAGTAAAGAGACCACTGGCCCAGAGGACAAGAGGTCTGGGACCTAGCCCTTCTCTACCTGTGCCAGGCTGTGTGTCCACAGATACACCATTAACTGCTCTGGGCCTGTTTCCCCATCAGTGAAATGAGGGAGAAGACAAAGTCATTCCCAGTATCCCTTTCAGATTTAAGATTGTGTGACTCTATGAGTAAGACAATTACCTCTGAGGAAGCCTGAAGTCTGGCTCACTTGATTTCCAGTGCCTGGGACATAACAGGCCCTCAGGAAATACTTTATATGAAAGCCTCTGCAAAATTAATAAAACTCCATGAGGGATTTTACACATGGGTGATGTTAGTTCTATGGATTGAAATTGTTACAAACAGAAAAAAAAATTGCATTAAGGCAAATAATAAAACGCAAATGATACACTTTCTTGTTAAAAAAAAAATGCCTTAGTGCCTGCTCTGTACAAACTGATCAATGTATTCTGGAAAATACATGGATTTTAATGAGGTGACTAAGTGATATTTTGAAGCTGTAATATAGGTCCACTGCTAGGAAGGAGCTTGGAGCAGCTGGCTGGTAGCAGGTGGTCCTGAATTAGCGCCGTGGGGCCAGCTCAATCTGTGTGGATGGGAGGCTGTAATCACCACACAAGGGACCGATCGTCTGCCATGTTGGGAGACTCCTCCTGAGGGCAATGAGGAATGTCTTGTCTAATGCAGGGAGGCAATTCCCTGGCTTTTGGGGCTAGACTGAGTTATAGGGGGTGTAAGCTGACACTCAGCATGTGGAAGCAGGATGGGTGCTAGGTGGCATGCCTGTCAGTCTGTCACATCCAAGAATGGTGCTTAGAGTAACAAGTATTCTTTCTTTTACATGGTCTTCTCCTAAACCTCAAGTTAACCCTAAACCAGTATGCTAAGTGGGATTATTTCTGGAGAAGTAGCCAGGAGAACAAACCTTACACTGAGCTCAGTGGCCGATCTGCCATCTCTCTTATTTGTGGCAATAAGGCCACAAACAGAGCTTTTAAAGGGCTTTTAAAAGGCTCTGTCCAAGGGCACACGTGACAACTCTCAGAGATAAAACTGGGGAAGATTCTGAAGGAGGTGACATTTAAACAAGTAAACTGGATACAAAAACATGAAATACATCCTGAAATCTTAATCCCAGGACAGTGAGAGGTAGAAAACCAGGATTATTTTTCAACCTGAAAGATCGTTCCCTTCATTAAACAAACAGGTAATGAACATCCTCGTGAAAGTCAACCTCTGTGTGGTCAGCAGCAGATGATATACAAGACCACTCTCCAGAGCAGGTTTGCTCTTGACTCCCACCTGCCTGCACGCAGAGCAGGCAAGTTCATTTCACCAAATCAGCACCACAAGGTGGTCGGAAAGCACAGGGGAAATGTAAAGAGTGAAGGAATAGTGACCTTGAAATGCAAACCCAGCATTTCAGCATCACAACAGCAGACTACTGACACGTGCAAAATAAATCTCCCCTTGGGCCTTGACTTCACGTGACAATTGGCAGTAAAAGCAAAAAGAATTCCTCAGTGATTTTTATCCTTGATACAGCGTTTTTAGTGTGTTCAACAGACCATGTCTACACTCATGATGCACTATGAGAGTTCATGACTTTTTAAAAATGAAAACCAGGAGAAAAGATTTAACAACTTTAGTAAAAAGTGTTCCTTTTCCTTAGCCCAGCCTTTAATGAGGGCAAGTCTGAACACTGTGGAAATACTTGGTACTGGCTTTGTAGGGAAGTAAGAAGGTGTGTGTTAACAGTCCTTGTATGTAAGTGTTCCTATAGCTGCACCAAAGAGTCATCACACAAGGAAACAGAGTTAATTACAGTCCTTCCATCCTCAGGAGTCCCCAGGGGCATCGATTTTCAAGCAGGAAAGCTGCTGCTGCTGGCCCGGGCCCTCAGCTACAGCACATGACAGATGGTATGTATGGTAAGGCATTCAGTTGAGCAGAAACCCACTGAGAGGTTAAAGTGGAATTGACATAGTTACATACACTCAAAAACTCTGTGACTTATATAGCATTGAGTGAATGATGTTTGTACCAGTTTGGAAAAAAAATCTTAATTTTCTACTTCTTATAATTATGATTTCTTACAATCTGTGAAAACCAAGAGGTGCTTTAATCAACTTTTTTTGGACTATGGCAATTCTACTTGCTGTCTGGTCTAGGACTTCCAAAGCACCTGTCAGGTATTTTTTTTTAATTTTTTTTTAATTTATTTATGATAGTCACAGAGAGAGAGAGAGAGAGAGAGGCAGAGACACAGGCAGAGGGAGAAGCAGGCTCCATGCACCCGGAGCCCGATGTGGGATTCGATCCCGGGTCTCCAGGATCGCGACCTGGGCCAAAGGCAGGCGCCAAACTGCTGTGCCACCCAGGGATCCCACCTGTCAGGTATTTTAAAATAGCCTATACAAATTGGAAAATTCAGACCATGAATTTGTTTTCCCAACCAAATCCCATATAAGTAGAAATACAAAATAAAAAAAATGAATTGGACAATTAATCAAATCATGGGCAAGACACAAAAACTGGAAATTTTTTAAACAGTCCCTTCCTGACCAATAGTTAGAGGGTAGCAAAAAGCACATTTAGGACATGGTGCCATCAATTTTCTCACCTTCTCTGCCTCCTTAAAAGCATCTCTAGAAGCATATCAAAAAAGCTTGTTGGAGCTAACTTGCCCCATTTCTGTGCTTGTTTGGGAATCTGAACCACCCTGGAATGACCTGAATGATACTCAGTCATGGAGCCCATTCAACCAGTGGACCTCTGGATATGGCCAAACCAGGGGGACAGGCTTTAATGGTTTTGCTGTTGCACCTAAGTGGCTCCATTTGATTTGCCCCAATCTGGAAAGAAATCTCTTGCCAGGGTGGCCAATTCACTGCCATCTTCTCTGGAGGTACGAGTCCTGCGTGGGTTTAACTGGGTCCAGGAGCACTAAGTCTCTCTCACCGCTGGGTCAGCAGTATTTAGGGGCTAAGTGGAGGATGGTGACGTTTCAAATGCATAGAAAAACACAGCAGGGTCCTTGTAAGTCACACCTGCAAGGTAAACCCTCTATGGCTGTTCCAGTGATCCACCAGACTGCTCCTCCAACTGGGTTTCTTGGGGAGAACCAACTAAACTACGTCATAAAATGGCTTAAACATTTTACAGATGCAGCAGCAAACTTGTATTATGAAATACAGGCTCAAATTTCAGATCATGTCTTATTTTCCTAAAACCAAACCAGACTATATTAGAATGGTGCCCCAACAAGAGAAAACATTTCTAATTGGATGGTCATTAGGAAACACATTGTGTGCTAACCAGTCAGACTCAGATGAGTCCACAGAACACAGAAGCAATGGGAACAAAATATGGTGAGGATTATTTCCTTCATTGCATGGGACTGGGACAGTTTTCTTTATTTTCATTTTCAAAATTTATGTCCGAGAAATACACAACAACAATGATAGTAAACTGGCTATAGGAAGTTGCAGGTGTTCTAATGGTCCAATAAAATAAGAAGGGAATGGCAGTATTAGTAATTCTGCTGGCATACATGAAAATAGGGTAGCGTGTAAACATTTGCCAAATGTATATATCAAGATGTTTAAAAGATGGCCTTCTACCATAAGATCTTTTCTTATATTTTACTAGTAATAATTTTGTTATATTTTAGATAATCAAGATTGAAGAGTTTTAAAAAATTACTGAGGAAGTAATTTTTCAGGTGGAGAGCCAGTGAATGCTACAATGATCTAAGCCTCCTGCTTGAGAGAAGTATGAAAAAACCAACACAATTGGAAAAGGCTTCCATCTGAACATGAGGAGGCAGGAATTGAAGACTTAAGTGTTCAGTCATTGTGCTCAGAGAACAACCAAGCCTCATATCTTGCTCTTTTACGTCACTGGCTCTGTCTCACCCCAGCACTGTGGAGCAAGAGGAAATGCTACCATGTGGTTTCAAAAGAAAAAGACCTGGGGGGCAGCCTGGGTGGCTCAGTGGTTTAGTGCCACCTTCAGCCCAGGGCATGATCCTGGGGAACCGGGATGGAGACCCGCGTCAGGCTCTCTGTATGGAGCCTGCTTCTCCCTCTGCCTCTCTCTGCCTTTGTCTCTCTCTCTCATCTCTCATGAATAAATAAATAAAATCTTTAAAAAAAAAAAAAAAAAGAAAAGAAAAGAGACCTGAGCTGTGCTAGTGCAAGGTGGGAATGTGTATGTGTGTGCATACATGTGTGCCTGCGTGCATGTGTCTGTGTTGACAGGGAGGGTCCTTTATGTGTGACTAGAAATTCTCAGGATGAAGTCATGGCAGAGGTAAGCCATGTTGAATTTGATGGTGAAGTAATGAAGGCATTAAATAAGCCATGGGCGGAAGGGAGTGGTGCTTGGGTGGCTCAGTAGGTTAAGCATCTGCCTTCGGCTCATGTCAGGATCCCAGGGTCCTGGGACAGAGTCCTGCATCAGGTTCCATGCTCTGCAGGGAGTCTACTTCTCCCTCTCCCCTTCCTTCCCCCCCACCCCCAACTTGTGCTCTCTCTCAAGTAAATAAATAGGGGCACCTGGGTGGCTCAGTGGTTGAGCATCTGCCTTTGGCTCAGGTCATGATCCTGAGGTCCTGGGATCGAGTCACACAGTCACTCCCTGCAGGGAGCCCGCTTCTCCCTCTGCCTATGTCTCTGCCTCTCTCTGTGTGTTTGTGAGTAAATAAATAAAATCATAAATAAATAAATAAACAGACAAACAAATAAATAATAAATAAATTTAAGTAAATAAATAAGCCAGCCAGCCAGCCATGGGGGGAAAAACACTTGGGCATAGAAATCTCATTAAAGTTCTTTTTGATGCTTTTAAAGAAAATTAAATGCCAAAAAAAAAAAAAATTACGTTTGTTACTGTCACCTGCATTTTGTTTTTAATTTACCTACAACTGTAATGTGTTGGGGATAGGAATTAGGTAGGCAATTCTGCTTTTTTAATCCAGATTTCTGTGTGTCTCTTCTCTCCATCCGTTTTAGAGTAGGAAGGGGCACTGGAAGTCGTCTAGTCTGAGACTGCATCTGAGGGGCTGATGGTTTCCATAAATGCACCTAGTTTCTGCTGGAATCCTACTGCAGAATGCATATCACAAGGTTGACAGCAATACTTCAAAGCATTTGTTTTCTATTTACTTAAAAATTGGACTTTCTATAACTTCTACTTTAGTTTTACTTTCGATACCTTAAAAAAAATACATATGTTAATGACAGACATTCAATGCCAACTTTTCCAAGTAACTGAAAGTAGCTATCCTTTCTCCTCAAAATCTAGATGGGACACATAGAAATGTTTTCTTCATTCAACACATTCTATTTCTGTAATCATTCTTCATAAAAGGTTTCCAGACCACTCACCATCCTATAACTCTCTGGTGAAAACACTCAAGTCAGAATTTACTGTTATTCTCATTTTTAAATAGCCATCATTTATCAAGAATATGCTATGTTGCAGAAAGTATTCAAATTAAATATCTCCTTTAGTATTCTCAGTAATGGCTTTTTGGGGCAAGTATTTTCACCCTCATTTTTCTGGTAAGGAAACAGGTTCAGAAAGCTAAAGTTGCTTGAAATCACCCAGGTTTAAGTGGATAAATCTGTTTTCATACCCGGGTTTGGTGGCTCCGAAGGGTGTTATCCTGCATGAACTAATGAGGAAGATGTCGCAGATGGAATCTCTCTGGCTCAGGGCTGCTGGCCATGTTCAGTAAACCACACGCTGCACTTCCGCAGAAGCAACTGTGACCGCGTGCTGTTTCTGACACTGCTGGTTAACGCGGAGTTTGTAATCAACTTAAACCCAAAGGTTAGTTTCACCCAAACTGTTTTTAAGCCTGACCACCCTTCCCCCAATACATTTCTAATCTGCATCTGATCCTTAAAAACAGAGTGAAGGTTGGACTTCGTTCCTGCTAAACATTATCTTGCTACTTTAGTTCAGTGTCACACACTGTCCACTTCATGAGAAACCTAGATTCTGACACATGGACTGTAGCACTTAAAAAAATTGTTTAGGTGTTTGGTGTGTGTGTGCCTTCATCCAAGACACTGCTAAAAACTCAGTGTAGAGGAGAACAACACTGAAGGACACCTTCCCTAGGGCAGTGTTTTTCAACCACTGTTTACTAAACTCCATGCGCCTCGCCAGCCAAGCTTGTTGTTCCACAGCTTGTATCTCAAGGTAAGAGTCACTCTGAATATGTGTTTTCAGCTCAATCTTGTTGCTGCCTTGAGAACCTTGCCAGTGATTCACAATCCATTTCTTTTATTCAATCAGTCAGCTACAAATAAATCCATTTCACTTTACCATGCCCTCATTTCTCTGTTTTCTCAACAG
The DNA here is from genome assembly GCF_003254725.2 of Canis lupus dingo. Lineage (NCBI taxonomy): Eukaryota > Metazoa > Chordata > Mammalia > Carnivora > Canidae > Canis > Canis lupus. The sequence continues at coordinate 71,639,019 of NC_064249.1, forward strand.
TGTATCAGTCAGTGGTGACCACATTTTCTCCCACTACTAATGGCTGCTGTAAAACTGAGAAGATCCTATCCAAAGATTTTGTGTCCCAGAAAAAAAAAAATTATTTGTAATTCTTAAGAATCTGTCAACTTTAGGGATGACTGGGAGGCTCAGCGGTTAAGCATCTGCCTTTGGCTCAGGTCATGATCCCAGGGTGCTGGGATGGAGCCCCGGATCAGGTTTCCTGTGGGGAACCTGCTTCTCCCTCTGCCTAAGTCTCTGCCTCTCTATGTCTCTCACGAATAAATAAAATCTTAAAAAAAAAATCTGTCAACTTTATAAAAAAATTATTGTAAGAAAATAACTAATTTTGCCTTGTCACTCAAAATGTTCACAATGACCTTAAAAGTAACGCTGAATCGTAACCAAAGTTAATTACAATATAAAAATTCTGAATTCAAAAACATAGATTATGTCTATGACACATTTGAAGGACGGTATATAAATTAAGCAAACTTAGAGCCTTGAGGCATTTATTTCCCCCCCCCCAAAAAAAAAACACTATAAACTTTCTTCTAGATTTTTCTTTGGAAAGCTCTGGTAGCATAACTAGACAACTGCCAGGTAACCCTATTTATTCCATTAATGAGACAATCAACAGAAAGAGATTCCTCAAAATTAAGAAAAAAGCTTCACTTAGATCAATTTTTTCCAGAAAGTTGGATTCACACTCTTCATGGTTACAAGTGTTTTAAGCTTCAGCGTAAAACTCAGGTAGGAATATACTATTGGATCTCCCAGTTTCTAGAATAAATCTCTAAACCAGTAATTAGACACGTTAAGCTAAGAAATTAGTCAAAAATCAAAGCCAGAAAAATGTAAAAGATGAATCTGTGCCTTAGGTAGGACCCTTGGAACATGCACCGCACTCCCTGTAGCAGCCCATCAGGATTTGTCAGGTTACAGGGTGATCAAAATTCTATCAATTAATGTGTGATAAAGTAACTTTTGATCTAAGAATTTATTTTCAAAAAACTTTTTTCCTCTATGTTCCTGCAAATCTAAAATGAGTAAACCAACCACATCCCCACCATAAATGACATTATCAACATGAAACGGACTTGAAAATCTTATGATCCAAGAAAAGGATTGAGTGCAGGACTGCATTATGCAGAATATAATAGGAATGAGGTGGGGTTACAGACAGAGAAAGCAGAGATGAGTGAATGAGGAATGTGGGTATCAGGTGGGCTCGGTGCTGGCAGTGTCTTCGGAGGACTAGAAACACATAGACATACACTGCTGGTAGTGCCCAGGAGAGACATGCAGCACACAGAGCAGAAGAGGTGCACTGTGTAAACATGTAGTGAGAGGGGATGGTGGACAGGGATGTGTGCCGTCCCTGTATGACCAAAGGCAGGGGGCTGAGGCAGGAGGAACAATATCTTGGAGTGAAAATGTTCAATGTGAAACCGAATCACCTTGCTGAAAGAGCAAGCTGCTCCCTCCTAGCTGCAGGGAAAAGGTGCTGTGGCCAATGCACACACAGACCTGCTCCTATGGTTTCAGTTCACGCTTTGTGCATGTGCTCTGTGAACACATGAAAATCCACTCATCTCCACTGCTATGGACAGGCTGTGTTGTTCTCATCTGAGAACTTAGCCTTGCCTTAGCCTCTCTGACAAAAGTCATTCAACTGCTCCTTCTCTGAGAGGGATTTTAGTTTTCTTTACAGAAAGAACAAAGAATAGTATACCCCTTTATACTCAAGCTGCAATGCCCACCACGATGTACATTTAAAAAATTACTCTGAGAGGAGCACATTCACAGTTCAAATTATCCTAGTCAATACCATGTACTGAAATTAACAACTTTATCAAGTTTATACCAATTAAAAGTTGCAATTACTCAAATACAAAAAATATCAAATAATTGAAAATAGAAAAAGTAAAATTATTCAAATAGAAAAACTAATCAAATAGAAAAAGCAAATTCATCTAAATGATAGCTCATAAGATATTAAAGAAAACTTGATTTTTAAGGCTGCCATTTTTTTTTCCTACCATGGAAAGTGTTTTGGAGATTTTGTTTTTAATGAAGGTCACATTTTTCTCTTGATTATAACATTTTGGAGACATTTTAAGTATTTTTAGTAATTTGATCCTGCTAGAGACTTTGGAAAAGAATTTTGTATTTAGAAGCTGGGTCTGAATAACTTTCCAGAGTTCTGAAAACAAGAAAGTGTCTTGTATGTTTTAAACCAACATTCTCCAATTCTCTGTATCTGGGACAAAAAAAAAAAAAAAGTTTTAAAATATGCACTTACCTCCACATCACAGGTATATTCTGATCCATCCAGAAGTATCACTTTGCACTGCATGCTTTTAGGCTTTTTGACAATCTTTAATGGAGATCGAGATAGTTTGCTGCTAGATGATTTCTGAGAAAGTTTATCGTCTTCCAATTGCTGATATTCGAGCTGTTTTGCAGCCCCAGCAGCGAACTCCCGTTCCTTGTCAGTGACCTGTGAAGAGCAGACAATGAACAGTTTTCACTGCAAGACAGGAAATAAATATTGCATTGCTCAGGCAAGAGCGGAGCCCTTTAGACATAGGTTTTCCTATTTCCCAGAGCAGGAGAGATGTCTGGATCAAGAGATCGTGAATGGACATGTATACATATATGGATATTTACAATGCTAATGGTTTCACTTAAATAACTTTTGCCACTTAAATGTACTAACAGGGCTTCATTTCAGTTTGACTCAGGATTTAATTTAGAAGCACAGAGTCAGCAAATGCCATCAAGACTTCGCTAAGCAAAGGAGGATACAAATGGACTCCTGATTTCTTAAAAAGGCATTGATGGTACAGGTCTTTAAGCCATTTAGATTTTATCTACTGTATTCTATTTTCTTCATTCATCGGCTCCTTCCATACTCCATGACCTACAATGCGCCATATACATATAAAGTATCTTATAAACTTTAAGGCCTAGAGAGCTTCAAGTATTAATCTTCACAGTAATTTTACAACTGTTAAAATATTTAATTCAGCTCTAAATCAATTCAATAAAGCCAGCAGCACTGAAATTCATCACAAAGTAATCCCCTTTGGTCTGTTCTCCCCCCACACTGTAATGAGCCAGTGTAAGAGCAGATCAAATCTGTCCAAAAGCTTTAATCTGCTTTCAAAGCACAACAGTGTAGTCCAGGCTAGGCTCAAAACTGCAGAGGATGTCCTATGGAACAGTTAGATTCTCCCTTGAATCAATAAATACCCTTGAAAATCTCTCTGTGCAATTATTCTCTTTACATCCTCCATCTTTATATATGTGTGTTTATAGACATTTATTTTATTGAAATACAGTTGATTCAATGTTACAACAGTTTCACATGGACAAAGTGTGATACACAACTCTATGCTTTATTGCTGTACTCGCCACACAAGTGTAGCTAGCATCTGTCCCATACAATGCCCTTTTCTATTAAATGATCACCAAAAGTGTTAGTGTGAATTCAACTCATGGGCGAGACTATCATTTCCACTACTCCACAAATGCACACTGACAGACCGAAGAAATACATGTTGCAGAAATTCAGTCTAGGCTCCTTGAGTGAGCATGAAATTGCTTCTCTCATGAACATACTATCATCCCAAAAGCACATGAACTTGACAATAAAAGTTGATTGCAGTTTATCATTTCAACTTTTCTTTCTTATTAATGGCTACAATTTACCATACTCTAATCACAAGTTATCTTCTGGTATGATTTATTTTGGATTTTAGGTATGGATTTCTGTTTTTGTAATGTCATTTTCTATCTGGTTTTCCACCCAGATTATACAGTCCTTTCTTCCACTACGTTGCACAGGAATTCAGCGCAAAGTTGTGAGAAGTTCTTCAGAATAAAAAGTCCAAATTGCGGAGTGAAGAGACCAAGAAAAAAATGGAAAAATCAACTTCAAAGGCCAGAATAGTTGAGAAGGCTAGAGGTAGCTAAAACAAGTAAATAAAAGAAAACCTGTTCTGGCAACTTGAATCAACTTTTTTTTTTTTTTTTTTTTGACTGTTAGTCTTTCATATCAAAGTATTAAAATAGTACTGCAAAAAGTCAAACATATAAAGATGGACTGCCAAAAAAAGTCAAGCATTAATTTTGGCCTTAAGTTAGCCAAAGAAGTTTGGTAACCTTAGAGGTTTTTTTTTTTTTTTTTTTTTAAGATTTCTTTATTTTACTGAGAGCGAGCGAGCAAGCAAGCATGGGGAAAGGGGCAGAGGTAGAGAGAAAGAATCTCAAGTAGGCTCCCCGTTGAACACAGAACCAGATGTGGGCCTCCATCTCGTGATCCTGAGATCATGGTCTGGGCTGAAATCTGTTGTGGGATGCTTAACTGACTTGAGCCACCCGGGTGCCCTGGTAACCTTGGAATTTTATATCATATATTTGCTAAGTGCTTTATAACTTAAATAACATTTTAGCACTTTTTAAACATTTTATTTAGAGAGAGAGAGAGAGTGTGTGTGAGAGCGAGCATGAGAAGGGGGAAGGACAGAGGAAGGAGAGAGAGAATCTCAAGCCCTGAGCCTATGGGGCTCAATCTTAGGACCTTATGATTATGACCTGAGCCAAAACCAAGAGTTGGATGCTTAACTGAGTGTGCCACCCAGGTACCCCAAGACTTTTGCACTTTTAATTCACATTTTCATCTCATCACAGGAAAAGTCAACAGAAGCTATGTTTTTATTTAAATCTCACTACCTGGAAGCAACATTTTCTCTGTATTAGGGAAGATAAAATTTCATTTTTCCTCTAATAAAAATGATCTGTATGAGAATAAGCTTTCTGGGCTACTTACAGGTCAACTCCAGACACCCCTGAAACCACCAGTGTCCAAAGGGAGGTGTTGTTTCCAAAATACTTAAAGCACAAACCCATCATTGAGCCTCTCATGTCCATTTTTTCAACAAGTTCAAAAGAGCAGACCAAGGACCTCAAATGAAATGTCTACTGTACTCACATATAATTTATTACAATTTAAAAATATCAGTATTATCCCTTTAGGCAAACCCTCTATTTCACTTAATCCTCATGATATATCTAGGAGGTAGGTATCTAGGTCTCCTTAGCCTCATTTACACACAGGAGAGAGAAAGGGGCACAGGGCACAATCTCCACAAATTTCCTCCAGGTGAGAAAACTAGTAACCTGGAATTCAAATCTGGCCAAGGCCGTATTTTAATCATCACTGGCAACCAAAATGTACTTGATTTCATCTCCAACATAACTGGGCCCCTAGTATGAATCAACGAAGCCAAGAGCAGAAGGACCTGGTAAAACAACCTTTTCTGATCTTTTCATCTTGTAAACGAGGAAGTTGAGGCTCAGAGGCTGAACAAGTTCTCAGAGATCCCTAAAACAACTAGGGAAGAGGTGGGATTAACTAGTTCTCCTGACTCCGCAGCCAGTTACCCTTCTCTCAAAGGGCTTTAGTATCCTTTCTCTCATTTTGTTTCAGATATCTGACTTCCAGATGATAAAGTACATGTATCATGTCTCAGCACAGAAACTCTTTCTTCTGTACAGTTATCTCCCACTTGCACATTTATTTCATTTCAGTTAAGAGGAAATAACTGGAAAAAAAAAATCCAGTCTACTAATTTTAAATTTCTGCAGGTTTAAAAACAATCAAAACACCACCATCCTCAGATCTCCAAAAAAAGAAACCATCAAGGAAAACCATGATGACAAGAACGGCTCCTTAGATTTTATTTAACAAGTTGGAAGGATAACCCCCAGCTCCCCATCACGAAACATTTTAGATCAGACACAGCATCTATTTACAGAGCATAAAAATAAATGTTATTTTTAATACTGCTTAAAAGCAGAATATAAATACCATGGGAAAAGAAATAATCAGGTTGTAAATATAGTTTAATGTTTTAATAATGTGTTGTGCCTTCCAAAGAATTTCCCTAACATGCTGATTTCCTGTCTCGTCTCTCAACCTCTTCTAAAATTCTAGCTTGACACATATATCTTTAACCAAGTAAAGGTCAATGGTTTGCAAGGACTCCCAGATTTGCTTACCATGTGAGCTAGTACCCCAACACATGGTGATTTCAGGTTTGAAGTTTTAAAACTAATTTAAAACTAATTTAAAGATGGATTCATTTAAAGCCCAAGTATAAACCATGCTTTATAGTTTGTATGAAGAGTTTTAAAAAAATATTTAAACTGTCACATTACATTACTTGTGACAACTTAAATATGTCTAGAGTTGAACATACACACAAATAAGAGAGGGAAAGAGATCACCTGAACATTCAGTAAAAGTAGCTGGCAACAGGAGGATCAGAGTGACTCGGGGAAGAATGAAAATAGCTCTAACCCAGAGGCCTGAATAACAATCAGGAGCCTAATTAAAGTCAGTGATGTGGTGTCTAGCCCTCCTGTAAACCCAGATAAAACCAATAACCCACAGTCCAGATTTCAGTGTGGGTTTAAGTGCTTTAATCAAATGAAGGAGTTACTAAGCAAGGTTGTGGAATGTCATTCATTGAAAGTCTTAAAATTGCATAAATTTCCATCTGCCTGGGACCAGAAAGGGGAAACTCATGAACCCTCATAGTTCCCTCTAGCGCTGAGAGACCAAGGCTGACTCAGACCCTGGAAAAGATCAGTAAACATTCCTTCATTGGTTTTCTGGGTGATGCTAGCAGGTGCAGGGAGTAGGGAGTGGTGGTGGTGGCCAAGGTCCCAGGGCTCACCTCTTTCCTCACTGGGGTGCTGTGTGCCGCAGCCTCGAACTGTTCCAGGACCTGGTGCTGCTCCTCCCCACTAGGCTCGGGCCCTGGCCCCTGTGGTGCCCCCACAGGACCCTGCGCCCCGGCTGCCTCCTGGGGCTCGGCCTCCTGCTCCGGCTTGGATTCCGAGTCTGAGCCAGATTCGGTCGTCATGGTTGATTGTTCTGCAAACAGAAAATGGCAAGGTCCCATCACTTGGTGTAATTACCTTCCCTGGGCACAAAAACTAGGATGCTACCATGAAAGGCTGCACAAGACCACAGTTTAAAAAAAGGGAAACAGGTATGCAATCAAAACACAATCCTAGGGCACCCATCCAATAGACGACTTACATTGACCACAAAGATGGTTCAAAATTAACATTTAACTAGAAGTCAAAATTTATTTGTAAGGATCACAGGTTTTATTCCTATTAGATTTCGCCACAGATGGCCATAAAATGACATTAAAGTAACGTCATAATAATTACATAACTTAGACATTTAATTTCAGAAAAATGAATCTGCTTCATCAGCTGGATCTATATTTTAATCTCTGGGAAGGATGATCTAATAATGGAAGCGGATATTCTTTCTCCTTCCCTATCTCTACAAAGGGCCCCTGCTCTGCCTCAAGAACACCTGGATCTATCCTTTCTTCCATGGGCAGGTGGTACCCTTCCTCTGGTTTCTCAGAACCCTGTGAGATCCTTTTGAATGAACAGTGACAACTAAGGTGGAGGCTTTGACCATGAGGTGGAACCTGTCCCCAAATGGACAAGCCATGGGGTGGGGGTGGGGGGCTGGGAGCCTTAGGTTTCCTTCCTTTACCAGTGAAAATTCACAGCTGCTTCCTGGCTTCCTCCTGTTTCCCCCTGGCAGTTCAAGGGACTCAGCTCATAAGGGACTCAAACAACAGATCTTAATAATCTTCTCTTACACCCAAAAAACACCTTCTAAAACATAACCACCATCTTGTAATGGTTTGCTTAAGTCAAGACACTTAGGTATTTTGTGCCTTAGTTTCTACATTTGTCAAACAAGGGAAGTGAACTTGACCATATCCAAAGAACTTATTTTCTGGGGACTACTTCCTCCCCTTACTAATGCTTAAAGCTGTTTTTTTGCTCGAAACAAGACAGGAGCTATGCCAGGAGCTACCGTGTCATTTCAAGTAATTTCTTATCTCAAGTTAGGGTAAATATCTCAAAAACAAATATCCCAGACTGTCATATGATTTCCCTTCCTAATTCTAATTTTATGGTAAAAATATCAGGAACAAAGAGCTAGTGTAATACTTTAAGCAAATGATACACCCATTAGTATAATACAAAGTTATGCAAAATACTACTCCACAATAAAATCACCATTTAGTTCCTATCTTTACAATACATACCAGAATATGGTTGATAACTTGAAAGAAGGGGGAACATACAAATACCAATCCATGTTATAAACTAAATGCTACATCCACATTTTCTATTGAGGGTTACTATTTACAATCACCAGCTATTCTTTCTATTGAATAAAAGACATATCAACTTGGTATATGCTCAGTTGCCCAAAGCATATGTAAACATCAAGACCAAACATTGAACAAGATAGTGATCCAAACAAAACTAGCAAATTTTTTTTCCTCTTACATTTTAGATTTTTAAGCAAATCTTGAAAGTAAATACTGTATTCCTGTCTGTATGCTTTTACTAGAAATAGAAAGTGTTAGGTCCACAGAAAAGGCAGAGGAGAGGAGGAAAGGTGGCAGTATTGTGTAATTCAGAGCCTATAATCAAATTTGACTTTTTAGAAGGAAGAGGGTTAATTTTAATAGTCAATTCAACTTGCTGAACTCTCAGTTAAGTACCAAATACAAGTCAAGCACTGCCCATGGTTTAGAAACAGAAATAAATATACTGTAATGCCCTTTCTCACCCCAAGGAGTGGAAGAAATGGGCTTTGCTCAGAATCCATTTTCTCCATCTTCCTTTTAGTAATTAAATTTTGTTTTAACTGGTACCCCTCCACCCAGCTTGAGACGACAATGAGTTAAGGCCATGTGATGAGGTCTGGACCAATGAGAAAAGAGAGAATATGTATCCAGTGTTTAGGTCATCTTCATAAAGGCAAGGACCTTCGCCCTAAGCCTCCTTTTCTCATTGGCTAGGAAAAAATGATTGACATGGTCACCACAGACTCAGTAATGGAGGCCCCAAATTCAGGAGGATGCCAGCGCCACCCCTTTCAACCTGGGCCCCTGGATGAACTCATGGAGCACAGCTCAGCTACTCTGGATTGTTCCATGAGGCAGAAATCCGTTTCTGTCTTCTTTGAACATCACTACTAGCTCGGGGCCAATCTAATACATATTCTTCAGACTAAAATTCTACCAAAATATAGTCATGCTCTAGCAGTTTTCATCTCAGTAAAACAAAGTAGCCCTCCCTGGATCTCACATCCTGCATCAGCTATGACCATATTTCTTCTCTTTCTACTCCTAACTTCCCCCCCAAAATTTGTTGACTTTTACTGTCTTCTACTTCCTCCCTCTCCTCTCACTGCAAGGACTCTCATATTGAGGGGGAACAATGCCATGGACTACCCACTCTTGTCTGTCCTCATCTCATGTCACCTCTTAGCAGCCCCAGCCCAGGTGATAAGGCTTTCCTTGACAGCCCGTTGCCTTCCCTGGGGATTCCACCCTCCTACTTCTCTGTTTTCTCTCAGGCTACACCTCATTCTCTTTCACAGGCTGCTTCTTATCCAACCTCTGTATGTGAGAATCTCCTGGAAAACTCGGTTCAGGATCTCTCCTCACTTGACATTTTCTCTCTATCTAATGCTATACTTTCTCAGGGCTTTAAATACTTTCCAGAAGCCAACTGCTTAAATCTCTGGTCTGAACCTCTGTTCTGAGGTTTAAAACTGAAATGCCCACTTGACATTCCTCACTGGTAGCTCACAAGTATCTCTAGATATTTCTCTCCCAAGTCTGTTCCTCCCCACCCTCCTCTTCCTCATCCCAATAAATGACAATGCCAGAATTCCAGAAATGAGCCCTGACATTTCCTTTTCCTTACTTTCTCTATTACAGGACAAAAAGTTTTGCAAAATATATTTTGTAAAATATATAATTTTACACATACATACTTATATAAAAACATATATTTCCAAAACAGATCTCTAATTAGTCCCCTGCCATTATGCAAGCTATCATTTCTTTCCTGAACTCCCTAATAAACCTCCTCTTCTCTGTCCATTCCTGCCCACCTCTATTCTGATCTTCATAAATCTAGCCATAGCACTCATGTTAATAGCTTTCTGAAGTGCTTAAAGAAAAATCCAAGCTCTTGATTGCCATGGCCATCAAGCACATGCCTAGGCCTCAGCAACCTACCCATGCCCAGGGGCACTGCTTACCCTTCTCTCCCACTACAATCAGGCCAGGTGATCTCCTTTTGGTTTGCAAAGCCCAGCAAGGTTTTCTGCCTCCAGGGTTTTTAGACGCTGTTCTCTGTGAGAACATTCTTTCCTCTGCTCTTCAAGTGGCCAACTCCCCATTCCTCAAGTGTCAGCTTGAGAGGCAGTCCCTTTTTACATTCTATGTGTGGTACTAATACCAAAATAGTACCTAGACCATAGTAGGTATTTGAATAATTATTTGAAGAATAATAAAATCAACCCCATTATTATCATATCTATCTATGTGAATGTGGAATAACTCTTCCTTATAGTCTTTAACCATTGTAAAATCTCTCGAGTGAGCAAAAAGTAGGCATTTCTATGTTTAATGGAAAACAGAACTCAGTTACAACTTTCAGAGCTGAAATCTCCCTACAAGGTAATCGATGCTATTGGTCTGATCACATGCTAATGCTTTTACCAGTAGGCCAAAGCGTTTTCCAAAAACTCAGAAAATGTTTAAGTGGTTTAGAGAATCTATAAGAGAAACTAAAGTGTCACTAGATCATAAAATCAAAAAAGAAAATGCAAACGACTACTAGAAAAAGTACATTTTAAAAAGATGCTTAATTTTCTTCTCAGATAGGGCAGTTCTTACATATAAATCATATTTTTAAAATGCTGGATATCTTTAGTATCTATTTTCTATGAATATCATATTTAAGATTGTCTATTATGTGTGTTTCAAATAATAGCTCTAATGTAATAATTATTGTCAAAATGGTTAGAGAAGCAGAACCAGAATTGTATCTCAAAATTTAAACATTTTAGTTCATTTCACTTTAAAATCTGTGTATAATCTTTATAGACCTAATACATGAAAATAATTAGTAGCAAATAAGTTGTCATGTGTGAGCCTGGATAATGGACTTGATTTGTCTCCTGCTTCCTGTTCCATGAAACAAGGGGTTCAGCCTAGTAATTAGTGATGACTGAGTGATGTGCATGTGGGGAAGGGAGTGAAAGATACTAAACTGCACATCTTTTGACAGTTTAAGCCAGAAGTCTGTCATCTCTTTCATCATTTTTTGTAAACATAAAGAGTTTTTACACAAATGTAGTTGTAATATTGTGTGGACACATCAATGCACTCTAAACTTTAAAAAGTTGTCAATATGTGTTAAAATAGGAATCTTTCTAAACACATGACCTTAGCCTCTTTCTAAACATGAACTAAATAAAAGAGAAAAATTAGTACAAGGACATCCTAATTTTCAGTGTTATTATTCTGGTCATGAAACCATTTTGCTACCTGCTTTTCTCTTTGATTTCATGACTTGTCCCTAAGGCAGAGTCAGCTCTACAAAAGCCGAATAAAATTGCAAAATGGAACCCAGCAACCACCTATCAACTATTTAAATAATAAAATAACCTACCATTATTTCTACCTACAGATATACCATATAATCTCTTACCTATCATAGATCACATAAATCACAGAACCTCAAACCCTGAATAAACTCCTATGCACTTGTCAAATATTTAAGTATATTATATTCCCCAGCACATGCATAATACAATGAATGAAAATCATTGCTGTTTCTTGACTAATTGTAATAAAACTTTCATTGCTGCTGAGGGATAGTACAGTAATAAACCTTAAAACCTAATGCTATTAAATTCTAGAATCTCACTAGAATCAATAATTCCACATACCTAAAAGGGCATAAGTTCAGAGTGTGCCTATGAGAAAACAGCATCGACAGCCTACATTAGTAAATTCAGTTTCAAGACTCTTGAAGTCTTCTTCCCCCTACCCACATGCCAGTACAAGCAAGTGATAAATTGATTTTTAAATGGCAAACAACGAAAAGCATAAATATAGTACTTCTAACTTTAACTCATTATTTTCCTAATTTTACAGTGTGCATTTCCAGTCTTGTACCCAAATGCCAGAACATTTTCTTAAAATGGATCTGTAGGATATTTGCATTGCTTTGGTTTTTCTTTTTTCTTATGCTCACTCCTTCCTTTGCTGGATCACCCTTGCCACTTAAAGTTGCATATTTCCCCTTCCAGCTCACTAAAGACTACTATTTTCCAATGCCCCCTCTTCTGATATATTCACTTGGGACTAAACATAGCTATCAATGATTTCTGTTACTGGAAGTGAACATTGTCACTTGCAATTCCAAATAGAAAGCAACACAAAATGCTTTGACTTAAACTGTGCCCCTTCTTTTCAAACTAAATTTACAGTATCAGCCGTGGTCTGCTTAAGCTATAAATGAATGAATGGATGAATGAATGAATGCCTTGGACTGCCAGAACCTCTGAATCCTAAAAGTTGGGGTAAGGACTTTGAGTATTCCTGTGGGATGGCAGGAGGAATCCTCCATCTTTTCAAGAAACAGGAACTGTATTCATTATGCCTCTCCCAGGGATAGATTTAGTAAATGACTAGCAAAAGGAATGGCGATGAGCTCTCACAGAGGCCCTGTGCAGGTATAAATGAAGTCACAGTCCCAATTGCCAGACCGCTTTCACTTACAAAAATTGGTCATGCCTTTGTTCCTTTTCAAGCTCTAATTTTCTATTCCGTAGACGAAAAGTCACTTCATCCTCATCTTTTCCACTTTTAAAAGTAGCATTTTAAAATCTGTCTCCTAACTAAATGACTGCTTAATTAGCTTCTCTATTCAAATTTACTTCCCTCTCTTGCTGACATTAAAATTCAGTCATATTAAAAGACACCAACCTAGCAAGGACTTAGTGCAGGAAAATGCTCAATGTAAATCTCTATCATTTATACATAAAACAGGATTCCTACTGAATAACCAAGCATTTTGTTTTAAACAAACAAATACAACCCTTTATGCCATTTACCTGCTTTCAGGGATGTTAGGCTAAAATGGACAGATTTAAAAAAAGCAAATTTTTTCCACTTATATTTCAAGTATAAACTCATAGGAGAAAAGAGGCTAGTAAACCTATATATACATCAATACTTGTGACTGTGGAATAATACCCACCACCAATTGTGAGCAAACTACAAGACGGTAATATCCCATGGCCCTTCTATCAGATTCTGACTATTTGCATTAGAAGAAGAAAAGCCTTACTATCATCCATCTTAAAAAAACCAAAACCAAAATCACATCACAGGAAACAAGCAGCCTATTCTTGGGCTCACTCACACTCTACTCTTATGCCTTTCATCCCATCTTCCAGTAGAGGTATGGTCCCGCCTCTTCACTAGGGAAGGAATGGTCTTCTGGTGTTGTCCCCAGTCACTCTTGAGAGTGCCCCCTGTTATTCTAGAACACCTTACGAAGGTTACCAATGACTCTCTACGAGCCAATCAATCCCAGGTGACATCCTTTCTCATCTTTGAATTCTCTGCTTTGGTCACTCTTGATTTTCCTTCTATCTATTCCAGCTACTCTTTCTAATCTCCCTTTGCCTCTTCATGGCCTGTTTCTCATTCTTCTCTTTTGAAATTTGATAGCTCTCTAAGAGTCCATCACACTCTTCAAACCCTCTTTTCTTGGAGAGCTCCTCCACTTCATTTCAAATATAATGACAACCCCAAAATAGAAGTTCCTGGATTTGGAACCTCTCTGAGCTGCAGATCCATATATACAATTCAACTCCCCACCTCGCTTAACTGGATAACTCAGAGGCACCTGGACTGAACGCTTCTCCATCCATACCCTCGATGCCCCCATGCTCTGTCCCCCCTGCCCGCCAGTCTTCCCCACTTCTGTGGGAGGCTTGCATCTGTTCAGATCCTCATGCCAGGGACTGGAACAGCACCCCTCTCCTTACTCCCAAGTCAGTCTGTGTCACGCCAGTCTACTGCACCTCTTGAGTTGTGCGTGAAGAAGGAAGACAGCGGAGAGCTCTCCACTGAGGTTACCAATCAGACAAGGGCAGAGCAGTGTGAAAAATCAGGTACACTTACTTGTGAGGGAGCATGCAGTCTGCTGTGGCTGGAATATAAGGGGCGTGTGGGGAGGGACAAGGGGTGAGGAGACGAGCCAAGCAGAAGTCAGGTCTTACAAGGCTGTGTGATCAGGCTAAGGAGCCTCTGTGGCATTATAGAGACCACCACCCTAATGGCCACAAAGATGACTAACATCAGGAGGGGTCAGCTGGACTTCTTTATGGTTTCAGCTTAAAATTAGACTAATATGAAAAAGCAAGGAGGCCTTGATGGGGCAGCAATGGACCAGTTACTCCTCAAAGCACAAAACAGTGGAATTCAGGCCCGGTCATTACCAAGTATCTTCGAAAAGTTGACAACAGAGAGTTGAGATGCTAAGTGTTTCTAAATAGCAGCAGGGACGATGGATAGTTTTGTTTTCAAATAAGCTTTTTGGCCATACTGACTTCAACTCTTATAAGCCAGTAAGAGTCATCCTGTTGGCTGCCTTTAGGCTTACAGAAGCAGAAAGCTGGAATTTCAATGAAGATGACATGACCATTCAAAAATTACTTTCACAATGACAACTGTAAACCTTCTGAGGATTACCAAGATCCATCATTATTGAGACAAAGATCTCATGACAGCACTGGACATCTACAATTCAGAGACGGGGATTTCAAAAACAAGACCAAAAACAAAACAAAACAAAATGCTACAGTTCCCTGCTTCAAGGGGTGTACATTCTGACAGATGACTCAGAGAAGCAAAGCAACCACAGCGCCCCGGACGTGAGAAGCAAGGCCAGAGAAGAGGGCTTTCCACACTTCTGCAGGGGCGGAGAGAGCTTCCACGGGAAATAACCCTTCTCAGATGGAGAAATAATCACTAACCTTCTGTCTCAAGTGAAATGACTACTTTTAAGCTTTGAGTGCATGGGGAAAAAAATCACAGGCTACTTCAGGAAGATAAAAGGAAATGAGGGATAAGTCAAAGTACAGGAGAGGCACCCTGCTGGGGCAGAAGGGCACAGACCAGCCTCAAGCAGGCCACACGCTCCGTGACCTCAATGGAATCTGTCTTCTCTTCTGTTCTAAAATTCTGAAGTTCTAGGATTCCTGAGGGCCGGAGATACTGTTGTATTAACAGCATGAAATCTACGGAAATTCTGTCCTTTAAGATAAAAGAAGACGGATACTGATCTGAAGGACTGGGCCCCGAGGGCATAATGCAATCAGGGCAGGCAGTCCTGAGTATGTTAGTGAGAAAGCTGGCCTCCCCACCACCCCACGTCTGTGGAAGGCTTCCTTAATCGAGCCAATTACAATTTAGCAGTACTTCACCCAGGTCATCCGAAAAAGCTGAAGGAAACACGCTTAGTTTACACAATACATTGGAAAAACTTGGTTTTATTTTTGGTAAGCCTTTGGCTTTTCGAGCTCAAAACTGTTTACAGCTACGTGTAAGCAGAAAAATTAACATGCAGTTTAGAATATAGACAGAGATGATGATGATGATGATGATGATGTTGATGATGATGTCCACCTTATCCATATGTATTCATATTTCCTGATCCAACTGGAGCCAAAGGCCAGGGCATAAAATCCACGTATCTTTGATATGTCAAGAATATCTGATTGTTCCCACAAGCCCCTTAAATACTTTTCAATAGACCAAGGAATCAGCTGACTGCTCTATATATGGGGGCTTGTATTAGTAAAGAACAGAGATCAGTGGCAGCACTAATTGTAGGAGACGTAGGTTCCTGAGGGGACAAGCCACCTGCAAATTAAATCAATAAGAGAGGGTGGCCGAAGACCCAGTTCAGGCTCTGTTCTAGGACGTCTGCATTATGATCACTCTGATTAAAGAGGTTAAGTTTCCAAACTGGGCTTCCCAAACTCCAGAGGCTAGGGCAGAGAGCCTATGGGTCTGAGAGTCTGTTTTACTCTATTGTACACACTATCTTAAAGCAAAGTGTACATTCACGGCAATGGCACAGGCTGCATGCACTCACCAACTTTTTTTTTTTACTTATGCTTGGAAATTTACAGTTAAGGTTAGAAACACTGGCTACATCATTTCTTCATACATTCTTCAACAAACATTTCCTGAATAGCCGTTTGAGGCCTGGGGATACATCAGATAAAGACAAATGGGTCTCTGCTCCAGTGGAGCCTATGTTCTAACCGAAGGGGAAAAAAGAAATTGCCAGCCACAGATAGATGTTATTAGATAATCCAACCCAAAGTAGATAGGTGGCTGCCTCCATTGGGTGGTGGGGAGGGCTTCTCTAAGGTGGGGATATTTAAACCAACATTCTGACATCGAGAAGCATCTGCTGTGAAGATACAGGGGTTGGGATAACACCTTCCAGAAAGATTAGTGTCCAGGCCCAAAGAACAGAATAAGCGTGGTGTGGTCAAGAAATGAAAAGTAGGTAGAGGTAGCTGGGACCCAGCAGGTACAAGGGAGAACAGCATATGATGTAGTAGAAAATATGAGTGTGGCCAGATGGTGAGGGTCTTGGTAAAGTTAATTTACGCAGCTGGATTTTATTTTATTTTATTTTATTTATTTATTTTATTATTTTATTTTATTCTATTCTTTTTTTTTTTTGGGGGGGGGGATTTTATTTTAAATGCAATGGAGCATTTCAAGGTGAGGAATGGTCAGGTCTTATTGATGCTCTTAAAAGACCTTTTTGGCCTCTGACCGAAGGAGTAAGAGCAGTTAGTGGCTATGGCAACAGTCGGGCATGAGAAGCTGGAGCAGGAGAGGAGATGGAGAGGAGCAGCACACTTCTAGTGCCAGCTGAAGCTCTGACTGGAGCTTTGAGAAGAGAGGGGAAGTGGATTGTGCAGGCAGCTAGGCATTAGGTCTCTTAGAAACACGAGAATCCCTTAAGTAAGTTAAAAGATTGCAAAGAATGCATTCCCCAAGAGGGAGGGAGCCCGCCAACAACACATCAGTTTTCCATCATGATTCCTCCAGGCGGTGTTCCATCACCTTCAACAAGGGAAATCATCTGTGAATCCTACACCATCAGCAATCATTTTTTAAAAACATCTCATTCAGGTGAGAAGCAATGCCTGGCTTTACTTACAATTGAATGTGTTCTGGTGGTGACAGCTCCAGTTTAAAAAAAAAAAAAAGCAAACAGATTAACAGGAAGAGCTTTGGCCTTTTGGGTACAGAATGTTTCTAGACTTGATCTGAGAACCTAGCTAATGGCCAAATGCCATTTGTACCTATATGCTCATTTCACACATAACCTGGCAGAGAATTTTAGTCTCCATGAAACTTTAACATGACCACCACTGAGATGCTGTTGTTATCGGGAATCTGAAGAGGTGCCAGTAGAGGTTTTACAGGCTTTACACAAGAATCCCGCTGATGATATTAAAGCATTTTATTTAAATTTCTAATTGTCCGTACATGAATTCTATCTTGCTCTGGGATGGATGTAGAAGCAAGCCACCTTACAAAACACAGGGCAGGGAATCCCTGGGTTGCGCAGCGGTTTGGCGCCTGCCTTTGGCCCAGGGCGTGACCCTAGAGACCCAGGATCGAATCCCACGTCGGGCTCCCGGTGCATGGAGCCTGCTTCTCCCTCTGCCTGTGTCTCTGCCTCTCTCTCTCTCTCTCTCTCTCTCTCTGTGTGACTATCATAAATAAATAAATAAATAAATAAAAACAAAACACAGGGCACTGTTTCCGCACTATGTATTTACATGTTTGTCACCTTGACAAACATTTTATCTTTTTTAAAAGATTTTATTTGAGAGACAAAGAGAGCACAAGAGTGGTCGGGGGGTGGGGGAGGCAGAGGGTGAGAGAGAAGTAGACTCCTTGCTGAGCAGGGAGCCAGACATGGGGCTCAATCCCAGGACCTGAGGCGAAGGCAGATGCTTAACGCACTGAGCCACCCAGGCACCTCTTGACAAGCATTTTAATGTATTATTTGATATCCACTGAAAAGACTCTACAGAGCTGTTCCTGGGATAGGAAATTGCCAAATATCTATTAATTTTCAGGAGTTAACATGAATACTTGAATTGTTTCCTAATAGCTATGCTTATAGCCATTCATTAGTGTTCCCTATCACCAAACTAAGTTCAGAATGGATTATGACTTCATTTCCTCTAGCCAAAGGCATTCCCATAGTATTCTTGAGGTTTTAAGCAAAAAATTAAATCAAAACGGAAATTTCAGACCATCAATGAAATACAAAGGAAAGAGCAGAGTGTTTAGCCCTTATGGCAAACCGAATCCTAGAAACTGTGAGGGAATAAACTAACCATAGCAACTATTAGCTCCACTTTCTGTTAAACATAAATCACTTTCTTAGGAAGAACCTGTCATTATGTCCTAAACACGTATATCATAATTCAAACATAGCATTTCACTTAACTGAACACTTCACAAATATTATAAAATATTGCCTTATGTGGCTTCCTAAAAGGAAAATTTCCAAAATGCATAGGATCTTCATGAGTTTGACACTGAAATAATTTCTCATAAATCTTTTGTGCTTTCATTCACTTTTTTAAATTAACAGAGTATGGTGCTTGAGAAAGTAAGGCAAGTTGTTTGCAGGTCACCACAGGTGCATGGTACTAAGCTCCTTCCCTATGTTCTCTCACAGAAGCTCTCCTCTGCCCACCCTGAAGCGGATGTTAGGCCCACAGGACAGGTGGGTACAGCGAGATTCATGCCTACCTTGCCCAAAGTCACATAATAATAAACACAGAGACAAGTGTTCAATCTGAGTTTCTGCCTCTAAGAGCAAAAGCTCTTTCTTCCATACAAGTTTATTGTATACACCAATAAAATCTGCTCTTAACTTCTTATTCCATAACTGGACAACTTTTGCAGGTTATTATTTTATATGATCATCTATAATTCCATATTGCTAATATGCTTTTACTTCTACTAAACATAAGTCAAATAATAAATTATAAAATTATATTTTGTCTTAAAGACTAGTTTTCCTACTACTTTATTATATATATATATATATATATATATATATATATATATATATATATATGACAGTACTTGTTTCTTCCTTAATAAAGAGAGGTTTGTAATCTAGTATGAGCCTTTAGGATTCTGTCCCAGGTTGCTATTTTATTTCTGGAAAACCAAAAATTAATGATCGCCACTTCTAGAGAAAATGTGAATAGTACTGACTCTGCTTCTAAGATGTCTAACTATAACTTTCTACTGATAGTGGCTAAATTTAAGTCTCAAATGGACAAGCCTTGGGTTTTAAGCAGTTTCAACTTTGCAAGTGTTGTTGGTGGAAGGCCTCAAGTTGACAAGAATCCAATAACATACGTTTCAAGTGTATAAACGTCCAACGCCACTGTTTAAAAATTTTCAAGAATTTCACAGCTAAAATCAAAAGAGAGAAAAGGAGATAGTATATTTCTTCTGCACTGTTGGCCAATTCTATCTCTGGAAAGAATGTATTAGCAAAAAGATATCTTTGGCACCTTAATGCGGGAGCATATTTTTCTATTACCCAACATCTGACTCTGCATCTGTGAGAAATGAGGTGTGAACCATAGAGACAGTGAATAAATTAAAACAGAGTCAGATTCCATACAGTCATCTACCAGCAAACAACTCTCCGACTTTCTGAAATGGTCTCTCTCCCACAGAACCATTTATTTTAAAAATAAGGGAAAGGTCATGGCAAAGACTTCCAACCTGAGCACCTTAGTGAGGGGCAAGACAGCCTCTGACATCTGGGACTATCGGCCAAGAATCCACACTCCAGGTTTCTCTTTATGGGTGTCAATAGCAGAGGGTTGAGGACAGCCAAAGCAGGAAGAATGGCTGTCTCAAAATGACCAAAGAACAAATAACCTGTCCTTCAGGGTCTGTCCAGAAAAATGGTGCATACAAATGGATGGCAGACAGATCGTGAATGATCAGTTTGCATTTCTGAGTTTCATAAATACAAGACAGACAGGCGTGTCTCACTTCTATCTGGA
This sequence comes from Canis lupus dingo, assembly GCF_003254725.2. NCBI lineage: Eukaryota > Metazoa > Chordata > Mammalia > Carnivora > Canidae > Canis > Canis lupus. The sequence continues at coordinate 71,659,108 of NC_064249.1, forward strand.
AGCCCTGTAAATTCAGATGAACGGCAGGACATGGATCTGGCCTGTCCGTTTTCTGTAACTGCATGCAGGCTTTTCTCCCTGTGGCTCACTCCTTACAGCAGGCTTCATGCAGGCACCCAAAACCAGACCCCAGGAGGACAGGGGGTAAGTGTGAGAGGAAGAAAACAAGGGAGGAAAGGGACCTTTCAAAACCCAGAAAGGTAGGCTGCCTGGAAATATTTCTATCTTTACAAATACAAATCTTCAGATGAGTCCTGAAGACTCACACAACAGGAATCACAGTTGATTAAATCAAGATAGAAATATGGGGTGGAAAAAGGCATTTCTATTTCTAAGAAAAATGATTCAAATCTAATATATGGGAAAATTCTAGGCCTTCTATTATTGCTGCCATTTAGCACTTATGAAATCATACAAAGTAACCATTATTGGCATCCTAGTGGTCATTAAAAGTATAAATGAATGAAGGGGTTGCAAACATTAGCCTCATTTCACCCAAGTGTGCCGAGTCACAGATCTACAAATGTGGTCTTGGAAAATCAAACCCAATTCAGCCTGTTTCCTAAAGCCTTTGGCAGTTTTGCGGTACCGTGACTATCGCACTGAACAGAAATGAATATACGTTAATAGCTCTCAGCTTCTCCACACAGAAGATGCTAAATTTGATCAGTTTCCCATTTTAATCTTGACCTGTTCTAGGACATTTCTGTACTCCAAAACCAAATTAACAGAATTTGGTGTTTCCTGAAGTTAGCACGGCATCTCTGCCACCCCACAATTAATTAACTAAGCATTCACAGACTCTTATCACAAGTCCTATAAAGAGAAGAAATGGGAGCTCCTCTGGCAGTCTGGATCCTCCTATACTTTGGGGTTTTGACAGACTGATATTTTTTCATCCGTCAATACAAATGCAAGGCCAAGCTTTTAATTATCCTGCCTTTACTGTAATGCATCAGCTTTTATCTCTAGGCTGGTAATGGATGAAGACTACAAAGAATGTTCTTAAAAGATCTCACTGGCACACAAATGAGCTGCTTGAGAACTGTGCCTCATCACATTTTCTGAAGGTGCTGATAACGAGGATTCCTTATTCCAGGGCTGTTCACTGGGTGCCTGAAGTGCTAAAAGCATCCCCTGTTTGCCACTCAAAGTCTTCATAATGAAAGTTTTTGGGCCCAGCCCAGCCACCATCCTGTCTCCTACCTCCGAGGTGACTCAGTAGATGAAAACACAGCCCTGGTTGTAGGTGCCTTCGGATATTCTGATTACCGGGGTTGAATTTCCCACACACTGTACTAAAAATGACTGAATGGCTACAGGTGTGATATTCCATTTATATCCTTTTTTCTAATGGGCAACTAAGCCAATAAACAGCTCTTTCAATTTTTAAATACACACATTTCCAGTTCAGTGAAGATTAACTTAAAACCCTACAGACAAAAATAAATTTGAAGAACAACTGAAAGGCTGAAATGCAGTTCATCTCAAGAAAATCTTTACAGGTTCTTTTTTTTTTTTTTTTAAGGTTTATCTAGCAATTCCTGCTTTACTTCCTATGTTAATTTTTTTTTAATTACTAAGCTTTTCACAATGAAATTCATATGTAGTCCTTTAACCGGTCCATTTACAGTGGGGGTAAACTAACTGTCCACGTGAAAGCTTTATCTGTAAAGAAGCCACGCTAAATTCCTTGCTTTCAAACTCTTCTGCTCAGAGGGGTCCTCAAACAGACAGGGAAAGGAGCATCTGCTCCCCCAAAGTGGACTTGCTCCCCCAAAGTGGACTTGGGCAGAGTCAGGTAGAGAAGATGAGAACAAGTTACAAAGCAAACCTGGGACCCATAAGAGGATGATGTTGGTTCTGACACGTTTAACCAGTGAAACTCCATCCTTCCTGGAAAGAGTCACAAAGATTCAGGGCAGATCGTTTCCCGGACACTCGTTGGTATTTCTGATCCAGAGGAGGACAGATGAGGACAGACTAGACTATTCCCTGAGAGCGGGGAGGCCATTCTTCCTGATGGAAGCGATGAGAGACTGTCAGTAGGGGCCATACAATTGGCGAGGGGAGCAGCTAACTACAAACTCTGGAAAGGCTGTGGATTCACCGTCTAGACTCATGATGACAAGACAAAATTTAAGTGATAAACCAAAATATTAAGAGTGATCATTTTTGGATGGCTGACTCTCTTTTTCAGATTTTCTGCAAAAGTATGTCTTATAAGCAGAAGAAAACAAATCAACAAAATATCTCTTCGGAAAGACATATTTATCCCTTTTTAAAAATACTCTTTCAGGGATGCCTGGGTGGCTCAGCTCAGTTGGTTGGCTCAGGTCGTGATTTCAGAATCCTGGGATGGAGCTCTGCATCGGGCTCCCTGCTCAGTGGCGAGTCTGCTTCTCTCTCTCTGCCCCACCCCCATGCTCTCTAATAAATATTAAAAAAAAAAATACTCTTTTAGCTGGGTGACCATGTTTTGACTTAAACTGTTTACAGAAAAAAAGAATTCTAACATTACACTTCTGAAATACCTATTTATATTCCACTAATATAACTTGGTGCCACCATTCAGTGGATGGAACAAACCAATGAAGGTTTAAGGTTGTAGAAAATGAGACTCAGGCCACGTGGATCTGAATCACCTGGGGCTCTGGTAAAACTGCATATTCCCCAGACCTAGCTGCAGGTGCTGAGAACCTCTGGCCTACAGATGCCTGGACTCCTCCCCCACCAATTCATCCCAGAATCCCTTGGTGGCTGGTTACAGGCATAGGTTGTTAAAAGCTACTCTGGGATTCTAAAATGCAGGCTGGATTGAGAATGGTGGAACAGCATTTCTGCACTTTTAATGAGCACCCAGGGGTTTTTACACTAAAGTTTGCTAACTACTGCTCTTTGAGGAAATTAAAAGCCCCAAAGCTATGAATTGACTGCATTTGGAGACAAAAATGACAACAAATCACTGACACTGGTCATGGCTCTATCAATTCCTGCCTATTTTGGTTACTGCCACCAAATCAAGTCCAAGGTTCTGCAGGTTTTTGCATTTCATGGGTATACATATATTTTGGGGTTTTGCTGGTTTATGCAAAAGATGTATGCAGACTCTATGTTTTGCACTTTAATAATATGTAATACTCGTTATAAGCTATAGTTCAAAATAGATATACTATTCTGTCTCCATCATGCTCAATCTTTCCAACAGAATATTTAGTAACAACTGGTAGAAACATTATCTACCTCTATCAGTGATGATTATACTGAAGTAAAGTTGAGAAGACCGATTTCCTCAAAGTTGAAAAAAAACCCAAAAACCTGTATTTTCTCTTCTTTCCAAGGAAGTACCTCTTTTAATTCAGATTTTTAATTTTCTATCATGCCAAAGTGGGAGTACCTCTTTTAAAATGAAATGGGTTTCCACTGAGGAGAGGACGATTGGGAGGGAGAAGAAGAATAGTGCAAGAGAGGAAGAAAGGAGGGAAAATAAAACCCTGCCAACTATAATTCACAGGCCACCTTCAGTTTCTGCCTTTGTGGCAACTCCAACCTGGACACCCAACTAGCTCTCACCCAACACTTTCAGTTCAATTACACAAAAACTGCTGAGAACTTGCCCGTGAGTCAGAATCCTGGTCACCAACAAAAAAGGTACCAGATACACCAAAGATACACCAAAATCTTATTTTTTTAAAAAAGCCCCTCATGGCCAAATGTCTTATTTACCCAATTCTGGAGGTCAAGCAGACTGTCATATCCTTTTCTGATAACATCTTGACCATATTCTTTTCATCCTGGCAGCCCTTCTGAACTTTCCTCTGAGAAGGACAAGAGTGGAGCCAACAACAGAGATTTCAAGCCAAGAGATTTCAAGTGTCTTTTCACCAAATTCTACTATTCCAGCTGAGAATCAGGAACATAGCATTTTTATAGCTTGAGAAACATCACTTATGAAAAGAGTATAAAATAGTAACAAAATAAGGCCACAGATTATAACCTACTTGCTATTGTTTTCTACTGGTATTTGTCCCTAGCTGGATTCTTGACAAGTTTGGAATGAGAGGCTATTTCTTTCTATGCTTTAAAGTATTTTCCATAGCTCCCCATCCCTTTCTTCTCCCTGACTCAACAAGAAGGGCAGCCACATCCTGAGCCTTCCTGACTCTCAAGCCTCACTTTTATCTTCACAACAGGAGCTTCGGCAATCAGGACCTACTGAATGGCTTGTCGTTCTTCAAGAGCTCCAGGATGTGTGGATGTGCTTCAAGGGCTCCAGGTGTGCTGCCCCTATAAGCTTCCACTCCACCCACTTTCCCTGAGCACTGCTGAACCTTATGCTTCAACACTTGGATCTGACCCCACCTGCACTTGGATGCTGTTTCCACCTTCCCAGAAACAGTCTCGGCTGAGTGACCACTATGCCTGTGCACATTCCTACCATTGTATGTATCTCACTGTATCTGTAGAAACACTTGCTTCTGAGTGTCCCTGCTACCAGACACACGATTCTTAAAGGCAAGGGATGCTCTTTGCTCTCAGTCTGTGCTAGAAGTCTATCTCAAATCTAAGGTGACTAAAAGTGAACTCCTGAATTTTCTCCCCTAAACCACATTGTCCCTGAGTCTTACCCACTGGCCAAGCCATCTTTCAGGAAGTCTCTTGCCAAAGAAAATATAATCACGAAAACTAACAGAAATGTCCACATTAAGACTTTCCAGTACATCCTGTGGCTCTACCTTCATGGCCACTCCAACCATCCACCACTATTGCCACACCCTCACCTACAGCAAGCACTAGCACTCCAGCCCATCATCTTTGCTTGCTAGTTACTCGACTGTCCTAACTGGTCTCCCTATCTCTGTACTTGCCTATTAATAGCCAGGTTGATCCTTTTAGAATATAAAGCAAATCATGTCACCTCTCCACTCAAACTCCTCCAATGACTCCTCACTTCACGAAGAGTAAACTGCAGTCATATTCCACCTAAAAAATAAGAAAATATCCACAAATGCTCCCTCGTCTTCTACTTCTCTCCCACTTACCTGCTCTGGCTAACCTGGCTGACTTCTCCATCATTCCTCTGAAATAGTGGGACACTCCCCTCCAGGGCCTGCTATTCGGCCTAGAATGTTCTTCCCTGGCTTAATCCCCCATCTCATTAAAGTCTTTGCTCAAATTCACCACTTCCGTGAGGCCTTCCCTATTAATCCCCTCCACTACCTCTCCTTCTTTCTTGCTCTGTTCTTCTCCATAACAATGATCACTACATTAATATAAGAAATATTTCACTGATTTATGTGGCTCTTTATCTCTTCCTCCCACTGGAAGCTCCAAGCCCCAGCAACTCCATTGTCTAGAAGTGTCTGGCACACAGCAGGTGCTCGATGAATATTTGTTGAATGTATGGACTCCACTTTGGGTGTCCAGGCCCTTGAGCAGTGAGTGTCAGGCACTTAACAGGCACTTGTTAGATTATGCTTGCTGAATTAGGACACCCACCTGCTAAATTCCTGAAATGCTATTTGAAATTGTGCTGTTACAGTCATTCTAGGCAAAATGGCACTACAATCAACATGTTTATTGAAATTCCTAGAATCATTTCTCACAAAAAAAAAAAAAACACAAAAAACGTGTGATCTGGTGAACAGAGCTTAGGCATCGATGTCAGACAGGAGTGAGCTAGAATTCTAGCTCTATGACCTATTAACTGAACAGTGTGACCTTACCAATATCAGGTTTTTCATCTTTAAATGAGCTAACATCTACCCCAGAAGGCTCCTTTGAAGGCTGGAGATGACACATATAAAACATCTGGCATGTAACAGATCCCCAATAAACTATAGCTTTCCTATTACTGTGATGATTATTATTATTGGTGCTTTCCTTATTAATTTCTCAGAATATTTTTGAGAAATCGTCCAATTGGGCTATTCTTTGAGAGAACAGGAGATAGGACAAAGGTCTAAAGGGTTTGGTCCACTATAGGAGAAAGGAACATCCAGGTCCTTGATCAGAAAAAGCAGTCACTGTTATCTCTCATGCTGATAGCCTTAGAAATCAGGGCATTAGTGCCTGAGCCTCCAGACACACTTAGTCACAGATGTTCCCTCGACTGGGATGGATTCCTTTAGGGCCTCTCCAGAACTGAGCTGAGAGCATAAGGGTCTCTATATTCTGGGCCCTAAGAACTACTTGCAAACCACACTCAAGTTCACAGAACCCGCAGGGCAGTTTGGATACTGGGGCTGAATAAAGCCAGGCCACAAGCACACCCTGGGAGTGGGGCCAGAATTAAAAGTACTTATACATTAATACCTTATCCCCTATGCTATGAAGAAAGCACCTTCTCCACATTTACCTAAAAGAGGAGCACTTCGTTAGGTGTCAAATCAAAAAGGCAAAAGTGTCTATTACCCAGAAAAGCACTTCAAAGAATGACCCATCCATCCCCTCTCCTGACCCTGCGGTGTCTCCCTGATGATGAGGCTCTGCTACAGCATGTCCAGGCTTGTCAAATAATACAGTGACCAAAGGACATGGAAAACATCAGCGTAAGATCCAAGAGGCCTAAGATAACCTCATTAGCTTATATTTAGCATATAGCAGTCTCACATTTTGGCATGAGACTCGTCTCTTTCAAAAGGGGATTGATAATAAAAGCCAAAAGATCATTATTTGTAAAGATATCGTGGGAGACATTAATAAGAGCCATTAATCACTTTTGCCAGTTGGTATCAGTCACTGATCTCCGACAAAGTCTTAAACTTTAGCTGTCACTTGCCAGCACTGTGAATTGAAGTTACTCAAACTCCCTGAAAATAAATGTCTACCAGTTGTAAAATGTGGTTAAAATATCTCTTATGATAGTTGAGAATTAAATAAAATAATGCACATAGGGTAGCATTTAATGGAGCACAACACACACAGGAGTCATTCAAGAAATGGACAATGACTATTTTTAAACCAGTGGAGCAATCCCTTTCTTTACTATCTCCTGGCTAGAATTTATTCCAATATTAGTGAGGGGGGAAAATGAACATTATGTTAAAATCTGACGATGATGGGCAAAGTTCCTAAAGCTTATGAAATACTATCTCCTCTTTTAGAACTTTATAGGCCTTAAGGATTGCCAGTGTGGATATAATCATAGTTAATAAACCAAATCAAGGGGCAGGTTGGACTCACTCCTTGCCACTCTGTCAGAAAACTCACAGCAGCAGCTACCATGTCCATGGACTTGCCATTTCAAGCAATGTGCTTATGTGAACTCTGCTGAAAGAGCAAGTGAGATAATTATCTTATTCCAGGGCTTTCTCAGGAGAGAGATAAGGAAAAAGAGTTCTGACAAAGGTTACATGGAACAATGATGCCCTTGGTTAACCAGGAAGATGACGAAAATAAATTTTCTGGGTATCAAGAAACCACAAGAATAAAATCATAATAACTATACCCTAATCCTTATCTGATCCTATAAATATTATCTTCTTCATTTAGCTTCCAAAAGGCATGATAAAACAAACATACTCCATTTTCCAAACTATGTTCTTTCCCCTGGTGATGGGGAAAAAGACAACTATTCACTACAGTAAGATTTCTATATTTTAAGATTATCCATTACAGAAGATCTATCTGCCACTGGAATTCCGTTTATTCTAAAACTTTTGGAAAGTATTCATTCCTGTTTCCATTTTTCTATTTTCTCCACATATCCTCTTAATTCCCCATCACCATGTATCTTCTTCTTATACATAACAGCATCTAATCAGAATCACATCTATTTGATCTTATTATTTAAGTCTGATGCCAACACCTAGAGCAGTTAAGCAAAGATTACACATAAACATAGAAAAGCAGTTGTTTTTTGTTGTTGTTGTTGTTTTTCAAGATCTATTTCAGAGAGAGAGAGAGAGAGAGTTTGTGTGTGTGTGCAGGGGGAGGGGCAGAAGGAGAAGGAGAGAGGAAGCCAACTCTCTGCTGAGCAGGGAGTCCCACAAAGGGCTCCATCACCAAGATCACAACCTGAGCCGAAACCAAGAGTCAGACATTCAACCAACTGAGCCACCCAGGTGCCCCGAGTATACTGTGTTTAATTGTGAGAATAAAGATGACATTCAGAGATTTCTACTCAAAGCCATCAGTCTTGGAGCGCTGAGCAGTCTCTCCTGTTAGGGTCACAAAGACCAACCTAGGAGAGGTCGGACTTCAGGGTCAGTCAGGCACACATACTTGAAAGTAACAGAAGCAACAGTTTCCATAATTGGGCACCATATAATGCTGGGAAATTCTTCACCAACATGTAAACTGGTTTTGCATTTGCCTGAGAGGATGCTTTAATTCTGGGATGAGAAAATAAACCCTAGGGGATTAAGGAGTAGCCTCTAAGGAGGCTAGTGGGCTCAGTTCCTCCTCTGGCCCAAACCAGCCTCCTCATGCCCTCCCCTGGTGAGCATTTATCTTCTTGAGCTGAGGAGATGAATGGGCCCAATCCATTCCTGGCGATTCGAGTCAGTGGCAGCTGCTCAGGACAACAGGGATCCGAGGGAAGATAGTTAAATGTGGTAGGAAGAAAGAAATGGTTGGAAATTGAAACCAGAGTGAAGACATTAATTTTCCTATTTCATGGTTTGCTACCTTAGAATCACACTAATCTAAAAGGTTAAATTGAAGGAGATCAAAAAGTTAAGTCCACAGGCCTCTAACCAGATGTGCTTAAACCAAAGGTACCAGCTCACACAAAGAAACTGGAATCTTCCTCAAATTGTTCTGCTTTGCCTTTTTTTCCCAAAGCACTGTACATTTCTCTTATAGGATTTTTGTTGTTTGCCATTATTCTGCTTTGTTTTGGTATGTAAGATAATTATTTTGGTGGTTCTCTTTATAATCACCCTTGATTCATAATCATCCATTTAATCCATCATTCAATAACGTCTTTATGTTATATGCTGAGTCCTAAGGATGTGACTCTCATATCTCACTTTTGATTTGGCCTACTTTTATTTTTACCACCGAACAACGTGTTGTACACTATAATTATTAACATAGCTAAATATGTACAAATGAGTGCCTATAGCTCACATCAATCTAGATCCAGGTCAGGAGGTACTTGTACTTCTAGAACACATGTGTCACCCCCATCTTATAGACGAAATATTTCAATATGGAAACCTGGGAAAACAAGTATTGCAATATCAGTTTTAAAATAATACCTGATGGCTTGTACTTCTGAAAACTCATTTGCACATCTGGAAAGCCATTAATGTGATATGACCACACATGTACTGAATAATTTTGTTATGGAACTAGGATTGTGGACCTAGAGAACTTCTACCATCTGTAGGGTATCTATGAATGGGCCCCCATATCATGTAGTCCAAGGGGGTATGGTCTGATACACTGTGCCTCATCTTGATGATAAGAGGGTCCAGAGGTTTCAATTCTCTTCCTTTAAGGACCCACATGGAGCCTCACCTCTTACATAAAACCAAGACCAATTCTCAGGGGCATTGCTTGCATGCTTAGACACGAGCAACACTGCCTAGCTGTTACTCACCCAAACTGACCATGGGTTCTCCTTCAGGGTTCAGCAGGGACCAAACAGTTTTTAGCTTTTTATTCCAGTGCCTAGCACATAGATCACATATTTGTTCAGCAAAGGTATACTGAATAAATCAATCTGGTAGTTGTATTTTAAAGTATGCCCTATTACCTTCAAATTTTGTCTGATAAAAATTATTAAATTTATAACAGTATTTTTTTTTTTTTTTTACTTAAGTGCTAGTCCCATTTGCCTATTCATTTAGGAGAGGAATAAAAAACTTATTGGAGCCATCAATCTCCCCAAAAGAGAGATACTTGTATGTTGTCCAACCATACTTGAGTGTTGGACTTGAGTGTTGTACCTTGTAAAACCAGTCAGCATTTCAGAAATTTTGGGATACTGTTATGCGATGAAAGTACAAAGAATGGAATCATTTGTGTTGATCAAACACCTTCATTCCCAATAAATCCAAAGGCAATCAGTGGATTATCATCCATGTGCCTCCCACTTCTTGACTGCTATGAACTTTTTGCTGATTTTAATATACTTTAGGACTTCCATTATAAGGGAAGGAAAAACAGATAGCATGTGACATTCAAGTGAATTAATTTGACCTCCTGCCAAAGCTCCGTAGAAAAACGGAGCTGAATTAATACTAAGATATGGTTAAAGGATTTGAATCCCACTCTTTTTAATAATAAATTTATTTTTTATTGGTGTTCAATTTGCCAACATACAGAATAACACCCAGTGCTCATCCCGTCAAGTGCCCCTCCTCAGTGCCCATCACCCATTCACCCCCACCCCCCCACTCTCCTCCCCTTCCACCATCCCTAGTTCCTTTCCCAGAGTTAGGAGTCTTCATGTTCTGTCTCCCTTTCTGATATTTCCCACACACTTCTTCTCCCTTCCCTTCTATTCCCTTTCACTATTTTTCATATTCCCCAAATGAATGAGACCATATAATGTTTGTCCTTCTCCGATTGACTTACTTCACTCAGCATAATACCCTCCAGCAGTTCCATCCACGTCAAAGCAAATGGTGGGTATTTGTCGTTTCTAATGGCTGAGTAATATTCCATTGTATACATAGACCACATCTTCTTTATCCATTCATCTTTCGATGGACACCAAGGCTCCTTCCACAGTTTGGCTATTGTGGACATTGCTGCTAGAAACATCGGGGTGCAGGTGTCCCGGCGTTTCATTGCATCTGTATCTTTGGGGTAAATCCCCAGCAGTGCAATTGCTGGGTCATAGGGCAGGTCTATTTTCAACTCTTTGAGGAACCTCTACACAGTTTTCCAGAGTGGCTGCACCAGTTCCCACCAACAGTGTAAGAGGGTTCCCTTTTCTCCGCATCCTCTCCAACATTTGTGGTTTCCTGCCTTGTTAATTTTCCCCATTCTCACTGGTGTGAGGTGGTATCTCATTGTGGTTTTGATTTGTATTTCCCTGATGGCAAGTGATGCAGAGCATTTTCTCATGTGCATGTTGGCCATGTCTATGTCTTCCTCTGAGATTTCTGTTCATGTCTTTTGCCCATTTCATGATTGGATTGTTTGTTTCTTTGGTGTTGAGTTTAATAAGTTCTTTATAGATCTTGGAAACTAGCCCTTTATCTGATACGTCATTTGCAAATATCTTCTCCCATTCTTAGGTTGTCTTTTAGTTTTGTTGACTGTATCCTTTGCTGTGCAAAAGCTTCTTATCTTGATGAAGTCCCAATAGTTCATTTTTGCTTTTAATAGCTGTGGCTTTTGTCTGTATACCCAATGTTCCCTTACTTTCAAAGGTAATCAAAGGCTCCAGTTTTGGGTTCTCCCATCTCTGAAGAGAGGAGACTTGGCTTTGGCCCAGATTAATGTGTTTTGTTTTGTTTTTTCAGTAGCGATTCAAACAAGATAATTTTTGGTCAAATATGTAATCTCTACTTTATGATACTAAACTGAAGCTTTTGGGGGGTTACTTTTCTACATTTACTAGAACACAGAACACCTCTTGGATAGAAATGTATACCAAGGGGGCACCTGAATGGCTCAGTCCGTTAAACTTCTCCCTTCGGCTCAGGTATGATCCCAGGGTCCTGGGATTGAGCCCCCCTGTATCAGGCTCCCTGCTTTTTCTTGGTATCTCTGTCATTCTCTCTCTCTCTCAAATGAATGAATAAAATCTTTTAAAAAAAAGGGGTGGGGAGGAGGGAGGGGGAGAGGGAGAAGAAGAAAAGGAGAAGAAAAGGAGAAGAAGAAAAGGAGAAGAAGAAGAAAGAGAAAGGAAGAAGAAGAAGAAGATGAAGAAATGTGCACCAGGGATAGGGCTGAAAAATAGAGGGCCACCTTGCTAGAGATTAATGTATAAACAATACTCTGTATCTTAAATCACAGTTTTCTGAACAAAGCAATATTTCAGAATAGATTTCACTAAGACAAAGAGATGAGGCAGAGTTAGAATGAACTTTCTGGTCAAATTCAGCAACACAAGAAAATAGGAACAGAACTAGAAGAGGAATTGTAGGGCCATTAGCTTGGATTCTATTGCCTTGCTGGTTGCTCCTTCAACTGACACAGCACAGTACATTAATGCTAGGGACATAATGACATACAAAAAGTCATGGATATAAATCCCCACCCTCAGAGATTTCATGGTCTAGAGAGGCCACAGATAAGCAAACAGTTATGAAATAGAGCTGAGAAATGCCAAAAGGTGGGGAAGTCCTGGTTGCTAGGAGATGTAGAGAAGGGGCACTCAGCCTTGACTGGGCAGACCAGGAGTTCCCTTCAAGAGAAAGAAAAATCTGAGGCCCAAAGAAGATATAGCAAGGTGGAGAAAAGAATGTCTGAGTCTGGGTATGGGGGTTGGGGATGGTAAGACAGAGGAGGCTAATGGGGCAGGCAAGGGTCTAATCACAAAGGGATCTCAATACATATCAGGAGTACTAGAGAACAATTTAGAGGTTTTAAGACTTGGAGTAGTAAGTATTTTAGACATACTGCAGTGGCTTGAGAGGAGAGAATGAGTTTAGGAGTAGACCTGGGGTTGAAAGGGAGAATGGGGAGCTATAGCTCTCCTCCACTATCTCCTTCAGTTACAACTTCCACCATAAACCACCTCTCCCTAGGCCAAAAAATATTTGAGTTAAAAATGGCTGGCTATGCAAGTGCAGGTGCCAGACAGGTCTTCTAATTCTCCACATTCCCAAAGAGCCTACCTGACTAAGCCCCACCTAAATAAAAATGCTGGAGCCACCAGCAAAGGGACAAGACTGCGCTCCACAGAGAGGGGACCCACCGAAGGCAGTGGGTCAAGTGAAAGGGTGCTGCTGAGCCACTCAGGTGCTGTAGGAAGTTCTCCTGGTTGGGGAACATGTCTAGTGATTGAGGTAGTTAACAGTGGTCTCTCCCAAGTATTTCTGGTTCTCCTTGTCCTAGGCACTCAGTAGGTTCACATGTCCTTGTTAGTCTGGGTCCCTCAGTTATTACTATGAGTAAAGACCACCTGTCAAACCACAGAGCACACAGAGATCAAGCAAGAAGTGAATCTTTGCTGTGAAGCCACAGAGATTTGGGGTTTATGGCAGCATAACCTATTGACCCTAATTGACTGAACTGGAGGTAGCCACGTCTAGTGTAACGAGAGAAGAGAAAGCCTGTTGTGTTTGGGCTACGTTTGAAGGAGCTAGAAAAAAGATAAGGGGAGGATGGCCAGATTAAACTGGAGGTGGCAACCTAGAAAATGCCAGACTTTTTCCTCATTTAAATACTTATGGAGTATCTCTTCTGAGACTATGTCAGGAAACTGTTCACACCATTCATCAGTCTCCTATTAGAGACACAGTCCAACAGAGAGCATCAGCAAATAAACTGACAAAGGAATCAGTTTGGGTTCAAGGGGTCATAATTAATCAGCTGTGTAACTTTGGGTAAGTCACTTAACCTCTCTGAGTCTTCTCACCAGGGAGGAAGATTAAATAAGATAATCCATATAATTTATAGTCTGGCACATATGAATACATATTAAGTATTCAAACATTAGCCATTTTTCACATATATTCAGATTCCTAGACCCAATGTGTATAGGATATAACAACTTACAGTAGTAACAGCTTATCCAAAGTAGAAAATCATGATGATCTTCACATATTTTCCTAACAAAAATCTGATAATATAGCAAATTTCAAGTTGCATTTCAAACTTGAAATTCACTTCAATTAAAAAGAATAATAACGACTTTCGTTTGTTTAATACAGAGGCAAAAAGCATAATTATAAGGTTACAAAAGTAGAAGAAAATGAGCATTTTCCTCAGTATGTTTTATGTATTAAATTACAACTCTCAACAGCAACGTAGCTGACATCAACCCTTATGCAATGATTATTTCAGTATGGAGCACTTCTTCCTTCCGGCCCCAACCTAACTGAAACAGAATACCAGAACAGCTGTTAATATAGTATAATCCTCACCACTGATTATGGTGTGAGGTCCATTTTCCCTTTACAGGATAAAGCAACAAAAAAAGTTGTTATACAGTTTATATCTGATGGCAATCACAATGGCATAATGTTTTTGCATTCTTTAGAAGAGTAATTTGAAAATAAAACCAAAATAAGACATCACATTATGAGTGGTGATAATCTAGGTTATACGATTACTCCGGAAATACATTTTCTTCCTCCATTTATACAAAAGCATTATAGTCCATCTGTAAATAATTATTTTTTATTTTGAAAATCATTTCCTCCTCTTTCAAAGACAAGCACACAAACCTAGCTTTATTTGCACTGAATACTCTTCATGTGTATAGCAATAAAATGTTACTAATGTATTTTATTTTTATCAAGAAATGTCAAAATATTAATGAAAGTTACAAAGAAACAATATATTTTCAAATGAACTTATGAAAGAATGCAATCTGAGAAGTATATTCAGAGGAATCATTAGCACTTTCTTGATATTACTTTGGTAATTGAGGGTTGTTTTTTTAAAAACAGACGGAATATTTCTCATGCCATATGTTTCTGACAAGGAGGTGGGATTTCCTTGGTCCTACAATCCATTAGGACAGAGAGAGCACAGCTGCACCCAGAATATTCTGATATTCCAAATTACAGGTACATAACATTTAATTTCTGTGTCGTCTTTAAGTCAACATGCAACGAATAGTCCAATTTTTCAAACACACAATTCTGATCTACAGAAGGAATGTATGTGTTCTCTTCCTCACAGGGCTTTTTTTTAAGCCAACACTATTAGGGTGATTGGCCATCAATTTATTACTGCTAACACTGAGGAGGGTGATTTTCACAAGTATCTAAAACCAACATATGCTGGACAGGACACTTTATTTTTATTCTATATGCACTTTGGCTCCCTGGTGCCCAAGGCAAACAGCTGTCATGTACATTCAGTCCTTCTGCTAACACTTTATGTAATTCCTAAGGGGCTTCCCAGTCTATAATTAGATTTTCCAGCTGCCACAGCGAACACTGCTGGGTGGAACTGAGAGTTTTTGGCTTTATGGCACTCCCTGAAAAGTTCTCTTCAAGATGGTACTGCTAGAATAACACTGATTGGAGCTCACCTTGGAGAGCAAATAGGAGTTCTTCAACCATTTGCTATGAATATGTTCATTTTATAAGCGAGGTTGGTTTTAAAATGAACTCTTGAGCCAACTACTTGAGTGGGAAATTGAGACTAAGAATAAAAAAATGGGGAAGTTCAAAACGATACTAGAAACTTCCTAATTCAAAGCTACAGAGAACGTCAGTATTAAACAACCACTCTGCTATCCTTTTATGCAATTCTCCTTTCCAGGCACCATCAGCAAGATTAACCAAAATGAAGCCTCATCAAGGAACTAGGAGCAAGAAAAATCTCACCCTTTCAAAATCCTTACTCACGGCTGATAGTACCCGGAAACATCATGCAAGTCCAAGACAGTAGCAAGCAAAACAGTAAAAGAGGAAGCAAGCTTTAAATTGGACTATTTTTTTCTTAAATATTTTATTTATATTTATTTGAGAGGGAGAAAGAATGAGCAGCAGGGAGAGGGAGAGAATCTGAAGCAGACTCCCAGCTAAGCACAGAACCCAACACAGGGCTTGACCTCATGACCCTGAGATCATGACCTGAGCCAAAACCAAGAGTCCTATGCTTAACCGACTGAGCCACCCAGGCACCCCTGAAATGGAGTTAAGTCTTTAAAAAAAAGAAATCTGATTTTTAAGAAAATGAAAACATTTTCAAAACACAGAGCACCATCCACCACCCCTCTGATTCTGGTCCCAATATTCACAAGGCACAAATGTACAGAAGCAGGTTTTCTCCATAGGGAAGCACCTGCTGCAGTTGCAGTGGGAGGTCATGCTCAACCTTGGGAAATCATTTCTCTGATTCAGAAAATGACCATTGTAATAAACTAGACCTCAAGTGCCCATAAAAAGTCAGATACCCCAAGAACTAATAAATGGTACAGGCTTCTCAGGATGGTAAGGTGGTTTTCACTAATAAATATTCCAGGAGCAATAGATGCCTTTGGTCTGTGGATCACACTCAGAGCCTCAGTCTGGGGTGGGTGTTCACACAATCTATGGATATGCTCCTCCCAGGCAACTGACACCTGGCCACATCTGGGAACAAGCTCTTCTACTCGAAAGAACATAGTAACAACTGACACCAATGGCTCGTCTATTTCGTGGATTCTGAAATGCCAAAATGAAGATAAAATTAAGAGGATAATTTAAGGAAATATTTAAGGAATGGATGTGAAGACCAGCTTTCCCAACCAAGGACTCCTCGCCACTTGTTATATGAAGCAAACATCTGGGAATGCTTGTTCCTCTTATTCATCCTATTGATGAGGGAGAAAATTTCTCAAGCAGATATTACATGGTCAATAGGAAACCGGCATGTCCATGCTAGTTCTTGACATCATCAGTTGTTTCCCATGTGAATTTTTCAATAAACTGGTTTATTTCTTCCAGTACCAAAAAGGGGTTTTAAAACCATCTCTGATGGAGAGGTGCCTGGGTGGCTCAGTCAGTTAAGTGTCCACCTCTTGATTCCTCAAGTCATGATCTAGGGTCGTGTGATTAAGCCTCGCATAAGGCTCAGTACGAAGTCTGCTTGAGATTCTCTTTCTGCCCCTCCCCTCTACTCATTCTCTCTTTAAAAAAAAAAAGAAAAAAGAAAAACCCACTTCTGATGGAATTATCACTGTTTCTTTCACTCCCAGGACTCCCTAAACCAGAAATGCTCAACACTTGTGAACTTCCAATGTTTCCATTTCACTACAAGTGGCTAGGTTATCGTCCTGGGTGTCAGTTAGTATCATTCGAGGAATGTAAAATCATTTTAAGATTGGCCTAAGGGAGAAAAATTTGAGGGCTTTTTTTTTTTTAATTCAGCAGTCAAAAAAATGTATGTATTTGCTACCTATTAGCAGAGATCATCAAGAGTTGATTATTATACAAAATCTTATCAGAATAGTTAAAACTAGAGTATGAGAAGTTCCCAACTGCCAATTATTTCCAAAACAGTGTCATAAATTATTGTTAGGCTTCAAGGAGTACCTAAGCCAGACGCATGTGAACAATATTTTAGTAGAATCCTTTAAGATGTATGTGACTCCTTAAACCCAGCCAGGATTAGCTGTGGGGGAGGAGGGCTGGGTATCACTCAAAGACAAGCAATATCATGTTGTCTATTTGGTTCATGGCTCTGTCACCAAAAATGTCAAGCAATCCTTGGCACAATTAAGCACTCACTATCTGTGAGTGAGTGGATAGAAGTGGTGTACAAATTGATGAGTCTGACATGATCCCACACGAAGAACTACTCAAAGCTCCAAGGGAAGAAAAAAGAAGGGGGCAGGTAATGGTTCCTCTCAACTTAAATGTTCTTATACCAGAAATAGCTTATATGCACTTAACAATTAACTGTGATTTTTAAGTTACAAAAGTCTCCCTCTCACCTTACTGAAGCCCCACTGTGCCTCTACAGAGGATGCAAGGTTAAGGTGCTTGAACATTCCCCCAGAAATGTTCTGGGCATAGTCAAGTACACATGTGGATATAAACTCCCCTATTTTAAACAAAAGGGGAACATGTAATACACATGGTTTCACATCCTGCTTTTTCTATCAGCAACGCAGGGCACAGGCACCCCCTCCCCCGCTTCAAACACTTTATCCTGTAGGAGTCTTGACACCAGGCTCCTCGCTTTCCCCCAACCTCACTGTTCTTGGGTCTGTAGACACCAGAGTACAACAGGGCACAAGCCTGAGAGCTCTGCTCTTCTCTACCTACACTCGGTCTTGACAGGCTAAACCAGCTTCATGGCTCTAGACACTGTCATTGTCACTCCTGCCCTGGATCACTGTACTGAGCCCCTGACAGTCCTCTCTGGCCTTCCCTCTCCTCCCCACACTCTATTCTTTAAACATCTAGAGTTCATCTCGTAAAATATAATGTAAAATCAGGTCAGGGGACTGCTCTGCTCAGAAACTCCCAATCACTTCCCATGACACTCGGGGAAGCCAAAGCTATGCAATGTGTGTTCCCATTGCTTCTCTGACCTCACCTCTCACTGCTCTCCCTCTCTCCACTCTGGCCACATTTGCGTCCTTGCGTCCCTGCAGCAACTAAGGCTGCCAAGCCCATCACCACATCCACTCTAGGCCTCCTGCAGACTCCCATGGCCTTGCTTGCACCCCCTTTCAGGGCTCTGCTCATATGCAGCTCCCTCCCTAAAGTTGGCCTTACCTATACTCTTCAAATTGTCCTTCCCATTCCTCTTCCCTTGCTTTACTCGCTCTGTAGCACTTATCGGGCCTCCCATATTCTATATGAATTTACGGTTTATTCTGTTTCTCACTTCTAGAATACAGCCTCCAGGATAGCAAGGATTTGTACTGGCTTGTTCACTGCTCAATCTTTAGTTCCTAGGATAATGCCTGGCAGTCAAACAGTAGGCACTCAGTATTTGTTGAATGAACTAATGAATGAGCAGCATTTTTTGAATACTATTTCTAACAGTTTCCTTATTAGATGGACAAAATGTTCTCCTTACATTTAACACTGACCAACTGCCATGGTAGGACTATAAACACACAATCAGTTTCCTTCTGATGGACATTTAGGGTTTCCCTGTGCTTTCATGAAAGGAGGAGGATTGCAACAAACATCCTTCAATGTGGACACATATGTGAAGATGAAAAGTAGTCAAATGAAAAGATCTGAGCTTTTTCTTTTGGTATGAGGATCTCAGAAGTTAAAAAGAATAAGCAGAAGCTCATGAAAAAGTGGCTGAACCTGTTTATTTGGCAAATTAGCAGGCAATCTGTTTGCTCAGCAAAGACGTTGGTCAGATGTGTGTCAAGTGACATCCCACAGTGAATTATTACAATAAAATTACAGGGTTGATAAGAGAGAAAAATTGCAGGGAAAACGGCTCACGCTAAGCTTTGAGGAGAGGAAAACAAGACTGAAACAACAACAAATCCCCAACAGTTGTTTTTCGGGGAAAGTACACATCACGTTCCCAGCAAAGACCGGCCATGGGATGCAGGGCGGCACGTGGCCCTGCTTAGCAGCGCAGTCCAGATGCAGAAATGCACGAGGATGTCCTTGAAGGCTACAAAACAGCTCAGTGATGCTGCCAGTAAGGTAAGGGGAGATCAATTATGATGAAACTCTTGCATTTTTAAAATAGATTTTATTAGATTTTAATAGATCTATTTAAAATAGATCTATTTTAATAGATTTTATTTATTCCTGAGAGACACAGAGAGAGAGGCAGAGACACAGGCAGAGGGAGAAGCAGGCTCCATGCAGGGAGCCTGATGTGGGGCTCAATCCTGGGACTCTAGGATCACGCCCTGGGCCTAAGGCAGGTGCCAAACCGCTGAGCCACCCAGGGATCCCTCTTGCATTTTTCTATCCAGCCTATGTCCCAGTTACTTCTGATGTGTCCATCTCGTTTCTCATTTTTCTCCTTTTCCAAATTCTCAGGGAAATAGTCACCTTGCTGTCTGTTGTACCCAAGAATTGCTATATCTCAACAAATCAAGTGCCTACTAGGTTTTACGAGCAAAGGTTGGTTCTTATGGAACTGGTGAATGCCTTTCTCAAAAAAAAAAAAAAAAAAAAAAAGCCACCGGCTCTGTGGCCCTAACTCCTACACTCCTGGAATCGAGAAGGGGGCTCTGCAGAGCAATGCTGAGGACATCTTTGCAGTGCATCCTCATTGAATCACTGTAGAAAGGGTCACCTGGGTGGCTCAGCGGTTGGGTGCCTGCCTTCAGCTCAGGGTGTGATCCCAGGATCTGAGATTGAGTCCCGCATCAGGCTCCCTGCAAGGAGCCTGCTTCTCCCTCTGCCTTTGTCTCTGCCTCTCTTTGTGTCTTTCATGGATAAATAAATCTTAAAAAAAAAAAATTACTGTAGAACTTCTCACCAGAGGTGACAGAAGGATCATCTTACTTCTAACTGTAAGGTCTATCTCTCCACCACACAGACAGGATTTGGTTTTTCCATAGAAAGCCTTCACCATCCCTCTCCCTGTCTTTGAGGTACATTTAGCTGAGTAATTATTATATCTTACCCTCAGTTAATTATTCCACAACTTCACTTTGGTCCGTTTTCATGGAAACCACCTTAATGACGACTATCATTATCTATAGCACTATACAAATGCTGGTCAGGACAACCAAAATCCAAAACACCTGCGTGGATCAAAGCAGCAAATGCTGCTCAGCGGTGAGATTATTCTGTCCTCAGAGGAAGTCAAAGATCTTGTCCGTGATATATGGCTGCATCTCTGCCTTCATTGTTGGGCCCCACTGATACAATAACTAACAGCAATACACAGGTAATTAACAACATGTCAAAAGTATCAAAACAGATATGCCCCCAAAAGAAATATACTTCAAGTCATGGAGAAAATAATCAAGGCCAAATAAACTAGGACAGATTTATTCCTGAGTTGTGTAAGTTGGACGTGTTTCTGAGTCACAGAGTATTAATCTAAGAGAGACAATTAAACTGCCTGCCTCATATTAGAAAGAAAGGGAGCCAGGTCAGGGTGGTTAAGCACCTCCCCATGTGTTAAAATGTTCTGGTGGGAAAAGGCCAGAGTACAACAGTCTATCTTCGGCATGAATATTATTTTGTTGCTAAGGCCGCTGCCAATCAAGTAAGAAATAAAGATAAATTATAAACTTGTCCACCACTTACAATATTTTCCAAGAATTTAAATGCAATGTTTCCATTGTTAAAATTCTACTTAAATATCTAAAAACTAGCATGTGAAACCTAATTAATAGTAAAACAGGTAGTAACACTTTAGTTTCTCTCCACTTACGTCATGCAGCATAACACTCTTAGGGAACAAAATTAGAAAATGCAACACGAATTAACTTTTGTTTTATTTCTCTTCCAGGTAACATCACCATGTACTGTCCCACCCCTGTCCCACCCCCATCCTCCCAAGTTCAAAGAGTATCAAGCTCAAACTTGCACCAAGAACTTTCAGACTGGACATAATACCCACCCAACAAAGATACGGCAGGCTTAGAAATAGCAGAAGATGAGACTAGAACATAAGCTCCATGTGGGCAGAATATTTTGGTTTCTGCTTATGCTATGTAGTAAAGTGTCTGGCATATAATAGGTTCTGAAGAAAAATTTGGTGAATAAGTGAGTGAATATAAATAACTAATTTAGTTGGCATTCAAAACATTCTTGGATTAACTTAGTCCTAAAATGTTGAAATACAGACAACTAGACTCACATTAGCCCCTAAAAGCCTTAATCATAATATGTAATATTAACAATTAAAAGTTTAACACGTAGCAAGAACATAATTAAACATTATCAGACAATGCATATCAGGAGTTTATCACAAGTAAAAGGGTTATCTTTGTAGAACAGAAACATTTACTCCTTTCAATGCCAAATAGAAGTTTACAGTTACAGTATAATAATATAACCCATGTATTTCTGTAGACACAAATGGTGATCTTTATAAGAGAAGGTATTTGTCATGCAAGGCATGCTCTATAGACTATGTATTAGAGACTATGTTTCATCATTTTATGTTCTACTTAAAAAAAAACACACAAGTGCATTCATTCATTAGCCTGCTTATCATAAAATGTCATTAGAGTTCAAAGACTTTAGAATACATCTCTTCCCTGGGTTTTTGACCTAGGTCTACATTCAATGAGCTAAAACAATAAACTAACATTGCTCCTAAAAGTCAACTTAATAGGAGCCAAATCGTAAACAATGAAACATAAAAAACCAAAGCAACAATGGAAAATAACAGACGTTTTCCATTCCACTACCATGCACCAAATACAGTCGCTATACTGACTGTATTTCAAGACTGGAAGAGAAGAAATATCAAGGACCCGTATCAAAAACATCATGGTATATACAAAAGGAGTAATTCCCATTAAAATTTCCATGAGGACATATATACTGTGTACATTATACAAGCGCCACAATTACAGTGAAAACAGTGGTTTCCACACTTCTACTGGTAAGCTGATATTACTGAACGTGAAATGGTGTTAGATGTGGCTACTGAACCAAACATGATCCACAATGGTTTCTGAATAGAAGGTATTCAGAGTGTATCTCTCCAAGTTCTTCTGTTGCCCCACGTCTTCCTCTCATTCTAGACCACCACAACCTCCTCCTGATGAATTCTTTTTTTTCCTTCCTCAAACTATTTTAATCAGGTTTTCTGTCAACTGAAACAATAAACCAACACTCCAAATCAGAAACAGGTTGATACTATCAAGCTGATAGAAATAAATTTATATCTAAAAAGATTAGGTACAAACTTTTTGTAAAATGAAATGTATGTCTTCTCCATTTAAATTTTCAAAATATATGAAACTTAGAACAATTTTTAATACCTGTTAAGTTATAAGCTTGACTTCTTTGAGAAAGACTGTCCAATTTCATGTCCTTATTAGGTGTTTTGGCTTTAAACATCTTTTTTTAAAAAAAAATTTAAAAATATGTATAGCTTTATAATGCTCTATAGATATTTAAAATATGATTTATGTGGATATATGTGCACATAAAAATATTAATGTGTGTAAAACATTAACCTACTTAATTCTCACAACAAACCTATAAAGTGGGTACTATTACTATTTCCTGTTGAAGAAATTGAAGCACACAGAGGTTATTTAACTTTCCTCTGATCAGTAACTGGCAGGGCTCTTAACCACATTACACTGCTAACACCTACTTTCCTACTATTCCTAATTAACAAATATAAACAAAATATTTCCATTGGTCATTTTCAGGAAAGAGGGCAAATCAGGGATTCTCTGCTGCTCAAATATAATCTTATCTCTCCTTTTGACATCAAGCTCTATGGGCTAAGCAAGGAGGCCACATTCTTCTATCTCAACTGTTCAGAAAGTGAAGGCCTCTTCGCCTTCTTTTTGGATGGGTCCCAGGGAAGATCTGCCAAGCTGGCCTGGACCACACACGGCTGGGATGCAGGAGCGTGCATGACAAGGCCCGGGTACCCAGCCTTCCACTGCAGCCAGGGAACAAGCAGCCAGTACTGGCAGCCCCAAATAATTACAAGAAAGGAGTTAGGACCAGTTCTCCGAAGCAATGGGGAGCAGGTGCTGGTCAGAATGAAAGATGCACACAACAAACATTAACACTGTGGGATCACTTGTCTAACTGATTTCAATTGTTCGCTTTTAATCATGCATTGCAGAAAACCCAGTTTTAGCACAGATATGCCACACTTCATTTCATTCTGTTCAAAATGATATGCAAAAGTGAGAGCAGCCAGGTAACTGAAGTTCCCTTTCTTCTGTGCCCTTTCAACATTTGCTCCTGGCTGGGTCCAAGAGGAGCAAGACTGGACAGCCCAGGGGCCTGAATGATCAGCATAAAAGCCCAGACAATCAAAGCAATAGAAGGTTTGTCCAAGAGCAACCACATGTTGTACAAAAGCTTTCACTTTCACGTGGATCAGCACTGTTCCATGGACTGGCATTCTGAATCCAACTCTATGAAGTATTAGTAATATTGGTAACCTCTATAGCAACACAATGAGGTTAGCTTTACTACAATTCCCATTTTGGATATGCACTCAGCATGTGCATAAATGTCAAATAAACCCAAGGCCAGTATTACCATCCCCACTTTGCAGATAAACTGTGGTGAAGAAGCTCTAAAGAACTTGCCCACGACTGCACTGTTAGGAAAAAGTGCCTCAGCTGGGATTAAACATACAGACTTCATAACATATAAGGACAACTAACTGCCTGTCACAAACCTGATCCAAAACTCCCACAATGATTATGACATAATATAAACATTATGTATATAGTATAATCACAATACTTATACAGGATTATTATATAGCTTTACACATACAACACAAAACATGAATATTTCATCTATCTTCACAGAACTTAAAGGCGTGACAAGAATGATCTTAGAGCACACAGGCCTTTTAAATCTTCCATTATTAGAGAATACCTCAATTTGACCTCTTCTTTACCACCCAACTTCTCTTTATCAGGCAGATGCATTCAGATCATTGCAGTGTCCTTAATACCTCTTCCAAAAAGATACTTTCTATAGGAGAAACAGCCAATGTGTACTTCATGCTTATGAGGAGGATAATGAAGCTGGTAACTAACATGTTTTCAACTTCACCCTCTTTTCGGTATCAGATAAAACTTCACTAAGAAATAAGACTGTTCCATCAGGCAATTCCATTTCACTAGAAGGCCATAAAAATAATTGTCTATGTCATCAAAATCTCTTTAGAGAGCTGCAAAACATCGGGTTTGCTAATCTGGGCCTGAGACAGAATCCCAACTACTCATGCTAAAGAATAACAGCTTCAAAAGGAGTCATGGTTGCTATCAGATATCCTAGAATCTGTGAAGACAACTACAGACGGGTCCTAGGTCCTAGGAGGTGGAGCATCTGTATGTCTTGAGCAAACGTGTTCCTGTGGGCCATAAACTTCATGAAGAATGATTATGGAAGATGTGGGTCTCCCAGTTCTTCAGTTATTAGAGAATCTAATCTGGTATCTTCTTTATCAGTCAACTCCTCTTTATCAACCAGACTTCCTCAGCTTACACTGATCTTAGAGCCTCGTAGAATAAGTCACTGTTGGCATCAATAGAAAAGGAATATACAGTTTAAACTTGAACAACGTAGGGACTGTGGGCACCAACCACTCTCTATAGTCAAATACCTGTATATTAACTTTTGACTCTCCTAAAACTTAAATAACAGTCTACTGTTGACTGGAAGCTTTGCCAGTAACATAAGGAGTCATTTAACACTTATTTTGTAATACGTACCATATACTGCATTCTTATAATAAAGCTAGAGAAAAG
Source organism: Canis lupus dingo (assembly GCF_003254725.2). Taxonomy (NCBI): domain Eukaryota; kingdom Metazoa; phylum Chordata; class Mammalia; order Carnivora; family Canidae; genus Canis; species Canis lupus. The sequence goes on from NC_064249.1 coordinate 71,684,045, forward strand.
AAAATGTTAAGAAAATCAGAAGCAAGTGGGCAGCTCGGGTGGCTCAGTGGTTTAGCGCCACCTTCAGCCTAGGGCCTGATCCTGGAGACCCAGGATCGAGTCCCAGGTCAGGCTCCCTGCATAGAGCCTGCTTCTCCCTCTGCCTGCCACATTCCCTATTGTTCTCTCTCTCTCTCTCTCTTTCTATCAAATAAATAAAATCTTAAAAAAAAAAAAAGAAAATCAGAAGCAAGAGAAAATACATTTGTAGTACTGTACTTTATTAGAAAAAAATCCTCATTAAGTGGACAGTTCAGACCTGTGTTGTTCAAAGGTCACTTGTAATTGGAAATAAATTTAAGAATAAAGAAGGAACCATTCAACTTCACCAATGCTGAGTACCTGGAGCTAGATAGGGAGAAATTCTGGATTTCTACTTTCCTGAAGTCTAGACATGATCCTTAGATTTAGAGAGAAATTTAATTTCCTATAAAGAAATAGAAATAAGGCAATATTGAAAACTTTCTTTTGGATAAGAAATTCTTTAAAACTAAGTTATAGATGATTTTGCCATATATAAGAACAAAAATATCTATCTTTATACCTCACAATTTCCTACTGTATTCCAAATGAAAAATTATCATTCAGTTTTCTTTAATTAGAATGCATGCCTAATCAAAACCTCACTTATCTACTTGATATTTCACTGAAGAGCTCAGAATTAAAAACCAAGCACTCCTTGATTTTCCCAGCACAAAGAGTGAAAATGAAAAATGTACAAATTATTTTCTAAATTACAAGACAATGGAATATTCACTGGTAAGAAAAGAAACCCTGTTTACCTTAGACTGTGCTGAAATTGGAAGGGAAAAAAAAGGGGGCAGGCCAGATGGTATGTCTGGGAAGATACTGACAACGTGGAAGTGTTAATTCTTGGAGAGGGGGTAAATTACTATATTCTAACAAGCATCAAGAATCCCAAGTCCAAGTTAATTGAAAATGACTGGAACCCAACTGTCAGTCTGGAAGCATGACATGGCTCAGTGACGTATGTCTTGACTTGGCACACATACCAATTCTTTCACATCCCAAGAAGAGCCTGCTAGCTCTACAGGCAAGCTTTCCCATCGGGGAGTCTCACTTTTTAAGGTTATATTTACAACTTAAAGTTAAATCACTTTTAACAAAACCAGATCCACTAAATGTTAAAAATTGACTTAGATTTTTCCTTCATAAATTCAAGGGATTGTCTCACATTATAAACAACTCCTTCATTTAAATAGTTCTTGGGCACATATCATGTGCTTAGCACTGTTCTAAGAGCTGGGATTCTATGACAGTGAACAAAATAAATGTAAGTCCAGTCCTCACAAAGCTGATATTCTCTGGGTGCGGCAGATGATAACAAACATACATAAGTAAAATATGTTTAATATGAAGACATGTAAGCAGGGAAGGGGAATGGGTAGTGTTGCAGGGGTGAGAAGTGGTGGGGGTTTAGGTGCACGAAACAAGCTGTGTAATTATGCTGGTGGAGAATGTTCTAGGCTGAGGAGACAGCAAGGACTGTATCTCTGGGTTGGAAGCATGACCCTGTTCAAGGATGAGTGAGGAAGCCACCACCCTGACTAAAGCATCCAGTCTTCCTAATTAGAAAGACACCATGGAATACTACAGATGTCAATAGACATGAGCACAAAAATAATGATGAAAAACCCAAGCTGCAGAAGGGTATATATACACAGCACACCATTTAATTGTTTTTTTAAACACTGAAGACAACACCACAAATAATTTAGTGATACAATAAATAGTAACATGGAAAAGAATGAAGAACTGTGGTCATCATGATAAACACAAATCCAGAAGAGGAGCTGCTCAGAGGAGAGAGGGAGGCACCATGGGAACATAGAGCACTTTCAACTAATGTTTTATTTTCTTATGCTGGATGTTGGGTCTACAGGTGGTCACTAAACTATTACTCAACCTTTTTGTGTATTAGAAATATATGTGCTATTTTTAGAAAAGAATCCTCACACCTATCTCAGCATCCTCTTCTTTCTTAGTCATCCGTGGGTCATCCCGACATTCGCCTTTGAGTGATAGACAAGACGGCACCAGTATTTCTGTTCAGCCATGATCAAGAATATTTCATCCCTGGCCAAATCATTCATTATCACAAGGGAGCAAATTTAGGGAATAGATAAAGCTGTCGTCATGTTCCGGTCACAATGTAAGTACACATTAGAGCCTTCTACGGTCTATGGGAAAGGGCTGCATGAAAGGAAACACAGCAAATCTATGCTTAGTGCTTTAAACTAAGCTGCCTGTCTTCATTTTAAATACAGCCCCTTCTCTACATAGGAGGTGAGTATTTTTAGCAATGTCACCTTTGCTTCTCAATATGCTTCTTAAAAAAATAAAATAAATAAAATAAAACACTGTGGATAGAAACTCAGATTGCATTTCGTACCTCACCTCCCATGCCTCCAGTCTTTCAAGGAGCGTCCAGGGATCCCAGCCATGCACATGTGTGCACTACTTCCTTTCTTCTCCTTAACCCACTGCAACCTACTCCACCCTCAGGATGCCCTGGGCCTGGGAGAGAAAGGAGAGCCGGGAAGTGGGAAGGTGAGCGGGGAAATGAGCACCTCTCTGAGCTCCTTACAGAGAGCTGGTTAACCTGGAGGCAGCGAAATGGAAAGTTGTTTCAGGAGGAGTATCTCCTAGGTACTCAGGAGCCCTGGATACTGTATTGTAATAAAGTCCTCTCTCTAGGATCTCATCTTCCCCAGCTTTAATGACCTTCCTATTCTGATGACTCGGTGTCGACCCTGAAGCCAGACCTCTCTAGCTGGCAGACACCTGTGTAAAGCTTCTTGGATGTCTCGCAGGACCCTCAGGACCAACTCCTGACATCGATGTCCCCATCACCACGCTCACCATCGACCTAAGGCCACCCCTGGTGGTTGTAAGCCCAAGGGTAGTCAAGGGTAGTAAGGGGGGCTGCTCCCCTATCTCTGACCCCCAAAACCCAACACATCACCAAGCCTCGCCATTCCACCTCAACATTTTCCAGATGATTCATTCCCCTCCATCTCTACCACCACATCCTTATTTCAAACTGCCCTGAATTCTTCCATGGACAGTAATATTGCTACTGGTGAGGACTTACTATGCACAAAGGACTTAGACACAGGGTTGCTGGGAGGACTGATTTATTGTGAAGGGTTATTATTTTTAGTTTATAGAAAAAGGAAGTGAAAAATTTAAGACTAAGTATTTCCCAAAGTTATAAATCCAGACTGCTCTGGCGTCAAGACTTATTAATAAGTTTACAGATTCATTCACTCAAATGACTCAAAAACAGTACTTTTTAACTATAATTGAGAAAGTGTCTCTTACAAAGGAAATTCCCTAGATTACTCCACGAGCCAAAGTAATTTTTCTGAAAATCACATTTGATCCCAGGCTCCAGCAGGGCAAAACTCCTCGCTGCCTTTGCATCACCCTCCAGGAGACATGGTTTATGGGGCCCTGAGCTCTGACCTCAGCGGCTTCAAGGCTCATCTCACCTTCTCCCCACCGTCCCAGCTTGCTCCCCAGCCAGATGCAGTTTCCTTCCACTCCTTGAAGTGACTCAGCTCCCTCTTTCCTCTTGGCCTTTGTACATGCCATCCAGACCTCTGGAGCCGACCCTAGACCCTGTCGGGCTGTTCCCTGTTCCTATGCCGATGCTGGGCCACTGCTTAGGCATGTGGTCTGACATCCTACCCTCTCCTCCCGGGACTGCATACCCAAGCCTGACGAAGGGGAGACAAAGGGGAGTTTCCTTTGTCTGATTCAGGGCCCCCAAACCCCCTATTATGGCACTGGCCACAGTGGACTCTAACTACTAAGCAGGCAATCATTTATCTCTATGGCCCAGGTGACAACGAGCCCTGGGAGAGTGGGCACCACTGTTCATTTGGTTTGCCACTCTACAGACAGTCCCCACATAGTGCTGGCACTTCGTAAGTACTCAGGATACGTTTCACTGTGAGGAGAGCAAGGGAAGGCACAGAAGTGTGGCAGCAGCACATGAAAGAAGTCAAACATGATCCTTCCCCTAACGTCTGCCATCTACCTACCGCGCTACCAAGACACAGATTATCATCATGTGCATCTTTATAGCTCGAAAAGTGCCTGCCCACCAATTACACGCTGGGTCATCACAATAATTCTATAAGAAGAAGAAAGGAGCTGCTCTGCAAATTGAGACTCTTGCTCAGTAAGGCTCGGTGACCTTTTTTTAGTTGCGTCACAAAGAAACACAAGGTGTTGGACATGTTGCGTATGCCTGCAAGATACTTCAGAAGAACATGAATGAGTTGGGACATGGTCAAGGTTCTGGATTCTGGTTAACAAGAGCTGCAGCTGGTCCTCAGACAAGGGGCAGCTGAAAGTGGGTTAGCCTCAGAAGCAGAGAGGTAGGTTTGGGAAGCGCTAAAGCTTTTTACAGTTTGGGGAACATTCCCCCTAAGAAAAGGATTATAAAATCACAAATTCAGACTTAGGTAACACATGTCATTAGTTTCACAGTCCACATCTGAGTGGGACAGAAGAAATCAAACTTACATGAGAAAGAAGAGGGTGTGTATTCGAAGTCAAAATAATATCACAAGAAAGGTAAGGCACAGGAGAGGGGCAACAGGAATAAAAGCTATTTATTCAGCAGTGACAGGGGGCCACGTAAGGCACTGTACCAGGCCCAAAGACACACAGTGATTACAGATGTAGTCACTGCCCCAGATGACTCACAATCCAGAATTAGTATCATACCTGAAGAGAAGGGGCGCAAACAAGGACTTAATAACATGTTAAAAGTTCCCTAATGGCAGAACCTAAAGTAGCCCTCTACACCCATGGTCATGGTCAGCTGGTCCTGCTTCAGGACATTCATCCCTCTCTGAAATCCGATTCATTTGTGTACTGACTTGATTAAACTACAGGGTGAGCAGGAACACAGAGGTCTGGTCTGTCCTGCTCACCGCTGTCATCCTAGCACCACGCGAGGTACCAAGTTCATGAGGAGCCTTCCAGAGAGGTATTTGTGGAATAAACAAACAAACAAGTAAAGGAATGAACAAAGGAACAAAACTTACATAGTCTCAAGGTGCCAAGCTTTGGCACGAGTCATCGGTCTTTGGAGTCTAAATATGTTTTGGTATATGTTAGTGAGTCTTTTAAAATTAACTATCACTGTTGCCAAATGAGCATCCTGCCTGGACAAATCATAATTTCAAAGAAGTCTGGCTTGTGGCCAAGCAGTCAAGAAACACCAGCAAAAAACGTGAAGAGGAAGTGGAATCAAAAGACAGGGCTGGTTTATTTTACTTCTTTCTTTAGCTGACAGACACTTGATCCAGAGTCGTTTGGAGAAGGCATAGGTGGGACAACAGCTGGCTGGGGTGCAGAAGACCTGGATTCGCTGTTGGAAGGGGGGACAATAAAACGTTCACTGTGACAGTGTGGGTGGAAACCAGCCAGGGGCAGGGGTGTAGAGGCTTGTTTCAGGGGCTATCCTCGCTTTGGCAACACAACGGGCTCTGCAGTACACTAGGAAGACCACTTAAGGGAGCTTTATAATTCCAGCCAGAAGTTGCAGGCAAGGAGATCACCAGGTTGAAATCCAACTCTTAGATAAGAGCATGTAGCAAAAATAGACTCAAAATGGATGAAATGCCTAAATGTGACACAGGAATCCGTTAAAATCCTAGGAAACAGAGGCAACCACCTCTCCGACAGCAGCCGCAGCAACTTCTTGCTAGACACATCTCCAAAGGCAAGGAAAACAAAGGCAAAAATGAACTATTGGGACTTCATCAAGATAAAAAGCTTTTGCCCAGCAAAGGAAACAGTCGATAAAACTAAAAGACAACCTACGGAATGGGAGAAGATATTTGCAAATGTCTTAAAAGATAAAGGGCTAGTATCCAAGATCTATAAAGAACTTATCAAACTCAACACCTGAAGAATAATCCAATCAAGAAATGGGCAGAAGACATGAACAGACATCTCTCCAAAGAAGACATATAAACGGCCAATAGACACATAAAAAATGCTCCACATTGCTTGGCATCAGGGAAATACAAATCAAAACCACAATGAGATACCACCTCATACCAGTGAGACTGGCTAAAACAAGACAGAAAACAACAGATGTTGGTGAGGATGCAGAGAAAGGGGAACCTTCTTACACTCTTGGTGGGAATATAGCCGCTCTGGGAAAGAGTATGGAGGTTCCTCAAAAAGTTAAAAACAGAGCTACCCTATGACTCAGCAACTGCACTACTGGGTATTTATCCAAAGAATACAAACATAGTGATCCAAAGCGGCACCTATACCCCCAATGTTTGTAGCAGCAATGTCCACAATAGCCAAACTATGGAAAGAGCCCACATGTCCATTGACTGAAGAATGGATAAAGATATGGGATATGTATACAATGGGCTATTACTCAGCCATCAAAAAGAAAAAAAAAAGAAAAAGAAATCTTACCATTTACAACGATGTGGATGGAACTAGAGGGTAGTATGCTGAGTGAAATAAGTCAATCCGATTATAAGTCAACAGTTATCATATGATTTCACTCATATATGGAATTTAAGGAAAAAAACAGAGGATCATAGGGGAAGGGAGGGAAAAAGGAAGTAAGATGAAATCAGAGAGGGAGACAAACCATAAGAGACTCTTAACTATAGGAAATTGAGGGTCATTGGAGGGGAGGGGGCTGGGGATGGAATAACTGGTGATGGACATTAAGGAGGACGCTTCATATAATGAGCATTGGGTGTTGTATATAACTGATTAACCACTCTACCTCTGACACTAATGATACATTATATGTTAATTAATTGAATTTAAATTTTAAAATAGGAGTATGTAGAAATAACAGCTATGATGATAAAACCATTTACAGTAAAACTAGTAAATGCTTCAGAGGAACATTTCGCTGGAAATCATGTAGAAAAAAGGATTATGAAATTTAATTTACTAATACTTATATATTCCATCCTTTACCCTTTACATATATTATTTTAATGTTAAGGTACTCTTACAAGTGGTTCCAATATGCAAGTCTGAGACACCTGGAGACACTGCAGTGAGAGGGAGTAAAGTCAGTGTCTGAAGATGACTAAGTAACTCATTTCACTCGCGGTCTCTCTGTACTAAGAGCCATGCTGTCAGGAAAGCTGCTTCAGACCCACAAAGCTGCACTACAGCTGTAGCTCTGAGGTCTGGAAGCTGCCTCTGGAATTCATCTTTAGAGCCTAAGAAATTGATGTAATTCAAGTTCGAAATACAAGTGACTTTTGTTGTTTTTTTTTTTTTGCCTCTCTACATAGTATCCCTTTTGGATAGAAGTGTCGAGAAAATTGAGCTAATTAGCATACATCATAATGTCGTCTGGCCATTTCCCGTGTATATAATATCACTAAGAATACTAACATCTGCAAAGAAAACAAAGGTTTTAATCAATTTAATTTTCACATATGTAAGAACTTCCCGACAACTTAAGAAGAGTATCTGTAAAACACAAATAGCTCAGTATGATTTTGATCAGCAGAATCAGCTGTACTCAGAGGCATTTCTTCTTTACTGACTAAACTCCATTTTTGTATTATTATAGAGAAAACTAACCCCCCGAAATGAATACTGAGCCACATATTTTTCACTTACTAATTTTTTTTTAAAGATTCATTTATTCATTCATTTAGAGCGTGCACATGGGGAGGGGCAGAGGGAGAGGGAGACTCTCCAAGCCCAATCCCACTACCCCGAGACCATGACCCGAGCCAAAACCAATCAATAGTCTGATGCTCAATGGACTGAGCCACCCAGCCACCCCTCACATTTATTAATTTCATACTCCTGACCATTATGCTCATAATTATTATCATCCCTATTTAACAGATAAGAAAATTAACCTTTAATCCTACTTCCTTAATCTTTTAAATTTTACTTAATTTCCTAGAAGGACCACAAAAGGGATTAAGTGATGGACCAGCCATAGTGAAACCAGGCAGGGCTCTCTATGCTGAGCATTCTCTTAAACCGTAGTACTATTTATTGACAGAGTAGTATCTTTCCATGTTATTTTTTTAAAGATTTATTTCTTCATGAGAGACAGAGACAGAGAGAGGCAGAGACACAGGCAGAGAGAGAAGCAGGCTCCATGCAGGGACCCTGATGTGGGACTCGATCCTGGTACTCTGGGATCATGTCCTGGGCCGACGGCAGGCACCCAACCTCTGAGCCACCCAGGCGTCCCTATCTTTCCATATTACATATTTACCAGACAATAGCCAACATACTGCAAAGTTGTTGAGATAAGATTCTTTAAGAGGGCTATCTCAAAAAGTGGCCTGGGACCACAGAATCAGAATCCACTGAAGCACCTGTTGGATATACAGATGCCTGGACCCAGCTCCAGACCTATTAAGTGAAAACTCGGGATGAGTCCCTAGAAACTGCTTTTTAACAAATCCCCAGGTAATAATGTTACATAAGAAAATGTGAAAACACCACTGTGGCTAATTCCTTGCAAACCTCTACTACTACTGTCATTTGGAGTTTCAAGTTGACACAATTCTATATTCTCATTGTAGGTCACCTTTTGGATTATGGAGTTTGTGGCGGAACATCCCAAAATTCCATACTCCCTTAGGGCTTTATCTTTGGAATCTCAAAATTCCTAAGAGGTCTCTGGGAACAAGCAAAGCAGGCAAACGACAAAGTAGCTTAATTGGGAAAACATTTACTGTGTGCCTACTCTCATCACACATGGCTCTAGAGGTCTTTGGAGATACAGGTCTCACTTCAAACTTCCGGTTGGCACCATCACTGCCATTTCACAGCTGGAGGACCTGGCCCAGAGAAAAAGAGCAACCTATCCCAAGCTACCCAGCTGAAGGTAAGCAGATGTTTCTACCCGTATCTACTCTGTATTCTCTTTATTCTACAACATAGCTCCTCCTCATGAATTACTACCATCTAGATTTCAGGATTTAAGGGGAAGACCTTTCCAAATGTCTTGAGCAAACTAGTCAACTCCCATACTTTTTCCAACCCCATACCTCGTCCACTAACAGTATTAAGCTCAAGTTAATAAAAGCCACCACCTATAGCACAAAATAACGGCATAAAGCACACAAAAATCAAGAATTCTCTCAAATGAAATTACCAAACACTGTATCTCCACAATGTGAGTAACTCTAGATACAAATGACATAAAAGCAAGCAACTCCCAGGCCCATTCTTAGGTTCAGGTTCCATCATGGCAGCCTAGCAGAAGTCTAGGTCCACCAGGCCAGTCAGTGCATCTTGGGATCATACAGCTATTTTCCTCAGCCACATAAATGTAGGAAAACAACATGGATTTCAAGTAAACCTAACAGTCAAAATGATGGCACGTCTCTAACATAACAGAGTGGCCCACATCCCTGGAGAAGCTGCACTGAAATCTGGGAACGGAGTCTGACATTTGCTAACCCTCTGGGGCTGAAGACAAGGGCAAGGTTCAGAAATAAGAACAAGCAGGGCACCTTATTATTATTATTTTTTCCTATCCCTGGAAGCCTCATGCCTTCACACCTCCTAAACTATCCAAGACTCTGAAGTGTCTCAACTCTGAACTCAGAGTCTGGGTCAGTTATAGGTGTCTGCTGCCTATTGGGGGATGCTGGGATGCATGTGGGGAGACAGTGGGTCCCTGGGATCTCAAGGTTAGGCTGTATGGGGGGAGACCATCTGTCTGTGAACAGACTCTGGTCAAGGTATGAATTAAGAAATCAAAAACTATATGGCTAAAGGCTGTTTCTTTCAGTTTATTGGGGCTAAATATGCACACATGACCCTGAGATGTACACAACTGCCATTCGTTATTTTAATTTTGCTTGATGTCCTGTTTCATCCGGCCCAATATGTGTGCTACAAGACAATGATGAAAAGTACAGGCAGCAAGTAGCAGGAGGAGGAGGGGCTGGATGACAGACTTCAAATAATCACCATCGTTGAGGTAATGGTCCTTCACCAGTATTGTATAGGACCCAAAGAAAATATTTATTTCCCATTAAAAACAATGATGTATAGATTTGTATACATAAGAATGCTTCCCAGGGCATACCGTTACATCAAAAAGAAAATAGTTATAGTAATGCGGTAATGCATAAGCTAGAAATCTGTTCTTGTAAAATATTATCTACCTGAGTCTGTACATACACAAAATAAAGCTACTGCTATTTACTAGGTTTAATGATATACCGGGTACTATGATTCACATTCAGTGCTTTGCATGTATTGTATCACTGAATCCTCATAGCCTTGAGATGTAAGCATTATGGCCATTTTAAAAATTAGCAAACAGAGTCAAGGAATTGAAAACTGACCCAGGTCACAAAACGATTAAATAGAAGACTGGCAGCCCAATCCAAGTCTGTCTGATTCCAGGACCCACTACAGTATACTAGACATTCCAAGAGACAGCTTTGGAAAGATGTTTGCCAAAAATATTAACAGCAGCTGTCTCTAGAGCAGGAAATTTCTTCTTTTTGTTTTTCACTATTTTAGAATATGTTTTATTATTTCTTTTAGAGTAGTGGGAGGGGCAGAAGGAGAGGGGAAAGAGAGAATCTTAAGCAGGCTCCATGCCCAGTGGGGAGCCCAATGGAGGGCTCAATCTCATAACCCTGAGATAATGATGTGAGCTGAAATCAGCAGTTAGATGCTTAACTGACTGAGCCACCCAGGCACCCCTAGAACATATTTTAAAGTAAGCATGCCATATTTTTATTTTATTTAAAATAACAAAGATCTTTTAATTGGAAGGATAAGTAAACAGCATGAAAATCTTCCCATCTTCCATGTATCTAATTTTCCACCCTAACCAGTCCAAAAGTAACAATTAACTCCAACTAAATGTGACCGCAAAAAAAAAAAAAAAAAAAGAGTTGCCAAAATTATCAATCACTGAGAGCAGAAATCATTACAACCAATTTCTGAAGAATTCTGGATTAGGCCATTAACAAACGATCGTCTATCTCCAGACATATATTCTTACAATATATCCTACATTCATCACTGGATAGACACTCTTCTTTTCTATTCAATTACCTTCACTGGCTCCCTACTATCTAGTAAAATCCAAAATATCCTTTAGTCTCATATCCAAAAATCTTCCACAAGCAGGCGCCACACTTCCTCCTACTGCTCCCCACTGTAAAGGCTACATTCCAGCTAAATTTAGGCCTACTGACCTCTGGAGTATCCTATCAGGACTAACCTCAAAGTCCAGCCATCTTCCAAGGACCAAAATAGAATATGAAGACTATTCAGTAGATGTCTCATATAAAGTAAAGCACACAAGAAACATAATTACTGGGGCGCCTGGGTGGCGCAAGTTGGTTTAATGTCTGAATCTTGGTTTCACCTCAGGTCGTGATCTTGGGGTCATGAGATCAAGCCCCGCACTCAGCGGGGAGTCTGCTTGACATCCTGCCTCTGTTCTCCCCAGGCATGTGCACTCTTTAAATAAATTTTTAAAATCTTAAAAAAAAGATAATTACCAAGACACAGAATGGGCCATATAAATAAGCACCAGACATCATTATAAAGCATTTTTCTAAAAAACAGTTTGCATAGCCAAGTGACAAATTCTCTTTCATAAAATTCATGACACCATTCATTGTAAGCGGTACACAGCACTCTGCCAATCAAGCTATGACTTATCCATCAGAATTTTTCTTCTCTAGTTATTTACAGAACTCTTAGATTTATTTAGGTAGTCTATGCATAAATAATACAGAAACAAAATAACTTGGCCAAGGAATTCCTAAAACTTCTTTACTCGGTCAGGCTCGGACTCTGAATTGCAGGAGGACTCAGTTATTGATGTCTACACCTTCCCACAGTGCCATCCCCTACGCATCTTTATTGGTTTGGCGCACTTCTTACCAGTGCCCGTTACTACTCCTAGGTTTTCTCCCTATCAGCTGACATCCAATCCCCAATTCGGGATATGTGTTCCAATTGGTGACATCAGTTGCCTGCTTTCTCTCTGCCACGTGGCTGAGAGCAACTACAAGTCATTATCCCAACTTCAGACATGTTAAAATGTGCAAACAGAAGTTTGTCATAGAAGTGATGAAATTTGGGGCCTGCACAAATATACAGATGCTCACTGTTGGGAGAATGTACACCTTCCGTACAAAAATGACCAGGGAGGAGAGATCCACAACAGGAAGTAATTTTTCTCTTTTGAGTCCAATGTCAGGATCAATATCATCGCCAGCCCTAATCTATATTTTCAGCTCTGGTCACACACCAGTCCCAATCCTCTCTGCAGTCTTCAGAGAATTCCCTCTCTCCTGATGGCCTCCAGGACACCAATTAGAGCTGCAGGAAAGGAAGCAGGCCGCCTGCCGATCTTCCCTTAAAGGAGCCATTCTTGTTTCTCTAGGTACCTGCAGTATTCTCTTCTCTGATTCGGCAAAACCTCCAGAACCTACCTACCTCCTTCATGCTATGGGCAGAACAGCAAGCTTGTTATGAAGAGGATCACACCATGAAAAATAATGACTGCAGACATGGGTCCAGTAATTCTCATTTTTAAATGAAGCAGCAGCAGTGCCTCTGAAGCCTTTTCAAATTTTTGGTAGTGAAGTATAAGTCACAAATGGCCTCATTTTTCATTCAAGTCCATAAATATTTACTCAATGCTATAAGTGTTTAGACCTGTACTTCGTTTGGGGTTGAAACTCCAAGAAAAATAACTTCCTACTCACTTCATGCACTCATTCACTCAGTAAAATCGGAGAGAAAAATAAACATTTGAAGCAGGTTAAATACTGCATTTTGTTTCCTAGGTCCAGTACAGATCTTTCTGCCTTTTTTTCTTCTTCTAAGTTTGTAAGGAAGGGCTATAAGAACAATGTATCAAAACGTCACCCATCTAAAAATTAAGTTGTCAGCTTTTTCTCTATACTGCAAATTACAAAAGAATTAGAGGTTTGGTGCTAATGGAAGCTTATAATTCTAAAGCGTGCAATTTAACCAATCACCGCAAGGTCTAAAAATGTAATCCTGAAGACATTTCCACCAAGTGATCTGCAATGCTGGTATCTAATTTCAACTTCTCTACTTGTGTCATTCTTCCCATTTTTTCCCCCCTTGCTTTGGAAATTGTTCTGGAATAACTACAGAGTTAAGAACTGCCCAGTGCCTCTACATGCATAATATACTCACATGAAAAAACTGACAGTCATCTTAACCAAGGAGGTATACAAAAGACAATGAAGATCTGCAGCTATTCTATGGGTCTTTACTTTTTCACGCTCATATCACATTATATGCAGAAATCAAAACATGAAAGGTACTTTACCATTTCAGAAGTTCACACTTCCTTTTGTAATTTGTTCAGTACTAATTTGGGTGAAACATGTCTATGATCATCTCTGCAGTAGAAATCTAAGTTAGGATTAAAATGTTAAATCACAAAATAATTTGTTAAACAAAAATTTAAATGGTAATCAATTACTCCAAATCACTGAAGATACCTTGTAAACTTGTGAGATCTCTAGCTTTTTTCATCGTTGCCAATTGCCAAATTGCAATCACATCACTCAAAAATAAATCAGAAATACTGCCTATCCAGAAAATGCACTATTTTTACAGACAACACATACTTTTAAAAGACAATACTAATTATCTAGTAGCAAGAATGCTATTTTAGAACAAAGAATAGTTAAAAAACATACTGGCTCTGTGCATAAGCAAAAATATAGACTCATTATTCTTGTGCCCTGGATGATTTTTAAAACGGCCCTTTTTAAAGATACAGTATTTTCCCCAATAAAAGGAAAATTCAATGATTTCTACCATTTCACAAAAAACCTATGATCTATGAAACACATTTTCCTACGCAGCCTTGAATTCACCTCCACCTTCCCATTCTCCAAACAATACCTTATGGTGCCGTTCAACTTGAGAAAGGAGAGTCTCATTCATTTATCGGGCAAAGTTAAAGGCAGCAAGATGCTTCAGACCGGCTGGTTTTGCCTGCCCCACCCTTGTTTCCTCTGAACCATAGTGATGTCACAACACCAGGCAGGGCAATGACTTCACTGGTCCAGTCCACTGGTCCTTGCTTCTGAGCACATAATTCTTAGCTGTCAAGGCAAATCAAATGACAACAGAACCCTCCAAGAGCGTCTGATGGATTCCCAACAAATTAGCTGTGAGCAAGCCTTTGGGAAGAAATAGATGCAACAATTGCATCGCTAAAGATCTCTCTTAATGAAGAAGTGGTGCTAAAGATTAATTTGATTCATGGTTTTCAATAGTAAGTCTATATCCCATAATAAAGCTGACACTCAGGCGGGGGTGGAGGAGGGTGGGGGTGGGGGAAGAACTGCGGCTGGATATTTGGAAGACAATATGGGAACCGAATATGGCCAGGGCAGTCAAGTAAATAAGAAACCTCTCTCTTCATTACAGCCAAATTTTCACAGCAGAGAAATGGATATTTTTCAGCTTTCTCCTTAAGTTCTACTTCACCAGAGAGGACGTGAATTCTAATTTGTGAATTTTAAGACTTTTTTTTTTTTAACGCACTGACTTAAAAGATGAATATGTATATTATAGTATGTAAGACCCCACCCTGGACTAAAAGTTCCTGCCATGTTTAATCTAACATAGAGTGAATCCAAAAAAGATTCCCCAAAGGATGATGCTATCACATTTCCCAATGCATGAAGGGTTGCCTGTCTTCCATCTGGGTAGCCCCTTAATGCATCTGACCAAACAGTTTCTTAAAAAACTAATGTATATGTAAAATAGCTTCTGATCCAAAAAAAAAAAAAAATTCCCTGGTCTCCTATTTCAACACAATTCAAAGTTGGCCAAAGTCCACGCCCAGTACAAAAGCTGACAAAACTGCCTCTCACCAAAAATCACTTTCATGCAAAAGAAATGACTTGAAAATTCAATGTAAATATTTTGCAGACACTGACCTCTGACCTGTATCTTCTCAATCCTTCACCTAAAAGGGGTTTATGAATTAAGTAATGTAGCTACCCTCTTCATTACTGATAAATCACTCACAAAACATGTTCTTTTTGCAAAAAAAAAAAAAAAATATTTGCCTGAGTGGATTCACTAGATGCACTTTTATTCAGTCCCTTGCGCATCTGATAGATTTTGCTTGTCTAAATCACCAGATTATAATGCAAATCAGGCAGTATTCAGAGATTTTTCTTTTCATCGGTGCCTCGAGAAATTAACAAGTTAAAGTCACTGTTTCTCAACCTAGAATTCCTTTCCTCTCACAACTTGGGTTACCCGAACTAAAGTTTGAAAAGTTCGAAACCAAAATTAAGATGCGTTTTTTAAAAAAAAAAAAACCCTGTCAGGGCCCAGATCCTAAATCACCTCCCATTCCCCAGAGTTTACTCAGGCTTGATGGGTTGTTCCCCTTTCTTAACGGGGCTTCTCTGCTTGATTTGCAGTCTTTGGTGCTGGGTTCAGGGCTCCCGGATAGAAGTCGAATTTTGTAATTTTGGATTCCTTGAGGCTTTAGTATCAGAGTAAAATTCAAAAAAGAATGCGTGTAGCACTGAGAGTGAGGACTCTTCTACTAGGGACGTCCATGCCGCCGGGCGAGGCTTCGGTACACCTGGCCGCCTCGGGGAGCCCAGAAAGGGCCCCCAAAAGGCTCGAGCAGGATCTCTGCGAAAGCAATTCTGCAGGACTGCAAGGCTGGTGTAAAAACACGGAAACACCACCTTGACCGCGCAATGGAAGCACTGCACGGGCAGGACGGCCGGGCCCTCCCAGGCTTGCCCAGCCCAGCCTCCACACGTAATTAATACCACATGTTTTCTTTATCATTCTGTGTGTTCTCCGGCAATCTCTTTCCAACTTTAACCCTGACTGCAACTGCAGGGGAAAACCCTGGAAAACTTTGGGTCCGTCGATCGAAAACCCCAAAGGCAAGGCTGCTCGCGGCGCGCGGGACCCGTTACAATTTACGAGGTAACCACACCCACCGCATTGCAGAAGCCGCGAACTTGGCGGGGGCGGGCGGGGGGCGGGGCGGGGCAGAAGCGGGGCGAGACCCGGGGAGGGGGACGGGAGGGGAGGGGAGGGGGGCGAGCACGAGCCCCGCCGCCGCAGCCCCCGCCCCTCCCGAGGCGGCGCCAGGTGAGCAGCGCCGCTGCCGCGGGGTCGCAGGCCGGGGCCCAGGGGCGCCGCAGGTGCCGGGCCGCAAGCGCCGGCTGCGGGACGCGCCCTCCTCCTCCTCCTCGTCCTCGTCGCCCCTGCGCCCCCGGGCTGCAGCCCCCGCCGCCGTCCCGGGAAGGAGACAAGTTACATAAAGCGGCCGGCCCGCGCCCCGGCTGGGATGCTTTGTGCCGAGCCCCCGGGAGCGCCCCGCGGCGCGCCGCCCCCCGCCCCCCGCCCCGGGCGGCGCCGCGGTGTCGCCCCGGTCCCCCGCCCGCCCCGCGCAGCCCGCCGCGCCCTCGCCCCCGGCCTCGCCCCGGCCCCGGGGCAACTTAAAACATGGCGCCCCGAACGGGGGATTGGGGCGAATTGGCAGGGAAGGCAGGCGGGGACGGCGCCGGGGGAGGCCCCCAGGCCGGAGGCCGGCGCTCAGCCTCGCGCGCCGGCCCCATGCGATGCGGCAGCGCGGCGGGCGGACACGTCCCCGGGCGGCCTCGTCCCCGGCGCGGTGCGGGGCGGTGCGGGCCCGCGGGGGTCCCGGCGGGGGAGGGGGGCGGCGGGCTCGGGGCTCCGGGCTCGGGACCACGCGTCCGCCGCGCACCGCCCGCGCCTCGCCCCCGGAGACCCCCGCGGGCCCCCTCGGATCCCCCCGCCCCGGCTGCCAGGAAAGTTACCTCGGCCGGGGGGCAGCCGGCGTCCTCGGGCGCTGCGCACAGGCTCGGCGTGGGGAGGGAGCCGGCGCCGCGGGCTGCTCGCCGACGCGGGCTGCTGCCGCCGCTCCCCGCCCCCCGCCCCCCCGCAGGCGGCTCGGCGGCTCCGAGGCTCGGCGGCTCCGCGGAGCTGCGGCGGGGCCCACGCCCCGAGCCGGCGCAGAGGCAGCCGAGCCCGTCCTGCGGCCGCGGGGGGCGGGGGGGCGGGGGGGCCGCGCCACTCCAGGACACTTGGGCTGTGACAGGCGTCTCCGTCCTGGCGCAGGGTCGGGCTTGGGGGCACCGCCTGGAGACGGCGGCCAAGAGCAGCAGCCTGTGGTCTCCGCTCCGGATGGATGACAGCCCGGGCTTTCCGATCCCCCTCCTCAGGCCTCCCGACACCCCCTGCAACGCGGGAGGGGGTCCCTGGCCCTCAGGTGCAGAATGTGCTGGCTCAGGGACTGCAGTGTTTCCTTTTTTTTTTTTTTTTTAAATCTTTTTGAAAGAAGCCATTTCGCATTGGCGTCTTGCACAGGGTGGGTGCCCAAGAAATGTTAATGGGGAACACCTGAGTTAAAGGTTGAAGGGCGCGCTTTCCTGTCTTTCGGCAGCCCCCCCCCCTCCCACCATAAAGATCCAAAGTTACAGGTGGTCTCCCAAGCTTCCCGGTCTACCAGGAAGTAAGTCCTTCATTATTGATCAGGCTTTCAGCTGAAATGGGGGGTGGGTGGGTGGGGGGGCTCACGCTCTGATGGACAGGTGAAAGAAATGATTCCAGGTCATCTCACAACCTAACTCTATAATCAAGTAACCAAGTCATATTTATTAAAATGTTTAAGGCCCGCTTTAAATATTCAGGGTCACCCTTTCAGGAGCTCACCCACTCACTTAAGGTGTGCTGGTAGATTCACAAAAATACTGCATTTTTGGGATCCCTGCGTGGCCAAGGGGTTTAGCACCTGCCTTTGGCCCCGGGGCGGGGGGGAGGGAGTGATCCTGGAAACGGGGGGGGATAGATTCCTCCATCAGGCTCCCTGCGTGGAGCCTGCTTCTCCCTCTGCCTGTGTCTCTGCGCCTCTCTCTCTCTCATGAATAAATAAATAAAATCTTTAAAAAAAAATACTGCATTTTCTATTGGGTGCCAAAGATGTGGTGCAGAATAAAAGCCTGTGGCACAGATGAGTAGGTTGGGACTGCCAGTAAAGGCCCTGGCTGGGGAGACCTGGCCTGCTTTTAGGACAGGGCATAGGCAGTAGAAAAGGGGAGGGGCATTTTTCTGGTTGCAGGAGAGAAGATAGGAAAATCATGGTTACTGTGGTGCTATGGAGTTTATGAACCTGTATTCTGTAGAAGATGTGCATCTTTGGGAAATTTTAAGCAAGAAAATGTGGTTTAAGTTTTGTTGGGAGGGGGGAATCTGGTGACGTGGGGGAATGGATGGGCAAATAGAGAGCAGATAGCAAGAGATCTTAGCATTGTTCCAAGTACTACAGGTAACAAGGACCTAAGCTGTCATGTTGACAGATAATGGTGATAGTTCAAATACTAGAAGAAAAATTTGGGCATTGCCTGTATTTTCTTTTTTTTTTTTTTTTTTTTTTTTTTGCCTTTTTTTTGCCTGTATTTTCTATGAGGGCCACAAGAGTATTACAGACATATCTACGCACGTCACTTTTTATTTATATGGCTATGTGGGAGGTGTACAAGATCTGTGAATGAAGAAAGCGGTTTTTTTCCTTGTTTGTGTGCACACTTAAACACTCTCCTTTAAAAGTGAACTTGAAAAAATTATCTTGTTTACAACAAACATGAAGTTGGCATTATCATTTCAGACACAGATGGCTTCTTATATTTCATTCATTTTGTTGCCATATTTTTGCTATTTTTTTAATTGAAAGCAAACTCTTTTCTCCCTGATTCACAAATCTTAATCTTTCTGGTGATGGAAAAAAATAAAAAATGTACAGATGTCTATTTTCTTGTGAGAAAATGTTAGAATACTAAATATTTTTTTAGAAGTACCTCACTAATTATCTGAATATTCCATGAATTCAAAATTTGGAGTAAAAACCAAACTGCTTCATAGTTTTTCTTTTTTTTTTTTTGTTTTTTTGTTTTTTTTTTTTTTTGCTTCATAGTTTAATAGTAAACCTGGGGAGCAATCACTATGAAAATCTTTGGGCTTAACCAAAGCTCTCAGCTCTTCTTTTTTGATTTTCCTAGCACAGATATGGAGAAAAAGAAATGCCAAACAAAAACATCAGAAGCAGCACAGAGCTCTACCAGTAACCTGCCCGCATCTCTGTAATAAATCCTTTTCATTCTACTTGATTAATACCATGCAGGAGCACCTCAGAGTCCTCTCTGTCTCCCCACAGTGCCTCACTGAGTACACTGCAAGCCAAGCACTGAACATTTTTTGCTAAATAAATGAATGGATGTCAACTAATTAAGTTTGTCACTATATTTGAGAGTTGAGTTTCCTCCTGTATAAAATAAGAGATTATTTCCAAAATTCCTTATGCTTCAAATATGCTAGGGGTCTATAAAATAAAAAGACATTATCACATCTCAATACCTACTGAGTAAAAGCAATAATGAAAAATCCTTTTAACTCTTATCAGGAAATTAAGTTATGAGCTTTTCTACATGGAAAAGAGAAGGAAAGTAACAAAATTAAGTACAAGGCAAGATGATGATCCCATTATAGTTAGATTTGCTTTCTTTCATAAAGGCTGACTTCTCCCTGCATTCCCCTCACTACCAAAAATGAAGCCACCTAAGGCCCCAGAGAATTCTTTATTCTTACCAGTATGAAATCCCTTCTGGTGCTTTTTTCAGTAAGTTACAGAAAAGTAATCCTTGGTTCGGGGGAATGCTTTTCACACAGTACCAGAGTTAGTGAGATTTGTTTGTTGTTGTTTTTTAAGATCTTATTTATTTATTCATGAGAGACACAGGCAGAGGGAGAAGCAGGCTTCATGCAGGGATGCAGGGAGCCCGATGTGGGACTCGATCCCGGATCTCCAGGATCACGCCCTGGGCTGAAGGCGGCGCTAAACCGCTGAGCCACCCGGGCTGCCCAGTTAGTGAGATTTGTGCTGAGAACTCAGTTCATCAGATTTCTAGTTTACTATATCTACATGGCAAATACTGAAATAATCCATGAAATAATGGGGAAGGATTCCATGACTCCAGCCTAAGTCTCAGGATGTCCATTCTGGTTTCAACCATGGTACTAAGGCTTACCCTACAATACTAATCTTATTTATGGGCTTCCTGAAATATTCTGTTGTATACAAAATATATTACTGAAGGCCAACAAGCCATCTAGAATTCTAGCCATAGTACAGAGAAAAGAGGCATAGCTAACTTATGGTAAGATAATGCGTGTGTGGAACTTCATCCCAAACCATAGAGACAGGATTGTCCCCCAAACCTCCACCTAACCCCAAGTGTGCACAGCACACTGACTCACTGATACTGGTACTCTGTTATCTTAGAGAGGTGTAACTCCAACCTGATAGCCAAGGCAAAAGCAGAAGTTTGCAGATTGTATCACAGCCATATTGTCAGCTTCATCGACAAGCTCCAGAAAGAAATGGTAGAGTATCCGTCCAATGAATACATCGGAACCTTGCCCTCCAGCATGAAGACTGGAAGAATATGGAAGTCTATCCAAACCCTAAAAGGCCTGCAGCACTCATCTGCCCTCTTTGGCAATCTCAGACTACTGTCACATAAAGCATTGTGATATTTTAAACATTTCCATATTCTCCAGTACTTTAAGTTGACTGTTTTTCAGCCTAAGATGCCTTAGTGAGATGTTAACATCACTTGCAGTTAACTAGTCGAGGCATATTGTATGCTCAGGATAATGTCAGGCACCTCAATTGCATATCAAGTCCTTGAAATCAGGAAATCGTTACCAGGGACCATAAATAAGAGAAATATGGTGATGAATGCCTAATTCAAAAGCAACAATCTTATTCTTATGAGATAAAAATGTTTAAGAGTTTCTAGGGTTTGAGAATACTGTCAACTTTATAGCTCATTAAGGCTTCCAGATGCTGTCTTCATTCAGGGTTTGTATACATCATTTCAGGGGTCTGTACACATGCAGAGCACAGATGCAAAATGAAGTAAAAAACCACCAATAATTATAAATGCAGCATAAAATGTACAAAAGTATGTACACATGAGAGGCAGCAAGTTTAGACATTCCTACATTCATTTAATAAAATCATTCCTATCCATCAGAACTTCATACTTGCTTCCTTTCTCTCTCTGTTAAGCTCTTGTAAAAATACTGGTCATAAATGTGGGGCCAATACATATTGTATAAATTTCACTGTATTCAAATATACACTTAATGGGTTTTTTAACTTTTTCCATTTCAAGTAAATTTTTAGAAATCTCAGCACTTTTATTTTTTAAAAGATTTTATTTATTTGAGAGATACTGACAGAGAGACAGAGAGAGAGGGATCACGTGTGGGGGGGAAGGGTAGAGGGAGAAGTAGATGCCCCTGGCCCACCCCCCATCCCCCCAAAGCAGGAAGCCTGATGCGGCACTGGATCCCAGGACTCTGGGATCGTGACCTGAGCTAAAGGCAGACGCTTAACCTACTGAGCCACCCAGGCACCCAGAAATCTCAGCACTTTTAAACAGAATAGTTTTGACAACAACAACAAAAAAAGTCATTCCAATCAGTTCTTTATAAAATTTAAATGTTCTATTCTCTTCTTCCCTGAGTAAAAATTAAAATCCATTAAGACTTTTATATTTGGTCAGTTTATTTATAATGGCAAAATACAAAGAATGGAAGTCGATAATCTATAAAATTACCAAATTCAACTCCAAACTATTCACCATCTGAGACCACAGTGATCTCAAACATGATCAGTATTGGGTTATACTGGGACACTTAACATTTCAGTCACTTTCCCCCAAAAGATATAAAATAAATGCCAGCAAGCCTCTCAAGTCTCCTATAAAATTGTAAATAATCCTAACCAGCTATTATATTTTGTTCTAACAGCAATCAACAAGAATTAGCTGAAGGGAAAAAAAATAATTAGCTGAAGAAGTAAAAACCAGGTAATCAGACACATTCAGATACCTGGTTTATTAACTTGTTAACTCTGTCTCCAGGTTTTTGTTCCCCTCTTCAAGCAAACATGCCATAGTCAACTTTATGAACTAAG